>NC_090922.1:676693963-677318963 GCF_040938575.1 Ambystoma mexicanum | reverse complement strand
GAGGCAAATAGGGGAGTTACACTAAACTCCTCATACACATTTGGTACAAATGCTAAAAGTCAATTACACAACCACCTTGCTCAAGGCACCTTGGAAAGTACTTGGAGGCCCCAGGGCATCACTCTTGTCCTGTTGAAAGGGAACCAGTGCTTCCATTATTACAGGAAAGATGACAAACAAGGATGGGACTGGGGCCAGACCAAAAGCAATTTGAGCACTAAGGACAATGGACCTATGCCCACAGAAAAAGGTGGCAAGGGCACAGATCCCCTATCTCGCTTGGTTGCTGGCAGTAAAGAAAGCCAACTAGCTACATCTCCAAACGTAGATACCTCAGTGGAGGGGGCAATTGTCCTGAACAATGATTCGGACTTAAGAGTACAGCTTGTCACTGGATGTTGTGAAGGCATGCCTGCAGCTGATCCGAAGCTGCAGGAGCCTGTGTTTACTGGATTTAGCATAAAACAATCCGTTCCAGCAAGATCAGAAATGGGCAATAGACAGCAGATAACAGACCGCCCAAAACCATCAGAGATAACCCCTGCAAATAAATGACAAAGGACCGATTTAGAGAATGCAACACCTTACTCCCTTGATGAGGTTCTATTAATGGATTTAATAGCCTCCCAGGTGGAACAAAGCAAGGAGGATTGAACAGCCATAGTACAATTGAGCCCAAACTAATAACAGCGTTTTCTTTAACTATGGCACCTTTCATGAAGTTGATTGAAACTCAAAATGAACAGATAAGGGACCAAACTACAGTGATTGCAATGTTGCACAGCAAAATGATCTATGTAGAAGGGTTTATTATGGCGATCCAAAGAAAAATGGATACAAGTGGGGACAAACTACTAACATCTTGAAGAGCATGCAAGAGCCTGTAATTCGAGATAAAGAGAGAAGAAGATCAGAAAGATTCTTCCCATTCACACACCCACAACACCCGTTGGGAGGGGAGCCCCTGAACACGGATGATCTTAATGAGAAAGGGCCCCGGGTGGGGGACAGTGTGAATATTAATAAGTCACGAAAAACATACACGAGCATATCGAGTCTTACAGAACCCTTGTCCCCTGTAACCATAGTCATTGCAGACACAGAGGCAGAAGGAACTAGATCCACCTTAAGCCAAACTATGCCTGAAGGGACCCAAAATACTGCACCAGTACCCCCGGCTGAAAAGAATAAAAAACCAACAAGTGACTCTCACTCGCCCCCAAAGATCTTTAACATCTTTGACAAATTGGGTGAGGGTGACAAAGGATTAATAAAAAAGACAGACTCCCCACAGTCGAAGAGATAAGTTTTCCGGAAAACACCTGAACAAGCAAAAAAAGTGCTGGGAAAAAGACACCGGCTAAGACAAAGCCAGCTAAACCACATGCTGAAGTGGGGAAAACTGGGGTAATCGCAGCACCTAGTAAGAAGGGGACAAAAACAAATGAAGGCGTCCTCATACAAAACATCCAAAGACCAGAAACTCCAGAGATGTTTGACAGAGGATTAAAGAAGCCAACTGTCAATGCAAGTGTGAAAGAGACCCAAATAGTGAATGTTCAAAAAACTCCAACACAACCACCTGAAGCTCAAGGGCAGCATGCAGAAGATGACATCAATGTTGCTTTACTAAATTTATCTACCTATTCTAATGACTCAGATTCGATATGCTCAATTGGGTCTGAAAACCAGTCACAGATTGGAGAGCCTGACTCTAAATTCAATGAAGAGGAGGACTGAGATCAGGCCAAGGAATCGGAAGAGGAACAGGAGCAATGTAATCAACAGGAGCCTACCCCGAAGAAAATTCTAAAGGTTAGATTCTCTAAAGACTGCAGACTTTTGTATCAACTGACCCAATAAGAAAAAAGAACTCGACCACTTGTGATCAGATAAATAAGAACCACGTTGAAACAAAAAAGGATGATCTTGATCCAGAGCAACTGGTAATAGAAGAATATAAAACTTGGAATCAGAATAGACACAGTAACCTGGAAAGGAAGGATGTGGCTCAAAGACCGAGTGGAAGACTCGTAACACAAGAGAAAGACAGTATTAGAATCATGAGGGTGGTCGAGAATTGTGACAATAGGTCACCCTCCTGTTTTCTCCTAGAAAGGGTCTTAAATATTAAAGACAACTTGATCCTCAACAGAACCAACATTATGACACTCATTGGGACAGTTGAGGAATTCAAGAAAATACAATCTAGGGATATACTTTTAATTGAATTTCCAGAGGACAAGCGCTTAGATAGAGCTTTGATCTACATATCGGATTGCAAAACTAAGGACACCTTCATCAAAGAAAGCCATAGGCTCCTCACTATGGGCTTCTGGCTAAAAGAAAGAGAAACACCCCACTCCACACCAACATTTGTATATGAAGAGGACCGCCACCGCTCTGTTAAACAGGCACATGCGAAGATTACAAGTCTGAGGGGATGGGAGGCCCGTCAGAAGGAACCGTTGAGCGAGAAGCAAACAGTAGGATAAAGAACAGCTCCAATTTGGGCAGGGACAGATGACCCGGGAAATGACTCACTGCTGTTTAAACAACTCGGAGGGACAAGCCCGGATAGTCCAAGAGAAGATTGGAGCTGGCTAGCAGGGACGCTGGCCACAAAGTCATAATGCCCAAAGTGCATAGAATCGTCTCTCTTCCAGATCTTGTTCTTGGGACACTAGGGATTTGCGCACCTCTTTGGGGAAGGGGAAGGGGAATTGGTAATCAAGAAACACGACATATTGTGCCTCCAGGAGACTTGGCTGAAGGAGGAACCATCCCTGGAGGGCTACAAAGCACTTCTGAACCCCGCTGTTAAAGGGAACCTAGGTCGACATATGGCTGGACCAATCACAACGTGCAAAAGAACAAACGGCTGGACTAAGCTCTCTGTACAGAACCCATCGCCATTGATTCAACTTGTGTTGTTGGTTAAAAGGTATAACCAACACAACTGGTACTTGCTGATATGTAATGTCTACTGGAGCCATGCGCCCCCATTTGCAGTACAATTCTCAGAGATGGTTATGAATTACATTGATAAAACCAGAACTATTTACAACAACATTGATGTTCTGGTATGTGGGGACTGGAACATTGAATGTTTCAATTCCAGGCATGAACTGATAATTAACCCACCAAGAGCAGCCACCTCAAAGATATTAAGGGGTATTAGTTGGAGACAAGATCTACAAAAAAGAAACATAAACCTGATGAATGACAACATAAGGGGTGACATCCCACCTATAGCAACTTGGAAAAGAGGACTGTATACAAAAATCCTTGACTATATCTTTGTTTCCGAGACCCTCTTGGGTCAGATGAGTCACTTTGAAGTAATATCGTGTGGCAACAGCGACCACAACTTGTTAGAGATGGTGGGAAGTCATTACAAAGATCTTGGTAGGCAGATTTCTCATTCACACAATAATACCAACATCAAGGTTACACCTCTCCTGCTCTGAGCCAACTAACTAGGTCCCTGTTTAATGGTAAAAACAGGGATGCTTCTAGTAAAATTATACCACCGCTCCAATACCCACTGGCTTTGAAAATCTTTCAGGCCAAAGACGGGAAAGGCTTGAAAAGTGTGTTCATAAG
Source organism: Ambystoma mexicanum (assembly GCF_040938575.1). Classification (NCBI taxonomy): domain Eukaryota; kingdom Metazoa; phylum Chordata; class Amphibia; order Caudata; family Ambystomatidae; genus Ambystoma; species Ambystoma mexicanum. The sequence goes on along the minus strand of NC_090922.1, from coordinate 677,315,357 downwards.
GAAACACGTCTACAACAAGGACATAAATGAAAAGAAAAAGTCAATTAAAAAATGAGCTGTGCAACTCAGAAAAGGAATGGTTCCCGACGGAAGAGAAAAGATAAGAAAAGAGAAACAGTCCCTCAAAAACTGGTTGAAATCGCATCAACACCAGCCTCTGCAAGCTGACGGGGATAGAATGCTAGGTCTAATGGCCAAGAAAAACACGGTCGAGATCTGGAAACTGCTGAACTCTTCAACTGTTCCACAAGATGCGATTCTTGAAAAGTCAATATCGTCATCTATATAGGAGAAACACTTTGCAGATTTATTTTCAAACAACACACAGGAAGGTTATGAAAAGGTTACACTCTCTAATTTACCATGGACTTTCGAATTCGATAGGGAGGAGGTACTTTCCCTAATAAACAAAGCAAGCTCATCAAGGGCGGCGGGGCCAGATGGCTTAACAAATGCCATCTTGAAGAAACATCCAGAGCACTGGGCCGACTTCATGCTGGCTCTGTTCCAGGAAATTAAAATGACAAAGAAAATTCAAACTTCTTGGACCAAGTCAATTGCGGTCCTGATTTACAAAAAGGGGGATAGGTTTGACCCTGCCAACTACAGACCTATCACCCTAATGGACATGGTGGGAAAACTGTTTTCAGCAATACTCCTGAAACATCTTAATGTATGGTCTTAGCAAACTCACCATCAAGATAGTTGGCAGTCTGGCTTCAAAAAAGGGACAGGAACAGCTTTAAACCTTTTCCTGATAAATTTTGTAAAATGCATGGCAAATGTTACTAAGCAAAACAAGACATATATAGAATCAATAGACTTGGCCCATGCATTTGACTCAATAAACAAAAAAATCCTTTGGGAAAAATCGGCAAAGTGGGGCTAACCTACCGACCTGAGAGAAGCCCTGGAACTCCTGCACTCAGGAACAACACTAAGAATAAGGTTGGATAGAGCAGGAACACTGTCAAGAGAAATTGGTACATCATCAGGGATAAAACAAGGCTGTAGACTAGCACCAGCCATATTCAACCTTTACACATCTGACATTGAGGAGGCATTTGAGGATGTGAGATGCTTCTGCCCAAAGATTGCAGGCACTCCAGTAGGAAGACTACTCTATGCTGATGACCTCTTAATTATGGATCAAACGGAAGTAGGGCTGCAGAGACAGTTGAATGCTTTGTCCAAATACGTGGAAGCCAACTCACTAACCATCAACCCAAAGGAGTCTAAAATTTTGGTTATAGGAGATGTAAACGGAACACGCAGAACTAAGAGAAGCTGGAGCCTGCAAGTGTTAAAAATACCTGAGGTCTCATTAATGCAGTATTTAGGGCTAACTGTGAACACTAGTATGGTAGAATCTCAGCGGGTAATGGCCGTGAAGTAAAAAGCTAAGAATCTAGCAACTCAGGCTAGAATAATGAATCGTAAATACGGCAAATTTACCCTATTACCAGTTATCAGCTTTTACAAACTGAAGGTGACTCCCATACTGATGTATGGCTCTGAAACCCAACTTGCAGCCTCTTTGTGGATCCAGGTTGAGGGAGCATGTTGGCGTTGTGTTTTGAACATGCCAACTTCTCTCCCGGTTGAAGTGATCAGGAGAGAAATGGGTACGTGTCACATTACTCCTCTATGGTGTGGAGATCACTCTCACTGCTGAGGAAATGTTTACAACCTCCAGGTGAAGGTGGGTATGAAGTCTTACATAAGGCCATGCTCTCAAATAGTAAGAAGTCCCTAACTGAATGGATGAGTACATTTGTGGAGATACTAAAAAGCTTAGCACTAAGCGCAGAGCTCCTACTTGAAAATCCAGACCACGTCAAGAAGAAACTTTATGAACAGGACTGGGTAGATACAGGTGAATGGATTTGAACCATAAAAAGTGGTGGCGGGATAACAAAAGACAATAGGAAACGAGGACAAGTTCCAAGATACTTGACTAAGTTTCCCTCTCCCACCTTGAGACAAGACTTCACGAGGTTCTACTTTAACCTGTACCCAACAAAAGAGGTCCTCGAGAGACATAAAACAGCCGCAATGCAAAATTACACGTGCCGACTTTGCAAGGGAAGCCCTGAAACTCTTAACCACCTAACTACAGAATGTGCATCACTGAAAGACTTAAGAACAATGTATATGGAGCCTCTGTTTCAAACTTCAGCAATAACATCCCCTAATTCACTTTGGGCTAACTTGTGTCAAGGGAGGAGAACTACAGGGATCCTGGCCTTGTTGGCCTTCGTCAAAAAAAGCTTTGAGAGATTAGCAGTGGAAGAAGACAAAAAGGAAGAAACTCATTGAAACAACATGAACGATTGTTGGAATCTGAGTGCTCTACTGAGAACTTTGGAAAGCTTTTTTTTTCTTTTTTTTTGTTCTTGTTTTATTTTTTTTTATCTCCTTTTTACCTTGGCTGTAATTTATTGGATTTTTTTTTTTAGTGATTAGCATAAAAAAGTTTAAATGTAAACTAAAGATATGATAATAAAAAATAAAATTAAAAAAGTTATTGCTAGGGCAATAGAAAAAGAGTGCCTAGGTTGTACGATCTCCAAAGGTCTGAGTCTAATGGCAGTAAGACCTAGAGCCAGAAATGTGGTTATTGGCTCACCTTACTCCAAAGCAAACAATATTTTCTAGGACAAGAGCACTTGTCAAAATATCACACAAGCAAAATAGAAAAGAATGTCCATAATCTGATTTTGTCTGTCACCAGCTTCTAGTTTCATTATTTAATCCTACTTTTCAACTAGGTGGTTATATGGAAGCATTTCAGGATCTGGTAATTCACGATTTGAAAAAAAACAAGGAAGAAGAAATGTTGGACTAAACAGAACCTGTCTATCCATGAAAGAAAAACTTTATTGGCACTCTAAACCCTGCCAGACTGTATCATAAAACCCTTGGACAAAGGGACAAACATTGTCATACAAAACAGACATTACTATATTTTTGAAGCAAAGAGACAGCTGAAAGATAAAGAGTACTATTGGAGTGCCAAACTCATGGATTTTCTCAAAGAATGGAAATGCTCAGGCATTTTGGACAAATAACAGTTCAGATTTTTACAACCTAGGTTTCCCATCATACCAACCCCCTACTTTTTGCCCAAGTTACACAAGAGTATGAAGAAACCCTCGGGCAGACCCATTGTCACTCTTTGTGGTGCACTTTTAGAAAATGTCTATAAATATGTCGACGAAACATTGGTCTCCTTTGACACCTTGTTACCTTCATACTTAAGAGATACGAAGGATTTTCTAAACAAAATCAATGGTATTCCATGGGAATCCTCCTTTTCATTGGCCACGTTAGACTGTGTGTCGCTTTATACTTCTATAAAGCATTTGGATGGTTTATGAGCATGTAAATTCTTCTTAAATACCAGATCTATGAATTTCTTGAAACATGGCAAAATCATCATTGTGATGATCCATCTATGTCTCGCCAACAACATCTTCCTGTTTCATAAAGACTACTACACCCAACTCGAATGGACAGCAATAGGCACCGCATTTGCACCATTGAATGCTAATCTTACAATGGGTTGGTGGGAGAAGTTTGTAGTCTGGCATCTGGACAACAACAAACATACAGACAAAATTACGTTTTGGCTACGCTACATAGATATTTTGTTCATCATATGGCAGGGAACAGCTGATGAATGGCTAGCCTTTGTAAAAATTCTGAATGTAAGCATGCTTAATTTAAAATGTACAGAAAGTCATAGCCAGCATTCGATCGTCTTTTTAGACGTTTCTGTAAAAGTTGATCAAGGTGAACTCATCTCAGAACTGTACAGAAAACCCACCAGCTCTGACACACCACTACATGCCTTCAGTAACCATCGAACATCACTAAAATGGAGCATACCTTACGGTGAGTTAATACGAATTCAGAGGAACTGTACCAGAATTTAAACCTTTGATAGTGAATGTGCCAAAATGTCACACATATTTTGCACTCAAGCATATCCCAAACAGGTGCTTGAAGGGCATTTATCAAAGCACGTGAGCGACACAGAGATTCATTACTGGTATCCAATTCAAATCAATACATGGCCAATGATGATGAAGCCATATATTTGATTCTCACATATGGAGGAGAGTCTACAAACATATGTCAAATTATCAACAGACACTGGCATGTATTAAAACTTGATGAACATTTGGGGGATTCTATTGGTGAGAAAATCAACATCACCTTTCAGAAATCTCTGTCCCTGAAAGATAACCTTGTGTCTAGTTACATGAGTCCAAGGGTCAACACTAATGCTGATGTTTGGCTCAGTAAAGGTACACCTGGGTTTCACAGATGCAGGGAGTGCAAAGCCTGTCAACATGCTACCAAGTTATCAAGTTATGATCATCCCATCCTAGCTAAAGACATTCAGATGAAGTCTTGGATGACTTGTAATACTGAGTATGTGGTATATTTCCTTTCATGTCCATGTAAAAAATGGTATATGGGCAGTAATATTGGCAAACTGAAATTGAGGATTCTTCGGCACACACAAGCCATCAAGAATACAGATCCTGCATACCCTATGGCTTTACACTTTAAAAATACACATGCAGGAAAGCCGGATGGTTTCACATTCTTTGGTATACACACAGTCCAAGAACTGCAAAGGGAAGAGAATTTTGAACTCCAGTTATGACAATTCAAAACTAAGTGCATACTTGACTTAGAGACCAAAAAACCCAGTGCGCATAATCTGGACAAAGAACTGTACACATTTTTGGGCACATGAGTTATCAAATAGATTTTTGCCCATGCATCAGTGATTGCAAGGCCCTTTGTATGTAATGTCATGTTTCTTCTCTCTTTTGTAGTTTTCTTGTTTTTTACTCTTTGCTGTTAATCTTTCCTTTCAAACCTTGCACCTTATCTCATTTATATCTTTTGCTGGTTTTACTGCATTAGGTTTTCTATATGTGCTTGTTGCACACAAGGGACTGCAATAATTCATGCTAGCGAGGTATTTTTTCTATTAAGGAGGAATAGTGGCTATATGGTTTATGTTACTCCTTTACTTGCTGAGTCTAGTTTTCAAATTTTAAATTTTAAGAGGCTCTCATCCAAGGCTACCTCTTTGATTGTGGATTTGAGAGCCCCTTCTCTCTTCTTTACCATGGTTTTATACACCATCTGTATGTCACATAGTGTAGGTTTGTTTTTGACATGAGGGAAGTTAGGGCATTTAGATTCGTACTCTAATGCTGCCATGCTTGGTCTAAGAGAGTATTACGGTTTTTGTATGCATACACAGTGGGTTGTAGAGATGGTGAGATGAATCCATGATATTTGCCTGACGTACAGATTTGCCTCCCCATTTCTAATATTTCACGGTCTTTACATTTTGGAGAATACATCTTTTCTGAGTATAGCATTGTTGATACTCATTGTTATTACAATCCTTGACCAGATGCTCTCTATCATTGGTGGAACTCTTTGTTGAGCTGTGATGCACTTACCATGCCTGATTAGGCTGGTTAAACATCACAAACATTATATTACAGTATTATTTTTAAGAGGTTTTAACTTTGTGACATTAATTAGTCACCCATGCACTATGCACTTGATGCCGATTTTGCTTTAAACCTTTATGTATTATACACTTCAGTGTTGAAATGGATGTTCTCCTTGAACTGTACTATGCACTTCATAGTCACATTAGTTGTTTAGATATTAGATCCCACTTGAATTCTTATGTGGGTTTAGCCCTTTTCCTCACTGATAATCTTTTTGTAGAAATAGATATGCACTTTGCACTTTATTCTAAGACCAATATGCTGCTTGTGAAATACTGTTTGCACTTAACTGCACTATGCACTTTAGAATGTAAGAATAGGTTTAGTCATTATGCACTTTATTGTAAAAAATAGATGTTTGCACTGAATTGTGCTACATTTATTGTAGTGAAATTAGTTGTTTACATATTTTATCCCTCCATGGGTTTTCTCTATCGCCTAGAAACTGGTGCATTATCATTGTATTAATCAATCCATAACTTATAGGAAACCATTCTATTAGTATTGCACATTGACAACCCCATAGGAGTACTATTTGTTCACTATGCACTTTATATTTTGTGATTCATATGTTACTTATTTAACACTGCTTTGCACTGAATTGCACCATGCACTTTAGAACTGAAGAATGCGATCACATATCAGGTTCTTTGTAATCCGATGGAGTTTTCTGCGTATTAAGAAAGAAACATGTGCATTACCATTGCATCTGTATTCTGCTTTGCGGATGGCTCAAGCTAACATTATGTTGGAGTTTTCCACATTGATATTGTTCCTGTTGGATAAACAGTGCATTAAGCACTGCACTGTGTAATTCATGTGCTGTTCATGACATTTTGCGAAATTTTGCGTAACATTGTGAAATTTTGTAAACACACAGAAACTCTGTTAACAAACTTATATGAATTTGCATTCAGTGATGTACTTACAATGCATTCATTTTTATGGCTCACATGTTTACCCATTGTAGCCTTGTGATGTCACCCAGCCGGATAGCACCATTACAAAATGTCTGATACATTTGAGCGTGAATTAGGTGCTCTTTCTACAACAAGACCCATCTATCACGTTTGTACCATAGATTTTTTTACCATACTAATGTCCTATCTTTATGCCTGTTCCCTCGTATGTGATCAAGTGGTCTGTTTAACGCAAAATGAGTCGTTGTGTGTTTCCCTGTCCACAGATTACTCTAATAAGTTATCTTTGTTGTGGAATCCGTGTGATTGTGTATTCTGTGCAGACCAAGGGATTTCGCCTTGTTCCGCTGCTCCGGGAGTGCTATCCAAACAGTGTACCATGGTACGGACTTTCTTTGTACATATATATATATTTATATATATATGGTTATTTATAACATGCTTAATACTCAGAGGTTTCTTAGTACAGACCCAGGGATCAAACCTGCGTTGCTCCACGTTGTCTTGCTTTCAAGGTGAGCCCGTTGCCTCTGAGCTATCCTCCAGAGACTTATAACGTGCTTAATACCCAGGTACATTTTTTGGACGTTACTGTGATGCAAAAAAATGTGAAGCTTGTTACAACCTTGTATCGCAAACCTAGTGATCGAAATAACCTTTTACATCGTCTAAGTTTTCATCCTCAAAACACTCTTAGAAGTCTCCCTTATAGTCAGCTCTTAAGGGTTAAAAAAATAGTGCAAGAAGAAGCTGAATGTCAAAAACAGACACAAGAAATGGCCATGAGATTTGCACAAAGAGGGTACTCGACACAAGAAATTGAAGATTCAATTGCTAAAGTGGCTACGATGGATAGACAAGTGATATTGACTAAATCTAAGGACACTAAAGAAAATTCCATTTATCTATGTGACCAAATATTCAACACAAAGTAACAAGATTAAAAAAATTGTTTTGAAACATTGGCACTTCTTGGTAGAAGACAGGATACTGGGACATCTCTATACCATTCCACCAATGTTTGCCTACAAAAGAAGTAGGAATATCAAGGACATGCTAATACGCAGTGATACTCAAGTACAGAAACCAAGACCAAAAAGAAAGGGAACTTACCCATGTTTGAACTGTTCGAATTGCAATATGGTTCAGAAGGGAGACATTGTGTTCCATCCAAACTCAGGTCAAAAAATCTACTTGAAGAAATTTGCTACTTGCGACACCATGAATGTTATATATAGCATCAAGTGCCCATGCGGCAGATATTACGTGGGCCAAACTACTCGCAAAGCAAAAGTGAGATGGAACGAACATCGATCCAATATCCGGACACGCAATATGAAATCGCCTGTATCGAGACATTTCAAGGAAGCTCAACACCAAATGGCACAGATGAAATTCCAAATCCTTGACGTACTTGAAGTTACCCGTGGCACTAATGTGGACATTAACAGACTGTTAAATCAGAAAGAAACGTATTGGATTGAAAAGCTCAACTCTATGCAGCCAGGTGGTCTCAATGAAGAGTGTAATTTTGCATGTTTTCTTTAATCTCTATTGTATTATTTCATGAGTTTAAAAAGCTTAAACCAAAGAGAAAAGAATTGTTGGTAAGTATTTGTGAAATGACTTACCATATGAATAACAGGTCGATGTTTATGAAAGAAATGCACTTAGAGTGTATTATGAGGTCCATCAGTACACAATGGAGCGTTCAACATGTATTCATTATCTAATATGTACATTATGTAATTTTCAATGAGAGTTGCTTCATTTGTGTATGTACCTTTGACTAACAATATCAACAAGTGAAGTATCTTAGCAGAACCACCTTAGTATAAAAGATTGTATTATAATATATACAGGTTTAGTTGAACAACACGTTTTGTTGAGCACGAGTCATATAAGGTTGACCCAGTGTATGGGCACTTATTGGGCCTCATTACAACTCAGGCGTTAAGGGTTAACGCCACCGTTAACCCTTAACGCCTGATTCTGATTTTAACGCCTGCTTTTAGCAGGCGTTAAAATCCATGGCGCTAACCTGCCATGGTGCTAATTACGCCGCCGTAATTTACGGCGGTGTAATTAGCGCCTTCCCCACTCCCATTATGCCCTATGGGGCAAAAATGGGAATGGGGAAGGGAAAATGGGAAATGGGGATTTACCGCCCCACTCACCTTGGAATGGGGCGGTAAATCCGCCATCCACCATGGTGTAAACAGAGTTTACACCATGGTGGTAAAGTTGGTGCACTTAGCACCAAGGTTGTAATGAGGCCCATTGTCTGAGAAATATGAATGGTGTGCTCAGAATTATGAGTTTGGTATTATTACAAAGGTTACACATTACCAACAATACACAAACACCGCAGCAACAATGAACACCACTTTTTGTTCAATACATAAACAGCCGGGGCTACCAGCAACGCGTATCTACGCGAGCGAGGTGCCCTGCGGCTGCAATACTGCCCAATCACAGGTAAGAATCTCCTCACGGGGAGACAAAGCTCTAATAGTTAGAATATTGACTTAACATCCATTCAATAACAATTCCCCTTTAGACCTTATATTTACATTTGTTACAACTTAGATTGACAGAACACACAGGAAGACTTTGAGAGGTTTTACACCAGCAAAACCCAGACAAGAACGCTGAGGTGGAGCAGGAATTGCAATATATCCAAAAAGAAAGTTAAACATAAACAAGGCTCAAGTTATTAAGCAACATGGTACAGGTACATTCATTCATATTGTATAATGTCATGGTTTTAAAGCAAAAGTATATAAAACGTCATGGCATTGAAGTGAAAATACACAAGATAAAATGCATATAATTTGGAATGATCAGACTTATGAATATGTTAGTTATTTACCATTCTCTATTGTTTTCTTTATTGTTATCAGTTTCTGAAGAAGGTCTAGGATAGACCGAAATGCATTGGACAGTAAAATAGTTGCAAACGGCCTTACAAAGATGATATATCAACAATAAATACATGTATATTTTACTTCATCGAATCCAAGAACTTTTTTCAACATACTTTCATAACTCACGGATATTTTTAAGATAACGCAGTGGGTTTCCCACATTGGTCCTTCCAGCAGACCGGCAATACTAATCCGGTCAACATCATATCATAATACGCAGAACAGCCAAGGGAGTGCTGCCACCCACTCAGGAGGCTCAGAACTGGGTCTGTACCTGCCAGTAAAATTCCACTTTCCATTCCTGCCTCCTGTGCTAAGAAACCCAAGCTGCACCTCATTGATGATGCCCAAAGAGGCAGATATATTGGGTTGCTGGTGATCTCATGCAGAAGGGCAGTGATCTAGCGGTTTGGGCTGTACTACCCCTTTTGGAATGGGCTAAAGGTCCATTTTCATATGGTCCATTCCGTTCTGTAATGGCATGGCAGGCTGATAGGGGATGACCCAGGGTTTTCCAGAGTAATAAACGTGGCTATGCTTCATTCAAAACCCTCCAGCCATCCACCTTCAGTTTTATAAATGCCTCTATATATGTAGATGAGTATTCCAAGTTGAGGGTCCAGAACCTAATGTGCCTAGAGACCCAAGCTACACCTTACTCATAACGGCAACGAGGTTGAAAGATGGTTCAGGATTCTTGTGGTCTTGTGCAGATGCATATGACCTAGCAGATCAGGCTGGACTCCCCATTTTGGTTTAGGACAATGCCTGATTTGCATACAGCCTTTTGCCTTCTGTAATTGTACATCAGACTGAATAACTATGATCTGGAGCCTACAGCAATTCTAGTGGTTATGATTAATTCAAAACCGTCCAGCCATTAGCCTTCAGTTTTGCAAAAGTCACCCCTATAATGAAGGGAATGCCTATACATGGGACCTGAATTTACTGTGTCTAGGGACCCAGTCTACACTTCTCTGATAAGCTCAATGAGACTTAAGCATTCCTCGGGTGGCTTGAAGTCTTGTGCAGAAAGGATGTTGTCAGAATTACTTTTTTGTTCTCACTAAGTGTCACCCTCTGGTTTTCCCGCTGATTTAACACCCCTTGGTATACAATTTAAGCCTGCAATTCTGGTACAAACAACAGATCGTATGAACAATCAATATTTTGTTATACTGCATATTTTGGGGAATATATAGGCAGCTTGTCTATAGAAGACAGTCAGCTTGTCCAAGAAATTTTCCTTATGACTCAGTAATTCCATTAATCAAATAACTACATTTCTTAATATTTAATTTGAATAGGTAATATAGCCTGTAAGCAATACAGTCTAAGCACCGCAATGCCCATGAGCTGTTGTGCACTATACAAATAAAATAAAATAAAATAATTCAATCAGTCTTCATCGATTATCAGCCATTGTGCTCGGATACTTCCCAAAATGTATACATAAAAAACAACGTTCTTATAATGAATAACCAAAATGTTGCACCGACAAATGGATTTGCTAAACATTTCACTTAAGCAATGTGTTACTATGGGCACCTTGGTGTGATTGCTTTCAAGCATGTGCATGTAAATAAAATACTAGTGGGCTGAACCACAATGTACAGGCTTGCAGTTAAGAAAGCTGTGCTATCAACTTAGAACACACAGCATATTAATTTGTATACAGTATATTTCAACTGCAAGCCCCCCAGAACCACTGCCTGATGTGGGTGTATCTAATGCAGGGTCCTCTCACTTCACCACTACGTAATTGATGATATTTCTACTGTTCATTTGAAATTGCAGCATTTGCTATGGAAGTTGCCCAACTAAGTTTCCTTTTATCCTAAAATGCCTTTTAAATACCTATGGTTTCCACGGGTCAGGATTTATCAATCCATGTTGGGGCTGAAACTAACACCCTCTTGAGGTACCTCTCTGTAAGCAAACAGCAGGCATGGTAGGAGGAAATCCCATTTCCTCCTTAGAGGCTCTTCCAAAGTGCCTAGCATGCCCTTGAGAGTTTTATTAAATCTCTCAACCAGACCATTGGTCTGGGGAGGGTAAGAGGTGGAGAACTTGTAAGTTACCCCACACTATTTCCACATTGTTTTCATGTAGCTCGACATGAAGTTGGATCATCTGTCAGAAACAACCTCATTAGGGAATCTAACACGGGTGAAAATGTCCAGCAATGCACTGGCAATCATATTGGCAGTAATAGTCCAAAAGGGTATAGCCTCAGGGTACCTGGTGGCATGATGAACCAGGATCAGTATGAACCAATCTCCACCTGAAGTGGGAGGGTCAAGGAGACCGACAATGTCGATGCCCACCCTCTCAAATGGTGTACCAACCACTGACAATGGCTGCAGTGGTGCAATAACACTGCCCCCAGTCTTGCCAGACACCTGACAAGTTGGGCAGGTCTTGCAATGGGACTCCATGTCTACTCCCATCCGGGGCCAGTAGAAATGGGCAGAGAGCCTCTGCTTTGTCTTCTTGGTCACAAGATGACCAGCTAAGGGCACCTCATGCACCAACATCAGTAGGAAGGGCCTGTAAACCTGGTGTACCACCAACCTCTTGAGGGCACCAGGCTCAGGCTTAGTGGGCTCACTAACAAGGAGCTCACCCTCCCAATAGATCCAGAATGTCCTAGGCACTTCCCCTGTGCCTGGGACAGGGCCTGTTTCCTCAGACCCTCGAGAGACTGGCACTCTCTCTGACCCTTACAGAAGTCTGCCCGGGAGGGTGCCCCTTCAGCCAGCAGGCATTGAAGTTGGGGTGGTCCTCCGGGTTGAGTACTTCTCCCACAGGAGAGTCTTCTAGCTCTTCTCCCACAGGAGTTGAGGCTTGGGTCCTCACTGGATCCAGCCCATTCAGAGCATGAATCCCAATGAGTGCTGCAGGAGCAGCAGGAAGAGAAGGGGTCCCTTTCGCAGAGGCGCCCTTTTTGCTGTTCGTTTGTCGCTGTGTCTTGACGAGGGTACCAGACTCACAGCCAGACCCCGTGTGACCTGTGATCAGGTGACTGCCACAGCAGTCATGGGTAGACCATCAGCGATCATCCCCAATTCTACCAAATCATTTTGTAACAGAATATTAGCAGGTACATTGTCCTGAACCAGAACTGAAAGCTTTGCTGTCTTGTCTCCAATCGTAATGTTGACTAAGGCTACAGGCAAAAATTTCGGAGACCCACCAGCTAACCTGGTGGTTCTCAGAGGAGCACCTACATAGTCCTCTGACTTGAGCAGGGTCCTGTCCACCACTGTCATGCTTGCCCCAGTGTTTCTCAAGCAAGTAGAAGGCTGGCCATTCAAGAGGACACTTCTCAAAAACCTATGGGTGTTCTGTGGGATTATCGGCAGTACTTCTGTGTACTGGTCCCAGGCCCCAAGGGACACTAGGGAAATCTCCACAGGAGCACCGAAGGTGATTGCTGTAGAGGAGGGGAGGACAGTGACCTCCACCTCAGGCATGGGGTAAGGGTATGTCAAGCTGACAGCCTAGACTCCAAGTGCCTTATCTTTACACTTGGGGTCACCCTTTTTGTGATCCAGCACCCCACATTCCCAAAAAGTGCCAGGAGTGCAGGGTATGGTATTGGAACCACTGGGAGCCTGCTTTGCAGCAGGTGGACCACTACTCTTATTTCAATGCACAAAAGACTTATCCCCACTAGATTTTTGGGTCTTAGGAGAGGAAGGTTTTGGTTTACCCGACTGTGATTGCTTTTGGGACTCCTTAGCCTTCTGAGAGGTCCTGTTTTCTTTGTCCTTGTCCTTCCCACTGGAGTCCTTAGGGGACACCCGGTGGGAGACTCACTTGTCAGCTAGCCTGGCCAGCTTAAAGGGGTCTAAAATGTTCTGGTCAGCAATATACTGACCCAGCTCCGGTGAACAGGCTTCCGAAAAATGCTCAAAAAACAAAAGGTGTGACAGCTCAACAAACGTTTTCACTTTGCAACCATCAATCCACCCCATCATGTTCATGTGCGCAGCACTCACCCAGTCAATACAAGACACATTCTCTAATTTCTTAAATTCTCGGAACCTTTTAAGGTATTGGGCAGGTGTCTTTCCAAACATTGCAATCAAAGCAGTCTTCATGCACTCATACTGACCCCTTTCTTCCACACTCAGTTTCAGAATACAGTCATATCCAGTCTGAGGCACTCTGCTTAACAAACAATTAGCCCAATCTCTTTTATCAACATCATGAATTGCACAAGCCATTTCCAATGCTTCAATCCATTGGAGGATATCAGAACCCTCCACATACACACCAACCAAATCTTTCATAAACTTGGTGACAGGGGACCTGACACTCTCAATTGTTTTTGTTGAAGTCTCCCCTCTAGCTTTCTCTAGCTGGGTTCGCTGACATTCAGTGTCGCTGTCTTTGAGTTCAAGATCCCTATCCTTTAGTTCCAGATCCCTGGCTTTAAGGATCACTTGTTGTGCCAACTCCCCTTTCTTAAGCTCAGTTTCTATTTCAAACTTTTTGTATTCAAAGGCTAACTTCATGCTTAATAAATCAAGTTCCAGGGCATTCCCTGAAGAAACATTGCTGGCGGTTGGAACAGACGCAGCAGGAACAGTGGAATTCCCAGAATCAGATTCAGTAACAACCCCAGGGAAGGAGTCCTCATTGGTTGCATTTCCCCCTCAAAGAACTTCACAATCAGTCTGGTAGTCCACCAGGGCAGCTATCAGCTCAGTCCTAGACTTATACCTGGTGTTGCAGACTTCTTCGTCGGGGAATCGATGGGCCCTTCTTGAGTGCACTCCCTTTCAAGCAGGAGCCACAGGTCGTCGAACTTCTGAGATGAAAAAAAGGTGAACGTTGTCATTGAGGCAGCAGCTTCGGTCCTTGCAGTACTCGTAGATGAGTGATCAAAAATGTCCTGCAACAGGGGGGGGGCGTGCAGTGCACCTCGACGACGATGGTTTGTTGCTGCAAAGAGTTAGTGAAGAACTTTGACCCAGCAAGTGCATCGAGTCGTCAGCGTCTGGTGTCGGCAAACGGGACCTGACCACTGTGGGCTTCAGTAGCTTCGTCGGAGTCTCTGAGGTCTTTGGGTCGTTGGCAGCCTTGACTTTCTCCGGCAGGACCAAAGCGGTCGACGAGGATGAACAAGGGAGTCCTTGGATCAAATGGTATTAGGCAAAGGGAGCACTGCACCTCCATTCACCAAGATTTGGGCCAACGGGTTTCTATAGTTTGCGCTAACCATGGCCATGAACCTCTGCCCTATGCCCATTTCCCCCACAGTTTTAACAAGAAGGTCCACTCCACCCTGTCGAACGCTTTTTCAGCATCTAGTGAGAGGAGTACTGCCGGCGTTCCCCTCTTCTGCATCTTTTCCATGTGGCAGACCCTCCTAATATTGTCATGGGTTTGTCTTTGGCTAATAAACTCAGCTTGATCTATGTCGCTTAATTGTGGAAGTTGGCCCTCCAGCCTGCCAGCCAGTATTCTTGTATAGATTTTAGCATCTAAATTAATCAACACAATAGGTCTGTATGAGCCACACTGCGTATGATTTTTATCTGGTTTGGGAAAAAGCTAAATGTTTGCCTCTTCCATCGTCTGGGTGATACCTCCTGAGAAGGCAAATGTGTTGAAGAACTCAGCTAACTTGGGAGCCAGGATGTGCCGAAAGGCTTTATAAAACCGTGAGCGGTACCCTTCCAGGCCTGGGGCCTTGCCTGTCGGGAGCCTTTTTATCACCTGAAGTACCTCTTCTTGGTTTATTTCAGCCTCCAGAGCCTTACATTCTGCTAAGGGTATTTCTGGGATTGTAAGTGGACTCAGGTAATCTAGTTGGGTCTCCTCTTCGGGGTTATCTGAGCTGTATAGGTTCTCATACAAGTTACCAAATTGGGCTGCAGGAGTAGAGTGGACCTTCTCCCCTTGTGGGGTGGTAATACCCTTAATCGTTTGCGCGGCTGCCTTTTGCTTGAGCTGTCTTGCCAGCATTATGTCTGTCTTATTGGCAGATATGTTGTATTTGTGTTTTAATGCTAGTAGCCCCCATTTGGCTTTTTTGTTTGGAGCATGTTCAGTTGCCCTCTGTTATGGAGGTTCTCTTTTCGCAGTTTCAACTAGGGGTTTTGTGTCATTCTCCCCATTACCTCCTGAAGGTCTCTTTCTAATTGGGTCTCCAACGTGCACTGTTGGTTTAGCCACCGAGCCCAGAGAGCTATGAGTTCCCCTCTCAGGGTTGCCTTTAAGGCATCTCAAATTGTTAACTCAGCCACCCCCGTGCCCTCGTTTTGTTCAAAGTAATCCCTTTTTATTTCTATGTCCACACATAGGGCAACGTCGCATAGGACTTCTTTGGGAAATGACCAGCGGCAGAGTCCCTGCCTTTGGTGCAATGTGTTGAAAGTCAATAGAATTGGTGCATGGTCCGTGAGGGTAGTGGGGAGAGTATCTATGAATTGTATTTTGCCTTGCAGAGTTGCTGACCCCCAAAAGTAGTCAATGCGGGAGAAGGTGTTGTGTATGTGGGAGTAGAAGGTGAATCCTGGGTCCGTTCCCTCAGAGAAACACAAATATCTACGAGTACAAGGTGTACCATCTTCCTCTGGAGAGCTGGTGTTGGTGGGGCTTGCAGGCGTTGTGTGGGAGTGCTCCTGTCACTTAGGGGATCCCACATAAGATTAAAATCTGGCATAAGAATGACCTCTCCCTGTGCAAAACCCCCATAGCTCTGCGAGTACCGCTCGGAGAAACCCGTCCTGCCCTAAGTTAGGAGTGTAAACCATGGCTAGCATGACATAGGTTGTATCGATTTCCATCGTAACAAAGACATATCTGCCTTCCCTGTATGCCTTGATGGATAAGATTTGAGCTGTTAGCCCCGATCTGATCACGATCAGCATCCCCCCACCTTGCTTGCTGCATTTGCTTCAATAATTGTATTTAAACATCTCAGATTAAGGTGATGTGAGTCTGCTTTCTTGGTGTGTGTTTCTTGAAGTGTTATAATATCTGGTGTATGGTCTGCTAAAAACCTTTCTCTGTTTGACTGGGGTGTTTAAGCCCTGTATATTCATCGATATTATTTTAAGCATCTGAGCGGGTGTGCCTGTCTTCGGGTCTCGTTATGCTCTTGGATTGGTGTTCCCCTGGGCTCTTCCCCAACTTGAGCCCAGCCCCTCCCCCAGGTCCCCCAACAGTCTCGGTCCCTTCCCATCTCCCTCCATTCCCCTCCCTTCCCCTTAACCTGTGGTGGGTCTGTCCACTTGTGTGCCCCCCTCGCGGTGAGCGGGGTTGAGACCCACCTTTTTCCCCGGGGCCTTCCAGCGGGGTGTCATAAAACCTCCATTCAAATTCCAAGAGAGCGGTTCATCGCACTCCCCATCCCCTATACATGATATGGAGGAAATTGTAAGCATTTCCATTTCCCTTAAGTCAGCGTCCGGTCTCGAGTCATTTGTATGCAAGTTTAGACCCCTGACTGTCCTTCTGGGGAGTCATATGCTGCGGACCCCGTGGAGGGGGTCAATTGCATCCCCCATTAACGTGTGGCCATTCCCAGGATTTATGCTGGCGGGCTTGTCTCGGCTGCTGCCTTTTTTCCCTTGTATCCTCATTGTCTTCCAGATTGAGTAGCTGGATACCCTCTTGAAGAGTGGTGACCCTGCGCTGTTTACTCTCCCAGTGGAAAAGGAGCCCAAAGGGGAAGGTCCATCTGTATCTTATTTGTTTATCTTGTAGAAATCTGAGGATAGGACCCATTTCTTTTCTCTTAAGGAGGGTGGAATGGGCCAGATCCTGGTAAAGGTGGACTTCTGCACCGCTTCAGCCTATTGAGTCTGCTGATTGTGCTTCCCTGAGGATCGCTTCTTTCTGCAGGTATCTGACCAGTGCTGACACCACATTCCTTGGTCTAGAGCCCGGCTCTAGTCTCTTAGGACATATTCTGTGGACCCTGTCTATCGGGATGTCGCCACTCAAGTCTTTATCAAGGAGGCTTTCAAAGATTCGGGTTACTGTGCTGCTCAGGTCTGGGTCTGTTACTGATTCCGGCAGGTTCCGTATTTGGATGTTTGATCTGCGGGACCTGTTTCCTAGGCCCTCACACTGCTGTTCGATGTTGTGGGTGGCTCTCGCTAGTTCTTCTAGGGCTATGTCCATATTGCAGGTGTCCTCCACCACCCCCTGTAGGGCCCTTTCTGTGGTGTCCATACGCTCCCGCAACTCCGTAATATCCCTCCTCAGTTCCACCATAAACTGTTTCATTTCCCCCATGAAGGTCGTAAATTGGGCTTGGAACTCGTGGGTCCTCTTGTTTTGAAACTGCTAAAAGGATGCCTCCATGTCTGCTTTTGTAGCCGCCTGTGAGGGGGATGAGGGACCAGGGCCCTCCGTCTGCTTATTTTGCTCTTCCAGTGCTACTTGGAGGGGGGGTCACCTTCTTCAGGCTCTCTGGCCCAGCAGTGTTGGATAGAGCCCTCCCAGTGGTAGCCTGGGAGGTTTTATTGGATCTGTTTTCCTCTGCTGCCTGACATTGTGAGTAGTTTTGTAGTGCTTCTTGGGGTGATATCTCTCCCAGATAGATCCCTGAGCCTCCCGCTGATGCCTCTGTAAAATTACTTGTCCCCTGCATGCCACTTGGGACCAAGACCGGGCTTTTCTTCCCTAATGCGGCTGTCTCCCTGGGCCCCCCTCTCCTCCAGGGAGTCTGTTCTAGAGGCAGTCTTCCTGTGGAGGGGCAAGCGGGGAGTTGGGCCCAGGTGGTGGCTAGTGTGTAGCTGGGTAGGACCCCTTATCTATTCACTGTGTTGGTGTCCTGTCTCTGACAGCTTGGGTCTCCAGGTAGCTGCAGCAGGGGTCCTCGGCCGGTGGTCTGCTGATTCTGGATCCCCCCTGTATGTTCCAGTAAGGGTGGGTCTGAGCTTCTCCTGGGGGTAGTCGGCATGTATTCTGAGAAGAGTTCTCCTACGTGCCTCATTAGGGGCTGCTACAGGCCCTGTATATATGTGGCCAAGCTTGTGGTAATGGTCCAGGTTTGTGTGCTTTCCTTCCCTTAGTGCAAACCCTCAATGTGGGCAGCCCGGGCTGATTGTTTGCTGTGAGGGGGGGTTGCACCCTTATTGCCACGTAGTTTGTGGGCAGCGGTGCTGACTATGAATCTGCCTTGCCTCCTCAAGAGAGGCCTTCTGAGGATCCTCGGCTAGAAAAGCCATCACCGCCCGCTGTGGCCAATCCCCTTCGGCACACACGAGTCACGTCCAAATTTCCTATGGGGCACCGCCAAGGGGGGATGGAGGGAGGTTCGCCCGGTTCTGAAATGCAGTCCTAATTGGGTTGCAGGGGGAAGTGGGCCCCAGAGCACCTTCCTCTATGCACGCTGCTCGGATGGCCACACAGATTTCCTCGAGGTTATATCGCCTGGAGGGGCCATCCTCCTGCTCCTCTCTGCTGCCTCGCTCACCTGCAGATGCTGGAGTTGGGTGCCCGCTCACCATCTGCTTAGCCCGCTGCAATCCTGTTGAAGCACCTGCCACGGCCCCGATTGGTGGGTCACTGTCCCGTGCTGGTTGGGGGTGGGGAGGTAGCTAGTCTCCCTTGTCCCCCTAAGCCTGGGGCCCCAGAGTCTCGAAGCTGCTCACTCCAAGTTTGGTCTGCCTGGCTGTGTGCCCCGCAGCTGGTTTTTGGTGCTGAATCTCCCTGCAAGGATTATTTTGGCCTGAGTGGTGTGTTCCCGCTGCCATGAGTGCTTCTGATTGTTCGCCTTCCCCTTTGGGGTGTGCACCCGTTCTGCTCGACTTATGGTGTTGTCCCTGGTCTGCGTAGTTCCCGGGGCTCTGTTTCACGGGCAAATTGTGCTGCTTCTAATTTCGGCTGCTGGTGGGGGACGGAGAGCACAGAAACACGTCCTGCTTATTGAGCCGCCATCTTGTGGGATGTATTGACCCACTCCGCTATGCTATGCGGCATCACCCTGCCAGTTATGGTGAAAGAAACAGCAACAATGGCGGCAAAACCCTTGTGCGTGCCAAAAACCGCCAAAAACCTACAAAAACCTGTGTGCTTCAGCACACAAAAAGAGTGATGCACAACCTACCACCCTTGATGCATGTGCGGGGAAATAGAGTACACCCTGCAGAAAAGGTGCCAGTGGGATCCATGACCAACAAACAGAGTGCAGAGAGAGAAGCAGCACTTTGCAAGTGAAACCCCAAAATGTGCTTACACATGACATTTGATTTGTTGCTAAAAACTCCTAGATGCTGATACACAACACTTCTCTGCATTCAAAATCTTGCCTGGTGCTAACATTCATGTATCAAATGAAGCTTTTTGAAATATACAAATTCTGAAAACTGACAGCATCTATGCCGAAATCTGGGTGCGGCTCCCTGAATGACAGCTGTCAGAGGAGTATTGAGGAAACTTTAAAATGACCTAAAACTAAAAAGTCTGCTGGATTAGCAAACATAAAAATGATTGTTGCCAAAAAGGAATACAGATTTTTGTTGTGTTTTTCCCACAGATTTTAAGGCCAAGAAAGACATATATTTATGGTTGATGTTACAAATTTGGTTTTAGCTGGGGTTAAAAAGTTAATTAGCCTGGCTGAAGCTGCAAGAACTGGAAAAGCAGGTTTTTCTCCCAGAAGGAGAGCCTTCCTCTCAGCAGAAACTCACTGGGAGGTGTTAATTGTGGGTTAGAACAGAATCTTATCTACAGAAAGCGAAGGAACAATGGACATCCTCCAACCGAGGATATTGAAGGTGTGAAAGGTCGTAAAACTGCTGCAGCACAGGAAACTCCTGGCTGACAGAAGAACATTCCAAAGGAGGGGGCTACCACATGCTTCAAGGGGTGACAAATACTGGCCATTTGGTCTTAATAGGATATGTAATGGACATTTTTAGAAGGCGTATAACTTATTATCAGAGGGGTGAAAAATCTGAAAATGGCAGATTAATTAATCTAATTTTTAGCACTATCATTGAAAATTTAGTACAACAGTGTAGCTTATTCTGAACAGGAATGGCATTAAATGTGGGTTTACGGGGACTGAATTTCTGCTAGAATGGTGAAACTTTATACACACATTCCCAGGGTAAATGTGCATATTTGTGGAAATTTACAGAAATATTGGAACATGTTCTCATTACAAAACAGACAAAATTCTGAAGAAAGTTGAAACAAAGTCTCAGAGCTGTGGAAATTTGATGAACATATACTCCATAAAATATGCAATCTGTGTATGTGATTTTTATAGAGGTTGCACATGTGTAAATATGTATTTTGCCAAAATTAGACTTTGTGTTCCAGTGGCTAGGGGTGAATTCTCAGCATCATAAAATGATACCATAAAGATGACACTCTGTTTCTCTCTTCCTATCAAGGCAGAGAGGAGACTCTGACCCAATCACCTTTCAGAGGGGCAGACTTAACTAAGCCGGCCCACACACACCCTTTGTGATGTCATTTTAGAGGATAAATAGAGACACCTGACAACACACAGGGACTCACAGATCCACTCAATTTCCTGATTCGAGCGAAGCACTCTGATCTAGCATCCAACATCCAGCTTTAATATTCTTCCAGATCCAGATGCCAAAACTCTTGTCAGCACTGGAGAACTATTGATTTCCAGCAAGGCCCAAATCCTCAAATGTATTCTCTCTACCCAGTAAAGCGCTGGGTGGTGTGAGAAGGCCTTTTGAAACAGTATCCTGAAATCCTCTGGCTTGCCACCACTAGGCTTGCCTGAGGAACTCGCCATCCAGCTGATTCAAATACCCACAGACTAGGAGGGCAGATCCAATACCGTGCCTGAGGTGCTGTCTTTCCTAGACCAGACCAATCCTATGACCAGAGCTGACGATCCATTTAAAAAACGTATCCTGTGAGTATTAATAGGAAGAACTGTGGCCCATAATATATTTGCCTTGTCTTATCCCTATTTCAACCCATCCTATCTTTCCTTCAGAACCAGTATTGTTAGAACCATCTTTGCGCTGACCCTTTTCTCATCTGAAGAAGTTGAGTTTCCTTGGCAGGCGGATCACCCTGATCAAGTGACTGTAAGATCCCTGTGTGGTATTCGCTTTTTCATAGTCATCCTCTAGTGTAAGCAAACCCATTTGTCATTTTCCAAAGTGCATTTGTGTTTTCCATTCTCGCGCCTATTTTGAAAAAACGACCTTTACTAAAACCTCTATAACTCCCTCCGTTTTTGTGATAAAAATGAAATTTCAACTCCTCCCTGTACCTATAACATCCATAGCTATCCATAGAATGCAAAACCGCATTTCAAAACAGTGTGATTCTCCCGTTATTGCGAATATCGCACAATTAAAGGTTTGCCGCGATTTTAAAAATCTGACATTTTTACATGTGTACAAGAGCTTTAAACTGCTTCCGACTTGGACCTTAAGATTTCAAATGCTTGCTGTTGACTAAATCATTGTTTGTGATTGGTTGCACCTATTCAAAGCAGCTCCCATAAGAATTTATAACAATTTAAGTATTTTTGACCACATTTGGTGTTTTTGCCCAGTAATTTCTAAAGGCACTGAAAAGTCAATGCGGTTTTTCTCTTGTGTTTGCTGGGAGCAAGTGGGACTGATATTCTGTTTGATTTGTGCTATTCCTGAATACTTGCTCTCTCCTCCCATCGCTTTACATTGCCTATTGGGGGGTTGAGGGGTGTTTGAAGGGGGAACCTCTAACCAAAGTGCTACCTGATCTGAACCAATACAAAAGTATTATTTTCTATGCTGCATTTGTTTTGCTTATTACTTATTCCTAGTGTATTAAAGATATTATTCAGTGTGCTATGGGGTGAAGAGACCTTGGCCGTGCGGCCAGCGGTGCGGGCTGCACACCCTTAAACCACTACTAAGTGGTATCATTTAAATAAGTAAGTGTATTTCAAGATTGATTTCTTTTTCCAAAGGTTTTAATTAATGAAGTTTAATTCACAAAATACGCCAATCTTCAAGTTAAATTATTGCAGCAGAACTAATCACTTGAATGGCCTATGCATTTCGGGTCGTAAACCTTCCTCAGGACCTGAGATTAAACCTATTCATATAATCATTGGTCACAAAAATCGTCACATTACCAACATCAAGCAAAAATTACAATCAACAGTGGATCATTATCGAAATCACCATGTCATATAGCAAAAAAACACGGTATCACATTTACATATTCAATGCATATGTAATCAAAATCATGCATGCAAAAGACAAACACAGTCATACATTACCACAGTTCCAATCAAGTAGCGCATGTATCGCAAATCACGTAGATGTGGAAAAGGTAACAAAATCATTCAAATAAAATAAAAGTAAAAATAAATATAAAGAAAAAACAGAAAATACCACAAGGAAATGAAAAGAAAAATCAATGTAATGTAAATCACTATAACAAATATCTCTACAGCTCCGTAATACCTCTGGTCAATCAGTTAGAGCAGTGTCACTAACCTTCAGTTAGTGTAGATGCAGAAACAAACTTGCATTTTCACCAGCGGTCAAAACCCCCAGGATAGATACACGATTGGCTAAAGTCTCTGTAGAGTGATCAACCGCGTGTATTTAGACAGACATGTACCATAATCAAAGTCAAAATATTCAACCGTTCGTATCGTAATAGACATAAATTTACATGCGTTATGACTCGTAGTGCTCCGCTAATGCTGAACGCATTCGCGCGCGTGCACATCAGGGTCCCTGTTAAGTTGTTGTAGTTGCTGCTGGTCGCCTAGGCAACCGTTGCTTGGTACACAACGCCCATATTAAGAGAGGTAAACTCATTGAGTTACATGGAACTAATCGGGCGGCCAGATTAGAATGTCACCCCATTGATGATTGTTGTTTATCTATTAAAACATATTGTGATTACATTTTCAATACATAAATAAATATTTACCGTTGCAAACCAGCCTGATTCCTGGTTCAGTGTGCCCGGGGGGGAGGGGGTTCTCAGGAGATGAGTGTGATATGAGTGGTATATCTTTCAGAATATTGAACTTATAGACAAAAATAAATAAGGGTTTCAGTTGTGCACTACATGCTGGGCTTTGACTTGGGTGTGTGCCAGATTGAAATCACTTACAATCTTGGAATCCTTTATTCTGCTTTTGATACAGTCAACCGTGCCATCCTGCTCCATGGCCTCCGTGATAACCTGGGTAACACTGATCAGGCCCTGGCCTAGCTGACCTCCTTTCTCATTGACCAACCCTCTCAGGTACAACTGGGGTCTTTCCTCTCTTTAATCTCTCTCACACATTGTGGTGTTGCCCAGGGCTCTAACCTTTCTCCCTGACTTGTCAATCACACCCTAGCACCTCTTGCCCACGGCATCGCTACTTTCTGCTCCAACTTTCAGTGTTATGCGGATGACACCCAGCTCTCTTTCAGGCTCCCCTCAGCCACCTCTTCCCCTTCTCTCATACCAGACTGTCTGGCTGCAATTCAGGAATGGTGTACCACTAATGATCTTTGCCTTAATGCCAGTAAGACTGAGATCCTCCTCATTGGAACACCAGCTCCCTCCTTTCCTCTCTCCCTCTGGCTGCACACTTTGGGCCCTCTTCCTGCTCCTACCTGTGAGGCTAAGAACATTGGTGTCATCTTCGACTCCACCCTCTCCTTCTCTCCTCACATCTGTGATGTCTCAAAAAAGTCAAACTATCAGCTGCACCTCCTCAGAGGTATTCTTCCTTTCCCCACTTTCCCCCAGAACTTCAGTGTCTGCAGAGCTCTGGTCCACTCTAAGTTCGACTACTACAACAGTCTTTTTCTAAATCTGCCTGCCTCTACAACTAAACCAGAACACAACTGCTAGACCTGTCCTTGGCCTCAAACCCAGATATCTTATCACTCCAGCTCTGAAATCTCTTCACTGGCTCCCTATGTTGGCAAGGATCAAGTTCAAGACCCTCTGCATCATCCACAAGGCTTTCTGGCGCCTGTGACTGCATTACCTCCAACTCTCTTCCTAAACAACTCCCTTCTCAAGCTCTCCGCTCATCTACTTCCAACTCTCTAAGGGTCAGATGCTTTTCCAAGCAGAGAGTTGGGTGCAGATCTCTCTCTTGGGTTGGGGCCTTCCTCTGTAACAGCCTCCCTGACTCTCTCAAACTTGAGCAGACCCACCTCTGGTTCCGGAAGAAACTCCAGACCTTCCTTTTCTCTTCCATTTTCTCTTTTCCTCTACCCTGTTGATGTTCCATCTGCTCCACTCACTAGTCACCTGGCTACCCTCTGAACTCGGGCCCAGACTCCTGCATGTCCAGCTGCCCTGGCACTGTCTCCGGGCTCCCTCAGCACTTATGATCTGTATCTGAAACCCTACAGTCCCTTCTCTCTGCACTTATTGAGTTACCTGAACTTCTCCCCCTAACTCCTCAGCACTTCTCCCCTTCCACTCCCCTGCACTTGCGCAATCTGAATGACACAAGGCCTACTAAAATCGTTGTTTTTGTTCTCCCTCTGTTTCTCCCTTCTTGTCTTGTTGTGCCTAGAAACATTTGTGTACAGGTGCACTATAAATTCCATATCATATCAGATCATTTTTATGCCAATTTTAGAATGCTTGCGACTGAAAGGCAGATTAGTCTGCTGAAAATGTGCAAAATATCACTTTCATCATTTAAGTATTATTTCCCCAAAATGGCTGACAACATTTTCATCAGTCTTTTTTGCATTGTGGACCATCAGAGGGCAATGCTTACCTCTGTGAAATTCTGGGCAAATCATTGCAGCCAATGCTGAGAATTGTGTCTTGGGCAAAGTTATAAATTCGTGCTTTTTACAAGCCTATACCTTTCAAAATCTATAACTAGTGGTCATCAACCTTCACATATCACACAATATTTGCTGTACCTACTTTCTTCGAAGCTTTGGAGAACATTGGTCAAAGATTTAAAAGTAATCGCCATGTGACGTGCGTTATGTATGGGAAATTCAATGGTCCCGAAACTGTATAGGTTCGATTTTGGTAACATAATCATTTGAAACAAACATAAATACTGTTCAAAAAAATCACTTACCCAAAGAAAACATTTGTAAAACTAGAAAGAGAAATTGATTAACCTGTCACTCCTGAATAGTGTAACCAGATGACTCCATGTCACCGGGAAAACACCTTTTCAAATTTTCTGCTTTGACTTAATGAACACATGCATTCTGGAAACAGTAAATTTGAGATCCTACAGTAATACAAATCGTTTGTAGATCTAAATAATAGGACTGGGCCAGAAATAACACAGTGTAACACTCAATACACTGGAATAAACTTGGGATATAACGAAGGGGAAGCATTCCAATTTCATAAAAGTAAACAAGAAATAAGGAGAAGGCACACACGGGTAATAATATAAAATGCAAAGACGATTGGGTTCTGAATTTTCTGAGGCTTGCAGCTGTTGACTTTGGCACAGGAATCTGCTGGATTAAAGTGTAGTTGGATCAGACTGGCTTTCCACGAAACAAGGATCAGATTATCCCTAAAACAGTTTTTTCAAGTTTTAGACACAATGTTCTGTGCCAAGATGCGTTTCAACTCACGGATAGTTTTTCAACTTGTGTGCCTGATTGGAAACATATTAATATGAAAGAAGAAACAGATGGGACGGAAGATGCACTGGAATGTGTTCCGGGTCAAGGGTCAGTAGGCGAACGTGACTGTATTGTTACACTGCAGAAAGGGGAGAGGGAAAAGGATCAGAAAGGCGATTAGCATGCAGCACGGAGGCACTCCTAAGCGACTTGATGCATTTGCAATGAAATTATTGTGAAATAGACATATTTATTTTGCAAAGACATTTGCATATTTCCACATTTTACTATCAGGAAAATTATCAAAGGCACTTCAGCCATGTGCAACTTTCAACGCAGTGTACTTAATGGGCCTTGGACATTCTTTTTTATATAAACTGGCAGCGTTCTTAAACAAAACATTAAAGTATTCTTCTTTTCTTTACTGGGGGCTGACAGGAACACTTGATTTCAAGATAACTTGTCATTATACTTGAAATATTCCTGCTATTATATTACTTGTTCCCAGGGACGTCATTTGGGCGTCACCAGGGGTTGCAGCTGCGACCCCTGAGGTCTACTTTGCTAACCCTGAGGTCTGCCTTGCTACCGCAAAAAAACCCCAAGAAAAACAAATGTTTTTTTTTTCTTTTTTAAATGTAAGCTCCTGGGCTGTGGCCAGTGCCATGTGGCTCTTTATTTTTGTAGTGACTGTCTTTCTTGTTAAGGCCTCTTAAAAAAAAACAAGGGTTCCACAAGTGTAACACTTTGAGCAGTGATCCTAAATAAGAAAGAATAGGAATAACAAATCATTTGTCTTTCTGAAATTCTATACAATAATTGCTAGACTCAATAAAGGTTTATTACAGGCACACTAGAGGGGGTGAGTCAATGAATTAGTTCGTTCTTAAACACCTCAACCCAGCCTTTCATCCTTCTGAGGTTGATAAATGACTACCAACACAGGTTGGGTGATATTGTATGTATATTTTTTCTATATAAAGCACTTAAGCGTAAGTGCTTCATAATAACACATCCATCATTATCATTTGGCCTTGGACGTACTTCCACCAATCACCACAAAACATCAAGTCCCATAAGAATTGTGAATTCTAGAGAACCTCCACCTTTCATCAATGCTCAGACCAGCCCACCAATCTCGGGAGGAATAGGGCAAGACATATCACACCCAAGATACATCTTTTTGAAGGGTACCAAAGGCTCTGTAAACTGTTAACCCAAACAATTTATCGCAAGTGCCCCTGCAAAGCTATGAAAAAGAGAAGGTCATCTGGGTGGTATTATAGCTGCCTCCGTGGCATTCATGGAATCTCAACTTTCCTTCATAAACCTAGGAGAACGCCACATTCTATGGCATGACACAGAGGCTTCCACTTATGAAAGTTGAAGCCCTTGCAATATCTACATCAGATGCATGAACAACAGGTTTGCATGACAGATATGTTCTCTAGTTAAAAGCACTCTCTGGTTAAATGCACAGCCCTGAGAATGTCCTCGAGCCTGGTCAAGACCAAAAGGCTTTGGATGCCACAGCACACCTAGCCGAATGAAACCCAAATGTGGACACATCGACACCTGCCAGGCCCCCGAGCCAATGCACCCACCTAGGCAGGGTAGGAGAGGAAACATAGACATGTTTTTTTTTTTTAATAAAAGAAGCAACTGATCCATGAACATTCTCAGAGCTGTTGTTCAGCCTGCATAGAGTTTCAAACCAGTGTAAGAGCTGGGAAGTATCGGTGGGGGCAGTCACCTCCAAAACCCTCCTCTGCACCTCAGAGCACACCCTTGACACCCACATTTAAACACTAAATGATTAATCATTGCATTGCATGCATTCTGCATGTATTGCAATGACTCTGGAGGTGAAGTAATAGTGCGTTGCTCGGTAACCTCGCTCTGATCACCATGCAGGGGTTCAGAAAGAGGTTATCAAACAGCACGTGTTGTTTGCTTCCAGTGCATGCTCCCTGGTATCAGGAGCCCCAGATGAGAAGTTCAACGCTGCGCCCATGTGTCGGTAAAGGTAGTGTGTGTGTGTGGGGGGGTGTATGTGTGTGTGTGTGTGTGTATCATATCTCTGTCTCTCTGTGTGGTGAGTCAGTGAATAATGCGGGGGAGCGTTCCCTAAAATCCTAAGATCTGAGGTGCCAGTGCAGAGCCAATGAGGGCGGAGTGGGGCACACTGAAATTATATGGCATTATGGTTTAAGCAAAGGTGATTAATGTTCTTGTATGCACTTACTGGCCTACACTCGAGGAACTAGTATGGGCATGCTTTCTAACAGTGACATGGCATTATATAGTTGCAGCCAGTATGCGCAACATTATTATACATTTTCTAGTGGCATTATGGGGAAAGCCAACATGATGAGTGTTTTAACATAGACACACTGACTTACACTGGTGCAGCCAGCATGGGCATGTTTTCTTACATTACCTTTGGATTTTCTACTTGCATTCTTGGAAAAGTCAACATGATTTTCTTACATGTGCATTCTGCACTAAATTGGTGCAGCCAGTGTGGACATCTTTTCTTAGTGTGGCATGGCATTATTTGCTGGCATTATAGGGAAAGCCAACATTAAGGGAGTAATTCATAGAATTTGGCGCACAAGTGGTGCACACGGCTGGTGCACATTTCAGCGCACAGCGTACTCATGGATTTCAACATCCATAACCAGCCATGGCGCAGAGCGGCGCTGCGACCCTGCAGCAGCCCAGTAACAGCCCCAACCCCACCCCGTGCACCAAAAACATCGCACAAATCCCCTACATGGCGCAAAGGCCAGTGGACCAGCATATAGCCCTCCATCCAAGAAAATGCATGGGAAACTCCCAGTGCACCCCTCGGAATACGCGTACCCCACTTACGCTATCGAAAATGCATGTAAAACTCCCCGTGCACCCCTCGGAATACGCATACCCCGGTTGCGCTATCGAAAACGTGTGTAAAAGTCCCTGCGCACCCCTCAGAATATGCGTAC
The DNA here is from genome assembly GCF_040938575.1 of Ambystoma mexicanum. Lineage (NCBI taxonomy): Eukaryota > Metazoa > Chordata > Amphibia > Caudata > Ambystomatidae > Ambystoma > Ambystoma mexicanum. The sequence continues at coordinate 677,286,427 of NC_090922.1, read as the reverse complement.
CCCGCTTGTGCTATCGAAAATGCATGTAAAAGGCCACATGCACCCCTCGGAATAGGCGTAGCCCGCTCATGCTATTGAAAGCGCATGTAAAAGTCCGCGTGCATCCCTCGGGACACATGTACCCCGCTCACGCTAGTGAAAACACATATAAATGTCCATGTGCACCCCTCAGCATATGCGTATCCCGCTCGTGCTATCGAAAACGCTTGTAAAAGTCCACGCGCACCCCTCGGAGTACACATACCCCACTCGCGCTAGCGAAAACGCGTGTAAAATTCCACGCGCACCCCTCGGAAAACACGTACCCTGCTCGCGCTAGCAAAAACACGGGTAAAAGTCCACGCGCACCCCTCAGAATACACGTACCCCACCTGCGCTAGCGAAAACACGTGTAAAAGTCCACACGCCCCCTCGGAATATATGTACTCTGCTCATGCTAACGTAAACACGTGTAAAAGTCCACGCGCACCCCACGGAATACACGTACCCCGCTCGCACTAGTGACAACGCGTGTAAAAGTCCATGTGCACCCCTCAGAATACACGTACCTCACTCGCACTAGCGAAAACACGTGTAAAAGTCCATGCGCACCCCTGGAAAACACGTACCCCGCACGCGCTATCAAAAACTCATGTGAAAGTCCACACGCACCCCCGGTATACACGTACTGCTTCCCACAAGGACCACATACAGAGCAATGGAAACCCACGTGGGACCTTCAACCCGTGGCGAGGGAAACGCCCGCGTTTGTTATTTCACAGTCACACTTAAGCGCTAAGGCCCTTCCTTGAATTACACACTGACGTGCTGTTTTTTCACGTGCCAAATCACTCCATATCAAGCTGGCCACCCGACAACACAAAGAAGACCACACTCCTGCCCAGAAGGCTGAATTACTGCCCCCAGAGCCCTGAGCAGCCTCCCATGAGCCATCTGCTTCTGCCTACCTGCCCTGCCATTTGGTGCCTGCACATCTGCCATCTGCAGGGGTCCAGTTGCAGTGACCACCCCTGCTGGAACAGAAGACTCCCGACTGAGGTTCCATCACTCCACAGCCCAGCAACAGGACCCGGTTGCCCATCCACTCCTGCCTCGGGGGTTGCCATGTCTGACACAACACCTTCCGGCACCAATGGCAACCCCCCAGCAGAGAGGCAGAGGGCTACCAGCTTCAGTGAAAAGGAAGTTGGTATCCTGGTGGAGCAAGTTCTGGGGCTTTATGATGCCCTCTTCACACCATTGTGCGACGACAAGGAAGGACGGAAGAGGATCTGGAAGGACATAGTGGGTGCCATCAATGAGGAGGGGGTGGCACCCCGCGACATCAAACATGTCCAGAAGCGCTGGGAGGACTACAAGTCCAGGACCGTCAAGAAGGCTTGGCGCCTCTTGGAAGCATCGGATGCAGTGGGCCACCGGGTCCAGCTTACCACCCAGCATATGAGGGTCCTGGAGCGCATTTTCCCAGTGCTTCACCACCAGATCCTCAGGATGCAGGCCCATCTGGAGTCGAGCGGTAAGTGGCCATGCATTCACGTTTAAAAAAAGGCATGTTGCAGTGTGCTGGTAGTTAGCTACTTGGCTGCATGTGTGACATGGGTCATGTTTGGATGTGTGTGTGAAGGGACATGATGGTGCTGCATGTGAGTCCAGTCAGGCGTGACCCACATGGATAGTGTATGTGTTACAATGCATCATTCGGAGCAGCATGCGGAACGCACACATTTATGCATGCCTGTGTCTGTACTTTGACATGTTTGGGGTGTGAGAGATGTGTGCTGCTGTCATGGACATGCATGATGTACATGTCCGTTTGTCTGAGTAGTGTGTGCGCCCTGGATGCATGACACATGTCCGTGACGATGTGTTCATTCACTGATACAGCCTAGTCATCCTTGTATCCACTGTGTCTGTGGGTATACCGGGCCAGATGCATCACCCTCCGGTGATGTGTGTGCATGTGACCAACATGTCCCATGATGCATGTGAGAATCAGCCCACCATTGGATGCAACTACGGTGCCTTGGACATGAATACCAATGTATGTTGCATGTGCCATGCCTGTTCCTGCATGTGTGTTGCCTGCACTGATCCATGTGTTGTGGAGGGACATGATGGAAGTGACGTTTAACAGTGCCCCTCATGTGCTATTGCTTTCTGTCTAGGGGACTATAGTTCAGTACCCTGATGCTTGTATTCAATGTCTCCCTTTACACAGTGGCGAGTGAAGAAGAGGGCAGAGAAGGCGCTGTGGAGGAAAGCGGCAGGGATGCCTCCACCGGCCGGCAACGCAAGACCCAGTCACCCTCCCAGGAAATACCATCATCCAGGAGCGAGGGGACTGGTGCCGCGTCTGCCACTATGGCTGTAGCGGAAGGGGCAGATGAGCCCCCACAGGGGCTTGCAATGGCAGAAGACGGTGCAGAGACATCCAGGTTGGTGGTGTGTATAGACGAGGAGGAGGCCGCTACAGAGCCGCATGTGGGGCCTGGTGGGGGTGGTACCACTGGTGCAAGTGGTGCAGTCCACGGTCAGGAGACAGCACAGGTCACCACGGAGGTGCCTGTGCATGCCTCTGTCCCTGACACTGTGACTGCATCACCATGCACCAGCAGGGGTGCCCTGTCCCAGGCCCGTCCGCAGGTAGGGGGGAGGTCCATGTCATCTGGCACTCCTCTACCTGTGGATGAGGGGACCCATGACCGGATGGAGTCCGTCCTGATTGGTGTTGCTTTGCGCACACGTGACATTCGTGATGATGCGCGTGCTTCCTGGGGAGACCATGCACATCATCACAAAGAGCTGTGTGCCAATGTGGCCCAGTTGGGAGGGTCCATGGTCGGGGGTTTCCTCCATGTGTCGGCCAGTCTTGTGGCCCTCTACTCCTCTGTGCTTACTGTACGCCAATCGTTCTCCCTGCTGTCTTCCTACCCAGATGCCACCAGGGCCCCCTGTGGATCTGCCCCAACCAACGCAGCCAGCCTGGTGGAGATCCCATCCCTGCCACAGTCGGGAGTCGGAGGTCCAGCAGGGGTGTACACCCCACCAACTGGACCCCAGCGGATGGAAGATGTGCCGGCATCATCGGGCAGGGCACGTACACGACGGCACCGGTGGATTCCATCATCCCGGATGCCGTCGTGGTGACAGAGGCAGTTGTGTCGGATGCAGCAGCAGGCTCAGTGTGGGAGGCATCATGGCTTGGGGCCATTAACATCACAGGCGTAGGCATCGGTCAGAGGGCAGGAGGACCCTGATTTGGGAGTGTCTTCCGTGTGGCAGCAGTTGGGCCAGCGGATAGATGAGGAGCGACGGCGGGCAGAGGAGGCACGGCTCACTATGGTCAGAGTGGAGAACTCCAAACGCAGGGCATTGAGATGGGCTGAGTGCCTCGAGGCAACTCGCAGGGAGTTGGAACAGGCCATAACTGCCCCTCTGCGAGACCTCGGGGCCAGGGAAGAGGCCCGCCTCCGGGACATTGAAGAGGAGTTCGATGATCCCCTGGCCCAGAACATCAAAGAGTGGGCCGTAGGACTTGCCCGCCGCCTCTGTAAATAGTTGTTTAGGGTTAGGTTCTTTTGTTTAATATTTGTATTTGGAGTTCATGGACATTGCTCCACTTTATGTATATAGTTTTTTATTCATAGGACTTTTTTGTAGGTTTCATTTTGTTTCTGGATCAACTTGTTCATACTTTCTTTCTTTGGACATTCCATGGAGCAATGGTTTTGATTTTTTTTAATGTACTTTATATGGACGATGGCAATGGACCACTTTTGTACTTTCCTGTTGTGGATTTTTGTTTTATATTTGAATTTTTCATTTCTTTTTTTCCTTTCATTATTTCTTAATTAGCACTATTGATTTTTCATTTAGTAATTTCATTACGTTTTTCAATACATTTCATATTCATTCATTATTGGTGTGGTGTACTCTCATTGGTTTTGTGCATGTCTCTATGAGCATTGCCTCAGTCATGTGTTGCCACTGTGTGGTTCTGTTGTACACTCATGCATGGCCATGCTTGTTCATTTGAGACTCTCATGGCATGGCTAATTTGGGAGTGGTCACAGTGGATGGTTGTGTGCTTGTACTGGGGGGCAGGGGGGATTGTGGTTGGCATTAGGGCCATTGGTCTGTTTAGTTATGACATGTTGTTTGGTGGGCCATGTGTCGGGGCTTGCTGGCAGGTGTCCGTCACTGGTGGCTGGGTGGGGGACATGAGTCGGGGCCTGCTGGCAGGTGACCGTCACTGCTGGGTGGGTGGGGGTGTGGGGGGCATGAGTCGGGGCCTGCTGGCAGTTGCCCGTCACTTGAGGGTGGCTGGGTCGGTGGGGGACATGAGTTGGGGCTTGCTGGCAGGTGCCCGTCACTGCTGGGTGGGTGGTTGGGGGACATGAGTCAGGGCCTGCTGGCAGGTGCCTGTCACTGCTGGGTGGGTGGGGGTCTGGGGGGACATGAGTCGGGGCCTGCTGGCAGGTGCCCGTTACTGGTGGGTGGCTGGATGGGTGGGGGACATGAGTCGGGGCCTGCTGGCAGGTGCCAGTCACTGCTGGGTGGGTGGGGGACATGAGTCGGAGCCTGATTGCAGGTGCCCGTCACTGCTGGGTGGGTGGGTGGGGGACATGAGTCGGGTCCTGCTGCAAAGAGCCCATCACTGGTGGCTGGGTGGGGATGTGGGGGGACATGAGTCGGACCCTGGTGGCAGGTGCCTGTCACTGGTGGGTGGCTGGATGGGTGGGGGACATGAGTCGGGGCCTGCTGGCAGGTGCCAGTCACTGCTGGGTGGGTGGGGGACATGAGTCGGGGTCTGCTGGCAGGTGCCCGTCACTCGTGGGTGGCTGGGTGGGTGTGGGACATGAGTCGGGGCCTGCTGCAAGGTGCCCATCACTGGTGGCTGGGTGGGGGTGTGGGGGGACATGAGTTGGAGCCTGCTGGCAGGTGCCCATCACTGGTGGATGGGTGGGGGTGTGGGGGGACATGAGTCGGGGCATGCTGGCAGGTGCACGTCACTGGTGGATGGCTGGGTGGGTGGGGGACATGAGTCGGGGCCTGCTGGGCTGTGGAGCGATGGAACTTTAGTCGGGAGTCTTCTGTTCCAGCAGGGGTGGTCACAGCATCTGGACCCCTGCAGATAGCTGACGTGCAGGCACCAAATGACAGGGCACACGGCCAGCAGGTAGGCAGGCAGCAGCAGATGGCAGGTGGGAGTCTGCTTGGGGTTCTGGGGGGCAGGAAAATGGCCTTCTGGGCAGGAGCGTGGTCTTCCGTGTGTTGTCGCATGGCCAGCTTGATACAGAGTGATTTGGCACGCGAAAAAACAGCACATCGGCGCGTAATTCGAGGAAAGGCCTTTAGCGCGTAAGCGCGTATGTGACGTGATATGCGGGGGCGTTTCCCTCGTCACAGGTGCATGGTGATTCTGCACGTGAAAAAACAACACGTCCACGTGTTAATGCGTGTAATTCGAGGGAAGGGACTAAGCGCGTAAATGATGTGACGCGCACAGGTGTTTCCCTCAGCACGGGTTAAAGGTGGGCGGGGTCAGCAGTTCGCTGTACGTGCCTTTCGTGGAGACCGATGTGTGTTGCTACTTCTGGTTGTTTCGCGCGCCATCACAACTTCACAGCGGATCAAGGACGTATCTCTTCTTTTGGCGGGGGTATTGGCTTTGCATGTTTTTCATTATCACGCTAGTCAGACGGTGAGTCGCACACGCTATTTTTCCCACTGCGGGTCCCCCTGTGTATCGCATACCCATTTTCTGGTCATAGTAGCCTGCGTGTCCCACACGTATGTGTTTTTCATGTCCCTGGGTGCCACCGCGTACTGCGGGAGGTTGATTCCACACACGTGGGCTACCAGGGGTTGCGTGCACGGTTTTAATGCAGTTTTGGTGTGCCTGAGCGTTGCGTGACCCGTCACATTATCACTGGGGTCACATACAGCCGTGCAGGTGCACAGGGGTGCTGTTAACATCTTGTATCCCACCCCCTTCACCCCAATTGCCCAGGTCAATTGTCGTGTACACCTCCTATTGGCACTCCCATTGGCGGGCATGGTCAGGGACGTGGCCGGGGTGACCAGGGAGTAGGGGGACTCCAGGGTGTCCAGGGTGGCTGCAGAGGGCCACTTCGGCATGATGTTGTGCCACGTGTTGGTGCAGTCATGCCACCACCCCCTGTGGTTCCGGGAGATGCAGCTCTTGCATCTGGCACTGGCGCCAATGTGACCCGGCAGTCCGTTTCATCGCCTTCCATGGGCCCAAGGGTAGTGGTAGCTGCAGGTGCAGCTGTGGACACCACCACCCAGGCTCAGGGTCAGCCAGCGCATGTTGCGTTGGCTCCTGAAGAGTACCAGGATGATTTCCAGGAGGTCAGGAGGCACACAGTAAGTGCATGCAGGGCTGCCCTGACCGAGGCACATGTCCCTGGGGCAGTATTGTCATCTGCTGCACTGAGCAGCAGGGTGTTGGCAAGTGCATGGGCAGATGCAGCCGACACCACCCCGGCTGTGAGTCTACCATCCAGGACAGTCCCGGTCAATGACCTTGGCACAGCACATTTTGCTGTGCAGGGTCAAGTCAAGGGCACCCAGCAGCCACTGGCGCAAGTCAGGGCTTCCGTCCTTGTTCCACCTGCCACTCCCTCGGTTCAATCCACCAGCCCCACTGCTCATATTGATCAGGGTGGAATTTGCCAGTTAGGGTCCAGACCACTGTCCAAGAGGAGGAAGGTTGCATCTGCAGCAGAGGCTGGGACCCCAGACACGGCTCCGGCCTCCGGCACGTCGAGGAAGAAGCCTTTCTGCAAGCAGGAACTGGACTTCCTTGTGGACTACGTGTTGGGACACGACCGTGATATGCTAGTGGGACCAAATTGTCACACTATGGCTGCCCAGCGTTTGTCCCACTGGAAGCATGTTGCGGAGGGTGTCAGTGCAATTGGCCATGAGGCGCGCACAGCTCAGGAGTACAAAAAGCACTGGGATGACCTCCGACGCTCTGCTAAGCTAAAGCGTGCCCCTAATTACAACATGACTCTGGTGACTGGCAGTGGGCCACCACTTGAGGAGTAAGATCTCAATCCGCAAGAGTCAGTCGCTGCGGAGTTCATACCGCCAGAATTGTACGAAGGAGTGGGAGAGATGCTGGACTTTGATGCCCCGTCCAGTGAGTGTTGTCTCGTGTTTGTACAGACCATGTGTGGTTTGCTTGTGTAATGTGTTGTGCTTGACTGCAACTACATGCTATGTGTACATGGTTCTCATGTGAGAGTCATGCAATGCTTCACTGATGCGTGCCTGCTGTGCAGCATGCTGGACATGTAGAGCAGACAGGGACTGTCCTCATCACCACACCTGCACCCTGCTCACATGCTAGTCACCCAGCAGCCCCTCCGGTCCATGTTCCAGCTCACTGGCCCTTCTGCATGTGGCCTGGTGTGTCGTTCCACTCAGCACTAGGACTATGTCATCGCATGACTGCGTGCATGTGGGTTCTGCCTGCATGCGGGTACTCCACGTAGGCATGCTCCCTTGCCCCTCCATCCCCCTGTGCCCCAATTTCACCATGGCACTGGTGGGTATCATGTTGGAGTACTGCAATGGCCTGTTCAACGCTCCTGTGCACATGCACACTTCCCCCTGCCAACCTGCCAGACACATACAGTGGGGTGCATCCTTTGTCTTTGATGCAGTGTGTCTCACTCGGACTGTGCAGATGGCAGATGCTCTGCAGGGACATGAGTGCCCATTCAGGCTCCTTGTGCATTCCATGCATGCCCCTATGTGTCCTTGCTTGGATGATCATTGTAGTACGTGGACAGGATGACATACAGTTAATGGCATTTGATCATTACATTTCATTCGCCCTTGAGTGCTTACTCCTTTTGACCAAATTGGGTCCTGCTGGTAAACTCTCAGCACTAGACCCGTGACCTACTGCTACAATTCAGAACTTCCTCCCCATCTTCCTGCCTCAAACACCTGGTCTCCTCCAATCTCAGTCAAGCGAACTTGCACCTTCTGACTCTTTTAGCCCTTCCCGGCTGTCTCACACCACTGACTTGAGTCCACCTCTGTGCCATCTTCACTTGGACTCCCCAACTTGTTTACCCATTACCTACTCCCCCTGACCCTATGCAATCCGTTATTTCTTCCTTCCACCTCTCCCCCTTCCCCCCTTGCCCTCTACTCCTCTCCCTTCTCCTCTCCTTGCTCCTCCTGATGCCTAGCCCCCTCCACTATCCTCTCCCCCAATCTCCTAGCCACCCTCCTTCCCTTTCTCACCGCCCTCACCTTCTCTATCCTCCCACTTCCAACCATGCTGCCCTCATCAATACTGCTCTCTGGAACGCCAGATCCATCTGTAATAAAACCGCGGCAACACTCGATCTATTCTTTCGTCTTAACCTTCATTTCCTCTGCCTAACTGAAACCTGGATTCCCCCTCATGATACCTTTGTCCCAGCTTCCCTAACGACTTCTTCCTCCTCTTTCCTCCATACTCCACGCCCCTATGGCCGCGGTGGAGGTGTCGCTCTCCTGTATAACCCCAAATACACCTCTGACTTGAGTCCACCTTTGTGCCATCTTCACTTGTACTCCCCAACTTGTTTACCCATTACCTACTCCCCCTGACCCTATGCGATCCGTCATTTCTTCCTTCCACCTCTCCCCCTTCCCCCCTTGCCCTCTACTCCTCTCCCTTCTCCCCTCCTCGCTCCTCCTGATGCCTAGCCCCCTCCACTATCCTCTCCCCCAATCTCCTAGCCACCCTCCTTCCCTTTCTCACCGCCCTCACCTTCTCTCTACTCCCACTTCCAACCATGCTGCCCTCATCAATACTGCTCTCTGGAACGCCAGATCCATCTCTAATAAAACCGCGACAACACTCGATCTATTCTTTCGTCTTAACCTTCATTTCCTCTGCCTAACTGAAACCTGGATTCCCCCTCATAATACCTTTGTCCCAGCTTCCCTAACGACTTCTTCCTCCTCTTTCCTCCATACTCCACGCCCCTATGGCCGCGGTGGAGGTGTCGCTCTCCTGTATAACCCCAAATACACCTCCTCCTTCTCATCCCCATCTCTTCCCTCCTTCCCTTCCTTTGAATTCCTCTACAAATCATTCTCCTCTCCCCACCCTATTTCCTTCCTGATCATCTATTGTCCCTCTGGCCCTCTCTCCTCCTTCTTCGAAGACCTAGATCACCTCCTCTCACTTATTTCTCCCACCCCCTCCCCTCTAACTGTGCTTGGTGACTTTAACATCCATCTTCCTTCTCCCCCCAATCCTCTCCCCTCCTCTCTATCCTTGACTCCTACCTCCTCACCCCCCTTCCTTCCTCCCCTACTCACTCCTCTGGTTCCACTCTTGACCTCATCTTCAACTCCTGCTATCCCTCCTCCCCTTTCTCCTCTCTCTCTGTCTATCTCTCTGACCACGCATTGCTCTCGTTCTCCCTTTCTCCTCGCTCTTCTTCCAATATTAATAATCCCTCAGTTCCAATCTACTCACGTCGTGACCTGCGTGATTTCGACACTACCCTCTTCTCTGACACCTGCTCTTCGTCTCTTCCATCTCACCATGACTTTGCACTACTCTCTCCTGATGATGCTCTCTCTTCCCTCTCATCTTCCATCTGCACTGCCCTTGACCATCTCTATCCCCTTTCTCTCTTCCACCCCACTCAGAAACCTTCTCGACCCTGGCTTACCTCCCATCTTCGTTCTATGCGGCGCCTTCTCAGGCGCTTTGAAAGACTTTGGCTCAAAACTCCCTCGCTCTCTAATCAAACCTCCTACTTCTCCTACCATGCACTTTACAACTCTTGCCTTGCTACGGCCAAATCCACCTACTACTCTAACCTTCTACAGTCTCAAGCCTCACAACCTCGTCGGATTTTTCAAACTCTTTCCCGCCTCCTCTCTCCTCCCTCTCCTGACCCCTCATCTAATTCCACACTTTCTCCCTCTGACTTCGCCAACTACTTTTCCTCCAAAATCATCACACTCAGACAAAAAATGAACTCCCTCTCTGACTCCCTCTCTTCTCCTCCCCCTCTCCTCCTTCTTCCAGCATGTCTGTTTTCTCATCTGTTTCCCCTTCCGAAGTATCCTCCCTTCTATCCAAAGCCCACCCCACAGCCGCCCCCTCTCACCCTCTCCCCTCCGTTCTCATCCCAAAAATGTACCCTCTTCTTATCCCTTACCTTAGCCCTTTCTTCAACTCCTGCCTCTCCTCATCTATCTTTCCCTCTGCTTTCAAACACGCAATGATCATTCCTATTCTTAAGAAACCCTCTGCTGATCCACTGCTCACTGCCAGCTACAGACCTATCTCTCTTCTGCCTTTCCTTTCTAAACTCCTGGAACGCCTTTCCTACTCTCAACTCTCTTCCTTTGTCTCGTCTTCCTCTCTCCTTCCTCCTTTCCAATCTGGCTTCCGTCCCAAACATTCCACTGAAACTGCTCTCACCTCGATTCTCAACTCGCTCCTCCCTGCTCGCCACGCGAAGCAATCCTCCATACTTATTCTCCTTGATCTCTCTGCCGCTTTTGACACTGTCGATCATCCTCTCCTGCTCCACACTCTCTCCTCCTTCGGCTTCAAAGGCCCTGTTCTAAAATGGCTCTCCTCTTACCTTTCCTCTCGTTCCTTTGCTGTTTCATGGGGAGGTCAGACCTCTCCTTCCTTCCCTCTGATTTACGGTGTTCCTCAAGGCTCTGTACTTGGCCCTTTCCTCTTCTCTCTCTATACCTCCCTCATTGCCCCTGTCATCTCCTCCTTTGGCATCTCCCATCATTTCTATGCGGATGACACCCAACTCTTTCTCTCTTTCTCCTCCTTCACACCTGACCTCCACCTTAAACTCTCCTCTTGTCTCACAGCCATCAAGAACTGGATGTCCTCACGCTTTCTCTCACTTAACACAGATAAAACTGAAGTCCTTTTCGTCCCCGCTAACTCTCTTCCCCCTTCCTCTCCTCCCCCGTGCATCTACTTTCCTCCTTCCAATCTCCCTATCTCCACTCATGCTCGCAACCTAGGTGTTCTTTTTCACTCTTCTCTCACCTTCTCACAACACATTTCGCTCACCTCCCGCTCCTGCAGATGCCACCTTTACAATATTCGCAAAATCCGTCCCTCCCTCACATTCCATGCTACCAAGCTCCTAATATCCTCACTCATCTTTTCCCGCCTCTTCTACTGCTCCTCTATAATTTTCGGTCTTCCCTCATCTCAGCTTGCCCCTCTTAAATCTATATACCACTCTGCCATTCGAACCCTCTGTCTCCTTACCTCCCGTGACTCCATTTCCTCTTCGCTCTCTCGACTAGGCTGGCTACCTTTCCACCTACAACTAAAATTCCACTTTCTCTGCCTTGTTTTCAAATCCCTTCATGGTCTTGCCCCTCCTTATCTCTCCTCCCTTCTCTCCTTCTACTCCCCTTCGCGCTTTCTTCGTTCTGCGGACCACTTCCTGCTCTCTGTACCTCCTTCCCCTTGCGCTTCCTCCCGGTTCCGCTCTTTCCAACTTCTTGCTCCTCTGCATTGGAACTCTCTCCCCCTCTCAATCCGCTCTTCCACTACCCTCATCTCATTTCGCACTTCCCTTAAATCCTTCCTCCTCCATTCCCCACCTTGAAGCCCCCCCTGCCCTCTCTACTCCCCCCGTCTTTCCCCTCTTCTAATCCCTCCCCTCCCTTTCCACCTTCCCCTTTTCTATTTTACACTCTCTCTCCCTTCCTTCTACCCTCACTCAATCCTTCCCCGCCCCTCCCTTCACTCTCCTGTTCGCACTCCACTTCTCCCCCCTCTCAGTAAATTGCTCTTTGCACTGTTTTGTTGTTGAATGATTCAAGTTGCCACTATGCTCACATTGTTATTTGTTGTTATTACTCTGTATTTTGTTGTTCCATTGTACAGCGCCTTGGTGTAAAGCGCTCTATAAATCAATCAATCAATCAATCAATCATCCATTCCATGCCCACTCTGGCTCAGTCCTGCATCACGCACATGTTTAGGGTTTCACAGTCTGTGTGGGGCACAGGCCTCCCCCTGATTCTGTTCAACTGGTGTAGTGGCTTCTGCACACATGGGTGTACTACTGAGGGTCCACCATGTGTCCGGCTTACTATTCCATCTCATCTGCTGTGCTATCAGTGACTCAGATGATGCAATTAACGCTAGTCAACACTGTCTGCCAATACACAGTTCTCTGATCACCCTTTCGCTGCCATGCAATGCCTCCATGCATTTTCACTAAGGGGGGGGGGGTTGCCTGTAGCCATGCAACCCATTGCATGCACATTGCACGTGATGCCTGAACTTGCTCTTACACTGCCTTCAGGTTTATTGATTGACATCATAATGTACTTGTTCATGTAGATAGTGGGTAACGTACACATGTTTTGCACTGCATCAACCCACTTCTGAGCCATGTTACACCGTTCTATATGCCTACTCACTGCTGCAATGTCAAAGTGACCTGGCTGTATGGTCAGATTTTCATACCTTCACTGTCAGGAGTGCCACGGGCACAGGTGCATCCTGTGACGCATGTACTCAGTATTGGAACACTCTAGCGGGTGTTTAGCAAAGTTGATTGGTCAATCTGCGGCCTATACCAACGGGTTTAGAGCGCAGATTGATTGTAGTCTGCCAATCAGGTTGTAATGACTGTGGAGCTGGCTTCACGTGTGTATGTGTACACTTTCAGATACATCAAAGCAAGCAGCGTTGTAGCTGCTTGCTTTGCTGTATTGAATGCTGTTCAGGTTCACAATACAGGTGTATAGGGAAAGGGGTGTTTTTGCACACTTTCACATGTACATATGCAAGCAGATTCTACGTTGTGTAGTGCAACATTGCGGCTACTCACTTATGTGTGTGTGCAAGTGTTCATTTGCACATGTGTCTTCCACAGCTTTTTGGTTGACTAATATGTAGTTGATTGACGTTTATGCTGGTGAGATTTCAGCATTGCGCCCATTATGTTCAACTGGCATGATCCTGAAAGTGCACTGTTGTGCAGTATGTGTATGCCCAGGCCCACTTAGCTAATATGATGATGAATTTACACACGGAATAATGGAATAGGGCACATTCATAGCACAATGTGCTCAATCAGGCCCTGGGGGGTGTTCTGGAGGCTTCATGGCCTGCAGCTCGGACTGTACTGGGCGTTATGGTCCCTCATGCCTGGTTGCAGGCCCTCGCTTTGCTCGGGACATTCACTATGTCTAAATGGCTCATGACACCTGGTACGGGCTGATCTGCAGATGCATGAAGCTATATTGGTGATGATGTTGTACTTGTGTAGGCTTTGCTATTTAGACACATCAATTTCTGCTTTTGGGATGTGTTTGCATATCAATGCCACTGGATGCATGCCAGAATCTCATTTGTGTGTGACATATCTGCTTCATGTGTTGGCTGTCGATGTGATGTCTATGTCTATGTGGGTTATGTGCTTCTGACATGTGTACTGTTTGTTTTTTCCACTTTTCAGATGATGACGCACTGGAGGAAGAGAATGGTGATGTCATTCCAGGCACAGGGTTGCTATAACACCAGACAACCGGCACAAGTGGGGGTTGTGGGGTGGAAGGCCACGAGAACCCACTTGTGCTCCAGACCATCGTGTCTAGGGCTGGCAATGAGTCTAGCCCGGATGATCACTCTGACGACAATGTTGAGTTGGATGAGCGTCATGTCCATTCATCAATGGTGAGTGATTCTGATGTGGACGATCCTCTGTCTGCGACACCTGCACTGAGGGGCCAGACGGTGGTGGGACCTCCGCCTGTGGTGGATCGGGATGCACAGTCACACTCCACACCAGTTGCTGATGTGCCTGAGGCATCATGTCAACGGAGGAATGTAGTCCTGCAGCCACGGGCGGTGCCAACCCAACAAGGACCGCGGCTCCTTGGGCCCCAAGGGTGTCAAGCCCAGCAACGTGGTGCCCGTGCGCCACTGAGGTCTACTGAGTGGGAGCAAGCCATAGTAGCCAATTCCAAACAACAGGGGGCAGCAATTGATAATATCGCTCAGAGCATGGAACGTGTGGTCCAATCCGTGCTCCCCCCTGCTAGGCAGGTGGATCTCCAGCAGCGGGCGGCACAGTCCATGGCCCGCTCGCTCAGGCTGGGCATGGAGGCCTCAGACAGGGCACGCCAGGCTGAACTGGTGTCTCTGCGTCAAGCAATTGCTGCTCACGCAGAGGCACACATGGAGGCCTTGAGGGTAGCCCATGATTCCCTCCAATCGACTCTGGGTGTGCTCTTGATGTTCCAGAGGCAGTGGACAGAGGAGAGGTTGGAACAGCTTGAGAATACCAACTCGGCTGAGCTACGTGCTTGCCAGGAGGTGTTCCAGATGTCATGACAGGCCATGCAGGAAGAACTCGGTGTTACACGTGTTACCTTGCAAGAGGAAGCACGCGTATCATGCAAGGTTCTGCATGCTGACCTACGTGTCATCGCCACACAGAACCAGGCTCACCGGTCCCGCAGACTTGCTGCCATCGAGGGGAAGGCTGCGCATAGGCGTGGTCAGGGTACTGTGCCACGTCCAACTTTTGAGTCAGAGGGTGAGGAGGACGAGGACTTATCTCCCGCACAGGTCAGCCCGTGCAGGCGTTGAGCCCATGGAGGTTTTTTTTAAATCTCAACATCATCGCATGTGGGTGTTGAGGTGCACCCTGTACCTTCCCCCCTCTTTGTTCCCCCCCCGGTCGTATGTGGCCATTTTTTATTTTTATAGTTAGTTTAATTAGTTAATATAGTTTAAAATTGCTTGTCTATTGTGCATTCATGTGACGGTGTGGTGCTTTGTGGCTTTTGAAAGCATCCACTGTCTGTTCTAGCTGGGCCCTTCAAGCTTGTCTCGTGTATGTGTTTGCAGCTTGGGGTCCTGACTCACATATGCCACTCCTGCTTCCCCTGTCCATGGGCTTGCAAGGATGGTTCGGTGTTGCAACCATTTACACAAGGGCATTAGACTTTCGTCATATCTGTGGCCTGTCTGCTGCTGTACTACTTGTGTTAACACCCCTAGTGGGGATTATGGATGTTTTCTCCACGGCATGTCTGCAATCAATTTTTGTGAGTACATTATTGAAATGTCCATTTATTGATGTTGATTGTGATGTATGTTATTTTCTTGCCAGTAGATGTGCTTGATGCACTTCATGCTGTAGACAGTAGCCTGCGCCCTTTGCCTGTCAGAGTCACACTGATGGTGGGAGGGGGCTGGATGTTGGCAATGTCAAGTTGGTGCATGTTCAGTTCAGCCCCTGGGGATTGTGTCAAAGGAGGGTGCATTAGGAATGTGACCCAAGAGGCACAAGTCAGGGTCCAGTCCTCACCTGAGATGTCTGCCTATACTACTACTAAACTCTGTTCCCTTTGGACGGCTCGTTGTGTGTCTTCCCTCTTGGACTTTGATGCTGCCTGAAGGCGCAGTTTTCCTACTGGACTACTGCTCTTTGACTTGTTTTTCACACTCTGGTGCCTTTAGTCCCTGTTCTTCTTCCTGCTACTGTCCTTGATGCAGATCTGTCCGCCTGTCTGTCGGGCTGTTATTTCCACATACTCTTACACTGCCTAGGTTTGCCTCTGTAGAATTCTGTTCAACAGCATCTTTCTGTCACTCCTCCTGTCTTTCATCTATTACATCCATGCCTTTATGATGGCTGTTGGCTTTTACCAATGCTATTCGACTGTTGTGGCTCTTGACTTGCTGTCAGCTGTTTCTGGCTATCTCACATTCTCTGTGCCTTTCAAGACTTCTGCTGTCTCTGCCTTTCTTTGTTCACACTATCTATGAATGATTATACGGAAACCCCAAAAAAATATACATTTTAAAAAAGGCATTCGACCCTTTTTTTCAGTCCTATTGACTCGACCCTATTGTATTTGATCCTTTTGTTTTAGATCCTTTGACTGGACACCCCGTCTAGCAGCTCACCCAAGGACCATTCTATCATGTGTGATTCTTACCACATGGTCTTCCATTTACCGTGGGGCCACGTGTGGCTGCCATAACGCATTAACAGTGTATGAAGCATCACAGGGGTGCAAGCAAGAGGATACGAATGAAGCAGTAGACAAGAGTGCTTGCTTGGGGAGGAGTCACTAAGTTTGAAGCATGAATGGTGTTATGTGTGTGGGGAAAACACACACAGAATAGTAACTCACGCTCTCTTTGCAGCATTGAAGTGCTCCTGTTACCGGACCTGAGAGTGCGCAGGCAGGAGGCCAGCACTCATCCCAGAGATAAGTCTATTTTGTCTCGGCTTTGGCCCATTTGTACAATGTGCATGAGGAACATGGTTTTTCTGATTGAGTATGTGTAATTGTGAATAGTAGGATTTTATGTTTTGCCTACTTTCCCTTGCCCATCCACCTCCCCTCTCCTGTTCCTCTTTCCGGTTATCCTGAATACCGATGCCTATCCAAACAATGGATCCCTGACTCTCTTTCCCTGCCAGGGTCTCAGAGGCCTGTGTAAGTTTGACGTTGCAGGCGCCCAGACCGCAGAGGGGGTGGTTGGTTTGTGCCACTCCTGCGCCTGGAGACCAGAGCTGTGACACTACCCATCAGTTGTTGCAGCCTCATTGATTATTGTGTACTGAAAATGCTACCCATCCTAGTGATCCATTCTTCAACTGTGCTACCTTGGTAGTTCTTCTGTCATTCTGCTTGGACATGTGCTTGGCCATATTCAGCAACTTCAAGTCATCTACTGGAGACTCTTCCAGGGTTTTTAGTGGGCTACAGGCTTTTTCCCAGGTTTGGGGGTTTGGCTCCTTGGAGTTCTCTGTGATTTAGTATTTTTACCAGTCAAGGTGACCTCTGAGGGGGATGGACCCTATTTCCATGCAGGCTAGAAAAAGGAAAACAAGGGGTAGGGGGATCCTGAAGCCAGGTAGACTAGAAAGAAGAAGCCAATGGACCCTAGACACAGTTCTTCTGAAGGTCATGGTGATGAGTAAATGAGGGAGGGGCGTTTGTTGTCGGACAGTACCCTTAGGCTACAGTGTTTGGGCACTCTCTGACATTGTCATTGTGGGGTAGTATGTACATGATGAGTTCTGCTGGTCAATGGCTGTTCCTGTGTTGGGTTTACTTTTCAGGTGTCAGGGAATTGTTGTGGTTTGACATACGGGGGTGTACACATGGGCAATGTTTACATGTGATGTGTACAGGACACTGAGGGTCACTTGATTTCACATGGATGTATTGCGTGCATGTCCCTACTGACACACACACTTCTACAATGCTCCACCACACATACAACCACCCCTCCATGCCCACACGTGCACACAGATTGCCTTCTCTGGCATGTTGTGTCCCTGCAGCGCATGATCACTTACCATTTGGGGATCGTGCACATGGTTATTTTTGTTGCTTGTCCTTTTTATATGATGCTCAAGGTGTATCCCCAACAGAATGGCTGCTCACTGTGCTGTGTGCTGAGCAGTGTGTTGCAGGAGACACACACAGCAGACGGATTAGGGATTTGCGAATTTGGCTTTTGCCAATGTGCATTCCAACAGGCATTCTGTCTTTTGTTGATGGTATCGCTGGTGGCATGCATTTGTGTATGACTTTGTATGTGGGGGGGGGGTTATTGGTCAGTCATTGGACCTGATTCCATGTCAGGTGTGATTGTCTCAGGCCTGTTTCCATTTATCACATGTCACTTCCTATTTAATTGGTCATGTGTTGGGCTTTTGGTTTGCTCTTTTGCTGTTGCATGCCATGTCATGGTGTGGCAGACAAAGGTGATGTGGGTTGGGAGTGTTTGGGCGACATACCAGTGATTTTCATGGCTTGGTTTGCAGGGGGTTGGTGTG
Source organism: Ambystoma mexicanum (assembly GCF_040938575.1). Taxonomy (NCBI): domain Eukaryota; kingdom Metazoa; phylum Chordata; class Amphibia; order Caudata; family Ambystomatidae; genus Ambystoma; species Ambystoma mexicanum. Next base: position 677,268,557 of record NC_090922.1, on the reverse strand, counting down.
ATGTACACCTTGCATGTGTTCCTTTTGGTTACACTGGATTGGTTATGCTTAAGTAGCTAGGGATGCACCCAATGTGGCACTTCTGTGGCAACATTCTCAGGGTGGTAGGGGTTGTGACAGTTGACTGTCTCTTTGTCATCATCGATTGTCACCTGGTATGTGCCAGGCCTGTGTGCACTCAGCAGGGGTGGGGGTTTAGGTGAAAAATGTGGCCACAAGCTGGGTCCGGGCTGCCTCGCCACGTGCCCTTTCCCCTCCCATGGGCAGCGCCTGTGCCTGTGGTTGGGGATGTGGGGGCACCACCATGTCCACCGGTACACCCTGCCGTTTTGCAATATTGTGCAGGACCTATGCTGCCACAATGATCCTGCACACTAGTGGGGGTGCATATAGTAGCTGCCCGCCAGAGCGGTCAAGGGAACAGAAGCATGACTTGAGCACTCCGAATGTGCACTCCACTATTGCCTTGGTTGCAATGTGGGCAGCGTTGCATCTTACCTGGGGTGGTGTGGTGGAGTTCCGTATTGGCGTCATCATGTGGTTACTCAGAGGGTAGGTACTGTCCCCTGGGGAGGTGATAATGGTTGTGATGAGTTGGGTTTGTGTATTTGTCTGTGCGTGACATGCATGCATGTGCACAAGCATTTGTACTCATCTAGGAGCCATGTGTCGCCATGCTTCCCAGCTTCCAGGGCCCGGCTCAGGGCGGACATTCTGTATATGAAACTGTCATGGGTAGACCCAGGATAGTTTGCATAGACAGAGGTGATGATTCCCTTGGCATCGCATACAACCTGTACGTTGATGGAATGCCAGTGCTCGCGGTTTCTATAGATGTGCCCAGTGGCCCTAGGTGGACATAGGGCCACATGGGTGCAATCTATGGCACCGAGCACTTTGGGGAAGTGTGCCACCCTGTTAAAATCCAGACCACGGCCTGCCTTTCTGCGGGGGTTCTGGGCATGTATATGTGTCTGGGGACTGAGGGTCACACAGTCATGATTTCCAAAACCTGGTGTAGGCAGCGTGACCGCGTGGCCTGTGAGATGCCCCCAACTATGGCAGTTGTCCGCTGAAATGACCCAGTGACCATAAAATGCAGGACATTGAGCCCCTTTTCGAAGGGCCTCAGTGCTTGGGAGCACAAGGTGGGTGATGTGAGGTCATCCTCCCACTCCCTGACCATGTCTAGGATGATACGCGGTGGAAACCTACACCTGCCATAGACCTGGTCATCAGGCATCCCAAAAAGGCTGGTCCTGGGCAAAAAAATGCAGGGCCTGGCTATTCTCCTCCTCCTGCGGTGTCCCAAGATCAGTGCTGCGACAAATGGGGCATTCATCGTAACTGTGTATATGTGTATGTTGTTTGCATGCACTTTTAGAGTGAGCGGGGATGCTTCCGCCTGCCTTCGTGTGGGGAACGTGTTTACGCCTGCGCACGTCTTTTGGCGTGCGCGGGTTTCCGTATTCGATTCCATGAATACGTGTTGTCCATGTGTGTGTGGGTGTTCCGTGTATTTCCCTGCAGTACTTCCCCAGTTACGCCTTCTTTTTAACGCGTTGTTCCCCATTCTGCGTGTTCCGCCCTGTATTCCGCCCCTTTTTTGGTGTGTGCGCTGACATTGTGCGCTTTTGCTGTGTGCGCCGTGCACAGCCTTCTGGATGTTGCAATGACGTGTGCGCCCATGTGCGCCACCCGCGGATTTGACGCACATCCCAGGGAAAACACGCGCAGCGCCTTCCATGAATCGCACGTGTGCACTTGCTTTTTCACGCCTGCGCAACGGATTTCGGCGCACATTTGTTCTATGAATCGGCCCGTTTAAGTTTAAGGGGAAAATTGTTGAGTTAAAATCTCACGTTTTAATCAAGGTAGTTGGTGACCCATTCCAAGACAGTACCATCTATTCCCATCTGAACCTAAATTCTGTTTATTCATGTTTGATAGCTGACTGTAAATTAGGCAGCCAGTAGATCAAGGACATCTAGGGCTTTGGTGGATTGTTGTTAAGTGCTTTCTGAATTTCCTCTTTTTTGAAACGCAAACTTGTTTCCAAACTCTTGTTTGAGTGAAAAACAGATTGGTTTTCATCAAGCAGGGGATTCTCTTCACTGTGGAGGATCAGTTAGTTGGTAGTTTCTTTTGCCAGAGCTTTAGCAAGGAAAGCAATGTTGGATATAGCTAGGTAGTTTGGGGGTATCTCGAGGTCTGTAATCAACTTTTTTCATTGTGGTATTAAGGTGATAGCCTTTAGTAATATCAGGATACTGCCTGATATTAGGGATGTGTTATAAACTTTGGTCAGTGCTTCAACCGTGTTAGCTATGCTGTTCATGATCCGGATGGCTGGACATGTGTCAGATTGTTCAGCGGAGGCATTCGTTTACTCAGTGGTATTAATTGATTCTCCAATTGTAATGAAGTTGAATTTCATAAAAGTAGTGATCGATGATGGCTTTGATTTTGACAATTATATCTGGAAAAGAACCTAGCAAGAGAGCTGGCCAGTTTCATTGAGGGTTTTGGATGATAACTAGTTTTGTGGGCGGGTAAGCTTACTGTGAATTTTGAAAGCTTCTTGAATTTCACATTGTGCAGTGGAAAATGTGTGGCCTTTTACCCAATTGTTCACAAAAAGTGTGCTGTCTGTAAAATGCACCATTTAAACTATTATTTGAAGAGTATTTTTGGGGGGAGAACCCCCAGAAACCCTCAGTCCCTCTTGCACATTAATGACAAATGTTTACCCCCATCGAATTAAAGAAATTCACCAGCTACCACAGCTCATGAAGGTGCTCTCACTGGACCCACATACTGAAGATTCTGTCTTCTGCAGTTCCTCCCTGTATACTCTTGGGATGTACAGGCAGCACGCTCCACCATCATCATCATCCTTCTTTTGTATCTGTGGGGGGTGGCAACTCCCCATCATTCCTGGCTGCCGAGCTGCAACTCTTTGACTCTCTGGCTTTGAGCATGACTAGTGGTAGAAATACTGGCCCTGAGCGTGTATCTGGGGGTGAGAAGATTATTCTCTTCGGGGTGCATTCAGTGCTTGCCTGAATAAAGGTAGTGACCGGAAAAATGGCTCTCTGTGGGGCACTGCTTGACAGATCTCCTATGAGTGTGGAGGTTGTAATGTTGTATCATTAGTGGCTTTCACAAAAGAGCCAAACAGATAGTTTGAACATGTGTATACTGGACACATCGTTTGCAGCATGCAGATGGTTTCTTCAAGTGGCATTGCATTTTCACTTGCATTATGAGCAAAGCTAAACTCAGTGTTTTTACATGGGGGTACTGTCATGGGCACAGCTCGGCTGAACATGTTTTCTTGATGTGGCACAACATTATCAATGGAATTAAGAACAAAGCCAAATGAAATGCAGTTTTCCCACACGGGGATAATGTGATGGACACAGTCATCATGGGCATGTTTGCTTGATCTGGCGTAGCATTATTAGTCCCATTACATGCAAAAGCCATGTTGGGATACTGGTCTACGTGGGCACCTACTGCCTACATAGCATGGCATTATTACTCACGTTCTTAAAAAAAGCCAAACATGAGTGATCCTACACAGAGATACTTGTCTAAGAGGCATAGCCAAGGCATGGCCAGGTTTCCTTGAAGTGGCATGGCATTATTACTGGCATTATGTGCAAAGTCAAAGGGAGTGTTCTTACTTGGGGATACTATTGTTGTATGTGTCTCTTATCTTAGAGATATATGAGTGATGTTAGAATATGTGAGGTCATGAGTGGAATGATGGATGCATGGAGGCAGAATGTTAGTGATTTTACTGACCCTAAGGTTCCACCCAGATCAGTTGGAAGAAGGTAGCCTGGGTAGTGGGCACCTGTGGGTCCAGCTCTTGTGAATTGGACTTAACATGTAACGTACTTCAGCAACCTAATAAAGTAACTTAAAGGAAACTTACATTCTGGAGTCTGGTGTGAGGAATCTGGAGACTTTGACCCTTCTTCCCCAGGTGGAGCCACCTACTTTGGGGCTAGGGAGGTGATCCCACTAAGTAAAACCCTCTGTAGGGGTTTGGGAAAGCGGGACCTCACTGGGAGTGGCTCCCATTTAGGCGACACAGACTCTCACTCCCATTGAGAACTCTCTATACCCTAGGTATTAGTTACCTACATTCGAGGAAGACATTCTGACAATACCTTTATGTGTTTGGCTGAAAGTAATGCTGAAATGTCCATATGCTTGACAACCTGTGCTGAACAATATGGCCCGTCTGAATACCGGAGCAAGAATAAATAGCCAGAAACCCTTCAGTGGAGCATGAGAAACCCAAGGCCAAGGCGAGTCACAAATGTGAAAATGGCTGCAAGGAGAGGAGCTGAGGAAACCAGCAGAGCAGGCTGCAGCACAGGAGGAGGCGGATGCCAGTGGGAGATGCTGTATTGCCAGACCAGGAAGCTTGAAAGGCCGGAGAGGCTGAGGCCATGCGGTACAAACTGGACCTGGAGACCTGAACATGTAGAAGACATGGTGGGCCCAGAGCCCGCAAATGTATGCACAGTCCATGGATAAAGGGAGGACTCTTTCCTCCGCTCTCAGACTGAGAGCCAGTGAGAGAAAGAACTGAGATGATTAGAACACGAAGATTGCTAGCATCCAGAAGCGATGAGCGGCAATCTGTGAAGAACGCTGCCATAGTTTACGAGACAGATCCTCACTGAAGCAAGCACTGAAACACAGCAGGTACACAGGTTGCCCATGTCAGAGGGAAGAGAAGCGAAGAAGCGAAGAGAGAATGAGCGGGGAAGAGAGAAGGACTACTCTAGCCCCATTCAAGTGTCACAGAGACCTGAGAGAAGAGAGAGAATGGCACAAGGAAAAGGTTTAGTGAAGCCCGAGAAACCCAAGCAGCATAAATCCTGAGAAGAGTCACAAGGACCCAAGAAAACAAACAGAATCAGAAGTAGAGAGGGGTCATAAGAACCCTAAAGAAGTAAGTGAGATATTAGGTCAGGGGACCCCAAAGGAGCCACAGGGCCACAATACGCAAAGTGAAAAGCAGATATCATGGGAGCACGGATGCACCCGAAAGTTGGTCGAAGTGTAGCGAGATCGACCAAGGTGGTGGAAAGGGATCACAGAAAAAGCCCTCCAACTATAGAAGTTTGGACATTTTGTTTTTTTGAGGAACTTAAGACTTTTTAAAAACTTTCGAAGAACTTTTGATAGACTGACAGAAACTGGTTTCTTTGAATGGAACTTTTGTTTAATTATAACCATTGGATCCAGACCCAGCTGTGATTCCTGGGACAGCCAGAGATACCTTTGTGAAGAAGCAAGTGTGCACGTCACTCAACCTATTTCTTTCATGTTTTTTGCTAAGTTGTACGGCCAGTTCAGTGGACAGGTTTGGGCCAACAGCTATTTTATTTTGAACTATAGACAAGCACCTTAGTTTAGTTTAGTTAGGAAGGGATCTATTTAGTAGTAGGGTCAGTGAGGCATTTTCTTTTCATTTAAATAAAACTGCAGTTAAACATGTCCTCTCGTCCGAGTTCTTCTTCTGGCTTGCCACACTGGAGAACTTACCATTTTCACACTGTCGACGAGTTAGAGTGCCAGAAAAAGTACAGTGCCACTTTAAAGAAACAAATAATTTAAAAAACAGAAGGAGGATTTGCCTGTATGATGCAGATTGTGAGGCAGCTCTGGAGGACCGAGAGTCTGTGACGCAGGTCCGGGGCAGATGGCGAGGCAGCCGTGGGGAAAAAGGAGCTCCGTCCTCAGTGAATTCTGAAGAGGGAATGGTGATGTCACCATGAAATCAGAACATGAAAAAAGGGGACCCTGCAATCCTGCAATGTGCTCACGCTGCAGAGCTAGTATCCATGGAGGCCAGGAAGCAGGTTGTATAGCGCTGCATGCCATGCAGCGATTAACCATGGAGGCCAGGAAGCAGGTCGGAGTGTGGTGCATGTCACAGAGTGATTAACAATGAAGTATAGGGAAGGAAGCTGGAGTGCAGCTCATGTCGTGGAGGAAGTTATAATGGAGGCCAGCGAAGAGGACCTCCTTCACTATTTCCAAGAGGTCTTTTCTGAGAAGCCCAGACAAGTGAAATATTTCTTTCACCACTTAAACACCCCACCTGGAAAATTGGTACACCTGCTGCCATTTTGACTTCTTGAGGTATGATGAAAGGTGTTCAAAGATAAGATCTAGAAAATGTTGGATTTACAAGTCGTTGAGACCTTCCAAAGTCACTCTGCCTCTACCATCATGCTTGTCAAAAAGCCAAAAGGGAAGTTGACACTTGTGAATTGACTTTCGGAATATCTATTAGATTCTATGTTTCAATGTCTAAGCAAGATAGAGGCGATGTCAGGAGGTCTTTGAGTAACAGAAGTGGTCCCTATATCGTCCACCCCTCTTCCTTATGCCCAAGATCTCTCAGCCATTTATTTTTCCAAAAGATACTCTTGGGGTTTGTATTTGTATTTTGTATTTTATTGATTTATAAAGCGCCTTACGCCAAAGCGCTGTACAAAGACCAACATGATACATAAAACATGAACGATAAACTGTTGAAGCATAACAATATGAATCAATCAAACAACAAAACAATGGAAAGAGCAATTAACTGAAAGGGGAGGGGGGAAAGGGAGAAGGGACAGGTTGGGGGTGGAGTGAAGAAGGAGGAGGGCAAGAGGGGGAAAGGGAGGGAGGAAAAGGGGGGTAGAGGAGGGGAGGGAGAGAGTCAGGGAAAGAGAGAAGAAGGGGGAAGGATAAGGGAGTAGGGGATTCAAGGAGGAGGATGGAGAAGAAGAGATTTCAGGGAAGTGCGGAATGAAAGGAAGGTGAGGGAAGAACGGATGGCAAGAGGAAGGGAGTTCCAGTGTAAAGGAGCTAAGAGCTGGAAGGAGCGAAAACGGGAGGAGGCACAGGGAGGAGGAGGTGAAGTGAGAAGGAAATGGTCAGCTGATTGGAGGGAACGGGAGGGAGAGTAGAAGGAGAGAAGGGAGGAGAGATAGGGGGGGAGGGCAAGACCATGAAGAGATTTGAAGACAAGACAGAGAAATTGAAATTTAAGTTGTGAGTGAAAAGGAAGCCAGCCAAGGTAGGAGAGAGAGGAAGAGATGGAATCACGGGAGCTAAGGAGACAAAGGGTGCGTACAGCAGAGTGGTAGATCGATTTAAGAGGGGCAAGATGAGAATTAGGGAGCCCAAAGAGTAAGGAAGAGCAGTAGAAGAGGCGGGAGAAGATAAGGGAGGAGATTAAGAGTTTAGTAGCGTGGAAATTGAGAGAGGGGCGGATTTTGCGAATATTGAAGAGGTGGAAGCGGCAGGATCGAGAAGTGGGGAGATGTGTTGGGAGAAGGAGAGAGAGGAGTCGAAGAGAACGCCTAGGTTGCGAGCCTGAGAAGAGATAGGGAGATTGGAGGGAGGAAAGTGAATGAAAGGGGGAGGAGAGGAAGGGGGAAGAGAGTTATAGGGAAAAAATAAGACTTCTGTTTTGTCGGTGTTAAGAGAGAGAAATCGGGAAGACATCCAGTTCTTGATGGCAGTGAGGCAGGAAGAGAGCTGTAGGTGGAGGTCAGTTGAGAAGGAGGAGAAGGAGAGGAAGAGTTGAGTGTCGTCGGCATCGAAGTGGTGAGAGATGCCAAACGAGGAGATAACAGGGGCAATGAGGGAGGTGTATAGAGAGAAGAGAAGAGGGCAAAGAACAGAGCCTTGGGGTACGCCATAATCAAGAGGATAGTTAGGAGAGGACCGACCACCCCAGGAGACTGTAAAGGAGCAGGAGGAGAGGTAAGAGGATAACCAGTTGAGGACGGAGCCTTTGAAGCCAAAGGAGGAGAGAGTGTGAAGTAGGAGGGGGTGATCTACAGTGTCAAAGGCTGCAGAGAGATCAAGGAGAATAAGGATAGAGAATTGTTTAGCATGACGGGCAGTAAGAAGCGAGTTCAGAATAGAGGTGAGAGCAGTTTCAGTGGAGTGTTTAGGACGAAAGCCTGATTGGGAGGGTGGTAGAATAGAGTAATTAGTGGTGAAGGATGAAAGTTGAGAGTATGCAAGGCGTTCGAGAAGCTTGGAAAGGAAAGGGAGAAGAGAGATAGGTCTGAAATTTGAGGTGAGGCATGGGTCAGCAGAAGGTTTCTTTAGTAAGGGGATGACCGTGGCATGTTTAAAGGCAGAGGGAAAGGTAGCGGAGGAGAGACAAATGTTGAAGAAGGAAGTGAGGTAGGGGACAAGAAGAGGGTAAATCTTAGGGATGAGAAGGGAAGGGAAAGGGTCAGTAGGGGCAGATGTGGGATGGGCTTTGGATAGGAGGGTGAAGACTTCAGAGGGGGAGACAGGTGAGAAGGAAGGCATACAGGAAGTTGGAGGGGGGGCAAAGAAGCAGGGAAGTCAGAGGTGGAGGTGAGAATTTTTTGCCGAAGGGAGATAATCTTAGAAGAGAAGAAGTTAGCAAAGTCAGAAGGAGAGAGTGAGGAATTAGAGGAGGGATCAGGAGTGGGGGGAGAGAGGAGTCGAGAGAGAGTTTGGAAGATGCGGCGAGGGAGAGTCGCTTGAGACTGGAGTAGGTTAGAGAAATAAGAGGATTTAGCTGAGGCAAGACAAGAGTCATAGATGGAGTGATAAGAGAAGTAAGAGGTTTGGTTAGATAGCGAGGGGGTTTTGAGCCAGAGTCTCTCGAGACATCTGGGAAGGCGTCTCATAGAGAGGAGGTGAGGGGTGAGCCAAGGTTGAGAGGGTTTCCGGGTTGGGGGGAAGGACGAAAGAGGATAGAGATAATCAAGGGAGGATGAAATAGCAGATGAAAGGGAGGAAAGAACATCATTCGCTGATAATAAGGAGTAGTTATGGATAGGTGAGAGAAGAGAAGTGCAGGTGTCGGCGAAGAGAGAGGGGTCAAAGTTGCAGAAGTCGCGTCGTGAGTAGACTGGAGCGGAAGGGTAAGGTGAGGAGGAGTGAGGGAGATGAGAAAGGGAAAATGAGAGTAGTGCATGGTCAGAGAGATAGACAGGAAGGGTAGAGACAGGTGAAGAAGGGTAGGAAGAATTAAAGATGAGGTCAAGGGTAGAGCCGGAGGAGTGTGTGGAGGAGGAGGAGAGAGGGGAAAGGAGGTAGGAATCAAGGATAGAGAGGAGGGGAGAGGATTGAGGGGGGGTGGGGAGATGAAGATTAAAGTCACCAAGTACTGACAGAGGAGAGGGGGAGGGAGAAATTAGTGAGAGGAGGTGATCCAGGTCTTCATAGAAGGAAGAAAGTGGGCCTGGGGGTCGATAGATAATCAGGGGAGAAATAGGGTGGGGAGAGGAAAAGGATTTGTAAAGGAATTCAAAGGAAGGGAAGAAAGGAAGGAAAGGAGGGCTGGAGAGGTGGGAGAGGAGATAAACTTAGGGTGGTAGAGGAGGCCAACACCTCCACCACGGCCGGTAGCACGAGTGGTATGAGAGAAGGAGGAGGAGGAGGTGGTTAAGGAAGCTGGGACAGAAGTGATAGGGGGGGGGGGGATCCAGGTTTCAGTTAAGCATAGAAAGTGGAGGTTGAGGCGAAAGAATAAGTCAAGAGTTGCTGCGGTTTTATTGCAGATGGATCTGGCGTTCCAGAGTGCTAGGTTCATGTGACAGGAATGGTGGGTGGGAGGGGGGTAAAGAAGATTAGGGCGGTGAGTGAGAGAAGGTGAGGTTCGGGAGGGGTAATGGGGGGATAGGGGAGAGGACGGGGCATAAGGAGGAAGGAAAAGGAGAAAAGGAGGGAGAAGAGAAAGTGAGAGTGGAGGAAGGAGGGGGAAGGGGAGAAAAGAGGGCGAGGAGAAGATTTGGAGTATTGCATAACAGGGGCTCAAAAATAAGGCAAGTCAGGAGGGCCGTAGCAGTAGGTACTAGTGAAGGCGAGGATAGGAAGCAGTGTGGAAGTATCGAGATGGGCCAGAACCGGGGACTGGGTAGAGGAATCAGAGGCAGTGTAGGGGCCACAGAGGAGGGACTAGGGTAGTAAATGGGGGGGAGTGGGCAGGTACTGAGATCTTGACCAGTTGCTCTTTCTACTGAGAGGGAAAGATGTAAGGAGCAGAAGTGGTGTGGAGGCACCAGTAGTATACACACAGTACAGGTTGTAGTTCGGACCTTGACCCCTATGTAGGTGCAGCCCTACGGCAAGGCAGAGGAGGAGACGGGTAGACTCAGGCGGGTGATGTCAGCTGGGGGTGACTGAAGGCGGCTGATTCTAGGGTGGTAGACCCTCACATAGGTGCGGCACACGGCAAAATAGGTGCCAAGGCGATGTTCAGGTGCCAGGACAATCCCAACAGGTCAATGGAGCACAAGAGGGATCAGGCAGGTGCCAGCGGGTGGAAGCAGCACAGTCCCCCAATGGTTCGCAGAGTGTCGGAGGGACCAGACAGGTATCAACGGGTGGAAGCAGGACAGACAACAGAGGTCCAAAGAGTGCTGGAGGGACAAGGCAAGTGCTGGCGGGGGAAGCAGTACAATCACTTACAAGTCTGCTGAGCGCTGGATGAAAACAGAAAGTTGCCAGCGGGAGGGAACAGCACAAATCCCACAAGACCACAGAGCGCCAGAGGGACCAGACAGGCGTCGGTGGGTGGAGGCAGGACAGTCCACCAAAGGTCCAAAAAGCGCTGGAGGAACCAGCCAAGCGCCGGTGGGGGAAGCAGCACAATCACCCACAGGTCCGCAGAGCACCAGAGGGACCAGTCAGCCGCCGGCAGGAGGGAGCAGCACAAATCGCCACAGGACCACAGAGCGCCGGAGGGACCAGTCAGCGCCGGCGGGAGGAAGCAGAATAGTCCACCAAAGGTCCACAGAGTGCTGGAGGGACCAGTCAAGCAGCACAACCACCAAACGGTCCACAGAGCGCTGGATGAAACAGAAAGAAGCCGGCGGGAGGGAGCAGAACAAATCCCCACAGGACCAGAGAGCGCCGGAGGGACCAGTGAGGAGCCAGCAGGAGAAAGCCGCAGAATCACCCACGGGTCCGTGGGGGCTAGCAGAGTGCTGGAGGAACCCATCAGATGTCAGCGAGTCCCAATCCAGACGGGACCCGCGGTCTGCCGATGGTATACACTGCAGCAGGGATCCCACACAGATGAAATGGACCGCCGGAGACAGAGGGAACCAAGATGGCGGTGGACAGACGCAATCCAGACGGGACCACGGAGATGTCAGGAGGGGTCCGGGCGGTCGTGAATCAGATGAGACTCGGGGAGGTCGACTCCGCAGCGGGCTCATGCTGGCGACTCCCAGAGGCAGACAGCGCAATGCATCCACGATTTCATAGGAATGGTAAGGTGTTAAATGCCCCAGTTGAACGTTTTTCCCTAAGAAATAATGCATTGATGTTTGTCTGTTTGTGCATTTATATAGCACTAAGAACCTTAGGTATCTGAGCGCTGCTTATTTCCTATGGTGTGTGGTGCTCATTATTTGACCTCGAAGGATGAAAGGCTGAGTCGGCCCTGTTCCTTCTTCTTCTTCTTCTTCTTCTTCAAATTATCGACAGCGTGGGTGGACCCACACAGGCGCTTCCTCATCCAAAAGGATGATGTGTACCTACCCCACCAATCTTACACACAGCCCTCACATTTTCATAACTCCTCCCACCGCCCCGTCTGCCCCACAAAATCTAGCAGCACACTGCTCCTCTCTCTGCCTCTCACCCCGACTCCTCCCATTAAAGCCTTCCCACTCAGTTCAGCCACTCCCAGCGCAGACATCCGAACCCTCATCAACTCTCTCTCCTCGACATGCCTCTCACACGCAAGCAGAAAATGTCCCACAGTCTCAGGCACCCCACACACCACACAGTCCCTCGACTCACGCTTCCCCACTCGAAACAGACTGTCATTGAGCCCCACATGCCCTATCCTCAACCGGTTCAGCATCACCTCCTCCCTCCTCCTCAATTCCAGTTTCCCTGCATCCACCTTCACAGACACTTTCTCACGAACACCAAACATCCACCTGCCCTTCACCCCACTCTCCCACCTCTCCTGCCACTCATCCATAACCCACTTCACCACCACAGCCTTCACCTCATCCACACTCAAAGGTATCCTCACATCAACCGTTCCTTTCCTCATACCCGCACCCGCCGCCAAATCCACCAACTCATTACCCAAAATGCCATTGTGACTGGGAACTCACGCCAACTCCAGATCCATCCCCCCACGCGCACACCGATCAATCTTCCTCCTAAAGTCCAAAATCACATCTTTCCTATCACCATCCCCTGCCACAATCGCCTGGAACCCACTCAATGAATCCGAAAACACCACCACCTTCTCAAACCCTAACTCACACACCCTATCAATCGCCAATGCAATCGCCACCAACTCAGCCGTACAAATCGACACGTCATTTGTCAGTCGCCCCACTTTATACTCCCCAGTGCTTTCCAGATAATACGCCAAACCCACTCTCCCAGACACATCCGTGAACACCTTACACCCTTCCTTCCCTGCCACATACACCTGACCCAAAGCCTTGATCTCACCCCGCAAACCCTGCTTCTTTGACACCACACTTGCCAACTCCAAACACATCTTTGGAGACCCCATCATCCACATCGGCCATCTCACCAAATCCGTACCCGTCACAGCCAACAACTCGCCCACACCCCACTGCACCCCCTTCTCCCACATGTGAAACCCCAAAGTGCCCCCCTTCCTCCTCCACCGGTCCCTATAATAGTCAAACCTCCAATTATACAGCAAACATTCACGCACCGGGTGAGCCATACTCTTCGCCCTGCACTTCACCCACCACCTCATATTCAACACATCCCTCCTCAACCCCAACGGCATCTCCCCCACAAGTACCTGCACCGCATTCACTGGAGAGGACCTCATCACACCCGAACACACCCTCAATGCCCTTGCCTGCACCCTATCCAACCGCAGCTTCTGACTCGCCGTGAAACCCACTGCCACCTGACATCCAAAATCCATCACACTCAAAATCAACCCCTTATACAACATTCTATTCACAAGTGATTGCAAAGCTCAAGGGATAATCTAAAAAGACAACATGGAGAGAGTTCAAAGGTAGGTATAGCCAGCCTACCTCAAGGATCACTCAGCCCCATCTGCCACAATATTTTCAAAAGGGACGACGCCCATTTTGTAAGCTGTGAGAAAGGAGCTGCAGGGTGTTCCACTCCCCAATCTAAATAACCTTGTGGATTCAAGTTTGAATATATCCAATTTGCGGACAAGCTCAAATTATTTTCCCACCTGACACTATTGACGCCGTGACTCAGCCCAGTCTGGTAGCTGTATATAAAGGAAGCAACACAACACACAGAGACAAGGGGGTTATTTAACGACCTAGTGTAGCAATCCCTCTGTAGGATAATATCCTTTCAATTACACAAATGCGCACCGGTATTGTCGCTTCAGTAGACTCACAGTGTCATACTCCCAATAACCATGCACCAATGTAAAAATAAATAATTGATTATTTAACAATTCCTTATTTCATTAAATACAATCTCTAGACACCAATAGCAGCAAGTGCTCCTTGGTATAGCAGCAAACAGATATTCAAACAACACAATGTTAACACATAAATACATATATTGCAGTTATGATGATCAAAAGTGGTCCTCAGCTCTTCACATCAATTGTATATTAAAGTGCTAGTGCTTTCAATACAATACAAATCCATGAGCTACAATTAGCCTTTCACTCACTCCCAAAAACGAATAATTTCATTCAAGCTTCATACCACATTCACCCTACATGTTGGATTCCTCTCTACACCATAAACACCATGATTAGGAATTTCTTCAGGGGCAGGCTGGCTCACGCGTTTCTTCGAATAAACTGTTTGTATCAGTTGGCTGCTGCACACTGTTACAGCTTCATCCTGCCATTTCTTCCGATCTGTATGATTCTGTGCACTGGTACAGACATTCATAACAACTCTGCTTCTCCAGAAACGACATTTACATGGATATTAATTCCCATGTTTCCATATTTATTAAAAAACAAAGCAGGTTATTATTGCCCATTATTCAAAATTCAATTAACAAATGACTAGAAATGCGCACGTTCACAATTCTAAGCTGCACCTCCTCTCTCTTTTATTCTTCCTTCTTGCAGGCCCAATTCTTTTCAAAAAATGGTTAGCACCAAATTGTCTTAGATTTCTTACGCATCTAAACTATAATTTCGAATACTATGCCGCTATGTTTGTGGTTTTCCACACACAACACAGCGGGTGTGCAATTCGTCACATCCTTCTTATTACACACCAGCTGCTTCGTTGTCTCTTCACTTTCTATTGTCCCTCTGAACAGTCTATGAAATTCACCTCTTGTTTATCTTTGTTTTTCGTATTCAGGCTTAAACAAATTCCTTCTCTCTCCAACCTCTGAACAATATAAACACACAGACACATTGAAGTGGTTGGGAATGGTCAACCTTATAGACTTTGCACTGAGACCAACAACTCCTAAATTACCTCACGTCGTTTAGAACGTGCTTCAACGTATAGTAGTTTCTCCTGTGCAATTAGACAAACTGCGCCGTACAAAACACATTTCCCAGGGGCTAGCTTAGAGATGTACCCTGTCGTCGTCCTACAAAGTTGCAAACCACGTTTCCTTGATGTGTTATCGCAGGTGCGTTCACGCTCTTCATGAGCGCCAGCTGCAACCTAGCCATACTTCAGAGGTTGACCTCATGTGGTCTCAAGAATGCTACCATTTGCCTTTCAACAACTGAAGGCCCACTGTTACCCTCGCGGGTCACTTCATCCGCGTTGTGCTCTAAGAGTCGTATATACAGGGCAGACAAAAACCGAAACACATTGCTCTGGCAGTCCGCTCTTGCCACTACGGCTAATCGTTTCTTCTTGTGGTCGATCGTGCATACCAGCAGCAGTTGCACGTTTGTAAACTTATTAAGGAAGCACAGCGGGGGAACAGAAAAGGAGCTTGGAGTTGGTGTGTGGAGTTGCAGGTGCAGAGTAGTGCATGGTGGATCAGCAAAACAGTGGAGAGAGAAGAGGAAGTGGTGGGGAGCAGAGAAAGAGGGGGGGCAGAGGAGGTGGACAGGAAAGACAGAGGAATGGATGAGGTGGAGAGGAGAAAGAAAAGAGCAGTGGAGGCGAAGAAAAGAAAGACATGGAAAGGAAATGTGCTGCGAGTTTCCTCCTTCTCAGGCAGCTGCAACCAAGGAATCAATTTGGTAAACATATTGCCCACAGTGCCAAGGAAGCGGGTGCAGATATATGTTCTCGGAAAACACTACTGGCTGAAATTAATTCTCACAAACCAATTGCTTATAAGTCAAACAAGCATGCCATGCACTGCAGCAGCATGCGTGCTATACTGTAGCACTTCCCCTTCCTGTTTTTCCGCGCTGGCTATCTCCACCCTCATGACTGGAAGAACATGGGTACCTTATTTGGTCTGCTGTTGTGATACAAAAACAAGCAGCACATGTATTAGAGATAATTAGGTAATTGTAGGACTGGTTCTAACTTGTCTTTTACTTTTTGTGGAGCGGTGGATGGTGGGGGAGAATGAGCTTGGAACCACACACATGTTGGATGTGGTGGGTGCACATTGAACTGTACAACAGAGTGGGCAGATGGTCAATGACAGACTGGGTGGGCCCAGGACTGGCACAGCTAATAAAAAGGGGCTCGTGGTGCATTGCAGCTTCTGGAACGGGAATCCACGAATTACTGCAATATTTCCCTGCATAGTGAGCATTGTAATTTCTCATAATTATTTAATCAAAAATACATGGTCCCAGGGGCAAACAGCCTAGGGCGTGTGTTGCTAGCCCCAAGTAGCCAACACTAAGCAGGCTGTCACTCATATATCTAGTGTGCACTGCTACCAGGGTCTCCTCTGAATGTGCAGGTTTTGGTGTAGCTGGGGCCATTATCAGAGGCAGAAGACAAGTCTGTACATCCTATTTCAGAGGCTTTGGAGCAAGCAGATCTGCAAGAATTATTTAAATATGTTCATGCTGCTGACTGTGGTGGAGATGCTGCGGAAGATGGCTCTGTCATGCACTAGTGCTGCTTGATTTGCTGGAAAGAAAGAAAGAAAGAAGGAAAGAAGGAAAGAGAGAAAGAAGTGCAAACGCAGGAGTTGGAGACCAATGGCACAAGAAAGAAAAGGAGAAAAGGAGCGATATTTCAAAGAAAGGAAACGAACTGAAGATGGAAAGCAAGGAAAGGCTGGCATTGACTCTGGCCTTGGGCTAAGTTTTCAGGATAGGCTATTTGTATCCATTAAAACTATTCTGTTTGGACTTATATTAAATATAGCGACGACCTTACACTTACAATATCGCAAGCGTTTGCAAAAAAAGAATATTTGTAGCCCAAAATGTTCACTGCTAGAATTGCTTATGGGCAATTCATTTGATCTGGAATGGTGGCAATCCATAGGAATATACAATGATAAATAACCTGTGCTTTTTGTTTGATACGATCAAGGAAAAGCTTAAAATAGAGTGTATGCCCTGTGTGTTTAATCTCTCTAAAAAAAAGAATGATATCGAAAATCTGTAGAATGTATCACTACTTTATCCTAAATTATTACTGCAGGTGTGTATGCTTTACTTCCCAGCTAGGCATGATACCAGGCGTTCTGAGACAGCTGTGTCTTCTATGTGTTTGTCTTTTTCCAAACAAGAGCACTTTATGCAAATCTCCACGCGCGGTCTCTTTCCCTCACGCTGTGTTACACAGGGGAAGGGTTGGCTGGGGGAGCCGGAAGGAACCGTGTTCACTATCAGTTGCTCAGACGGGCAGAGCCGGGATAAGATTAATGATGCTCTCCCCATGAAAGGAAGCATCGCCTCCTTGTGAAGACCTGCTTATGAGGCCTGATGGACTTGTCATCTCTTAATATACATCACCGAGATGTCAGAGGCGGGTGGGAAGGGGCGGTTCAATATGTAAGACTACACAAACCTCTTCTGCTTCTCATTTCAATTTATTTATTTACATCCTTGATACCTGCAAGTCTCCCGTTTTACCAGGGTTTCTGCGTTGATTTTGGATGATTGAACCGTAAGAGATTTATCCACAGAAAAAGCGCGCACGTTTCACAGTTAACCAATATGTCAGCACCTGATCTTTTTCTATTTACACGGTTATTATTGAAAATGTCACTTTAAAAAAATAGAATATAAGCGAGTCACTACAATTGCATCAAAGAAAGATAACATACTGTTTAATGCAATTAACAAATGATGCACGAATTGTTATGAATGTAATCTCAACCAGCAGGGACATTGGAAACACTGATCCAGACAACGCAGTGGCGGTATTACCTTATATAGTATTGATAGATAGAATTATCCTCAACGCACATGGTAAGCATGAGATAATCTGAAGAGACTTCATGATTTAGACTCTGCAGTTGTTTCCAATTTGGTGTCCCATAGTACTTAATGTGGGAAATGCCATGTTACTGCCTGCGGTATTCCCAAATCCCATACCGGGTAATATTACACATCTTAATACTTTCATTTGGAGGTAATTACCTCCACTTAAAAGCAGGTGGAATTGATTTTTTTTTAAAGAAATGTGACGGTACAATGACATCCAAACGTATAATCACCTCCATTGTATAACACCACATAGCCACACAGACATATTGAAAGACACGTGAAAGGATGTGTGAACTACTGCATGAATAGCATATTCAATAGCAACTGTGGGGATATGCTGGTAGTCCCACTTAAATGCAGAAAGATTAGCTCTATTCAATTGAAGAATGGTTTTGTCAAGGGACCTCATTACGAGAATGGAGGTAATGAATATAGGTAGGCGGAATGGTATTACCAGCATCGTTAACGGGTTTGGGCCATTACGACCCGACAACCCGCCAATACCGCCACCGCCCATACCGTGCCCCCTTATACCGGGTTGCGCGTGTACACGCGCCCCTTCGGGGAGGAAATACTGGGATGCCGGTAATAGGAGGACATCACAAGTTACGCGGGCATGCACTTACCGGCATCCGGAAGGCGGTAAGTAGGGCTTGCACGACGGCGGCCATACAGGCATTGCGGACCACCCATAAATAGCAACCTGCAGTGAAGGCAACTGCCACAGGTGCACACAATCACCACAGGTGGAGTCAATGGAGCCTGTCCCAGTATGAAAGGAGTACACCCACACACCACACCCCTTCCCACACCAAAATGATACCACTAGCTGTTGCAATCATGGGGCTGGAGGACATGCCTGTACTGCTACAACTACTGCAACAACAGCAACTACAACAACAACTACAGCCACAACAACAGGCAGTACAGAGGAGACGCAGGAGGAGAAGGAGGGTGAGACAGGCCCAGCAATTACCACCAGTGCAGCCAGTAGTACCTCGTAGGCAGCCACCAATCCCTCGCATCAGACCCAGTCCATTCAATCTAACCCCTGAGCAGATCCACACCCTGTATCGGTTGGACCAGGACACCATCACCACCATTGTGGACATGATACATGACAACATCGTCAGCCTCATTGAAATACACACTTCCGGTGGTGGCCACAGGCACCTACCAGCACACAGTGGGCCATCTGCATGGTATATCACAACCACTCTTTTCACGCATGCGGACCCAAGTGCTGGATGCCCTCCTGAAGCATGCTAGCACCCACATATCCCTACCACGGACTGCCCAGGAGATTGCCAACACCAAAGTAGGCTTTCATGCACTGGCAGGCATGCCCAATTGCGTTGGTGCCCTCGACTGCACCCATGTCGAATTGGTAGTCCCTCATGCCATAGACCGGTGTACCGCAATCGCAAGCAATACCACTCCACCAATGTGCAGATGGTATGTGACTCCAGCAAGATCATCACACATTGTTGTGCCCGATATCCCGGATCGACACATGATGCCATGGCGCTGCTTAACTCCATGCTACCCCGCTACATGGAGCGACATGCAGGACGACGTGCCTGGCTGCTTGGTGAGTTGCCAGACTGGCCCATGGCCATGCATTGGGGTTGTGATGTGGGGGGACGCATACTCCACCTGGGTGGGGATGGGCGGTGAGTGGACAATGCACTCAGAGCTAAACACTTCTGACCTGAACCTCCCAACTCGAACATGACACATCATGTAAGACGCACAACCAGGCCACCATGGGTATGTCAAGCGATGCATGACTAGACATGATTACTACTGTGTCAATGTCGCTAGTGTGATTAGGCACAAAGTAGCATACACTGCAATTATGGGAGGCAAGGCATTGTTCCACATCCACAGTACATCCACATCAGCATGCAAGTTAAGACCCTGCATCATCTGTACAATGCTATCCAGACTAGCAGACCATATTGCAGTACACAATGCATCCAAATAATCTTTGTGCATACGTACAGGGACATGTGCATGTCAACAGCAAATAGCTGCGGCCATGGCTGTGAATCCTGAAGGTGGCAGCTCAGAATGACTCACACAGACCTCTGTGTACTCCCATGCAGGTGATGGAGGATATCCCCTGAAGCCGTGGCTACTTACCTCTGTGCGGAACTCGCGGAACAGGCATGAAGAGTAGTGCATTCGGGTTCATACCCGTACCCGTGTCGTGATTGAGCAGACCTTTGGCCTGTTGAAGGTGCGGTTCAGCTGCCTAAGCAGGTCTGGTGGAGCACTCCTTTATAGGCCTGAGAAGGTGGCAAAGATCACCATGGCCTGTGTCATGCTGCACAACATGTGCATCCGGAGAAATATACCACTGCCACCTGACATTGACATGCATGCACCGGGTGAGGATGATGAGGATGAAGATGGAGGAGAAGCAGCACCCCTGCCAGTATTTGATGCACAAGATGGCTGTGCTGCACGCCAATCACTGATTGACGAATACTTCTGAACCACATGGACATTGATGGATATGTGTCAGTGCTACACCGAGCACTGGGTCCATGTTGATATGCACACAGGGTATGTGGGGAGTTGGGCACTGTGCACTGTCATGAATAAAATGAATGCACACGAAATGAACATGTCCAGGCATTAAATGATTTTTTACACAACCGGTGTATTAATGAAAACTACAGAAAAGTGCCTCACCCCTCCACCACTCACATGCCATCCACACTCCCCCCAGCATACCAAAACTCCCCATTCCCCCAATGAACTCCCCATTCCCCACAATGAACTCCCTATTCCCCTCAATGAACACCCCTTATTCCCCTATACACCACCGACACCACCTCCCCCACTCCCATTGTTGTCACACACTATTTGTGAGACTTCTTTGTGTCCGGGGGCAGCATTTCGGACTTCCTCACACTCTGCGTTGTCAGTCGCACAGGGCTGAAAGGTGCAGAGGATGCGGATGTGGAGGATGGGGTGGATGCCATAGGGATTGGCACGGCTGGCACAGGTTGTTGTTGCTGCATGTGTTGCAGTATTGCCGGTCAGGACCTGCATCACTGTCCCCAAACTGTCACAGATCATTGCAGCACAGGCATTGATTGTGGCAGTGGTCCCTGCAATGGCCTGACGGATCTCCCGCCTTGTCTCCTCCCCGTCAGCTACATATTGGCGCACTATGTCAATCATGCTCTCCTGCCTTGCCTCCACCTTGGACAGCCGTGCCTCCAAGTCAGTGGGAGCAGCAGAGGTTGATGGTGCTGCGGCAGGGCGTGGCATTGCAGGGCTGGCCTCTGGGGTGGTACTGAGTTTGGGGCTGTCCAGGAGAACTGCAGATTCCAGCATGCGGCTGGTGAGTGAGGCCTGAGTGGCGTGTTGGGGGGTCGACGGGAGGTTTGAGGTGTGTGGACATGCCACATGGATTGCGCCTTCTTGGTCCACGTACTCCTCTGCTCCGATGTCAATGTCACTCAGTGTGGCTGTGGCTGCTGCCTCACCCACTGAACTAGTTGCAGCAAAATGGGTGCCACTAGCCTCCCCTTCCACTGTTGTTGGCAGCTCTGTGCTTGCAGTCTGATCTGCAGCTCTGGGCCCTCATGTGCCGGCATGGCCTGTGCCCTCGCCCTGGCTTGTACTGTGGGCCGCGATGCTGCCCCAGAGGTGGTTTTGCCAGTGCCAGGTGGTTTGGCCCGGGATGTGGATGGCCTTGGGGCTGGGTCTTCACTGCCATCTTCTCCATCGGTGCCTGGGGGTGGGGGAGGGGTGATGCAGGCCATCAGTGATGGTGTGACATGCAAGATGCATGAGATGGTGCTGTGGAGTTTTTCATTTCTCATGCATTTATATTTTACAGGTGTGTCACACAGGGTAGTTTGAAGGGGGGGGCCATTTTGGCATTAGCCGTGATGTCTCGATTCGGCAATGCTGCATGCCAGGTGGCATGTCATTGCATTGGGGTTTGTGTGATGTATGACATGGGAATGGTCCCTGTTTGTTGGTTGTATGTTGGTAATGGGATTGGCAGTCAGCATGCATTTCAGTGTAGCAGGGTTTGGGCCTCCATCTGGACATGGATATGTTCATGTGTGTGTGATGGGACATGCATTGCCTTGCCTAGGCTATTCCACATCACTTGTGCTACGTCATGGTTTGCCCTACTGGGGTTTGCAGGGTCACTCACCTCCATCTCCAGATTTTGCGGCACCCGTCTCCATCTCCCGAAGCCCTCGATCGACTCCTTCTGGATGGTAGCGCTGCATGTCTCCTCCCAGCGCATGAGTGTGACCGGGGAATGAGCACCCCCGCCTGTGGCCATGGCCTCCCGAGGATTGCTGGTCAGGATGTTGCAGACCCTGAGGCGGAGGACATCCCACCTTTTCTTGCAGGCTTTGACTCTCTGTGGTGTGGTGCCGACTGCAGGCACCTTGAGGGCTATCTCCTCCCATATCTCCTCCTTCCTCTGCCGCGCCTCCCTTTTGAGGTTATGGGTGTTGATCTCATCAGCATGGGCAGCAAGGGTGTCTGCCAACATGTTCAATTCCTCATCTGAGAAACGCTTCTTCCGCAGACGGGGGTTGGTTTTTCGGGTTGCCTTAGACATGTTCTTTTCAATGGCCCTGGTCTCTCCTATGCAACACTGGTGGTTTGGGAGGATTGCAATGGATTGTGTTTTTAAAGATGGCCGCCGGCGCATTTCCCGATCCGATGAGATGACGTTCCTTCCGGGTCCGGTATTACGGGCACAGTATTTACATGGTGTTATTACCGGGGCGGTATTAAGGGGTGCCTCCTGGGCGGAGGCGGTATCGGCGGGTCCCGTTATGCCGCTATCGTGGGGTTGGAGGGCCTTTAGCGGCATGGCAGTACGGCCATTACCGGCATGGGGGTTCGCGCGTGCTTGCGCACTCATAATCAGCCGCTATTAGTGGCGTCAAATGAGCACGGACACGCTACTTCCTCCATGCCGGTAATGACCCCCTTTTTAGCTCACTTCTCGTAATGAGGCCCAATATGTGTCTATTTGCCCAATCCTCACATGAGTCAGTGAAGATTCAAGCTTTTGAAAAGGACCTTTCTATTCTAGAGAAAATCCCATTTTACTTGGTATTTCAGCTTCAGGGGCCTGTACTAGCAATGTGGAGAGAGTCGAAGGCTGCAGGGTGTCCGGTGGCATTTACAGACATTGAATTGCTAACAATACAAATGATGCTCAGTTCTGCTGCTGCCTCAACATTTCCTAATGAACTGTTTATTCATGCTTCTTATGTTCCTGATGATATAATGGGCATATACTAGGCCTGCTTACGAATGATGTGACCTTGGCTCTAGGTATCATCCTCCCTCACTTTCTCCGCCATGTTTCTCACTATTTAGTACTTTGCTGGACATACTGCATTTGTGTGGTGTGAATGTGTCGACTGCATTAAAATAGTTTAAAATGATGGAGGTTCCTGTGTGCTCATGGACCGCTGACCGCTTGGAACTCACCCTACTGTCACAGTCATGTCTGAGATGTCCTTGCCCTATGCTTGTTGTAGACGCTCTGAACCTGTATTTACTGCACACAACAGGGGGGGATGAGAAGGGTACAAAGCAGGAGGTAGCTTGTAGGTCACACTGATTATCGCTGATTCGAATCAAGCAAACCCTGGCTCTCCAAAAGAGGCTTGGCTAACACACTGAGTTTGTGGAACTTTAACCTGGGTAAGAAGAATCAACTTTCATTGGTGGCTGGTGCTCCAGGTCATGGGCAGCCCAGTTCTCCTATAATTCTAACTCAGATTTGATACAGACTGTCCCTCCAGAGGAGACTGGCACTCCTCTTGGGGGTTGGAGAATCCTGCCATAGGTCGAGATTGCCATCCTTTGTAGATGACTACAGCCACGGTCACCGGAGCTTCATACCCAAGGTGCTTGAGGTCATCCTTGAACTGAAACTGAGGCCTTGGAGGTCATCAGGAGATACCTTTTGCTCCCTTTCATATTTAAAACAGTACTCCTTAGGAAGTTGACTGGGAATTGTTGTTTTCTGCATACCTGGATAACAGAAGGGTCTGTGCCCACAAATGTATCAGAACTCGTTAAATATTTAACTGGATACACATTTCAAAATGATCCTTCATTGGGACTTACATGAGAGTGCAGGCATCTGGTCTTATCATTAATTTCAATGGCAGCTTGGGCCAAAGGCCTGGCTTGTGCTTTTTACTCAACAGCACACTTCTTGGGGTCTTGATCATTCTTGCATCACTCTGTTGTTCCCTCCTGGCACTGGTAATTTGGGCCTCCTGAATGCATCCTTCAGACACAGACCCAAAGATACCTTAATGCTGTGTCGCACCATAACTTGTTCTTCTCCCAACCTCCTGCCCTGGACACACCTTGGTGTTTGTAATAGTACTTGGTCCTGCTTGCCCCTTGCCCCCTTCTTGGCCACGTCACTTGGGACAGTTGGGTCACCTCTTATGTGTCATGTGGGCCTTGTGGATCCCAGACTGGGATGAGTCAGGGGTTGGCTTCCTGGAGGAGACGTTGACCCTTAACTGAATGGTCAACATTCTGCCCAGGGTAGTGACAGCTACATTGGTTTGATGGCTCAAGCCACATTCGAAGAGCTGCACTCCAAAGTGATTTCAGGCATGCTGGAGATCAGCCTTGGAACCAGGAATTGATATGGCGTCTTTTAAGACCCATTTCATGCTTCCCACTGCATTCCAGATGAGATGATTGGTCTGTCTTGTTGGGACCCAGGGGTCAGTGTTAACTAATGGTTTCAATATAGACCTTTTAAATCTGGCTCAATAAATATTTCAAATGAGGCTTTATCAAGACTTCCCAGGCATCATGACCATATGGTCTTACCACTCATCCCATTATGTTGGGCTACTGGCTTGGGTATCATGTGGTTTCTTGCCAAAGGCTGGAGCAAGCTCTTTATCTGGGATGATCATTGGCCTCCAACTGTGCGACTTTGTCAACCTGGTATTTCCTTCTTGGCATAGGTGTATTCTGTTTCCCTGTGCCAGATTCCTACATGTGCCATTGACCTAGAATTTCCTGTGTGGCCTGTGGCCTCTCTCTTCTTACAGATATACCTTGTTGTCAGATAATACACGTTGTCAGCCTTGCTTTCTATTTACGCACTTTGGAAATATCAGAGTATGGCCACCTGCTTTGAGTTTTAAACTGTGATTTCCTTGCTGGCACCATGAGCCCTTCACTTGTCCTGTAGCTCACGCTCATGCCTGGGTAACTGCCATTGTACTTGGTCAGACTTGGAGTCTACTTGTGCCATTTTGGGTTAGTTGGGGATGTCCATTTACTCTGAGAATGTGAATTGTGTGTTTCTTGCTGTCCTCATGAAACCCTGATTTGGTCTTGATCTCACATTTCTTCCTCAAACACAGATGGGAGTCTGCTGTAGATATGTTGGCACAGTATGGGATGGCCACCTGCTTTGATCAAACAATGTTAGAGGTCCCTCCTAGCCTTGTGGAGCCCTTACACATTCTGCAGCTCCCCCATATGCCCTGAGTCTCTGCAGTGGGACATGGTCAGCCTTGCCATCTACTTCAGCATTTTTGGCCAGTCATGGATGTGATGTTAATCGGATCTGGAGTGCACCCTCAGATGCCCCTGTCAGCCTTACCATGTAGAGCACTCAATTAGCCTGGAACCCACCTTCCTGCTACAGACAACCCTCGCTGAATACTACATGTCTTTGCCATCCTTGCCCTCACTTAGACACTTTGGGTCAGTTAGGGATAGCCAACTGCTTCTGGAAAGCCTCCACAAAGGTCCATATTTTTGAAGCCCTGACTCAACCTGCCCCTGACACCTTGGTCGATCATACCACCTCCCTGTAGTCCTTGTCTAGGTAGGTATGATCCCCATCCACCATCAAGCCCTCACATAGTTAGCAATTCATTCTCGGCTATGAGTGGTGGCTTCTGACCACTGATGGAAGTTAACTGCCCTGGCTGTGACTCTGACCATCTTGGCTGACAGGCCCGACTAGATGGGAAGGGGGTTGTGAAACATGACCAACTAGATGGCTTGCAACCTTGGACCATGTTGGCACATTCCCCTGATGCCTGCCATTTCAGATCAGGTGCCACAGGCTTCTTGAGTACACAACCGAATGTCCCAGAGTCCCTTTGCCTGGTCCCAGAGTGGTTTATGTCTCAGTGCAGGAATGGATCTTGTACCACTAATGGTGTGGGCGAGCTACCAGTTTGTCTAGATGGTAAAATGAAGATACTCTCCCCACCCACCAACACACTCTGTGGAAAGTTGGGATGATCTAGATCCTTCCACTACCACAGCACTTTTCGAAAAAACAGAGATCCTAGACCACACTTCACACCTGAAATCGAGGGACTCTGGTGCACCCTCAGACAAAAGCTTGGCTCAGAGTATGTGCAACAATGTGTTAAAGGTTATTGTTTTAACTAAATAACAAGAAAAAAGAAAAAATGCAAGCAGTGTGCTGGCAGCAGTTGCGCAATCGCCACTGTGTCGGCGAGAAGAAACAGTGAGAGAGACAGCTGTGCCATAGCACTGTGCTCTTGTACCAGACCATGTACTGGTGATTACGCAGATGCCAGGAATGTGGGTAAGAGGCTGGTAACCAGTGGTTGGTCAGGCTATGGAGATGCCTTGGCGGCCATTGAGAATGAAATGTAAGATGTGACAGCACCTCGACAATGTTTACAATACTAAGAGAACCAGCTGGGGAATAGAGGAGGTGGTCAGAAAGCTTTACACATTATCTGAGTACAGCACAGGCACCAACTATAGTGAGGCCAGGAACATTTCCTCATTAGTGCATTGTTAGGCACCAATGGTCAGGAGCAATCTGAAAACTCGCTAGAAAGGAGCAGAGAAGAAGCGACAGAACAAAACGCTCATGGGTGGTTCATTGGGATGCTTGATAAAAACTGCCAAGTTAAAATAGTATTACCCAAATCGATTGAAACAACCAATTATGGGTAAACACTACCAAACATTGGGAGCGGGGGTTCAGGGGGTGTCCCTGCTCCCATGTCTGGTAGTGATTGCCTTTGGGGGTAGCAAGGGTATCTCCCGCTTCCTGATGTCTAGAGGCAGGGAACTAAAATAAAATGAAAAGCGGACCCTGCGGCGTCGGTTCCGACCCACGTAGGTGGGACAGATCCGAGCTGCAGAGTAAAAACATGCACGGACTGAAAAAAGGTAAGGAGTGGGTGGGTGAGGAGCTTTGTAGGGGGTTTTAATTAGGGCCATTTTGGCCACAGCAAAATTGGCTTTGCGGCCAAATTGACCACGGTCAATTCGGCCATCAACAATTGTGCCACGACCAAAAACGTATACATCTGCTAAAATTAGCTGGGGACTGGGAGGCTGCCAATTTGGTGTAAGGGCAAAACAAAACAGTGAAATGTGCATTACGGCTTCAAGGGGTCTAGCTTTGTCATGCAACCTCGACCATAAAGGTGATGAGAGACTCCATGACCAATTCGTGTTAAGCTGCAGAGAGGGCACAGTCACAGAGGAATTGTATCAGAACAAGATCACTCACTGTATGGTTTTTTTTTTACGTTTGTGTAAACCGACATTTCTTGTGGGTCTCTGTGTGTGAATGGGCACAGTGACTCTGTTGGTGGGCATTTGTTTTTCCATTTCTCATTCACTGCTTACACCTTCCTTCACGCTCCCTGGGCGAAGAGTTTGTTTCCAGCCGAATTGGTATGATCCACCAGCAGGGGGAGCGGCCGGTCTGTGAGGTGAATTCACCTTAGCTGTGATGGGAGCTCCCCTTGGGTGTGTTTATCTCTTCCTCTTTTTCCCCCATCAGGATGGAGAGTGGAGCGGCCTGATTCTGCGTGTGCCATTTGTGTGAATGGTGGTTGGGAAAAGAGTACCTCAGACAATCATAAAGTGCTCCCGGGTGGTACTTGCTTCAGGTGTGATTTATTGAGGGGATATCCCACTCCCAGTCTTCCCATTTCACGGGGAGGATGGGCAGTTAGTGGTCGGATTAAGGACCCCAGTTTAGGCCGCCTGCATGGTTGGTTGTGGTGCGAATGTGTGGAGGGTCTTGTGGTAGTCTTTAGCTACCATTAGGGGAGGAGCCCAGGTTTTCGGAAGTAGCAGTGTTGACATTACAGTTTGTGGTACCAGAAAAGGTAAACTGGGGATTGATAATTTTTCCTTATTTATTTACCAAAGGTGAGTTGACTTGCTTACAGGTGAAGCGATTGATAATATTTAATTATTTATTTACCAAATGTGAGATGACTTTCTTAAAGGTTACCCAATTGATGATATTTAATTATTTATTTACCAAATGTGAATTGACTTGCTTACAGGTGACCCAATTGATAATATTTAATTATTTATCTCCCAAATGTGAACTGACTTGCTTACAGGTGACTCAATTGATAATAGTTAATAATTTATTTACCAAATGTGAATCAACTTGCTCCCAGGTAACCCCATTTGAGGACATTTAATTATTTATCTACACAATGTGAATTAAGTTGCTCCCAGGTGACCCAATTGATGCTATTTGATTGTTTGCTTACCAAATAGTAAATTAACTTGCTCAGAGGTGACCGACTGTGTGTTATGTAATTATTCAATACCAAGGATCTAGTTTTACAATTTCTGTTTTATAAAGAAGGCTTTCAAGCTGGTCAAATGAAATAAGACTGGGGCTGTTTATTTAACCATGGTGCACAGTAATTACTGTTAGCCACCAGGGCTGACCTGCCAATAGGAGAGGGCCAACCCTCTCACAGAGCATACTTCCCACTCTGAGGTCTGCCATAGGCCCTCATATGAGGGTCCACCCATCATCCCCCTGGGTTGTCATTCATACATGTGTGCGGTAAGGTGTAATTATCCCATGCTCAGGACTCCGACAGGTTGCTGCTCACCCATTCTTTCAGAAACAATAGGGAGAGATACCTTACATTTGAAAAAAAAGAATAGGAAGTAGTGAGTGAAAGTGTTTGCCATTAAGGAGAAGTCACTAAGCACTGGTAGAACCGGCACAGTCATACACATGGTGTAAGTGCCTTTGGAGGGAAGAGTGAGGACAAGCGGGGTTGGTAGGGCAACCTTTATATGGAAAACAGCAAGTGTATCCAGGCCAGTGCCTATAGTCGAGGTAGGAAAGATGGGGAGCGTTGATTGAGGTGATAGAAAACATTGTTACCTCTGTAATAGTCCTTATCATCATTTTATGCATAAAATGTGGTTGCAAGAGTCTTCATGCAATGGTTTACAGGATGGATCCAACGAATATGGTAGAGGATATGTCACTGGATGAGAAGGAGTTCATCCTGGCCAGTGAGGGGTGCTTTAAGTGCTGAAGAGGAGGAGAGACCAAGCATGACAAGGGAATAGAAAGTGTTTACATTCCCAGGATGCTAGATTCAAGGGCAAAATACAATTGAACTCCATGGAAGGTATTTCTGGCCAGGGTGCAAGAAGGGAAACTGCAACACGCATTGTAGGATAGAGATGTCTCAAGTCAGAAGAGATTGGATGAAATATCCTAGCTATGTGATCTCAGCAAAAGGTGTGGCTTCGAAGAGAGAAAGCACTTAATACACAGAAATTGTGTGTAATTTTGAGTATGTCAACAATTTCATACTCGATCTTGTCTCAAAATACCACATGCATTAGAGCTCTGCTTAGGAAGGGAGCCTCAAACAAGTGGACGGATGCCTGCAAAGTGGAATTCGACATGGTGAAGTGGGTTCGTGAAATTGAAAACATTTTAAGTGATTGACTACATTAAAGAATGAGAATGATCAGCAATGATGCAAGTGGTGTGGGTTTTATTGTGGTGCTCAACCAAGCCAAAGGTACAGAGGGGACATTCTTAACTTATAGACTGTTAAAAGGCCCAGAGAACACCTAATCAATCATGGGGAAAAATTATATTTTTTGTGGAGCGGGAAAATTGAGATCTGCACGTAGCACAGACCATTTAAGGAAATTCTAGTCAGGAATGGCTTGCATAAAGTGTGTACCCACATACAGAAATAAGTGCAGATTCTGCAGGAACAGACATTTTAGTATATACCTGGGTTGAAGAACTAAACAGATAACTGGCTGCCTTTGCAGATGTCAAATGTAGAAGATGGTGGTGAGGAAGATGAGCAACTGCTTATGATCTTCAGCAACATTGTGGCAGAACAGAAACAGACCGGTGCCATGGAGTAGGAGGATCAATAAAAAGGGTCAGCTTTGGTGTCAACTCAGGCAGCCCCAAGGCATGAATGAAATTCCACGATTGTGAGTGCTGGTGACACATCAAGTAGGAGCTTGATATGGAAGGTGACACCCTAAGGAGGGGAGAAACAATTATACCGCCTCAAGGTGTGTGACAACACGTTATGTTGCTTAGGCCACTTGGGAATTTTGCAGTGCAAGCAGAGAGTGGGAGCTGTCTACTGGTGGGTGGGCTGCGAAACAGGAATGTATCATTTGTGACAAATGGAAAGTGGCATGCTCATCATATACTGTTCTAATGACCTTAAGGTAAATCCCTTCAATGGGCTGAGAAATGGTTGCTTGGATGTACCAGGCCCAAACTCTACTGTAATGCTGAATACTATCTTGCATTAATTGATTATCCCTCCACGTGGGGAAAAATACATTTTCTATGTGACATATTTACATACAATTCCTGGATGGCATCATCCACAGGGAAGGGTACCTCATGAACATCATTACTGATAATGGGGTACAATCTAAGTCAATTGAGATGCCAGGGTACATGTCAAGCAATGGCATTACTCACAAGTGTAGATCTATTTAGCATCCGGATATGAACAGTGCAATGGAATGTGCCAACTAAGTGATCAATAGATGCATTCATCTGGCACTTAGCTCAAATATGAACTGGGTGGTGGAGGTTGTGGACATTGTAACTGCTCATAGGTTCACTATCACACTCCACCAGAGTGATTAGTCATGTCGAGGCATTGTGAGGAAGGAAACCCAACACTAAGCTGTGTCCTCCAGAGTTGAATGGCGCTTGGGTGGCTAGATTAGACCTAGAAGGAAGGAAAAGGTAAGATAAGCGTCACCAGAAAGGAGCAACCTTAACTTTGATAGACACAAAGCAGTAAAAGAGATACATTTTTCTGTAGAGCAGTGGGTTCAAACAAAACTCCAGGAAAAATTATTGGGCAGTCAAGATAGGTGGTCTAATTCTGTGATGGCGTTGAACGTGTATTGTACTTCTTTCTGAGCAGAGGATAGCAGGGTCTGTAATGTCAACAGGATGTGCTGTTATTGGGAGAGGAGAGGGAGGGACTCTGCAACACCCAGAGGGAACATATCTGTTTGTGCCCCATAGCACTAAGGGAGGAAGTGAGGCAATTCAGACACAGAAGACAGATAAGGAGATGTGGGTATGTGAGAGACTTATTCTGATCGTGCTTGAGTACATTGTGTGGCCTTTCCATATTTGTTTCCCACTTTCCTCTTGTTTTACATGTGTAGCCCATATAGTTGTAGCTAATGAGAGGGTATGCCTGGGTGGGGTTGGGCTCCCTCTGTAGAAGTGTGGTATGCAATCCATCTTTGCCAGCTGTGTCTATGGTAGAATACCACACTATGTTCTGGAGCCCTTAATATTCCACTAGTATCAATTGAGGAAAGGTTGCAATGAGTGACAGGCCTCCTACGGGGTTGACAGGAATGAGCATCAATAAAGTGTTTCTTCAACCCTCAGCCAGGATGTCCTTACAGGTTTGCATCACTTGCCATCTACGCATTGTGCGCTGCACCTTTTTTTTTGGGGGGGGGGGCATCTGCTCTATTGCCT
The DNA here is from genome assembly GCF_040938575.1 of Ambystoma mexicanum. Taxonomy (NCBI): domain Eukaryota; kingdom Metazoa; phylum Chordata; class Amphibia; order Caudata; family Ambystomatidae; genus Ambystoma; species Ambystoma mexicanum. The sequence continues at coordinate 677,237,352 of NC_090922.1, read as the reverse complement.
GTGGTTTTACCATAACAATGCTGATGCTTTCCAGGGTGCCTGCAACATTAGGGAATTCATCTGTATTGCAGAGGTTGACGTTAGAAGTATTGATGACAAACTGCAGAGTAGGAAAGGCAGTATGATTCTCTGCATACTTAGAAGTGGTGTAACACAAAATGTGGGGTCCCCCTGCTAGCCATGTTGTCCCCCCCCCCCAGGCACGGCAACACATTACAGGTTGCACCACATCCCAGGCCAGCCGAGACTAGCAGGCTTGAGAAATACACACAATGATCATGATGCTGCAGGGGCACACCGCACACTGCACTAAGAGAAAGATATAAATATGTGTTTTAATGTGTTATGGAGCACACTTTCTGAGATAAATTGGCTAATAAGCCACCGCATTTGTAATATTTTTGTAGGATAAAACCAATCCAAAAATGCAATACATGTAAGTCACCAACAGTGCACAGGAGCATTAATGCTTTAATTAACATCATGCTTTGCTATTAAAAATGCCATGCCACAATGAAAACATGTCAAACTGGATGCAAATTGTAGACTAGTATAGACATGTAATAAACATATTACAATAAAACATGCCATGCCACATTAAGACAAACCTAGACTGGTTGCACAAAAATGCCAGTCAAAGCAATATCACTTATCATGGTTATTTTATCACAGATGTCCAGAAAAATATACAATGCCACAGAAAGAAACAGCTAGAGAGACTGCACCCAAATGGCAGTCTAGCCAGGAAATTACACTTAGCAAGACTGCTTTATCAGAGATGCCCAGTAAACAAAAGGCATGCCACATTAAGAAATGGCTAGACTGGCTGCATGAAAATGCCAGTCTAGCCACTAATAACATGTATCATGCCTGCTTAGCCTGGACATAGATTACCATTACGATTTAGCACACAAACCCCATCCCACCTCACACCCACACATCCCCTCTCCCTCCAACCCCCTAAACCAACCCTCAAAATCAGCTCTGCAAACCAGAATTACCTTCCTGTCCCTCTTTCTTGTCCTAGTGCTTAGGTATGAGGCACCTTGCTTCATCAGTTAGTACTGGAATGAGGAAAAGTGGGACTAGGAGTGATGAAGATTAGAGGTAACTAAGATAGACATTACCTTCATGCCCATCTACATGTCCCAGTACTTATGTATGAGGCAAGCTGCCCCCCCCCCCACACGCAAGTACTGCAACGAGGAAGATTAAGGATAGGAGTGTTACTTTTCCATCATCTGTAGATGAACTCTATTTTTCATCAAACCTTTCCCCGGAAACACATGTCAAGAAACAGTCAATGAAGTTCAGGCAAGCTTTGGGGGGCGGGGGGGTAGGTAGATCTTTGGCAAATTTTAAAACCAAACCAGTAGAAATTATCTTAACAGTCTATAATTGTAAGGCTTCAGTTGCAAGGTATGGCATGGAGTTGTGGCTCTGTAAGAGTTTAAACTCCCAAGTATTGGGTCTTGCTCGATCGGCTTCCAATTATGGAGTCCATTTGGAACTTGGCCGTGAATTTATTAGTGACACTTTACATGCCCAGCCTTTATTTCACTGGCTCCATTTATGGAGTAATGATAAGGCGGGATTGATGCATGACCTAATTAGGTTCTTAACTTTGAACAACACCAGTGCCAGGATTCCCTGGCTTGCGTTTATAAAGTCAGAAGTGGTGGAAATCAATGCTGCATCATATTTTAACTCATCAGAGATGCTGACATGGAGGGTGATAATGGGACTAAAAACAAGAATTACCTCTCACAGGTAAGAGAATAGGGAATTGGAGGACTTATTGATTCAGTTTAATAGGAGGCATGTGAATGTACCTGCAACGGGCATTCAGAAACATCTTTTATTGGCCAAGTGTCCTTCTCAGAGCATCTTGATTACAAGAGCACATTTTAACTGCCTCCCTCTCAGAACCATTATGGCGTCATTGTAGCGAGCTAGACTAAATCAATCTTTCTTGTTGTGTAATGTGCTTTTGGAGGATCTGGCCCATTTACTATCGTTTTGTCCCGCATCCTCAGAGCAAAGAGCCAGGACCCTGAGAACCCTTCTGCGTGAACTTTCGGTTCACTCAATATAGATGTGCAGTGTTGTACTTGCTGTGAGCTGATTCCCCTAGAATGGGATGGGCACTTTTACCATTTGTAAGACGAGCCTTGTATAAAAGAAAACTCTTTTTTAATTAATTTATAGCCTTCTAAATTACATTTAGGGCAGAATAGTGCTTTCAATAGATTTGAAATACGCATATTGTTGATAAATTCTGTTCTCATGATACAGGAGATGCACAATGTGAATTCATATTTCAGTGCCAGATTCTTTACTGTGTACAATTTGGTTAAAATTAACCCTTACACAGATTCACCATTTCTGTTATCAAAAACAGAGTATAAATATTTCCCTTTACATGTCCAATACAAACACTAAGAAAATATGTAATTAATATTAAAAATTGTTAAAGATGACATTAAACAATATATCTAATTGCAAATTACAGATTAAAACTTGACTTGTATATGGAGCCAAAAACTAACCATGGCAAACACCAAACCAATTTGATAACCACTCATACAACACTCTTAGACACAATCTGATGAAGCAAAATATACAATGTGTACACATTTCCGAATGAAAACTATTCTCTCTGTAGAACCAGCAGGAAAGTGTAAGAGCAGATGTTTAGGTGTTTCCATCACATTGTCAGTCTTTCATGGCCGACAGGAACGTTCTCTTCTAACTATCCCTCTTCCAGGTCTCAAGATCTGTAGGGTTTCCAACATATTCAATCTATATTTTTTAGAACTTTACGTCTTGCGGTTTAATGTGGGGACAAAGCAGACATATTTGTGTGTAAAGCCATAGCGTATTGGTTGGGCATTATATTGTAACCTTGGTCTATGTTGTAGTAGTAACCCGGTGAGAGACAATCTGGATGCAACAAGCATTCTGATTGGCTCTCGCCAGGTCCCTACCCAGCCGGGAATCCCTCTGTCGGGATACCACGGCCTTTGACCCCGGCAGGGGGCATGGCAACGCCTCAGCCAATGAGGAGGCAGGAAGCGGGGCCATCCCCGCTCTGAGCCTCCCCACAGCTGAGAGGCTGCCTTCGCCCCCCGCCGGGGACTCGGGTAAGTTTTTAGGAGCCATCCCCGCTCTGCACCTCCACACGGCTGGGGGCTTCCCTCGTCCGCCGCCGGGGACGCAGGTACATTTTTTTTAAAATTATTTTATTTTTCCCTCTTCCCCCGTCCCACTCCTGCCCTCCCAACCCTACTTACATTCTTTTTGATACTTTTTTGGGAGCGGACGCGCTGGGAACACTTGTGTTCCCAGCGCGTCCGCTCCCGATGGCCGCCATAGAAAGGGAAAACGGACGCCGTTTTCCCTTTCCATGGCGGTGGCCATTTTTTTTTTTTTTGCGGCGTTTCGGGACAAAAAAAAAAGCTTTTAGTGCCCCGGGAACGCAATTTTTGTGGGCCGGGGTACTAATAGCAATAGAACCCGAGCATCTGGGGCATTACCGACTCTGGTAATGCCCCGGGCATTACCAGAGTCGGTAATGCCCCCGATGCTCGGGTTCTATTGCTTAATTAACAAACAGTTGTTTATAAAATCCCACCGTTTAACTTTGTTTCTATTTATTTTTACTTTGTTCTCCATAGAAGTTGTAAACAAAATAAATATTTTTACAAAACAATTCATTCATGTCCTTATAAATATAAAGCTGTCTCACTCATGGACAATTTCAATAAATATGTTATGTCTCCTTTTAAGGCATGCATAATTTTTATAAAACAAGCACCTCCCCTAATTTTGACTGTCGTATTCAGTGCAACCAATACAAGCTCTATTCGTTGTAAGGCCATTGAGGTGTTTTTAGGAAAACCTAATCACAAATGCCAAATTTACCTTCTATTTTATGTTATGTTATTTGCCATTTATATAGCGCTCTATATAACATTGCTATGACCCCAAAGTGCTAGTGGGTTGAACGTCATCGGGGACCCTAGTACAGGTCAGTCGAGAGAGTAAGGTATCATAGGGTGCTTGGGTGCACCGATTATGTGCGCAGCTGATGTGATTACCTAATGGTAGCTGCATCCTAGCATTAGGTGTGGTGGTATATGAGATCAGTTGAATGTGTGCAGTCTGGCGTTTGGTCACCAAGACTGGGTTCTGGCTGTTTTGGGCCTGTGTAGGACACCTATGTGTGCAGCTAGGCCGATTTCTGTAGGGTACAGCTGCATTCTAGCAGAATGTTGAGGTGTTTGTAGAGTATTGTTCGTATGTGAGCAGCTAGGCTGAAATTTATCGAGGGGTGTAGCTGCGCTCTATTGTGTGTTGGTGTTGAGTAGAGAGTGAGCATAGCGATAAGAGAGGTGAGTGTCGGGGTGGAGGTTTTGTTATTACGAGTCCACTATTCCGGATTTCAATTAGACATTTGTGATTGCTGCGTTCAGAGTGAACTTATTAGTGAATTAATAGTTGCATTTAGTGGTGTCATTGCTCTGTATCTCCTTGAACCACAGGTTGCAACATCTCAGCGGCCTTAGATGGTCTTAATCAGTATTATGGAAAGAGCCGGTTTTTAGAGCTTTGCGGAAAGCCATGTAGTCTTGGGAGTGTTGAATATGTGGGGGAAGTGTGTTCCACAGAGTTGGGGCCAAGGTTGAGAAGGCGGATCCTCCGGTCCTGGAAGAATTGGAGGTTGGAATCACTAGAAAGAGGGCAGTGCTTCATTTTAGGGTGTGTGATGGGAGGTAGGGTTTTATCTTCGTTTGCTGGTCTTGTGCACTGCTTGGTGGGTTATGCATAGGGTATTGAAGGTGGCCCTTCATCCGACTGGGAGCCAGTGGAGGGTGCAGAGAGTGGGGGAAATGTGGTCTCTGTGTCCCAGGGCGAGGAGGAGTTTGGCAGCAGCATTTTTGGCTCTTTGGAGTTTGTTAAGTTGGTATGCCGGTGCACCCAGGAATAAGGAATTGGCATAGTCCTGCCTCGACATAACAATAGACATAACAGCGGCGAGTCTCCTAGTCAAAATCTCCTCTATATTGGAGGTTAATAATTCGAGCCCATACTTTACGGCTGGAATACATTTCTGCTTATACTTCAGCGTCAAATCCTGACGGGCGTTAGCTTTGGGAATTTACAGGATCCGGTAATGCCCCCGCCCAGAGGGGTTTATTGCTATTAGTATCCTGGCATGTTTTACCGGATGCTAATAGGTTTTTCTAAAGTTGAGAAACAGCATATTAGCCGTTTCTCACCTTAAAATAAAACTAAAAAACAGATGGCCACCATGGACAAGGGAGAAGGGAACTACAAGTTGTCCCTTCTCGCTTTCCATTGGGGTCTTTACCACAACAAGGAAGTGCCAGGGACACTGAGTGTTCCAGCTCACCGTGAAGGACAAGGAAGTTCCAGGTAAGTGAGGTGGGGGTGTGGGTGAGGGATTTGGGAATTAGGGGAGGAAGTTGGGGAAAGTGGGTGCAGGGAAGCACGGGGAGCACTTAACTGCTGTCCTGGCGGGGAACATGGTGGTCTCCAACCTCTGAGCAGGCTTGCAAAAGGGGCTTTAACATGAGGTAAAACCCAGTATTCTAAGCCTCATGATTGACTGGGAGGTCCCCTGACCTCCCACACCAGGCTGCTAAAATGTAATAATGGGAACGAATAAAAACCCACCTATTTTACAATCAAAAACTCAAAGAAAAGCACCCATAACCATAAATGTGTTTTCCTCTTTTTTGCAAAAACGTTCTGTTTGCTTTACCCGTCGTTATTTCTAAGCCGAGATATTTTATCTCAGAAACTACTTCCAAGGGATTTATTGATAGAGACAAAGGCCCTGATTCATGGAATTATCCGCACCGAAAATAGGGGACTTGCTCACCCAACTGCACGCAAATCCGCCTTTGTCGATTCATGGAATGGAATGCACAGTACTTTTCCTGTACTTGTGTGGATTTTGCACTGGTTTCGCACATCGCTGTGAGCCGAGGAACGCATTGCGCGAGATTCTAAGCAGAGTGTGTGCTGGGCCTACGCAGCAAGCAAAATAGGGGGCGGAACATGCAGAATGAGGAATTAAAGGTGATAATGTGGGCATGTTGAGGGACGGTCCATGGTCAAGCAATGGCACGCCCATACCAGCTCAAATAAACACCTTTCATGGATTCAAACTCTGAACGTCAGGTCGCGAAAAAGTTCATGCAAATCCTGGTACACTCCTGCCACCTGATAGCAGGCATAAATGTCAACATGCACCTATAAAGCATGCAATAGACACCAAACGAAACGTATCCAGCCACGATGAAGCCAGCATTTGTCGGAGTGATCGTGCACGGACACCGCAGGAGGAGGATGATTTCCAGGTCTGGCATCTTCAACCCACGCACCACCCTCTTCAGGATGCCAGATGACCAGGTTTATGGTAGGTACAGATTCCCCCCTCATATCATCCTAGACCTGGTCAGGGAGTGGGATGATGGGCTAACATCCCCCACCATGTGCTCCCAGGCCCTTAGCCCCCTTGAAAATGTGCTCACTGCCTTACATTTTCTGTGGACTGGATCCTTCCAGCCTTCCACTGCCATAGTAGGCGGCAGCTCCCAGGCCACGCAGTCACACTGCCTACACCGAGTGCTTGAATGCATAACTGTACAACCTTTGGTGCGACGCCACATTTATATGCCAAGAACACCGTCAGAAAGGCAAATAGTCATGCAGGACTTTTATGCTGTGGCACGCTTCCCACGAATGCTTGGTGCAATAGATTGCACCCATGTTGTGCTACGTCCCCCCATAGCAACTGAGTATATATACTGTAACCGCAAACGTTGGCACTCAATCAATGTTCAGGTTGTGTATGATGCCAAGGGTATCATAACTGAATTGTATGCCAACTATCCAGGAAGCCCACACAACAGTGTCACCACTACACCGGAACCTGCTAACTGGTATGCATGGGAACACATGGCTCATTGGTAAATATGAATGGACACGCACATGCATGCATGTTTCACACTTACCAATACACACTGGCAATGAATGATAATGACAACCATGTATACATTTACAGTGCCTACCCGCCGAGCACATTGATGATCACGCCCATACATCCAACAAAACCATCTGAGGTAAGGTACAATCCTGCCCATGTAGCTACTAGGGGCATAGTGGATTGCACATTCGGAGTGCTTAAGTCATGTTTCCGCTCTGTTGACCACTCTGGTGGTGTTTTGCTATACGCATCACCAGTTGTGTGCAGGATCATTGTGGCAGCATGTTTTTTAATTTATTTAAATTTATTATACGGTGCCAAAAGCCCACAGGCATTGGGGCGCATAGTGAGCATGTGTCCTGCATAATGTTACCACATGGCATGGTGTCTGGTGTCCCAGTGTACATGCTGGTGGGCCACCACCCTCACCCACAGGCACGACCCTTACGCCTGCTGGCCAAAGGGCACATGGAGAGGCTGCACGTACCCAGCTGGTGCAATCCTACTTCACCTAAAATCCTGCCCTTGTGGAGTGCAGACGATCCAGCCACATCCCTGGTGCTATTCAATGATGACCATGGGCCAATCCTCCGGGCATACAAAAACACCCTGAGAATGTGCCCCTGGGAGTGCAAAATTGTGTGCCTCCATTAGACATAAACCAACATGCTCAAAGTGTGGCCAAATGAAAGACACATCAGCGGGAGTATACCACCGCCACCACAGTAAGCATGGAGTGAAACCACTCCTGAGGCACAAAAACATCACTAATGTCCAAGAAATTATCACCCAGAATGTGTGTTGCCATAGAAAAATTCATCAACTTTCCAAATATCGATTATGAGCATCCAGGCATGCATGGACTGCAAAAGTATCATTTACAGCAATTCCCATAAGGCCAATGCAATAGGGTTGCACACCTGTGTGAGAATGTGCACAGGCACAAATATAGTCTTGTTGCTGTGAGCACAAAAGCAGTGGTGTCAGGATCCACATGGGACATACCTGCAGGCAATATGGAGACAATGCACCTCATATCAAAATATGCACTGAACACGACACAATTGACAATTGAGAAAAAGTGATTGACACACCCAGATGGACACAGGCACAGTTGCAGAAAGTAACATAGGCATTCCATAGCAAAATCAACATTGAGTCAAGACCATAAGCAGCATGGCATTGCACCATTCACCAACCGAGTCACAGCAACTGCAAAAAACAGTGTACATGTAGTGCACCAAAAACAACATATCACAATAGATGAACTATATGATGACTGTCACATGGACAACAACTGTACTGCATGTAGACACCAAACCTCACACATGAGACCACAAGTAGTAAGGCACAATACTATCTAGAAGCCAATTAACCTATGCAAGGAATGCCATGGACCCACAATGCGAGTTACACAACAAAAAACACGTACACTGGTCAACCCATTCCCTGACCGCAACAATACACACAATACTAAGTGACATCAAAGTAGTAATTTTCAATATTAACAACCAAAGAGCAACAAAAGTGCACCACAAGAGAAATGCATTTCTTACCTGTTTCCTGTGCATGCATACGAATGCAAGTATCCTCTCAATCCCATGAGCGAACACATCATGACGAATTGATCTGCAGAGAAAGACAAATGAATGTGAGCACAACCAACACATCCATGCACACAAACACACAGCAATACATCCCCCCGAGTGACATGCAAAAAATGCAAACAATCACATGCCGACCATCAACATGTGTCCTGGCACACATGCAGACAGATCTGCACACTGCATGTCTGCACACTGCATGCAAATCAAACACACACACTGACAAACACCCACCCACAACCCAAACACTGCCTGATCCCCTAAGTGCCATGCAGTGAATGTCCTTGTCACACCTAACCCATTATTAAGCTGATGGCACATGCTCCACACATGCATCTGGCAACAGTCTGCATGACAATGATCAAATCCACAAAAAGTAGATCACTGAGATCATTAAAAGGCTGGATCACCCTGGCAGTATTTCCCATGCCTTGACATGGCATGCCATCATCAGCGTAGCACAGGCACAGGGCACTGAACACTGGTATGGGAGCCGATGATGCGAAGCCCAAGAACCTTTGAAATCAAATACTCACCAATTGCACTGAAGACCGGATCTTGCAGAAGGCAGCACTTCACAGAGTCAGATGTCAGACCGGAAGCCTGGGCACTGAGGTAACTGGCTTGAAACACACAAGCAGACATGACAAATCAATGAGAAACAGAGGCAAAAGTAAAAAGCACACAAAATGGAGCCAACAACTCGAAAGTGCAAGGTAATACAGACTTCACTGAGACTCAATTGCATTTGGTCAAATGTGCATTAAATCGAAGGTAGCATTGACATGCACACAGCAGCTGTCAACATGCCGCAGTAATCCCAAGGATGCACCATGCATGGCACATGCAAGTGCCCCCCCCATCCTGTCCATGCCAGCACTGGGCACATAGGCATTTGACTGTGCTGTAAATGCACAATGAGGGGATATTCAACTGTCAAGTCACCACACATGCCAGGGGAATACTAATGCACTTGTGACATTTTAATATACAATGACAGCCCATGGGAATGGTCAGCCATCCATATTCATAGACAACACCACGGTTGACACATGACACACTAATCAGGTCTGGGACAGGGAACAGGAGACAACGAGGACCTGCAGGAAGGCGTGGAAAGGGAAGAAGCCCATGAGAGGGTACACCTGAATGTGTGACTTCTGTCCAAGGTCCCTGAAGTGCAATGAGATGGAGAGAGGAATTTGTGATGTCAATAAGGTCAAACAATCCACAAGAGGATGAGGGTGGTGCCCACATGGAGTGGGCACAGAGTGTGGGAAGGTAAGAGGGAGCATGCACCACAATGAGTAGGCTCTCTGTGGCACTGGAATTTAGCCATTGTGTATGTGGTCTCGGGACAACTGCACTATGTGAACATGACAATGTGCATTGAAAGACAGCTCTGATGTGCATTGTGACAAGGAAACCCATATGAGCAGGTGGGAAAAGCAACATGCATCTCTACATGACATGACATGCAAGTGATACTTTGTGTGCATCCACCGGTCTAGCAGTGCAGAGTGAAACACAACAAGAATGTAGTAATGTACATTACTTGTCAGTGTCACATATTTCCCAAGTACTGGGGGAGTACCCGGTGAATGGCTGCCACATCGGCTATGCCCAGTAAGATAGCCAATTATATGAGTCTGTACATCACAGGACATGTTTTACCCGGGGCTGTCACACAAATGCTACTGTATGGGTGATGCATGATTGGCAAAACACAGGAGGTGCAATGACGGACACTCACCTGATATGTCCTCATAATTCTCCCGGCCTCCCATGCCTTACAGCTGCTCAATGAGGATGAATTGGCTCATGGCCTTTTGATGCAGTCAGCTGTTCTTCCTCTGGTGCGTCCCTTCCTGCCATGAGTGGCAGGGAGGTTGGCGCTACCCCTGACAGGCTGGAATTACTTTGGCATCCAGGTGCCGGGCCACCTTTGACTGAGGCCTGCCATGTCCTTCTGGGGTTTGGGCTGGGTCAGGTGTGTCACCACCATCACCCCCACCCCAGCCCTCTCTGCCTCTTTCCCTTTTGGGGCCTTTCCAATCATGTCACAGGTATAACGGATGAAAGAAAAACAAAAGTGCATGTGTGTATGCACAGAGGCAAAGCCCCCCAAAAGAAAATGGGTGCGCGATTCCTGAAGGGAATTCTGTATCAAATATAACACCATTTGAATGTGGTTCATAACCTCGACCTTTAAACGCACGACTTTGATGTGTGTCGTGTGACTTATATGGATTTGTCAATGACATGAACACATAGGCGTTCCGCGTAGGAATGCACCCAGGACATAATTTACGCTTATTTTATCATGAGACAAGGGCCTTTACTCTGCTGCTGGCAACTGCATTTGCGTGACGCACACCACGGTACCTCCAAGCCACACTGCTGCTTGTCTTGCCTCCTCTGGCACTGCTTTGCCCCATTCACCCCTATAGTGCTGCTGCCTGCTCTGGTGCGAGTGCCGGCCTGCAAACTGAACTGTCTCCTTGGGCCAGCTGCCCCACTTTTGCCTGGAATCCTGTGTTGACCCTGCAAACCCCTCCACTGTACTTCCAAGAACTTCCACCTTTGCAAACACCACTGTGGCTCCACAACCTCCATCCAGGACACAGGAAGCCCATACCTGCCTTCAGGGGTGGCACATCTGGACCATCTGCGTTATCTGGTGGGGACAGCACCCCGACATTGAAGCAGAGGGCACCCAGCTTCACTGACATTCAAGTTGGGAGCCTGGTGGATCAGGTCCTGGGTGCCTATGATCCCCTTTGCAACCCAGTGATGCAGCTGGGCTACGACGCAAGGCTGAGGATCTGGGATGAGATTATGACTGCCATCAACGTGAAGAGGTGGCAGTTTGCACCAGGGACCAGTGAAGAAACATTGGGACCATCTCAAGACCCTCAGCCATATCAAGGTGTTGGCAGCCCTCTGGACAGAAATCTGTGGTTGTGCACTGCGCAGGCTTCTACTGGGCACAGCTGCAGGTACATAAGAGGCTCTACCTGAACCTCCACTCCCAGTACTTGGCCTGGAAGAGACATCTGGATGATGGTGTTGAGTACCCATTTGGGATACAGCTCTACACCGTAGTTGTTGCATGCATGTTTGCAGGTGCCACATCCTGTTTGGGTCTTGTGTGTGTTGTGAGTTGGAGCTGATTGCTGTCTCATGCCAAAGGTAGATATTTGAGGAGGAGGTCCCAAGCACGACCCGCACTGCTATCATTAATTTTGAAGTACCAGGAACTTTCACGCTAAAATATGTGACATATAATGAGCAAAAAAACAGCAGAGAGCCGCAGTGGGGGTCTGCCCAGTACCTATCAGACTGACAGCACCTATTGAAGTACCTGCACATAAGAAAAACTTGACAGTAAGGTATTCATTGAGAAAACCATATTGACAAGTGAGACAAAATGACAATTGTCAAAACACAATGCCTGAAAAAGCCAATGAAGTCCTAAAGGAAGACGAATGGTGACATCACAAGAACCCGGACTAACTCACATATAGAAGATGTGACGACCTGCGAATGATGAAAAGAAATGAAACACCATGGATAAGGAACATCATGAACCTAAAGTGAAATAATCAATGTCAAAATGTTAGAAGCTTATGCCATGAGCGCGATGAAGATATTCAGTTAGTTTACTCATGTATATATGCTTGGAACCACAAGAAGCTAAGAAAATCGTGAGGCTTGCTTGTGCTTAGTAGTAAGATAGATTGCGACAAGTGCCACCTATACATATCTACCTCAAAAAGAAGCTCTATATATAAGTATACTTCCACTATGCACAAGAGCAGAATCAACCAAAGGTTACTAAAGGTCTCAGGAGAGGAGTCCCTCAGCAAGCAAATCGAAAATTAAAGATAGAAAGAAACTCAGATGCATGCAAATCGAGCCAAGAAGCCAAGGTCGTATCAGCTGAAATAGATCAACAGTAGATAAAATTAATGAAGCAAAGAAAGGAGTATCAGTAGAGGTCAAGATAAACCGCAGAAGGCAGGTGGTGGGCATAACTAAATCAAATACATGAATTGCAATGAGAATGAGACAATTTCATGTGTCTGAATCACGTCAAGCGAGAAGAGATGAAACTTTCACACCTACGCGTGGCCTTGTGCCATGCACAGATATCTGAACTTTTCCAGACAGAGATGCAGTCTCAAGGCCAATTACAAAGAAATAATTGACACATGACCACTGAGGTGATGATTGATTGCAGCAATAATTGGAGGAAGGCTGGGGGAGCAGACAAGCACCCTGCACCTGGCCGGCTATTCTGCAGGCTGCTAAGCTAGTGGAAAAGTATGAGTGGGGTTGGGGCCATCCCAATCATAATGGACCAAGTAACCTAGGGTCCTATAGTTAGTAGAACCAATGAGATGTTGTATTTTTAGTGATGTCTACAGTAGCCATGTTGAAGGTAGGGCTTAGATGCCATACCTGACAGTGTTTGTCCAATCCTCTCACTCTGTTAACATATACAGATATAGCACATATATTAAAGTTACCTTCCTATAACCAATAGAATTGCATGCAACATTTTAAGCGTTACATGTCAGTGATGATGAGTTTTTAGTATAAAAGATGTATTTTTTATGAAGTTCGTTGGAGTTGTTTAAGCGAGAAGGAAGATCAAGCAATAGCTGATGATCATGAAATCCCTGTTTTTTGTATTTGTCATTAAACAGACTCCTTTTGCCAAACCATTGAGTTGTCATTATTGATTTAATGCTAGAGTATTAATCTGCATCCCCACCCATCTCACAGGTGCTGCTACTCATCTTAAAGTTCTATTGGGCAACCCCAATCTTTATGGGCTGGTTGGGGTCCCAGTGCACACTTGGTAGCAGAGAGAGGATGGTTTATCGATTATCGATTAGACAAGACACCCATTGACCGTCGACATAAAGTAATTCTCGGTCCTCTGCAATATCACAAATCCTTTGCCATCTACTAAGTAGACTGAGAAGCTCCCCGTAGATAGTGGCTAGATGAAATTGTAAAACCTGCAGGTTGAGGTCTGAAGGAACCTCTGTTTCACCCACAAACCCCTTCCCACTTCTACGAGCAGCCGATCAAGCGAAAGGTAGGAGAGGCAATGACGAAGGCAGTGATCCCGAGGATCCAGAGAGGAAAACATGCGAACGGTGAGTGGAAAAGACTGAACGCTTTGGCAAAAAGGTGCATGCCTTAGAACAAGTAAGGGAAGGTAACGGTGGGAGGCGGCACAAAAATAAAGTTAGAGATAAAGTAGAATGTATATATATATAAGGGGATGGAAATAGTGACTCAAGGCTGACCGAGCAATACATAGAGGATACAGGGAGGATACCCGAGCATAGAGGAATATACTAGGAGGATACCTGAGCAGAGAGAGGATACGCCCAAATACCTATGCTTTAATATAGCGGTTAGAAGACTGCATTCAAAGTCCTGAATAAAATAGGACGAAATAGGAAACCAAAACGGTTAAAGACGTTTTGAAAGGAATGGGCTTACACTCCATGTTGGGGTAAATCATAGGGGCAGGATATTTGTGTAGCCGGCTGGAGTCTGTCTAGTCTGTCATGCCTGTCTTATGTATTTTTTTCCTTTTTTCTCTCTGACGTCATAAAAAATAAGACATTTTTGGAGGAATTAGCACGAAAAGTACTCGATTGTTTAATTAAGATATTGTATAGTATGAATTGATGGTTGTTGTGTAAAAAAGAAACAAAATAATTTTCGGGAAAAAACGGGATTGGAGCTTGCGACGATTGGTGCTTGCTCATAATGTTGATTTTGTTTAACTAATGTAAAACGTAGCAGAAAAGAAATAATTTTAAGCCTGGAAGATATTACACCATTAATACACTTGTGCAAACAGTTGCCGAAACATGCAACTAAGCTGAAAATGTACAGTGCAGAATGGGTTAAGGGAACCACCAACAAAATGTTTATGCCATGGCCTCAGGGTGGATAGTTATCTAAAGCAGTCCTGCAACACATGACGACATATTGGCACACCACGTACCCTGACAAAAAGTTAGACAAACGCCTAGCTAGTTTAGAGCTTTGGAAAATGTACCAAGAGGATAAGGAGGAGGAGCCACCATTAAATTGGATACTCAACATATGCACAGAGGGGGGTGAGATGCCTTCTGCGCCACCCGTCCAGTCTGAAACAAAAATCTAAGCCAGCAAAGATGAAGGATTATACCGGCTAAGGGAACTAAAAGCAGCCACAGGATATAGCAACCCGGCATATGAGTCACCTACGCAAAGTAGTGACGAAAACCCAGACAAAGACAGAGACAGAGGTATCACCTCCAAATTCCTGAGGGACAAGGAGAGGCATGAGAAAGAAAAAGGAGATCAAGCGCAAGTAAGTACATCTCCAGATATGAAGAGAGAGGGCAAGAGTTGGAAAGGAGATGAGGACAGAACTGAAGAGATGGCACTCACACAGAACAAATGGACGGGTGGTCAGATTCTGTTGAAACTCGATGGTAAAGGCATTAAGAACGTGAGACAAAAGGGAGAGCCAGACGAATTACAAAGAAAAGAGAAGGAAAAGGAAAAAGGATTGAGAGACAAACGGATGAGGAAAAAAGATAGAGACAAGAGCAGCTGTATCACGAGGAGCAAGAAAGGAAACATGATCATAAGCAGAGAGCAGCTAACAATCAGAGCAGACAGGAACAGCGGAGAATAGAAGAAGAAGAACAAAAGATAAGGGAGAAGAGAATAAAAAGACGAAGGGATGAGGAAATACAAAGGGCAAATGAATGTAGAGATGCAAAGAAACAGGAAGAAGATGGGGTCAGAGAATAAGCAAGGAAGCGTAGAGAATTTGATGATGACATAGAACGTAAGCAAAGACAGAGAGCATGTGATCTTGAATATCTGGAAAGAGGGGTTAAAAAACGTATCCAGTAGTAGTTTGGGAAGACATAGAAGAATTCTTTCCTAAGTATGATTCAGTACCAGGCACGTCTAGGGCAAATATCGAGGATGACTTCGACACCAGAAGCATCGGAGAGACGATCGATAGAATATATGATGAAATGGGGCTAGAACAAGTACGACAAGGGAGAGGAGAGGACGAGCGTCTTGAGAGCACTCAGTTGTATGACACTGTGGATGCCTCCCAACATGTAGAAATAGAGAGCTGTTCCTAGACAGGTTGAAACTAAATAGGAACAAGGCACATGAGAGGAGTTGCACGAGTTGGGCACAGAGAATATCAGACACAGAAAGAGAGGAATATGAGGAAAAGAAAGAAGAGAGAAGATGTGAAAAATGCTTCTCCGGAGGAAAAGGGATAAGATGGTCAGATTCTAGCGAGTCTGAACCTAAGGCATCAGAGTCAGCCACACAGTCAGACTGACACGAAGGAGTATTTTACGGTCAGAGGGGTGTGTCTCCACCACCCTATGTGAGCAGACTGAGGACATTGCCAGGTAGACGGCGATGCAGGACTATCACCTCTGCATTGGATAGAAAAATGATGTGGTAGGAAAAAGCGTGCCACATATTACAATTCCTGTTTCTCGAGAAAGGAGGAACGAGGCCACAGTATATTCCATGGCCACACATGGATCGAGAAAATCTGAAAAATAAGCTTCCAATGTTAACATCGGGAGGCGGAAAATGGATACATGAGCTGGAAAAAATGACGGGAGGGAACACGTTGGATATTGGGGATATTAAGGGTCTTTTAATCACCATACTTGGTGATCGAGCTGATGATGTGTGGACACGTGCAGGTTACCCTGGCATGACTACAGTTACTACTGCACATGATGGAGCTCTATTTAACAATTGCAGAGCTGCGGTATGGAAAGCATTACGATTGCTATACCCGGATACATCTGACATGGGAACCATAATGACACGAAAAAATGAAGGAGTCAGAGCATCCTTTGCTTTACATTCAGAATTTACAAAACGCTTGGGTAATGGAAACACGTGAATCTTGGGGGAAACCATACCCATGCTTTACCATATATTATGCCATGGGCTGCCAGATCAGGTACAGAAGCAGCTCAAGAAGTTGGTAGGAATTGAGGCCAAACCGTGGTCTGAAATACAGTTGACCATAGCTCACTATGGCAGAATCGCAAAAAAGAGGTTGCACGAAAAACAGAAGAGGCAAAATGAGTGCAGAAAAAATTGTAAAAGTATGCCATTGAAGGGGCAATGATAACTAGAACAGACAGATCGAACATACAGCAGGTCAATAATCAACAGCAGGTTAATCAGGGCAGTAATGGGTTTTATCCCAGAGAGAGAGGCTTTCGAGGAAGAGGATGGCAGAGTAATCAGGGAGGTTTTCAAAACAATCAGGGAGGTTTTCAAAACATGCAAAATGGCAATCAGGATATGTCAAATGGCCAAATAACCAGACCACCGTCAATAGGTTGGACGTGTGGGATGACAGGGCATCTAGCATGCACATGCAGAAGTCAAGGCATGGTGCAAAACGACCAAGGAACAAGAGTAGGGATGGTGCATCCACCTATGTTTTTACTGCAGGGTGGAAATGGAGTAGCACAACATAACAGGGTGCAGCAGCAAGCGTCGGGAGCACAGCAAAGCTTGCAACCTCAGAATTTGATAGGTTTTCCAGAATGACAGTCACAACAGTCGCTAATGCAACTGTCACAGACAACAAGGGCAGGACAGGCATTCAATTCTGGGATGAGAACTAACACTGGTGATGGAGGAAATCCATTCACTCAGAATGGGACAAAGAAATCTATGGATTAGGACAGCTCACTTGGAAACCTGATGTGTTCTATCCTATCAATGACACCTAACCTTCATGAGGAACCAAGGGTAGATGTCATCATAGGGGATAAAGAATATTCCTTCCTAGTAGACACAGGTACAACATGCTCGTGTATACGTGAAGGCAAGTTTTCCTTGTCCGGCGATGCCATAAATAAACAGGGCTTCACAGGAGCAACAAGTTGTGTTCCTTTTTACAAATGAACTTCCAGTCTATATAGGAGAATGTGATATGAATGTGCCACTGCTATATTCGAGACAAACCCCAGTAAATATATTGGGACGAAACCTAATGACGAAGTTAAACATGACAATCTCGTTCACGGAGAAGGGCATAGTATGTTCAACTACAGGAATGCATTATTTGAACATATGCAAAATTATTAGAGCATACGGCGGACAAAGAGCTATGAGGGCTGTCTCATTGGAGCGAGAAATATTTGCATATGGAGTACGTGTGTTAATGGCAGGGCTACCAGGTCTTGCAGGCAAAACCATGGGAACCCCCAATGAGTTTCTAGTCAGACCAAGAATACCTATGCATGAGAAAAAGGGACAAGTGTTTCCCTTGACGATACACACAGCCATAGTGCGAGGAAAGATGGCATTGATCGATGGTTGTGATGATGAAGGCAGATAATGGTGCACAGTAATCGCCATTGAGGAAGGGTACAGATTGACTGACGTCACTGATGACGATCTGTTTGACGAACAAACAGATGTTGAGGAAACAACAGTTGAGATAAATCTCATTTTTTGGGTGAGAATGATCAAAACAGAAGTGCCCCAGAGAATGATGCTGGCACAGAATTGTCCTGAATATTTTGATGAAGACATGGCTCAGGTGCCTGTCTCAGTGTGGACCACAGGCCCTTATAACGTAGGTTTACTGAAAGGAGTCAGAGAAGTGAGGATTAAATTGAAACCAGTAGCAATTTTGCCAAAAGAACTACAATATCCCATGTCCAGGGAAGCAGATGAAGGGATTTTCAAGACAATTTCTGCTATGATGGAACAGGGCATCTTAGTGACTTCAGATTCGTCATGCAACACATCAGTTTATCTGATTAAAAAATCAAAGGGAGGATCGTGAAGACTAATTCAAGAATTACGCCCAATAAATGATATTGTAGAGGCCGAGTTCCCTCTAGTCCCTAACCCGGCCACAATCCTATGTAATATACCTGTTGAGGCACAATATTTCACGGTGACTGACTTGAACAATGCATTTTCTCAATCATGTTGCACAAAACTCACAAGATTTGAGATCATTTACATTCAGACAGATGTGTTTGAAAAGCACGAGGTTACCTCAGGGGTACTGTGAGTCTCCTTCAATTTTCAACAGAGTTCTGTAGATGGACTTAAGCAATGTTGCATTAGAGAGTGTTGTCTTGCAATATGTGGATGACATCTTAATTTGCAGCACGACAGAGGAAAGATGCAGGCATGATTCTATGCAGCTATTGACTATATTGGATGAGAAAGGATATAAAGTTGACAAAGAGATGTTACAATATTGTCAGCAAGAAGTGCTGTACATAGGCCAGCTGATCTCGCATGAGGGGAAAAGGGATACTTTTGAAAGGGCTGAGGCCATATTGACCACAGCCAAGCCACATACGATAAAACAGATGCAGAGTTTTGTCTTTGAAATTATCTCAGGGCATGGGTCTTTGACTACAGCTCATATACCAAGCCCTTGTTACAGACCCTAAAGAAGGCACAGGTGACGAAAGAAAAAATTGAAAGGTCTGAGACCATGGAAGAAGGGTTTACTGAACTCAAGAGAGCCATTTGCACGGCACCAGATTTAGGCATTCCCAATTATGCAGAGGAATTCTACTTGTTTTTACACACGAATAGCAGCATTATGATGGCAGTACTCACAAAGAGAACCACATTGGGGTACAAGCCCCTGGCATACTACAGGGGGAATTTGGATCCAGTGATGAGAGGCCACTTCCCCTGCATACAAAGTTTAGCTGCCACAGCGTTCGCCATAGAGAAGGCTACAACCATTGTGATGGGATGTTCACTGATGTTGTATGTCGAGCAGCCATTATTTGCCACTCTAGAGAAACCGAAAGGCACACTGACATCCCAGAGAGCTTCTGCTAATGAAGTGATCATATCTAATCCATCGATTAAGATAATTTGATGTAAGATAGTGAACCCAGCTATGTTTATAGCAGAGCCAATCCATGACTGCGCGAACTATGAAGAATTCTATGATGAAATTCCCAGAGTGAAAGAAAATGCATTGGCAGAAGGAGAAATTGTCTTCGTTGACGGTTCCTCGAGAATCGATCAACATGATGGGCAAAGATACACAGGCACTGCTCTGGTAAAGCACACAGCAAATTGAGAATTTCAAGTACTCATCAGTGCACGATTACCATCTTACTATTCAGCACAGGCTGCAAAATTATTGGTGCTGATACTCGAATCATGCAGACCAGGAAGTAATAGTGTACGATGACTCCACCTATGTGACGTCGACAGTGCACGCAGGCCTAGCGCACTGGAAAAGGAGCGGCTCCCTCCGAGTGGACAGCACGATAGTGCAGCACACAGCTTTATTGGAGAGGCTCATTAATAATGCACTACGACTCCCAGTGGGCATAGCAGGCATGAAATACGCTCCCCACATGAAGGGGACAGATTTGATCTCACAAGGAAATCAAGCAGCAGACACAAAGGCCAAGCGTATGGCATCCAAGGCCGAAACCATAATGAATGTGGAAATAACTGATGTAAATGAAAAAATGATTGTGAACCTGAGGGTTATAGTAACATAGGGCAAGCCCAGTTAATGGAATTTCAAGTGGAAGCACCACAGGAAGAAAAGAACCTCTGGAAGCAGCAAAGGTGTTCTTTATACCCCTCAGAAAGCTTGTGGTGACAAGACAGCACTGGTAAACCAGTAATGGCTATAGCCCTGTTAAAATTAGCATTGGAATAATTGCATTATCCAACGCACATGTCAAAAGAGAATCTAGCAGCAACAATCGCTGAAGACTGGTTTATACAGAATTTAGCGGAACATGTTGCATTTTTTTATGGTGAACTGTATAATATGCCAACAGTTCACGCCTGGGCATACACTAAGAGTAATTAGAGGAGTCATCCCAAGGCCCAATGGACCTTTTCTGCACTTGCATGTCGATTATGTCGATATGATTCTAGTATGTAACGGGTACAGGTATCTAATTGTTGTGGTGTGTCCATTCTCTACATGGATAGAAGCAGGTCCATGTACACACCCAGACTCTACCTGTGCGGCCAAATTTCTGGTGAGAGAGGTATTTCCCAGGTGGGAGTATGTGAGGCCATGAGGTCAGATAATGGTCCTCACTTTGTTAATGCAGTATTTGAGCAGATCAGCTTGCTGTTTGGTATAAAGCACAAGTTCTCGTCAGCGTATCAACCACAAGGTAATGGGTTATGTGAGAAGCTCAACGGCTTGTTAAAGGAAAGGATGGCCAAGTTGAAGCTTACTCTAAAGAAGGGATGGCTACACTGCCTTCCATTGGCACTGTACGCATTCAGAAACCAGCCTGGTTCTGACCATCATCTTACGCCGCACAAAATAGCAACAGACAGAAGGATGCATACTCCACTGACACCCCGAGATAGAGCTAGATATGATGCTTAGCCAACAGGGGAAATTTTAGGATCAGAAATGCATAATTAGTTGAATTGCATGACATCTTGTCTTACTGTAATTTCAGGACAAACAATTACAAAAAGGGTGCAGGACAGCACAGAACACAGAAGGTGATACTACTGTAAACTCAATTCAGAGTTTATGTGTTCCATCAATCTTGCCTGGAGACACAGTCCTGGTGAAGAATCACATGAGAAAGAAGTGGGACGAGCCAACGTTCAACGGACCTTTCACAGTGGAAGACGTCACTCCCTCTGCAGTCAAGCTACAAGGAGGAAGAGCTTGGATCTTCTTGGGTGACATCAAGACATACATCAGAGAAGGCCCCCTGCCCGCACCCCAATGCGTAGAGACTCCAGACGACAGGGAAGAACCACAGCACGTGCAGACGAGATCCATGACGAGGAAGAAGGACGCATGGCCAGCGAAGCAAAGGCAAAGAATGTTTGTGCAAGGTTGTGGCTTAATTTTGGACATTTCCTTTATGCAAAAAAGGGGATAAGGACATAAAATACGGATACTCTGCACATCCTGGTTGCTGGGTGAAAAAGCGAATTGCACGTAGAAGCCACAACATATTCTGTTGACTTTGAACTTTGGACTGAGGCACACTGAAGCCTTGATAAGAAAGGATATGTGAAATTTTGATCGAGGACACACAAACTGGAAGAAAATACAGTATCCAGATTCGTTCCCAACAGAAGCATTGTTTGAACTCACTTATGGTGTCCCACAGCAGCGACATCACTAAAGACATTCTGAACTATTTTGACTTAGTCTTGAGATCATACCCGTCACTAGTGGGAACGCTCACTAGCATCACTGAATTTCTTTAAGACCCTAAAAACTAAAAGAAAATAAGGAGGCTGCTCACTGAGATCGCCGAGCAGTTCCTCCTGCTTCTGGAATACAAAGAGGAAAAAACAAATGTCCCAAGCAGAAGAAGAAGCGAGTAGGCTTGTCAGTGTTCTATTCTTTCACTTAATTGAAGACAGCCCAGGTCTTGTCGGGAGACACATTGACGACTTGACATTTCTTCGAGATCCAGCAAACACAGAACGCTTGAGTGTAATCCTGAAGGGAATCATAATTCAGGTTGCTCTTCACACCCATTGAGATCACAGAAGCTGCTCACAGTGAGTACCGAGCAGTTCCAGAATTCAGCAAGGGCAAGACAAATGTGCCTATCACCAGAAGACAGCAGATTGGCAGGCAATATCTTCTTTCGCCTAATTGAGGACTTTCCAGAACTTGTGGGGAGGCTTGTCGGTGTTGACGTCCTCTCTTTCATCAGATACCCAGCTAACTCTACACAGATGATCAGGCTCTTGCATGGTATTGTGATGCAGGTTGAACTTTCTAATCATCATCAGAATTTCCAGAGGAGACTGTAAGACTTTCCGCCGAGGGACTGATCGAGAAAGTGTTGCGAGAGACTTCCCTCTTGTTTATACTATCAAGGCCACAACATGTCTTCCGGAGTGAAACAGATAGGTGCTTTGCTCAGGGAGACAAAGCTTCACCTCACTGATGAGGCCCAACAAGGCTGAAACACATGTATTGGGTTGCTTTTGGTACTCTTGTTCAGAGAGGAATTGCCATAGGATTTCGGTGCTGGACTGCCCATGTGGGCGGGACAAAGACTGATATGCAAATGGATATTTCCCATCTGTGAAAGGTACAGTGAGCAAAAAGCGGGTGCTGGAAACTCTCATATCAGAACAGGTTATCATGCCATGTTATTTCTGGAGAGGAGTGCCTGCTACCTTCTTTGAAATGAAACAGATAAGAGGAATAGACTGGGAGCTTGTGTATTTTGAACACATACAGTAAAAAAGGACTTGCTGAACTTATTGCCTTAACTGACATTTTACGAATACAGAAAAGGGATCTGTATCGAGAGACAATAAGACAATCTAGTGTCCAGACAAAGGAGGACAATTGTTCCAGTACCTGCATCCGACAAGCAGAGACATCAGAATCCAGAGATATTGTTGCATAAGAACGTATTAAACGTTAGTCTTTTTCCTTAAATGATAGAGGTGGGAAAGCAAAACAGCAGCATCGTCATCCCTCAGGAGGAGAGACATACTTATTTTTCAAGAACTAAGTGCTGACGCCTAACCTACAGGGGCATAATATATTTATGCATTGTATTCATTGTTGTTTTATTGTCACTGACGATTCAAACTGCATTTTTCATAGGTGTACAAAGTGTTCCGATTGCAGTGCACCCTCCTAATGATTTACGCATGACACCCACAAAAGCACCCAGACCCTTTATAGTGATCGCAGTTCCTAGAAGGTCTGACAAAGTAGTGAGTGAACTTGAAATGGATGTGATTAGCAATGACACACATGCAGTGACAAGCAAGTTGAAAAGCCGGAGACAGGGTCGGCAGAGTAAGAATGAAAGGAGGTTACTGACAACCAGACACATGCAATCGATGAGTGCACACATACACCAGGTCTAGTGTCAATAATTGCAGAACCACAGGCCAAAGAAGGGGAGAAGGTTGGACAACCAACGATGAGAAGCTCTCCTACAAGTGAAGTGAAAAGATAACTGGAGAAAGCTGAACTGTTAAAGAAAAAAAAGGAGTTGGAGAAGAAGCCAACTGAGACAGCATTGATAAGCACCCCTGATCCAGCACTGAAAAGGGCAAGTGCAAGCCCAGCCAAAATCACACGAGCACAGATGATAGCAGAATCAATATGGCCATCCATAGCCAGAGCCAGGAAAAGGCAAGAGGAAAAAGAAAGAATTGCCAGACATTTGCCTACTCAATTGGTACAGATGAAGAGGCCTGCACGATGGATTGAGATACCTGAGAATCCTTCAGCAAGAAGAAGCAATTTGGATGTGTTCAAGGACATAGTGATAGCAAACTACATGAAAACCTTGAGAATCAAGAGAGGCATACAAGGAGATGATAATGAACTAAACGACTACCTAGAGAGCACAGCACACTTGGGAAATAACATATGGTACCAACATATGAAAGAAGTTGGATGACGAAATTCAGAGACGGAACGCTTTGTCTGTGCGCTCCTACATTACAGCATGGGGAAATCAAAGATCCTTGTAGCTGTAGAAATAGATGTACAGACAGCGCACTGCCTATCACACCTTGCAATGTGCAAGACCAGAGGCCAGTTCATGGGAAGTGATGCCTCACTGAAATGGGCAACTGAAGCAACCGATCCAAATGAAGACGATTATGTCCAGGACATAAAGACAAGGAACAATGGAAAGACAAAGCAGATTGTGATCAGATATGAGAACCCTCGAATTAAAGGAGCAGAGATCAGAAGAGAGGCAAATCAAAAGCTAAACGTCCAAGGAAAAACTCCAGAAGAAGCCAGAAAATGGAAGAACAGAGATCAAATGCAAATCTGGGGAACAGTGCTTTCACCAGACAGATGGGAGAAAGGAGTAGTGATCTGCAGAGCATGGATGGTCTTCGGTCACTACAAGCCCACCATCTACATAGTGCGAAATGGATGCAAGCCATTATGGGCAAAACGTGCTAAACTGCTGACATGGGTCGAAGACAGGGGAGGACACTTGCAGATAGTGCCACTGGAAAGCCCAAAATTCTGCTTCAGGAATAATGGCACAAGAAAAATGGGAGAGAATTAGAACTGTGTACGAGTTTTTGACGCTCCAGGAATGGTCCATGGGACTGCCGTAATTATGGATCATTATTGGGCATGTGGATTCAAAGCATACATCAGACTGCCAAGAGACTGGGGAGGTATATGCACAATAGTGAATGTCCATGTTCCAGCATTAGTGATCCCGAAAAGTGACCTGAATATTGACAGTTTCCTAAAAGCAGATGCTCACCTGAGGAAGAGGAGATCTGTGGAATTGATGAATAGAATAAACAGAGAGAATTACTTTTCGGCTAAATAAGAAGAAGCTTTTCATGCAATCCCGTATGAACACAGACTGTTCAGCCTGACCTCATCAGTGTTCATGACAATTTTTATGCCACGAGTTCAAGTTGGGGCAAATACTAAATGGGTGCAGATAACCAGATGGGGGTTACTGCAAACCATCAACATGACCATAAAAGGATTCAACACAATGAAAGAACAGTTAAGGGCAATCCAACTAATGACCCTCCAGAATAGATATGCCCTTGACATGATTACAGCTATGGATGGAGGAGTTTGTGCAAAAATTGGAGAATCATGTTGCACATTTATACCTTCTCACGACGAAGAAAATAGAACCTTAATAGAGGCCATAGGTATGCTGACAAAACTACAGAATCAAATGATTGATGAAACTGATGAAGTGGATGACGACCGTTGGTTTGGAGCACTATTCTCGTGTGTTCCACAATGGATGGCAGATGGATTCAAATTCCTAGGAGCCCTGCTAGCGAGGATACTGCTCGGATTCTGTGTTATCAAGATAATAATCTTCCAGTGCCAGTAAACTGTGAAAAAGGCCATAGGGATGAAGATCATGATTGATGTCGAAGCAGGATGGAAACCCAAAGACCTGACTGATGAAGATATAAGAGACTTTGTGAAAGCTCGATTTATGGGCCAGAAGGAACCAAGTTTCGATATCCAAGGAAACACAGAAACTATGTGAGAAGATGGATCTATTGCAGTCCAAATGGACAATGTCAACTAATGACATGGAACAAAGATGAACACGTGAGAACAGCAGGAAGCGTGAAGGGAGTCATAAAAATATGGAACCCAAAGAGACATTTCTTCAGACCGTCATGTGTGGACCCAGAAGATGAAGTACATGTGGACCCAGAAGATGAATTGAAAGTGAACACAGAGGATGCAGAAAAGATGGATACAAAAGAAGAAGGGAAATTGGTCGATGAATCGCCCAGAGGGGGGAGTGTAGAGGAGGTCCCAAGCATGACCCGCACTCCTATCGTTCATTTTGAAGTACCAGGAACTTTCAAGCCAAAATATGTGACATATGATGAGCAAATAAACCAGCAGAGCGTCGCAGTGGGGCTCTGCCCAGTACCTATCAGACTGACAGCACCTATTGAAGTATCTGCACATAAGAAAACCTGGACAGTAAGGTATCCATTGAGGAAACCATATTGATAAGTGAGACAAAATGACGATTGTCAAAACACAATGCCTGAAGAAGCCAAGAATGTCCTAAAGGAAGACAAATGGCGACGTCACAAGAACCCGGACTGACTCACATATAGAAGATATGATGACCTGTGAATCACAAAAAGAGATGAAACACCATGGATAAGGGACATCATGAACCTAAAGTGAAATAATCAATGTCAAAATGTTAGAAGCTTATGCCATGAGCACGATGAAGATATTCAGATAGTTTACATGTGTATATAATCTTGGAACTGCAAGAAGTTAAGAAAAATGTGAGGCTTGCTTATGCTAAGTAGTAAGATAGATTGCGGCAAGCACCACCTATACATATCTAGCTCAAAAAGAAGCACTTTATATAAGTATACTTCCACTATGCACAAGAGCAGAATCAACCAAAGGTTACTAAAGGTCTCAGGCGAGGAGCCCCTCAGCAAGCAAATCAAAAACTAAAGACAGAAAGAAACTCAGACGCATGCAAATCGTGCCAAGAAGCCAAGGTCACATCAGCTGAAATAGACCGAAACAGTAGATACAATTAATGAAGCAAAGAACAGATTATCCTGTTCAGAGAGGTCAAGATAAGCTGCAGAAGGCAGGTGGTGGGCAAAACTAAATCAAATACATGAATTGCATGGAGAATGAGATGATTTCACATGTCTGAATCACATGACCAGCCAAGTGAGAAGAGATGAAACTTTCACACCTACGCGTGGCTTTGTGCCATGCACAGATGTCTGAACTTTTCCAGACAGAGATGGAGTCTCGAGGATAAACCACAAAGAAATAATTGACACATGACCACTGAGGTGATGATTGATTGTAGCAATAATTGGAGGAAGGCTGGGGAAGCAGACGAGCAACCTGCACCTGGCCGGCTATTCTGCACGCTGCTAAACTGGTGGAAAAGTATGAGTGGGGTTGGTGCCAACCCAATCATAATGGACTAAGTAATCTAGGGTCCTGTGGTTTGTAGAACCAATGAGACGTTGTACCTTTAGTGACATCTACAGTAGCCATTTTGAAGGTAGGGCTTAGATGCCTCACCTGACAGTGTTTGTCCAATCCCATCACTCTGTTACCATATACAGATATAGCACCTATATTAAAGTTACCTTCCAATAACCAATAGAATTGCATGCAACATTTTAAGCATTACACGTCAGTGATGATGAGTTTATAGTGTAAAAGACATGTTTTTTATGAAGTTTGTTGTAGTTGTTGAAGTGAGAAGGAAGATCAAGCAATAGCTGATGTTCATTAATTCCCCGTTTTTTGTACTTGTCATTAAACGGACTCCGTTTGCCAAACCATTGAGTTGTCATTATTGATTTGATGCTAGAGTATTAATCTGCATCACCATCCATCTAAAGGATGCTGCTACTCATCTTAAAGTGCTATTGGTCAACCCCCAACTTTATGGGCCAGTTGGGGTCCTAGTGCACATATTTGTTGTGTGTGACATTGTATAGTAGCATTTGCATGTTCATTTGTGTACGGCGTAGCCATGGCTTGTTGTTGGTCAAATGCAGGGTGTGTGTTTGGTGTGGGTGCTTGTACATGACAGATGTGGACTGGCTGCATTGTAGCATCTGAGTGCCACACATGATGTCCAAGTCTATGTGTGATAGTACTGCCAGTGCATGCATGCTGGCTCATGTGATAGATGTGACAGAGGTGCTCAGATGCCTGGTGTGTGCATTGTGTGTGACTCAGTTCATGGATGTGACATGATGCTTGACTTGCCATGTTTATTTTGTGTATGCCGGACATCAATTGGCAACCATGACTGATGTCAATGTTTTGTCTCCTATGTTTGTACAGTTGCTGTGGCTCATGGAGTGGAAGGATGCGTTGTTGTGGAGCATCATGGCAGGGACAAGACCACCAGGCGTAAGAGCACTCCCCAGACAGGCCAACTTGAGTCCACCTCATCTGAGGGTGAGTCAGCTGAGGTTGTGCATGGTCTATTGGGCGTAGCTGCTGGGGGTACGTCCCAGGAGGTTGGTGTGAAAGGGGACTCCTCAGTGGCTGTGGGCCAAGGTGCAGGCATGGAGGTGCCATCCAGGGCAGAATGCTCTCTGGAGTCATCCAGAGAGATGGAGGTGGTTGTGGGGGATGAGGAAGATGAAAGCCAGTGCACAGGGTTGGGTGGGGACATCAAGGAGGGGATTCAGGCTGCACCCCTGGAATAGGGACAGGAGGATGTGCAGTGCAGCGTGGAGGGCATTGGCAAATCTTCTGTCTCTGATCCATCTGATGCAGCAGGGATCAACCTCGTGGATGCCTCCACCCAGGCTGGGCCCCCCTTTTGGGCCATGGTGGTCACCCCAGAACTTTCACACAGCCTGCTGATCCGTGATGATGGGAGGTTAATTGAGAGGTACTCTGAGATCATCATGGACCAATGATCCACTCCCTGTCCCAGCTGGCACGCACACTGCTCTCGGGTGTTCTCTATGCACTGGCACTCTCACCTGCCCACTCCTCAACTGCCTCCTCTGTGCCCCAGTCATCCTCTGGGGGAGGGGCCTTCCTTGCAGGTTCCCATCACAGCCTCCTCTACTCCTGTCATGCCCTTTGCACCCAGTCTGGTGGTTGGAACGTCCCTGCCTGAGGTGGATGTCCCAGGGAGTACAGTGGAGGTGATTACACTGGTAAGGGGGGTGGGGCAGTGCCAGGCTGAGTTACTCAGGGGGCCAGGTGGGTGGTGTCAGTATTTGAGGGGGCTGCTTATGGTGGTGACAAAGGTGAGGGGGGTGATGGGTGGTGAAGGAGCTGCATGGGGTGGTGTCAGAGGT
Organism: Ambystoma mexicanum; assembly: GCF_040938575.1. Taxonomy (NCBI): domain Eukaryota; kingdom Metazoa; phylum Chordata; class Amphibia; order Caudata; family Ambystomatidae; genus Ambystoma; species Ambystoma mexicanum. The sequence continues at coordinate 677,208,354 of NC_090922.1, read as the reverse complement.
GAAGGGGCTGGTGGGTGGTGTCAGTACTTGAGGGGACTGCCTGGGGATGGTGTTGGAGGAGAGGGGGCTGGTGGGTAGTGTGGGTGCTGCCTGGTGGTGGTGTCAGAGGGGAGGGGGCTGGTGGGTGGTGGCAGTACTTGAGGGGGTTGCCTGGGGGTGGTGTCAGAGGTGAGGGGGCTGGTGTGAAGTTGGGGTGTGGGATGTCACTTCATGTGTGGTGGGAGTAGCGGGGACGGTTCACAAGGGTGCAGACATTCCTTGGTGTGTCCTTGCGCAGAGTAGCTGGGGTGCAGCCATTGCATACATGGGTCCTCGCGTAGGGTAGCTGGGATAGAGCCATTAATTACATGGTTCCTTGCACAGAGTAGCTGGGTTAACACCGTTAATTACGTGGGTCCTCGCGCAAAGTAGCTGGGGTGCTGGTTGTTGGGTAAGAGGTGGACACAAACATGTACGCATAGGTTGTTCTCAGGCTGTGTTTATGGGTTGTGTGGGGGTGTGTTGTGGGCGTTCCTCACGCAGCTCGAATACCTTTGCATTTTGGGTGGGAATGCGCGTTTGGATACATGAATACGCAAATCACGCAGGTTACATTATGTGCAGAGGCTGGTACAGGGTTTTTGTCGGTGTGCGGTACTTGCTGGTAGAATGCGCAGATTTCCATGAATTGGGCCCAAAGTGTATTAAGTGGGTTTTGAAAAGACATTTTGGCAGAGAATATCATGATCTTTGTTTTATTAGTACTTATTATTATATTATTAAGTGTTTTTTCTGCTGATAAATAGTCAAGAGCATATAGTGCCCTTTGCGGGGCAGTAGGAGTCCCATCAAATATGACTTATCATTTCCATAAGATGAAAAATAAAAATGGTGCGTTCCTAATTCAGGTGGAAAAATGTGTGTTCCTTGCAGGCAGGCCTCAAGGTCTGCCAGATACGATAGGTTATTTATAACGCGCTTAATACCCAGAGGTATCTAAGTATGGACCCAGTGATCGAACCTGTGTTGCTCTGTGCCCTCTTGCGTCCAAGTCGAGCCGCTGAGCTATCCTCCCGAGACAAATATTGAATGGTAGATATTAGATATTAAATGGTAAGGGCGCCAGCACGCACCCCTGTTTTAGGCTGACGTTTGTAAGCATTCTGTTTGTAAAACTTCCTCAAGTGGTCAATCATATTTTAAGAGAGGTGTCCTAATGCAGACCTATATGCTTTAAAACAACAGGCTCATCATACCCCTCATAATGATTCTAGAGAAGGCATTGTTTATGTATTTATTTATTGGGTATTTATAATGTGCCTATACAGCAAAAAGTGTTTCAAGGCGCATCAAGTCATAAGGGGGGTTGGGAATAGGGATGAAGAAACAATCACAAAAACGTTTCTACTAGGCCTTGAGACATTCGGATCGTGCAAGTGCTGTAGTGAGAGAAGTAGGGAAGAGGGGGAAAAGGGAGTGTGGGGGGGGAGGGACAGTGGTTAAGAAAACAAACAAAACATTCCTACTAGGCCTTGAGACAATCTGATTGTGCAAGTGCTGACCATGAAATGCAGGGGGCAGGGAGAGATGCGGAAGTGCAGGGCGGGGTGGAGGGAGAGTGCAGTGAACAGGTTCAGACAACAGCACAAGGATCGAATGAGGAACAGTTGGAGTTGGTGCACAATTTGGGAAAGCCTCACCACATAGTGTAGGGGGCTCCATCATGTGTGGAGGTACATGTAGGTAAAAAGCAACAAGGGAATGCCCCACCTCATGGTGAGGGCGGCTACATCATCTATGCAGGAAAAAGTAGGTAGAACGCTACACTGGAATGCCCCACCTCAGTGCTAGGGTTCAGGGCAAGGTAGCAACACTTACCTTGTGGTCATTGTCTCGGGTGATGCAGTGAGCGACCAGTTGGAAGCAGGACTTAGTCTAACATCAAAGCGGCAATCAGAGAATAAGCTGTGGGGATGCAGGAAGGATGAAAGGGGTAGGCAACATAGCATTCCGGCATGGCTGGACAGGCCAGACAGGAACATGGACCTTATTAGGCTCCCCGGATTGGGTTAAAACAAGAGATGCAGCCAATGGATGCAGAGTGGGGCTGACTCGGAGTGAGCATACCCGAGGCCAGCAAGTGGAAATGGCAGCAGCCATTTATGATGGGTAAGGCTTCCGAAGCATTTCATTGTAGCCCGGCTGAGCTTATCTGTACTGTGGTGATCGAGGTCACAGTAATTTTGCTTCATGGTTAGGCAGAAGATGTTGTAGTTCAGCCATGGCAGCTCCAGCCTGCTCAGATGGTAATCCAAAATACACAATTAATCTAACTCTCTTATAAAGTCAATGAATTCCCTGTGCAAGGGACGTTGTTCCTTGTTCTAAGAATCCTTGGTGAAACGATTTATTATCATCAGACTTTGTATACCTGAACATTTCTTTCTCAAGCCTATTTGGGCCTCACTTAAATTCACTTTGTGGTGGCACAATCCCTTCATCTGCATAGGAGTACACTACAGACAACTTCACCAAGCGAATCCAACAGCACAATTATGAGATACACTTCTGAGTCCGACCTCATAAAAATTGGTATCAGACGTCCCACTTTCTTGATGCTTGAATCATTTCACGTTCTATTTTTTTATTAAAAAGAGGACACTCATAATCAGCCACTATGTCTGCTTGACGGACCAGCGTTATATTGGCCAGACCGTTGGGGCCCGGGGCTCTAGATTTTTCACTTTTTCAGCATTCTGTTATGTTTGCAGTTGGGGGCCAGGAAATTGGTTTTTAATATTTCGGCTCATGCCCCCTACTTTATAGGCACTAATTGCCTGGATTTATGTAGACCTTTGAGGTTGTTTATAAAATACCAAAAGTTCTGTGCATATTTCTTCATTATTAAGTTGAAACTGTTGGACCACTTCTTCTGGGTAGTATAATTTGTATGGATTTGTTGCCAATGTTTATATTGATTTAATATTCTTCTTTTCCCTGTGGATATATATGCTCGTCCTCTTTCAGCAGCATGACCAAAAGACCTTTCACATTTTTTCTAAGACATTTCTTCTTAATTTGATTGCTGGATGGTATTTTTTAATGAATTGAAAAATAATAGTTGTTTTCCATATGTTGTCAAATCATGTACATTTCCCGGCATGTCCCTTTAATCCTGCCATTCAGCACTACCATATACAGGTACTAAAAACATTACAGTGAATGCCACCTGGCGATTTCCACTAGCTTGTAACATAATGGAGTCTGGACTGGAACAAACAACTGAGCAGCCATGCTGCCACAATTTGGATGCTTTTCGAGGTACCCATGTCAAAATCCACCCACACAAGATCAGTTGGTTGTATTTTGCTTCAGGTTTTCAGGTAAAGATGACACAGGAGTCTTACACACACCCATGCACACACATGCTCTTGCATGCATGCCCATAACTGGAATCAAGAGCTAACATGGTTTTAGCATAGCTTGTTTTGTTTGTTTGTTTGTTTGTTTTATTTATTTCTCTAGCGCACCTTAACCTATCTGGGCGCATTGGACAGTTGCAGAAGTTACAGAGGTACATAGGATAAATAAACAGAATTACAGAATTGGAACAATCATAATTACATAATTGCAGACATAAGTAATACTAACGATGCAAAATTACGCGAGCTGTGCATTCATAATTCCGGATTGGAATGGTAGAGGAATATTAAAGTTGATACTAATTGATTAACCATTTGCTGGAATTGCTTCTGAAGTTAGCACATGAGTTGGATGTTTTTAAGGATAGCAGGAGTGAGTTCCACAGCTGAGCAGCCATGACTGGGAAGCTGATCCCACCAGATTTGTCTAATTTATATCTAGGGACTATCAAGCCGAGTGTATTAGTTGATCTAGTGACTCGGGTAGATGATTTTAGATGAAACTGTTCTGTTAAGTATAAGGGGGGGGCGCATGATTAAGTGCTTTATAGGTGAGGGACATAGTTTTAAGTTGAATCTTGTCCTTGATTGACAGCCATTTATATTGTCTACTTGTAGCAGATATGTGAGCTCTCCTTGAGATGCTCAGAGCTAATTTAAGAGCATTATTTTGCTGGGTTTGTAGTTTATTGAGCACATATTTACTGGCTCCCAAGTAAAGCCCATTGCAGTAATTCAAATTGGACAGTATTAATGCTCTGGCAAGTGTGATATAACTTTCCCTAGAGTGCAGAGGTTTGCATGCCCTAATTAGTTTCTCAGAATATGCAGTGGCAGAGGCTATAGCGTTCACTTGTTTATGTAGATTTAACCTAGTGTCGTGATAGAAACCTAGAGTTTTTACCTCTTTAGCCACTGGGATCTTGTTTCGATCGATGTTGAAGGAGGTGTAGTCTGAATTCAGTTTTTGTAAGGTTAGCTGTGGAGCCTACAATCAGCAGTTCAGTTTTTTCATCATTCAGTCAGAGACCGTGTGTGGCTATCCATGCCTGAATGATAATGATATGATATATGATATGATAGTTTATTTATATAGCACCTATACACAGTGTGTTTCAAAGCGCTTCAAGGCAAGGGAGGGAACAAGGGAAAAAACAATGACATTCTTACAGGCCATGAACAGTAAGGATGTGAAATTAACTATCATACTAGGCCTGACGACATTTCAGATAGTGCAAGAGCTAAAACATAGATAAGGAAGGGAGGGAGAGAGTGGGAAGGAAATGGAAACAGACAGGCGACTACCGTACTAGGCCTGACGAAATTTCTGGTAGAGCCGGAAAAAAAACAAGAGGTGAGGGAGAGGGGTGCAGAAAGGTAGGGGAGGAACAAAACAAGCAACTATCATATTAGGCCTGATGACATTTCAGATAGTGCTGGAGGGGGGTTGGGGAGGAAATAACCAGTAAGGGGAGGGAGGAGGAGACAGATGAGGTTGCTATCATACTAGGCCAAGGGACAATTTTGGTAGAGTAAGTGCATAGAAGAAAGTAAGGGGAGGAGATAGGAAAAGGGAGAAGGGAAAGGAGGAGAGAACAGAGAATTAGCATTCAAAAGAGTGCAGAAGCTAGAGGGGAGAGTGAATACAATTGCAGAAGTCAGTAGTAACACATAATGTTGCAAGCCAGGATACAAGATGAAGATGGGAACAACATGATTCAGGGCCACCATGAGTACAAGATGCAAAAGAAGTTCAGCATGAGAGTTGAGAAAGGGTGACGCACCATGAATGAATGAAGTCCATAAAAGTCAAATCCAGCATTGTCCACATGATGAGATACATTTTATTCACTAATGCTACATCATCCTCATAAATACCCGACAATGGAAGGAAGATCTGGGTGTCATCTGCATAGTTGGTTTAGGTCACACCCAGATGGTCCAGTTTATCGAACAAAGGCTTAGTGAAGATGTAATGCAAAGTGGGTGATACGCAGGAGCTTTGGGGGACTCCACATGTGATGGGAATTGGGTTGGCTGCTGCTGACAGGGAAAAAGACTCTCATAGTCCTGTTATTTAAAAAATATTGTATCCAAGTAATGGCATTCTGGGAGAAATGAGCTGCAGAGGTGAAATGGTTGCATAGTAATTTATGGTCAAGCGAATTGAATGCCGCCGAAAGGTCCAGTAATAGTAGTAGGGCCATTTTCCCACTGGGCCTCATTACGACCCTGGCGTTAAGGGTTTAACCGCGCCGTAAAAGGTGTCAGCGCCGTTAAACCCTTAACGCCTGATTACAAGTTCCCTTTGCGGGACCCAACCTTAACGCCTGCTTTTAGCAGGCGTTAAAGTAGGGTGCAGCAAAGGGACCTTGGTGCTAAGTACGGTGCCGCAATTTGCGGCACCGTACTTAGCGCCTTCCCCATTCCCATTGAGCCCTATGGGGCAAAAATGGGAATGGGGAAGGGCCCATGGTGAATGGGGAATTACTGCCCCGCCAACCTTGGAATGGGGCGGTAATTCCGCCATTCACCATGGCGGACCCTGGCATGGACCATGGTGCTAATAGCACCATGGTTTAGCGCTGGGGTCGTAATGAGGCCCATTGTCATTTAGTACATCAATCTGAGATTTTAGGTCAATGAGTGCCGTTTCGGTCCCGTGTTGCGGTCTAAATCATGATTGTCAAGTCCCTAGGAGATGGTTAATCTCTAGATATTCCTGGATCTGTAGATAAGCTACACTGTCCAGAATCTTCAATAAGAACGGGACTGTCGTAATTGGCCTATAATTTGTTGCGATGGTCGGGTCCAAAGATTGTTTTTTAAGTAGGGGTAAGACCCAAGATTCCTTTAGGTTACTTGGTACTGTACCTGAGGTAAATGAGGCATTGATTAGTTTGGATATGAAGGGTGCTAGATCTCTAGCAGCATCTTTAATTATTAGCGCCTGGCAGCTGTCGTCTTGGCATCGTGTCGGTTTGAGCGAGGCAATGATTTTTTGAACCTCCAAGGCAGATATTTTAGAGAATTTAAAGTCATGAGATGGATTAGTGTTTGGTTTTGTATTGTGGTGGAGGTTATCTATATTTTGTATGTTTTTTTGTTTTTCCGCACTTTTGGTTTGCAGAGTGGCTATTTGTTTGGTGAGAGCATTCTGAATGTTCATGCACCAGAGTTCGTCCTTTGTACATGTATCCACAGAGGTAATAGGCATCTCCAACTCTTTAAGGATCACAAATAGCTCTTTGGTACTAGAGCTAGCCTGATTAATTCTATTGTTGTATGATTCCTGTTTACTACTCAATATTTCTTCCTTGTATTTACCAGATATATTCCTTAGATTCGTTTTGTTCTCAGCAGAGGGGATGAACTTCCAGATAGATTCTAGCTTCTTTTCTTAGTGTGTATATTTTTTAGTTCAGGGGTGAACCAAGAGTTCAGGTGTGCTCTTGGTTTTTTGGTTTACCTTTGCGTAATTTAAGGGGGGCAATGCTATTCAGAGCTTTAGTCATAGAGGAGTTGTAAATCTGTACTAGTTTGTGAGGGTCAGTGATATCTTCTGTTGCATTTAGCATAGGGATCACAAGTGGCAGGATAGCCTGCACCGTGATGTTACATTTGTTCCTTTTCTGACATGGAGGTACTGGCAAGTTTAATTTCGTTTTTTGAGGGTTTATTGGGAGGGTAAATGACAGAAGGTGATGATATGTCCAAGATTGGGGAGTGATGGCGGTGATTAAAGTGTCACAATTAAGGTTGGCTACCCAATCAAGGGTCCTGCCTTTATTGTGGGTAGGTTGGGTAACTTTTAGGTTAAAGCCTTGTTCTGTCATTGTATTGGCAATTATTAGCGCTTTGGGATCATTAGGGTAGTTCAGTCACAGATTTAAATCACCCAGTATTAGGATTTGGTAAGATGTTTTGACATTGTCTTTCAGTAGTAGCATCAGATTGTTCTTGAAGGTGCCTATGGGCCCAGGAGGTCTGTATACTAGCTGGATTGTTATAGTATGGGAGTTATCAGCTGGTATTTTGGCAGTCAATAGTTCGCAGGAGGAGACTTGATGCGAAGTAACTAATCTAAGGTCTGATTTAAGCTATAAAGGCAATTCCACTGCCTCTGGCCTCTAGACTGTACTCTCTTACAATAGTGTAATTGTCTGGCACAGCAAGTACGATTGACGGTCCTGCTGCAGCATGCAACCAGGATTCTGTAATGGCCAAGAAGTCTAGGTTATCGGCAGTTATTAGATCATCGATGTCTGTTGCATTTGTGTTAAGGATTTCAATCAGGCGATACACTCTGCTCCCGGCCTAGGGTACAGCGCAATGGAAAAACGTATTTGATATATAGATTCAATTATTTGAAAGATGTACCACTCGTATCACACCCCTTATTTAAGAATACCCCGGGTCACGCTGGACCAGGAATCAGGCTGGTTTGTAAAAGCTATTATTTATTTATTTAAGATCACAATCAGAATAGATATTTTAATAGGTAAACAACAATCACCAATGGGGTGACAGAACACAGAATGATGTCTTTAATACACTGGGACTAAGTTATGAGCAAACAAATGCAGCACATAAACTAATACTCTTGTGTTGGTTTCAGATCAGATAGCACAATGGTTAGAAATTCCCCCTGCAGCACTTCTCAACCCCCCAATAGGCAATGCAAAGAGTTGGAAGGAGAGAGCAGGTTTTTCAACTGTCAGCATGAGTTTTAAAGTGGCTGAGCAAGAACTCTAAATGTGTGGAAAAATGCTTAAATTGTTGTAAATTCCTATGGGAGCCACTTTGAACAGTTGCACACAAACATAAGCAATGATTTAGTCAGCAGAAAAGATGTGCAATCTTAAAATCCAAGTCGGAAGCAGTTTAAGGGCCTCATTCCGAGATTGGTGGTAGTCATGGCGCTATTTGCACCATGACTGACACCAATAACGGGTCCGGCACTGGTGTAGTTCAATGGGGACTTACCGGTGTAGTCCGACCATGGCGGGACCGGTAAGTCCCCACTGAACATGCCATTCCCCATTCCCATTTGAGCCCCCATAGGGTTAAATGGGAATGGGGAGGGCGCTAATAACGGGCTCGCGACTTGCAAGCCCGTTATTAGCGCCCTGGTCCCTTAGCAGGACCCATAAGGGACGTGTGGTCAGACCACACGTTCCTTACGGTCCCCACCAAGGGACCTTGGAATAGGGCGGTAAGGGATTACCGGCACCGTTCTCCTTACCAGTGCCCAGTATCCCTTACCGCCCAGGTCGTAATGACACCCTAAGTCTATTTTACATGTGTAAACATTTCTCAAAATGAAAATTCGCAGCAAACTTTTCCGTGCACGATATTTGCGATAACGGGAGAACCGCTCTATGGATAGATATGGATGTTAGCTACAAGTAGGAGTTGAAATTTCGTTCCTATCACAAAAACTGAAGGAGTTATAGCGAATTTAGTAAAGGTCGTTGTTTTGCGAGATAGGCACGAGAATGGAAAGAGGCTTTAGTTTTAAAATCAGGAAATATTGGCTACGGACTAGAGCATCCAAGCTAAGCCACCAGGGCGACACAGGTAAGAGTCAGGAGTGATACATGACTCAGTCCTGGTTCCTCGCTGTCCACCTCGGAGCGCTAGGCTGGTCACTCAAATGAAATTAATAGATCTAGTTGACAAATGACTAGGAAAAAGATGCTTTTACAGATAGAATAAGATTTCACTACCGATTTTAACAATATTACTGATTATGGAAGTAAGGATAGTTCAGAGGTTAGGAGGGGACAAGATAATGCACGGGAATCAACAATTTCTAGCTTTCTGTTAATACTAAAAAAAAAATGGATTTAATATTTTGGACAATCAGGATTCTGGACCGTCAGGATTCTGGACCTATCAGGAACTGACAGCTGGGCACATCGGACTGGACAGGGTCAGCAAGACGCTCTGGTCACAGCACAGGACTGGAGAGGGTCAGCAAGGCGCTCTGGTCACAGCATGGCACCGGACTGGACGGGATCTGCCCTTCTTGGTTCTGAGGATATTTCAATTCCATAGGCAAGCAGTAACAGCACAGCCCAGCTGTATTATGATGCTTCCCCTAAGCTTTTAGGGTTATGTTCTAGAATTTGAAGCCTAACTGTGGATGGTTCAGCTATGCAACAGGCCTTTGCTTTGCCAAGTTTCTGGAGTCTGGAGCAAGGGAGATGTAGATTAGAGCAGCAGGGTGCTCCTCCAGCATCAGGAGAGTGAGTGGATCTGTCTGTCCCTATGTCTGGTCAGCTGTCTCTATTTATGCTATAAAATGAAACCATAACGGTGGTGCGTGGGCCGGCTTAGCTAAGCTTGCCCCTTTGAGCTGGGATAGGGTGAATACTTCATCTCTGCCTTGCAATTTGAGTGATTAGCTCAGGCTGGGTGATGTCAGGTTTTATGATTTGCTTTACAATCCTCAGAGACCTCCCTTTAGCCATTGGTCTCCAAGTCTGATTTTATATTAAATGTACATTTCTACATTGGTCACCTTTACACAAATCACACATAAAGATGCCATATTTTACATGGCAGCTATTCCTCAAAACCCTGCAGTGGTGGGATCTTGTCTCCCCTTTCTACAGATTTTTGCCCTTTTTGCTATGAACACACTTTCCAATTTGTCTGCAAATTTCCACAAATATGCGTGTTTAACATGGGGACATGCATGTACATTTTCACAATTCTAACAGTCATACATTTTGCGTGAAATCACATATCTTGCCATTCCTGTCCAGAACATGTCACAAAGTTCTGCTGCCTCTTCACACGTGCAGTCAGAAATTAAATTAACAGCTATGTCATTTTTATATTTTTCATCAGTTTGGATAGCAAGTTATAAGACTTTTAAAATGTGTTCTTTGTTCAGGTTCAGCAACAGGTGGTCGCTTGGCTCCACCATTTTGTCTCTCCTGGGAGCCCAGGGCATCCCCTTACTTGCTTGCTCCTTCCAGAGGCCATTTACGACCCCTTTTCACACTTCCAATTTCCTAGGCTGGAGGGTTTCCGTTGTTTAGTCCTGGGCTAAAAAGCAATTAGCACCTCCCCTTGAGTCTCAGCTGAGAGGAAGGACCTCTCTCTGGCAGAAAAAAAACCTGGCTTTCCAGTTCTTGCAGCTCAGCCAGGTTTAATTTAATTGTTAAATTCGTTTGGCTTTTCCTTGGCACAAAACAAACGTGTTGTATCAAATAACAGATAGAATACTCATTCAAGATTTTAACCTATAGGATCAAAAACAACTGCAATATGGGTTACTATCAGTAACAGACCTCTTATATTGCAAACATGTGACCTTTAGTTTATAACATGTTAAAGTTTAATCAGGAAGGCCCCTGACAGCTGTCATCACAGGTAGCCCTCTGCTGCACAGAGGTTTTTTAACAGATCCACAGGCAGGCCCTTTTTGCTGTGGAGATCTCTTTATGTTCTTAGCCTTTCAGGACTTTGTAGGTTCACAGTGATTCTTCAAACTAAGGGAAATGTAGCACCCAGCGAGAATTTTGAATATTTGGAAGGTGTTCTGTACCGGCATTCTGAAATTTCAGCAGCCAAGAAAAGGTGATTTAAAGCAATATTGGAGTTTCATTTACCAAAGCACTGCTTTTTCCTTCTGCACACCACTTTCAATTGTTGTGGAGCCCAGTGACACATTTCAGTAGTGAGAGCTCTGTTCCACCACTGACAACATGCGTGGCGGATTGGGCAGCCATCTTTTTGTGCGTTGAAAAGCGTGATTTTCAGGGGTTTGATCACGCACAAGGGTTTTGCGGCCATTTTGCTGTTTCTGGCCCCACCATAACAGAGTGATGCAGCATAGCAGAGCAAAAGTGGGTCAATACATCCCACACGTGCTACCAGCGATCTGGCGTTAATTAACCCACCATTAATAGTCTGTGTACCGACTTTAATTGGGATGGTACTTTGTTTATGCTGTTTTAGTGACTTATTATGGTTGGTGGTATTTTTTGTTGACACTTTCCTAGGTGCAAAGGTACCTTTTATAGGGATATATTGTGGCAGGTTAGCGTGCAGAGTGTTAGATGAAGATAGGAGTCTGGCATGAAGTCTCCCATTTCTGTCTCGAGTTGGACAAGGATGGCTTGAGACTTCAGGGTTGGTATAATTTCCTGTATCCTGATATAATGACCGGAGTCTATTGCCAAGTCTGAGGTTTCTGATTGAAGTCAGGCAAGGATGACTTGAGGGTATCACCTTGATGTGGGAATGGTTTAAGTAGCTGATCAATGATGGTGAAGGTTGAAAATCCTCACTCAACGGGTCTAGTTTTTGAGAATTGAAGTTTAAGTTTAGTTTCGGTAGGAAGTGTGTGGGCCTGATGGTAGAATCTGAAGCATTGTATTTTGAGGCAGGTAGGAATGGTGTAGCCTTGATTTTCTTGGGATCGCACTGCATGGTTGGACATAGATGGTACGCAGATCGTACACCGTATGTGAAAGAGAGGAGCTGGATAAGCACAGTCCATATGCTTACCAGTAATGGTAGCACAGCGTACATGATATTTAATTTGAGGATGTTTGAATCCTGTGAAGAGCGTTGCTTATTATTGGTTGTGCTAGGTTGGAGGTCTAAGGTGGGACAATAGGCAGAATTAGTGTTGTGAGACGATCAGTCGTTGTGACAGTTAGATTAGGTACCACAATTGACTCTTCATACAGTTTAGCAGTTGATCCTGAAAACAAGTCTATTAATGATGCACTTAGTGTGACGGCAGTATAAAGTATAAAAATTACTAAGTCTTTCGGCATATCATAAGTAAAGCGCAGTAAGTTACAAAACCTAATCTTGCTTCAACAATATCTTCGTGCCAATTCATGTATACAGATCAAAAATATATGGCTGTGTGAGCCCTGGAATTTGGACTCAATGATAATATCTTGAGAGTGCACGTCATAGTATAGACCGAGTAGGTGTAGCACCTAGTAGTGTTATGCATGTAGCGGTACTTATAGGCAGCATATAGCACCAGAGTGATGTTACATGTGGGCTGGGCTAGGTGCACTGGAAAAGGTACAGTTCAAGCTCAATTAGGACGTAGGTGCACAGCTACAAAGCAGGTGATGGCAGTTTAAACAGCTACTCAGGCACTCGGGCAACTTCTGTGAGACTCAGTAATTATGGTCAACGAAGTCCGACGGGCGGACTAGATGATTACACAGTGACTATAAACTCTGTAGCGCAGCGAGGACTGAAATTGGGGACACTTTGATGCAAGTTCAAAGGTCGACGTAAGAAGAAGTGCGGGCAACAAGGTCAACTTTTGTACACCGGCGAGTGGGTGAAAGTAGATAAGACGCATTCGATATTGCATACAATGAGAAAAGAGCAGGTAAATTACAGTAGAGGTGGTAGTATAAGACGTGGCTAAATCTGATGGCTATAGATGGAAGATTTCCCGATCCACACCGCGAAAGGGCGCGTTGTGGACCATCGCACATGAAAGTTTTTAATGATACAGTCTAAATGTTTGGATCGACAGTTCGAAGTTTGCTACTTAGGGTTACTTACAGTTCTATATGAAGCAAAAGTTTGAGGCTTTGGGGGTCATTACAAGTTTTGAGGTAGCCATGGTGCTATTAGCTCCATGGCTGCCTCCAAACTCGTGTCCGGGTTCCTTGAGTGGGGATTTACCGGGTCATTCCAACCATGGAGGACCCGGTAAGTCCCCATTCAAAATACCCATCCCCATTCCCATTCGAGCCCCCGTGGGGCTCAATGGGAATGGGGAGGGAGCTTATACCGGGCCCGTTAACAACGGGCCCGTTATTAGCTCCCTGGTCCCTTAGCTGCTCCCACTAAGGATGGTTGGTTTTACCAGCCGGCCTTAGTGGGACCTGCTAAGCGACCTCGAATGGGGCGGTAAGGGGTTAAAGGTGCTGTTAACCCCTTACCGCCAGCCTCGTAATGAGGCCCTTTGTGTCCCTACGTCTCGCCCAGCTCCGACAGGCTCTGGACAGGAATGTCCTTGTGGGTCTGGCCTTAGGGGGAGGGCTGGCTTCTCGCCTGCCGGTGAATCGGGCTGCAAGAAGAAGATGTCTCCGACCAATGTGCACCATGCAGCGTTTCAGGTGCCGTGGCTATGGCAACAACAATAAACAAGGTTGCTGTAGGTGCCAAATATCTTTGGCCAGAATTAGCTAAGGCCAGAAGAGTGGAACAGAAGCGGCATGTCTTTCTAGTCTTACGTGCAATTGGTTCATATCCGGTAAGGTGTTCTGTTATAATCTTGTAAAGTATTGAGACAGACTGTGCTAAAGATCCTATATATCAGTATGACGAAATATTGCCTTTATCAAGCTGATTTTCTCCTGAAGAAATCGCAATGCTGTGATCGCAATATTCGGTCATAACAATGAGTTATAACCACACACTGTAACCGATGGAAGTAACTGCACATGTAGTTTCTACTGTAATGAGATCTGAGAGCGCGAGTGGGATGATTTGCCTAATAATTAATAGCCATGCTGCAGATATTGAACCTGCATACAAATGTTGTGATCGTGTACCATTGACAGTTCATACGGAATAGAAAGTGCTTTATTGCCCTGCCAGAGCATTCCCGTTTCCCTGTGCCGTCACATGTCTCTGTAGTTTGCATGCTGCAGCATAACATTAGCGGGTAATGAATTCAGACGTGACGCCGTGCACTCTGCTCTCAGCCCCTTTCCTGTAAACAAGGATGAGGAATGCTAATTGGCTGCTGTCTCCAAGTTGGAGCTGTGGCGGGTGATCTTCATGACTTTCCAGGATGAGTTGCATGCAGTGATAAAAGGCATTCCTCAGACATGCAGAAAAAGCGGAAATATTAATCTCACGGGGGAAAAGATGGAATATGTTACCAGTAATACGGTGAAGTCCTGCTCTAGCTAAACGAATTAAGCATTCCTTCCTCTTTGCAATACTTTTATTTTAGTTTTCATCCCACTCCACCTGCTTTAACTTGTGCTCTATGATTCTTATTCCTTTTCTTTCATGTCTGTTTTTTATTTTATCAAATCCTTCAAAGAGTGGCTGACATGAGGCCTGGTAAATGTTTGCAAGGTCATTTATGTGTGTTCTTATTTGGATGTGACAGGAGAATAGATATTATTTCGATATCATTGTTTTTTGGCAGTTCTTTTTCTCAAATGCTGGCAATTCTTTTGCCAAATGTTTTTGACAGTTTTTTTTCTGAAATGACAGCATTCCGTTTTTGAACAGACATTGGCCCACACATTAGTGTGTAAAGGTCCTGTGGACATAGTACCACATTGCAATCGGTGGTAACCCGCCAGACTTTTTAATGTTTTGTTGCAGTTCGTAGACTCTCTTGTTTCGGTTTTCTTTAAGAGCCCTATCAGATTCTCCATAAGATCTTGTCATGCCAGTGTGTACTTACTCCAGTAAGCTCATTCCACATTGGTTCCCAAATACCACTGCCATTCTGTATTGGACGTCCGGTCAAAGGACTGACCATTCATGAGATGCCATTCAAATTATGTATTCTCTCCTGTAAGGGTGTGTGTGTGTGTGTGTGTGTATGTGTGTGTGTGTGTGTGTGAGACATTAGTTGTTACATAGCACAGACCTGTCTCTGCAGCCTCAGGGTGATTTAAAGCAAGAAGTTCCACCACTGCCATACAAGAATACTGACAACATAAAATAAAAGAATGTTGTGGCCCCAGTTTGGAAGATGATGACACAGAGGGTTGAAGGCAGGCGAAAAAGTTAATGTCCTCTCCAATGGACAATCATACTCAAAATGTCAGATGGCTGATGTCCAATGCAGAATTTAGTTTATATTCAGAAGTTGTCAACAGAATTGGGGTCATAGAATCCTGAATCTCTGTCCATATCTGTGCAGCACATACTTTAACCCATACCAAGTGGTTTACAGAACAGAACATGTGAGCAACGTTCATCTTTTAGTCCTGTTTCATGTGGTCATTGAGAGGTCCATTGCCACTGCTGGATATCCTTGAAATTACTTAGGTAATAGGCTGCCTTCTTGGCGCCGCATGCCGTGGGCGTTCGTGCTTCTGCTGCATGGTTTCTCTGTAAGTTAAATTACATGGTGGCTCTGTAAATTCAGTATTCAGTAGTGTTTAGGATTTTTCCAGCTCCAGTTCTTAGAGTTTTATATGAAGAAACGGTTTGCACTCAGCTCTCTGTGTACCTCTGATATCTTGTATTTGCTGTCTTTAATTTGTTTTTGGTGGTCTGTTTTTAGTGTGCAGCTGAGGTAGTGTTTGAATTGTGTATGCATCTACCACTGGAGGTTGCCCAATACACAGGTATGATGTAGACACGTTTCTGTAGGATGTCCCCTAATTTTTTAAAGCATTTGTCAATCAATATGTGAAGCATGATCGTTATTCTTTAAGCTCTGGTCCCCTCTTCTTTTTCCAGATGGGGGGCTTCCTGTTGGATAGGTGGATGCATTCCTCTATTGTCCTAGTAATTGTTTTCTATCTATCACTATGTTTTGTTGAAAATCGATGGAGGCTCAAGCTAACCTACACGGGAATAGAGCAATGCCCCAAGAGCAGCCACACCAGGCCAGTGTAGGCCACCTTGTTGGTTAAATTGTGCCCATTTTTTCTGCCAAAGTCGGCCAGTTTCATGAGTTACTTAATTGAGCTACCAGTGTTGATCAGTGTTACTGAACAAATAGACTTCAGAAAGCACAACCTGCAACACATTTTACCAAAGACCCCCCCCTTGCGAACAACTGTCATGAAATTAATAAATATTTTGTTTGCATCTGTGGGACACTTTCAGAGGTGCCCCAGACAATTTTAGGCCTCAGCCCCACCATGCTTGCTCGCCCTCGTTTGCTTCCTACTAGGTTCTTATCACTCTTGAACCACAGTGAGGTATCAGTTGTGTATTTAGAGGTATATGCCAATTGGGATATATTTAATAAGATAAGTATAGGTTTGTGTTTCTGTGATTATTGTTGGAAGTCCAATAGCTTTCATTTGAGAACTGCAGTAAATAGCTAGTGTCCGTTGCCCACCTCATTACCACACAAATTTCTTAAATTGATAATTGATAATTTGTTCTTTGTCAGATAGGACTGAGTACCATACATTAAGAATATATGTATGTATTTTTAAAAATGTATTTAATAACAGAGTTACTGATATATTTTACAAGTCTTCATTCAGATTCTTCAACCTATCACTCACAATCTGAATGCACAATTTTCTGTTGTTTACATAACCACCTGACAACATAATGCTCAATTTGTTTACAAAAACCTCCTTTCATTCCTCCTAAATTTGGTCTATGTCTTCAAGGTGAACCCAGAATAGCATGCAAGAAGAGCATCATTTTCATGATAGATCTGCTGCTTAGTTTTACCAATTAATGAGATAAGGGCTCCATTACAGTGAAATACTACATGTGAAATGTTGGTTACACGTAAAATCACCAAAGAGTATGTACAACATATAGATTCTTGGTTAAGTAGGTACTTAGGTCATCACACATGCATTTGGACAGGGTGCCAGTAGTCTAGGGGATCTGCCTGGGAACATTGACTATCTTCATTCTGAATTCAATTTGATTTATATGGGTGACCAATGGCCACAAGGCAACTAGCTAAGGCTCTCGAACATAGTCCATCCACCAGATGGGCAACAATTGTTTTATTTGTATCACTCTGCTAACTTTATTTAAAGACAGATCCCCTAAAGTAATCCAATGTGATGGGCATCTCGTATACTTACTTAATACTTCACATCATTTTGATAAAGATGGCACTCCCATCCCAACCCCCTGCCCAACCTTGAGCTGAACTACACTATTAACGTCATCAAAGGTACTTTCCCCTTACATTGCAAAGCAAACAGATAGGAAAGAGTTTTTCCCAAAGGGTGCTACAATCAAACAGTGTAGGAATTATAGGACATTTTAGGTCTTAATTGTTTAAATTTCAACAGAGGTAAAACGAGCGCTGGTGAAAAGGCTTGAAAACAGATCGCATAGTTGATCCATTTTCTTTAACCTCCTGCAGTATTTTTCTGCAGTATGGATGATCTAGTTGTGGAGCCAGAACAAGCATAAATAAACGTAAACATATCAATTGTAAGTCAGCAAATGCCAGCCATGTTCTCATAATTGATGCCCTTCTTGTCATTAACTATTAATAAAGTCTGCACAGCTTCACTGATGCACACATTCAGACAGCGCAGCTCCATTTTGTAAAATAATAGACGGTAGCAAAGCCTTCATGCTTCTTGAGTGGTTCACTGTATTTTGGTTAAGATGCTAAATATTATTTTGTAAATGTCTTCCACTGAGCATATATTATTTCAAATATGTGAAGATTATCATTACATTTTTGTTTCTTTTAATTCAAATCATTATTTATATAATTCTGTGGTTTGGGCAGCTGAGGGGAATTGCTGAGAGATTTGAAACCAGCTCATAAAGGTGAACCCTTTGTTTTCAAATTTCCTATCTGTTCCTCTTCACTGCCAATGCTCTGGTTGTGAAGCATGTACAAGCAGATATAAGCCTACATAAAGAACAGCATGACTCTATATGTGGGGCACCACCCTTGGGATGGCTTTCAGTGCTTAGACTGAGGCCAGTAGATAATGCAACATGTCGGATATGGCTTAAACCATATCTTGCTAATGCACGGTTTGTTTTGTATGCAGTTCTCTGTGTGTAGCTCTGCACTGGGCAGAGAGTGAAGAGGTGCAGTTAGATGTATTTTAAAATACCATTGATGGGGGAAAACTCATGTTTTGGAGGTGGTTCAAGATACATGTGTATTCATACAAAGGATATGATACTTGCTGTACAAGATTACCAATTTTGATAATATGTCCTCTATCTCGAAGTGCACCTTCTAGGGTTCTGATGAGAAATAACATGTTGAGTAGGACATGTGGCAATGCAAGGCTAAAATGTGATTTTGATCAGAAATATTTTTGAGGGCAGGAATGTCATATGTTCACATGTAATGCATCCATTATATGTAAAATGTACAATTGAGGGACTCCAACTACGCCATAGTGGGGCAGATAGTTGGGGCATTCCCTCAAGGAGGGTAGGAGTCCATACAACAACAAGGCAAAATGCATCTTGATATAATTTATATTGCAAGTATTATTCAAGAATAAGGGCTCAGTGGCTAAAGCCTTTGTTCAGCGAGGCATGAGTGGGACAAATCCTGGATGCCTTGATCTGCGCAGAGAGCTTAAACTGCTTATCAGTGTTTTCTGTCACTATCAGCCTCATTTACAAAAATGTTTGCGTGGCACAAAGTGATGCAACATGAAAGTACACTTAGCACTGCAAAAAAAACTATTTCTGGTTCACAGATGGAACTTTTCTCTGGCCCTTCTCACTTTGCACTGTGCAGGAATGCTTTGCGTGACACATCGAAGAACGCCCGGGAAGGTCCAGCACAAAGAACTAACAAGGGGGTGGAACATGCAAAATCCTCATGAAAGGAGGAAAATAAGGAAGAACAATGGAATGGGGAGGGAGGTTCCATGCAAACAGCAAACCTGCCCCATCAAGTGCTAAGGAAACCCTATGCAAAGATGCCAGCGCGCAATCGTCTTGAGTCAAAAGGAGAACGATCATCCCGCAAACGGATCACCACCCGTTACTCCTCATAAAGCCCAATGAAAGCACACTCATAAAAGCCCAATGTAACAGCAATGAAAATATGATTGCCACAATGCCAGAACCTGCATTCCTAGCACTGATACTATTCAATGGAAGGAGGAGGAGGAGGAGAAGGATGATGAGTAGGAGCCCCAGAATATTCTATCCATGAACAATTATTTGGGATGCCAGACGAGGAGGTGCATGGAAAATACTGCTTCCCTCCCTATGTCATCCTAGAGCTCGTCAGGGAGTGGGCGAATTATCTGATAATGCCAACTATGTGCTCACATGCTGTGCCACCTCTGGTCAAAGTGCTATCAGTCCTACACTTCCTGGCCACAGGATCCTTCCAGCAAAACAAAAGAGGTGATCGCTGGAGGTTTAGAATTAATCTTAACCTCTGGCATCGCTCTGAGCATCCCTTCAGACCATCGTTCCTCGCCTGCCAAGCCATTACAAAAGGGGAAAGACCATATGCAAATCACACTTGCTCCCACCCCAAAAGGGGCACTACAGCCCAAACTGCTGGGTCACATCCATTCTGCGTGAGACCACAAACATCTGCACACATGTTTCAGTCTTGTTGGGCTTCATCCATGAGGAGTAGCTTAGTTTGCTAGGCCCAACAGGCATGGGACCCACGTCCATCTGAGCATATCCATCCCATTTGTGGTGACTACAGAGAAATAAAAGAGGTGATGGCTGAAAAGTTTAGTATTAATCTTAACTTCTAGCATTGCTCTGGGCAACCCTCCAGACCATCGTTCTTCACCTGCCAAGCCATTACAAAAGGGGAAAGACCATATGCAAATCAGGTTTGGTCCCACCCCAAAAGGGGCAGTCCAGCCCATGCTGCTTGTTCACCTCCCTTCTGCATTAGCCCACAAGCATCGCCAAACATGTTTTGGCCTTATTGGGCCTCATCAGTGAGGAGAAGCTTTGGTCACTAGGCCCAGCAGGCACATGACCCACGTCTGGACATACCGGTCAACTTGGGGTGAGTACAGCAAAACAAAAGAGGTGATGGCTCCATAGTTTAGAATTAATCTTAACCCTTGGCATTACTCTGGGCAAAGCTCCATACCATCATTATTTGCCTGCCAAGCCATTCCAAAAGGGGAAAGACCACATGCAAATCAGGCTTGGTCCCACCCAAAAAAGGGCAGTCCAGCAGGACTGCTTGGTCACATCCCTTCTGCATGCGACCACAAATATGGTTTCGCCTTGTTGGGCCTCATCATTTAGGAGTAGCTTTCGGTCTCTAGGATCATTCCAGCATACCACAGCCATTGTGGGTGGAATATCACAGCCCACAAAATCAAGGTGCCTCTACCGGGACTTGCACTGCATCCTGGCACATGTGCATGGGCACATTCACATGCCATGAACACTGCAGGCAAGGCAGAGAGTGCACCAGGAATTCTATACATTTGCACTCTTTCCAGGGGTACTGGGAGCCATCAACTGCATCCATGTAGTGTTACAACCCCCCTGAGAAACAGAGCGCATTTATTGCAATAGGAATCCCGACCTTCCATCAATGTGCAGGTGATATGTGATCCCAAGGGATGCATCATGCATGCCAATGCCAATGCCAATGCCAATTACCCAGGATTCACGCATTACAGCTACATCTTGAGCATTGCCGCATATACCAAGCCCTTGCTTTGGAAACACCTGGCTGGTGGGCGATTATCAACTTTTACAAACAAACAAGCAGTCAGATGACACACAGAAATGACAATGCATGCCATGAACAACCATTTACTCCTTTGCAGGGGACAGTGCCAATCCGCTGTCATCATACCTCTTGACACCCATCAGGAATCCAGCCATCTCAGGAGATTTGCACTACAACGCAACACACATAGCCACTAGGGGTAGTGGAGTGCACATTCGGAGTTCTAAAGTGACGCTTCTGCTCCCTTGAACACTCAGGTGAGGTATTGCTAAATGCACCTCCTGTACTATGCAAAATCATTGTGGCATGTTGTGTCCTGCATAATATTGCCACACGTCGTGGTATAGCAGTAAAGGTGCAGGAACGCTTCTGCCCTCATCCACAGGCACAACCCATTACCCCTTCGAAGGCCACCAGGCACAGGGACAGGACATATGCAACCAGGTTGTACAGCCCTACATCCCATCAATACAAAGCCCTATGGAACAAACACAGTAAAGCCACACCCATGATGGCAATCAATGATGCAATAGGGCTAATGCAGCTTGTCAATAACAACACCCTGAGAATGCTCCTATCGGACGGCCAATCTGTGTGAGCCCCACAGCACAAAAAGTAAAATGCCACCCCATTGTATTGTATGGCATTTATTGAGCGTGACATTCACCCAGAGGCATCTTTGCACTTCTAGCAGAGTGGTGGAAAGAGAAATATTTAGAAGAGGTACATTTGTAGGGTTTTACGGAAAGCCAGATGGGTGACCTTGGCTCTGAGGGGGCACGGCAGGGCATTCCAAAGGCCTGTGGCTACCACTGCACAAGCGTGACCTCCAATCCGACTGTATTTAACCAAAGAAATGGGTAGGAGACACATATCGGCAGAACACAGAGCATGGGCCTCATTACACGGATGGCGGTAAGGGATTACCGGCACTGGTAAGGGCACCAGTGCCGGTAATCCCTTACCGCCCTACTATGAGGTCCCTTTGCTGGTCCCTACCTTAACGGCTGGTTTTGCCAGCCATTAAGGACAGGACCCGCAAAGGGACCTTGGAGGCAATTACGGTACCGCAATTTGCAGTACCGTAATTGCTGCCTTGCCCATTCCCATTGAGCCCTATGGGGGCTCAAATGGGAATGGGGAAGGGCCAATGGTGAATGGGGAATTACGGCCCCGCCAACCTTGGAATGGGGTGGTAATTCCACCATTCACCATGGCGGGATCGGTAAATTACCGGCGGCAACCATGGCGCTGTAATGAGGCCCCATGACAGGGCGCGTGGGGCCAAAATTTTGCCTGGAAATACTCATCTACTTGGCCGTAGAAGACACAGTGCACCAAACAAAGAAATTTCAATTGGATGTCTTTTGCTACAGGGAGCCAATGAAGTTTCTGGCGAATCTGAAAGATATTAGAGAAGCGGGGGTTGGAGGTGGCAAGCCCTGCAGCACAATTTTAGAGTGCCTGAACGTGCTGTATAACATAGCAAGAGTTACTGAGTAACAGTAGTCAATCTAGGAGGTGACGAGAGCAGACACTACCGGGGCACAAAGATGGGGCGGGATGTTAGAAAGAATGTGACAAAGAAGTTTCAGCTGAAAATAGCCAGCTGACAGACTGTTCCATCCTAAACCCCATATAGTGGGAGGAGGAAAGTTTCACCCAAGATCTTAAACAATATGAACAGGTGAGGGAAAAGGACCAAGAGAGGGGGGTCAGAAATCAGTGGTCCAGAAAGAGGATGCAAAGGGGGGTGCAACCACCAGCACCTCAGTTTTATCACCATTCAACCTGACCCAGTTGTTATGCATCCATTCCCCCAATACCTTCAGATAGACACAGAACCTGGCTGCAGACTCAGCAATGGAAAGATCAAGATGGAACAGGATCTGTGTGTCGTCTGCATATGAATAGAAGAGGAAGCCATGGGGGAAGATAAGCTTGGTCAGAGGTTGTATGTAAATGTTGAATAAGACCAGGGAGATGGCGGACCCTTAAGGGACACCATAGGTGAGGTCCACCACCTAAGTGAGAAAAGGAGAAAGAGAGAGGGTTTGGTAATGGTTCGATAGAAAAGAAAAGAACCAAACCAGGATGGTGCCTGAGAAGCCAGCAACTGCCAGGCAATCAAGCAGGACTGCATGATTGATGGTGTCAAAGGTGGCAGAGAGGTCCAGCAGCAGCAGAGCGCTAATGTCACCCTTGTCATCAGTCTGTGCCAGATCATCGGGCTAATGCAGCTTGCCCATAACAGCACACTGAAATGCATCTCTTGGACTGCCAAACTGTGTGTGCTCCACAACACAAAAAGCACAATGCCACCCCATTAATATCATCACATGAAGTGCACAAACCGCTGCCATAGTTATTTCAAGTGGAATAAAAAGTTACCATGTCACAAGCTAAAAACACAAGACATGGTGAAGCCAGCCCCCGGCACAATACCCCCATACCATGTGCCTCCCTGAGGGGCATGCATCAAGCACAAAAAAGGGCTCACCTGACTGCCAACTTGATGATTTGTCCCTCTGCACCATTACTACTGGTCTTGCCCACCTCCACACACCACTGCCACGGGGAATATCAACAACTGCCCACCCTTCCCCTCCACATGCAGAACTCTGATACCATCAACATAGCCCCCGTCCAATCATGAAGATGCTCTCTAGGAATTCCAGAAAGCAAACTAGCCATCCACAGTATACAAAAAAGGTAACACACCCCTCTCCATCAACAGCTCTTGATCATATCAATGACAACACATCAGCAACATCACATATGACACATGAGAAGGACATTCCGGCCTCTAACACCTGCACCTCATCAGCAATGCACTGCACACTACACACATCACCTACATGCATATTTTTACCTTTGTGGATTGTGACAGACAGGTGTTTTACATGACCATGCAACATGGACAGGGGTGGACTGGGAACCAAAAGATATAATGGAAATGATACCCAAACAGACCTCATATCATACTTCTATTCCAAGGCCAACGCTATTCCCATGAGGAAATGTGGAAAAAATACACAAAATAGGCGTAGAGTGCAGAGGACTACTGCACAATTACCAGAGTTCCCAATACACCAGTACACCCCGAATTGGCTACTGGACATGACACATATCAGGAGATGGCATGCATGCAAGACTGACATAAGAGGAGTGAAAATAGAATGCCACACAAAAATGAAGCTGCTGCATCAGCCCTCACCAAAACATTTGAACATTTGAACAAGAACATCCCAAGGAGACTGACCCAAAACAGCAAGTTGTGGATGTGCCACCAGTAACCCGAAGCACATGCATAACAGATCAAGGAAAACATGCACACACAGTTATCTAAGACAGCCCACATCTCGAGTGACATTCAACATCGTCCAATCATCACCAAAGCACATCATCCATGCAAACCCTACGAGTGCCATATCATGCCACAATTAGGATGCATTTGTCACCAGCCATGTACATCTATGACAGTGCACAACCTTACCTGGTGGTACAGCGGTGGAGCTTTGACTCCCTCACCACCTCCAACTAACAAAGGGCCTCCATATTGGTGCCAGGAAGGCCAGCGTTTAGCAGAGAGAATGAGAACTTGGATGTAAATAGGGTGCTGGGAAGTCCTCTCAGGGAGTGTGGGCACTGGATGAGGCAACATAACTGAAATAACATTGGAAATATGTTTTGACCAGCTAATGGAGTCTGTCTGCCAGACTGCACATATACACATCAAGTTAGAATGGAATGTTGACCTGTATTTGGGAGGCTGTAACAGTCCGCAAAACCACGTTAGTTGACTCCACTGAGCATGGTCGTATGACCAGCCCCTGGTCTGAAATTGTGCCAACTTCCTTGAGCAGTTGACTCACTGCCATTGAAAGCACAATAGCTCTGAAATGAGGAGTCAAAGATAATACAGTCCACCCTGGACGATGACAAAAATAAAGACTACCAACACAGTTCCACAGTACACATCATCAGCTCCCAGCTTCACCCCACCAGCCTCAGAGGGACCATGTCCGGAACATCGGCCAGCACCCCCAAGGTGAGACTGAGGGCTGTCAACTTCACTGCTACAGATGTTGGCATCCTGGGTGAGCATGGCCTGGCCCATTATTATGCCCTCTTCAATCCACAGAAGAAACCTGGGATGTGTGGGTGTCAGAAGATCTGGGCAGACATCACAGTCAACATCAATGCAGAGGGTGTGGCAGTGCATACAGTGGACCATGCTAAGAAGTGCTGGGATGATGTCAGGATCCAGAGCCAGATAAAGGGGAAGGCAGCCCTTGAGGCAGGTGCGTCCGTGGAGGTGCACTCTGCATGTCACTGCCGGGTGTCACAACCCCTTCATCTCCGGGTCCTCTAGAGGATAAACCCAGCTTCCCATGCCCAGGTTCTTGACCTGCAGGAACAGATCCAAGCTGCTGGTGAGTACTCAGAGGGTGATCCTTTCCACATAGTTTATGTGTCCTGCGTGGGTATGCATGAATTGTGCTAGTTGGTTACTTTCACTGCATGTGTGTTGCACAATTCTTAATTGCCATGCACCCTCATGCCCACACAGGGGGTATGTGATGGCACACATATGTGAAGTGGGCAGGTGTAGGGATGAGCTCTTACAGCTTTTGGTGACTAACCATACTTGTGTTCATGCAATGTGAGATGCTGACAGCAAAGAATCAGCCAGGTACAGTTGCCAGATGGAGATGTTGTGGGCATTTGAGGTACATTCATGCACACCACCTCTATGGGTTGGTTAATTGTGTATGATGATTGAATCATCTACACTCAGCAGCTGATCCTGACACATGTGTATGGATGTGTGGTAATGGCAATTTAGTGCATTTGACTATCTGGAACGACATAGTGACTTGTCAGGCAACTGAATGAGGGGCCATGCATGGCATGTCATTATGGCATTTGGTTGGGTTTGGAAAGACTGCATTGCTGCTTGATCCTGAGCAACAGGTGGATGTACATGTTGTATGCATTCATGTTTAACTGTCAGGAGTGCATGTTGCTAGATGTGGTTGTATGCGGATGCGTCTATGGTGCTACGGACACATATGGCTGGGTGCCCTTTCAATGGCCCAGCCTTCAGGATACACTTTGGTCACTGCTTCATTGGCATTGTGATGTGGAATTAATTGTTGCCATGTGTATGTGGTCACACATCAATGTGCTATGTTCACATGTGCATATCTCATCATTGTGCCTTTTCATTTTGCTTTCACTTGTGAGACTGGATTCATTCTAATGTCAGCGCAAAGGGGCCTGTGGGTGTGAGGAAGTTGCTTGTTGCCTCATGCTGACAGCATGCTACTGATACTATTGAGGAAGGGGACACATGCATTGGCACTTATGATTGGTTTGTATGTTCTTTGTTCCCATTTCCACAGTTGCTGCGGCAGGAGAAGAGGGTGCAAGCTGTGCTGTGGTGCTGCAACCCAGAGACAAGCCCTCCAGACACAGGCATACATCCCAGGCACAACCAGTGGTTTCTACCTCTTCTGGGGGTGATGTGTCTGGGGGAGCATCCCATACATTTGGCAATGCTGCTGAAGGGGAGACCCAGGATTCCATCATTGTGGTGGACACTTCGGCAGCAGTGGGACAGGGTGGTGGTGACATTGCCACACAGGAGCCCAAACCATGGAGACCTCACTGAAAGTATCTGGGTTGATGGATAAGCAGATGGATAAGAAGGCCATTGCAGGCCTGCCCACAGTGTCCGGTACGGGTACCAAGGGAGATGTGCAGGCTGCACACCTGGGCCTGAGAAAGGAGGCTGTACAGTCTGCCGTGGAGGACTCAGAACAACCTTCTGTCCCAAGGCCATCTGCTGCAGCACTACCCACCTTCGCTGATGCCTCCACCCAGACAGAGGCTGAACTTCTGGCCTCCTACTCAACTTTGCCCCAGTCATCCTGAACTGAGGCATCCATGCCGGCTACCACCATGGTCTCATGTAGCCCTCCCCATGTTGGAAGTCCATTCCATTGCAGATGAGGGGGTCACTGAGCCTGCTCAAGTACTTACAGCGGAACAGGCCATGGAGGAACTCCAGGTACTTGAGGGCAGTGCATGTGCTGTACTCTACTGACACAGACTGCCATATAGTCAGAGGGAGTACCTGCACCTTGGACACATTGCCATGCAGCAGAAGATGTTGACAGTGAGTAGGTAAATCCTGGATGGCATTGCCAGAGGAGGAGGCAAGGAGCCACACACATGGTGCAAGTGATGCAAGAGGTAGAATGGCTCCCGCAAGCTCTGGTGTCAGCCCAGGTGCAGTTTGTGAGGCAGCAGGAGGAAGAGAGGCAGCAAGCATATGAAACAGCCAGGGCTGAAGTTGAGGAAGGATGACACAGACGTTGGCTGCCATCCTGGAGGAATGTTGCAGGGCAGCGGAGGAGATTGTGAATGGGATGATGAAGTCCGTGCAAGCCCTTCAGGAAACCTAAAGGAGGTGGATGTGACGAATAATTGGCATAACTGAGGTATTGTCAGAGATAGGAATGGACTAGCCCACTGACTCTTGAATATAGTTCACTAGTTTTAGGTCTTATTTTGTCATTTTTATTGTTTCAGTGACTATTAAATTGTTTGCATTATTGTACATAGTTTTGCATCTCTACAGCTTAATTTTGTTATTCAACTGTTTGTTGTCACTTTGTCCATGTGCAGCTTTTGTTTGTACATCCTCTCCAACTAGGTATGTCCTTTGGCTGTCATGTGTGTTTAGGGCACACTCAATCTCTCATGTTGGTACTGGCCTATATGCTGGTAGGCATGCTTCAAGTGAGTATGATGTTTAGTTTGATGCTGTTGTGGCCAATGTACATATTTGGACAATGGTAGATGTGGGGAGATGACATGTTTGGAGTTGGACATGTTTGACGTCTTTGTCCTTCACTTCTGTTGCTTTGCTACTTCTGTGCTTGCCATACAGGCATGTTGGTAATTCTTGTACATGATGTGTGTGGGTGTGTTTAACATGTATTCTGTGGTCGGCATGGCACTTCCTTTGTACACGTGCTGATGAGTTTTGGGTCATGTTGGGGATTGTTTGAGGTAGGCATGGTGGCATTACTTTGATTGACTTGATGATATGGCCATGTGAACATGTGCTTCACAAGAAGGGAAGAGATTATCTCAAGTGTGGAGGTCCCCAGGGATGGTTGCCTGATGCCATTTATGGTTCAAGGGCACTGCATGTTTGCTGTCAGTGTTTCGGTTTTGGTTGAGTATTTTTTGGATTGTATGTCTAATGCTTGACGATGTGGGGAGACATTTGGAGATGCGAGGTATGTTTCATGATGATGTTTTAGGTCCCTCGTTGAGGATGGGTACTGATTTGTTTAGGTGACTGGCCAGATGTTCCCCAGAGGGGGGGTGTCCGAGGTATCTGTTGGCATCGTATTCCCCTCTGGTCATTCACTTCTCAGGATTTCTTTGTGTTCCGTTATGCTACCACAGCAGTTTTCGCGGTCCTTTGGCACTTGCTTGTACATGTGGATGTGCTCACACTTCATGAACAGGTATAGACTATTACCAATGGGGATGATGGGAAGAAATTTGGTCTCACTCTGATTCAATGGGCTACACACCTCATATGTGTACTATGTCACCTGTACATGAAGGGACAAATTGTAGCTGCTTTGATGATTTGGTTGCCTATTGTTGTGCAGCTGAGTGTGATCCAAGGGAAAGCTATGGATGAGCCGGCTGTCATGGATTCACCAGCACTGCTTCCAAGTTATCATGACAAAAGCACTCACAGTGCAGCCGAGCGGCGAGAGGTATCGCCACTGCTACTGCTACAGTTCATCCAAAGAATATACTCACTGTTGGGTGCCTAGTTGTGGGTCAGCGCTGGGAGCTTGCTGAACTCGCGCCACCCGCACGGCCGCTCGCTTCCTGGAGGAGGCGGAGCTTCGGGCCGCTCACGTGATCGGTCACGTGACATCCGACGACCACAAAAGCACTCACAGTGCAGCCGAGCGGCGAGAGGTATCGCCACTGCTACTGCTACAGTTCATCCAAAGAATATACTCACTGTTGGGTGCCTAGTTGTGGGTCAGCGCTGGGAGCTTGCTGAACTCGCGCCACCCGCACGGCCGCTCGCTTCCTGGAGGAGGCGGAGCTTCGGGCCGCTCACGTGATCGGTCACGTGACATCCGACGACCACAAAAGCACTCACAGTGCAGCCGAGCGGCGAGAGGTATCGCCACTGCTACTGCTACAGTTCATCCAAAGAATATACTCACTGTTGGGTGCCTAGTTGTGGGTCAGCGCTGGGAGCTTGCTGAACTCGCGCCACCCGCACGGCCGCTCGCTTCCTGGAGGAGGCGGAGCTTCGGGCCGCTCACGTGATCGGTCACGTGACATCCGACGACCACAAAAGCACTCACAGTGCAGCCGAGCGGCGAGAGGTATCGCCACTGCTACTGCTACAGTTCATCCAAAGAATATACTCACTGTTGGGTGCCTAGTTGTGGGTCAGCGCTGGGAGCTTGCTGAACTCGCGCCACCCGCACGGCCGCTCGCTTCCTGGAGGAGGCGGAGCTTCGGGCCGCTCACGTGATCGGTCACGTGACATCCGACGACCACAAAAGCACTCACAGTGCAGCCGAGCGGCGAGAGGTATCGCCACTGCTACTGCTACAGTTCATCCAAAGAATATACTCACTGTTGGGTGCATAGTTGTGGGTCAGCGCTGGGAGCTTGCTGAACTCGCGCCACCCGCACGGCCGCTCGCTTCCTGGAGGAGGCGGAGCTTCGGGCCGCTCACGTGATCGGTCACGTGACATCCGACGACCACAAAAGCACTCACAGTGCAGCCGAGCGGCGAGAGGTATCGCCACTGCTACTGCTACAGTTCATCCAAAGAATATACTCTCTGTTGGGTGCCTAGTTGTGGGTCAGCGCTGGGAGCTTGCTGAACTCGCGCCACCCGCACGGCCGCTCGCTTCCTGGAGGAGGCGGAGCTTCGGGCCGCTCACGTGATCGGTCACGTGACATCCGACGACCACAAAAGCACTCACAGTGTACCCTTGCGGCGTTAAGCCCTGCAGGGTAAAGTCCGGAGTCTGACTGTTAAGCGGCTGTTAGGCGCAGAGGCGCACAATACAGGTAACCCATAATCCACTTATTTTCTTGTTGTGGGGGGACATCGTCAAACTCTGCAACCATCATAACTAGAAAGAAAAGTAGTAAATGAGGCTCCGAAGCTCACCGCCATCGGAAGAGATGGTGGATCAAGAAGGTTCATACCTGGGAGGGGAGGGCAGAACTACACCCGACGCAGTGCCCCCTACTCTTCCAGGAACATCTTACTTACCTAATCAGGCCAGTCAAGTCATTACCCATGCGGTCTGTCACTCGGCTCCTGAGCCACAAGTCTCTCTTCCACTCATTCAGGAAGGGTGGAAGAGAGGACTAGAATACACTCTAACAACTAAAAAAATACAAAGCAGAATTAATGACCACTTCGCAAGAAAAAGAAACAAGAGCACCAACGACCTAGCTGAACTAAGGGCCATATCTGGCCAGACTTCTAGTCCAACTCAGGAGAGTGACGGTATCCGTCAATCACCCTCGTCCTTAGACTGTCTCTTTCATCCTAAAAATGGTCCTGCCCCAGTAGGCTCACAGGACGAACAGGAATTACAGGAAGTGCCGCTCACAACCAGCGAGAATACGCTGACAGTATTGAGCTTCGTTTTGAACTCTCTGGTCTCTGTATTTGAACTTCTGAAAGCAGAGGTCCAAACACAATCAGGCATTCTATTAGAGCTTGCAAATGAAGTATCAAAGAATGAGTCGACGACAACGGCACTCAATAACATCATGAACACGATCCTGATTCCAACAATAAAAGACTCACAAATCGAGGGAATAAAACAAGGTTTGGATCTCACTCAAATTTACTCCATGTTGAAAGAAGAAGCAAGGAACAATCTTATAACACAAGATCTTATAAGAAACCTCTCCATGGAAACTCGAGACACTACAAATAAGATCCTTCCGCAACTAGAAGAGGATCCTGTGGACTGCTTTGATGATACACCACTATCAAATTCAGTTCTAGAAGAATTCCGCAGACTTGCGAACGTTGAAATAGAGCCTTTGGTAGAGATCTCGGAGAGCCCAAATAAAATCATAGTTGTAAACGGTCAAGACTCTCCGCACAATGAAGTCAATCTAGATTTGGTTACCCCAAGTCATCCGGAAAGAAGGAGAGGAAAGAAGCAGAAAGAGAGGCCTCCGGCTCACCCACAAACTCAAAAAAAAACAAAAAAACAAAAAAAAAAACAAGCCCCAAATAAATCGGGAACAAATGCCTTTATTAAAAACCTATCCCTGACTGAGGAAAAGTCCCCAGACCTAGAAGTTGATGCATCTCCAGTCGTTGCTTCCTCTCAGAACGAAAGCCAGAAGTCCTCAAGATCCCTCAAAAGAGGAAAGGGCCCAAACAGACACATAGCGGATCCCGTGAAGTCAAGGAAAGCCCATAGCGACACAACGCTTCAAACTACAAACACGTGCATGCAAACTGAGCCCATGATTCCTGTGAATGGAGCCTCTAATCAATCGAACCCAATTATGCCTAACTCGAATATCAAAATAGCCCCTATTTTTCTAAAAAAGGGTCCCAAAAAAAATGCTATCAGTAGCATGGCCCTCCAAACAAGTATAAGTAACATCAGACTGGCACCCATCTCCCTAAAAGCAACTCCAAAACCTGCGACAGTAATCGCAATGGCATCACCCCTTGAGCTTCAATTGACCAACAGCAATGCTCTAACTGGGTCCCTGGCCTGTGAAGCAGACTGTCGGAATGGCCTGGGAAAATCGAGAAATTTAGAGTGTCTTCCACAAATTAGCTCAGTGGAAGAGGAGGCAGATGGCCCCTTCTACACTCACCCGGAGTGGGAGAAAGAGCAGGAAATTGCTGACTTCACAATTCCAAGGATTTGGCTAAGACTGGAAAGACCAACCGGGTACATGTCTCTCTGCAGATCAGTCCTTCTAACAGAAATCAGAAAAAACTATAAGTTGTTTCTCTTCTCATCAGAAGACATTGAATACGTCAAATTTCCAGTAGCTAATGACAAGTTCTTTGTGGAGGTCGGCCTCAGCTCAAAAAGAGCCTTTCAGGCATTAATTGGGAACAAAGACGAATTAGCAAGAGAAGGCCTGTGGATATTTGAGCAGGAGGAGGAAGATGGTTTCAGGAACTATTCTAGAACATATACAAATAAAGAGGATACACCAAGATTGAGAGGACCAGTAGGTCCACCGACTGAATACTCAAGGAATTCTATTTCCGGCCCCAAATTTAATGAGAACCTCATCATAAAATTACCCGAGATTATATCGCAGGTTCTTCTGAATCTCGGTGAGGAGCAAATGAGCCTTTAAACAAAATAGTCTCGGTCTCGTCTCCTGGAATACAAGAGGCTCTAGCTTTCTAAAAAAAAAGCTATTAAAAAATAAACTATTAAAAGAATTCGATATTCTACTTTTCCAGGAGACATGGCTCGTAAACCCCATAGAGATCGAGGGTTTCACAGTTAAAAATCTCGGGGCCTTACAAAAATCTAAAGGGAGACCGGCGGGTGGACTCTTAATGGTCCTCAAAAACTCAAGCATCCATCAAATCATTTCCCTCTACAATAATGTCGCAGGCATTCAGGCCTGCAAAGTAGAGCTAGTCTCAGTCAATACAAGAGTTAATCTAGTTCTCATCAACATATACTGGAACCCAGCCATCATAAAGTTACAAGATTTTCTGGAACTCCTACAGTGCATACTAATAGGAGTGAAGACCAACTTCCAGGGAGTACACATTATAATAGCAGGTGATTTTAATGCCGACTATATCACCCCAAAAAATAGCCGGCCTCCACACCTTAAGCCGAGTATATTACGAAATGGTAAATTATGGGGGGACTTTTTTTCCTCCTGGGACCTGGAAAGGATCACTAATCAAAATGGGGCCAACGAGCTAGGAAATCACACCTGGTGCCGGGGCTCTTCGAAATCCACGTTGGATTATATTTTCGTAACCTCAGGTCTTGCATCTTACCGCCCGATCCTAACCCTTAATTGGGAAGGAGGCAGCGACCACGCAAGCCTTGAACTTCGATTCTCGGCACTACAGAGAGCCCTCAACCCACCACGTCCGCAGGATTTAGTCGGACTCAAGAACAAATTGAGAGTGGTAAAATACAAATCTGGTGGGGAAAAACTAAATCAACTCCTAGAAACAATACCGGGACCGTTAGGGATCGAGGAATTTCATCCTGAAAAATTTGGAAACTTCATTTGGTCAATTTGTCCACCACAAGAGATGAAAGTGGCAGGGAAGCAAACACACTTTCATTATTTCGATGAGGAAACACACAAGCAAAAAAGGTCTCTCCGCCGTCTCATTCGTAGTCTAAAGAAAAAGGGGGGAGGAGACCAACGAGAAACCTCACAAAAAATCAGGACAGCTAAGCAATCTTACAGAAATTGGTCCCGCAACCATAAACATCAAATACAGCAAGAAGACGGGGAAAAGATGCTCCACTTACTCAATGCCAATAACTGTAGAAGCTTCTGGGCCGCACTCAGCCAACTGGAGACAGGCCTCAATAGCTCCCTCTGCAACTTAGTTCCAGAGCAATCTTGGATTGACTATTTAACCAAGAATTTTGAACATCCAGGCACCAGAGACTTTATTGGACCCCCAACGACCTGGTCATTGTCATTTAACCAACAAGACATCCTCGACCTCATTCTCTCAGCATCTACATCAAAGGCAGCAGGACCTAACGGCCTAACCTATCAAGTCCTAAAAAATCACCCTATAATGTGGGCAAAGCTACTATATCATCTCTTTCGGGAAATCGTAAAGTCTGGCTCCTTTCCACCGTCCTGGAAGAATGCACTTATCATCCCATTCTTCAAGGGAGGCGATA
The DNA here is from genome assembly GCF_040938575.1 of Ambystoma mexicanum. Taxonomy (NCBI): domain Eukaryota; kingdom Metazoa; phylum Chordata; class Amphibia; order Caudata; family Ambystomatidae; genus Ambystoma; species Ambystoma mexicanum. Next base: position 677,174,626 of record NC_090922.1, on the reverse strand, counting down.
GACTTAAGCCTGCTAGTTACCGACCAATCGCCCTGCTTGACATCGATAGCAAACTGTTTATGCGACTTCTCCTGAAAGAACTCACTCACTGGGCTGATACCAACGAAATTCTTTCCCGGCACCAAACGGGTTTTAGGAAAGGTCTATCTACCAGTTTAAATGGCCTTATCCTAAACCTACTTAGCGAAGGTTCCAACGAGAAGGATGGCTCCCCACTCTTCGGTGCATGAGTGGACCTATCCAAAGCATTTGATTTGGTGGACAGGGCTCACCTCTGGCGCAAACTTCAAAACTGGGGGATTCCAGCACCTCTTTTGGCTATGCTTATAGAGTTACACAGAAACACCACCATCAGGGTAAGACTGGACGAAACCGGCAATTTATCAGAAGCCATAGAGGTTTTCAGGGGAGTCCGGCAGGGCTGTCTAGGCGCTCCGTTATTTTTCAACCTTTTTCTAGCAGACCTGGGGAATTACCTTGAATCGGCCTCCATGATAGCACCTAGGATAAATGGGAGAAGGATACATTGGCTGGCCTATGCAGATGATATTGTCCTCCTGGACGGCTCGGCCCGAGGATTGCAGCAGCTCCTTCTCAAACTAAGTGACTATGTCAAGATCAACGGTCTAATAATCAATCCCTCGAAATCTAGAATCCTGGTATTCAAACATCCGAGAAAAAACCTACCATCCAGGAAATGGATCCTCGAAGAAACGGAAATTCCCAGAGTTGAAGAACTTACTTACCTGGGCTATGAAGTTTTCGCATCTCCATCCATGAGTAAGATGCTACCAATTATCCTTGGTAAAACTGTAAAAATCACGGCCCAGATGAAGAACCAGATGGGGAAGTTCTGCAAATTTTCGATATTGCCGCTTCTAAAATTTTACATTGGTAAAGCTGTGCCAATCCTCTTGTACGGCCTGGAAGTAAAACCTATGCTCTGGAACTACAATTGGAGCAAAATAGAGGGTAGGCTATGGAAAGCAGCATTAAATCTGCCGATATGCACACCTCTCAGTAGTCTGCGATATGAACTGGGTCTTATCTCCTTAGGCTGTCGAGCGGACTGGAAGCTTCTGTCACTATATCGGAACATTATCACCGCTGGACCCTCCACTCTACTCTTCGACGTAATGGGACACCATAAAAAGGAAAAATCGAAACATCTCCTCACCCTCGAAAGAAAAGCGGGGGACATCCTACTCAGGCTGAACTCAACACTAGAACTATTGATTGTTAATCCTGTGAAAATAAAAAAACAACTCGAAATACATGATTGGATCTGCACGATTGAAGGAGTTAGGCTGTTAAACCCACCGAACCTCTTCCTAACAGCAGAGAGAAAAGTGGGTACTCTACCACGCTATCTCCAAAAATTTCCCGACAAGAGTATTCGAAATAACTTTCTAAGACTGAGACTAAATCTGGCTCACACCGGAGAAATTTTGGCCAAAAGACAGCAGGGCGAAAAAACCTTAAAGCTCTGTAGGTTCTGTGACCCACCGAACCAACAATCATTGAGACATCTGCTGTTAGAGTGCGAGGGGACCTGGTCCGCAAGACGGCAGTTGCTGGGAAGATTCATCGCCAGAGAAGAGACCCTCTCACAAGATTCCTTCTGGGATAGATTGATCTCCGGTCAGGAAGTTATGCTCACCACGGCAATTGTAAAGGTTTTAGAAAACTGTTTGATACTCACAAAGTATAGTCAAAATGCCGAACAAGGGGTGAGCTTTTCTTGACCGACCTGCAAAACCAAGTTTTTAAGCTTTTAACGACCCTTTTTCTCCTTTGTATTCGACTTTGTAAAGGTTCTCTTCGGAAAGCCATAAACAAATAAATAATAAAAAAAAAAAAAGTTATCATGTTGGAGGAGGATGTCTGCCAGGTGTAGTTCATGATAGACACTGGCCAAGTGTTATTGGTGTTACAATGATCATGAGGCTGACGCCACCATTGTACTGAACAGGGTCTGCAAGCCTGTTTGTCACCTTGTAGGGACAGTGAATGGGGGTGTGTATCCATTATTGTTGGGTGTTTGACTATACCCTTTTCAGAACAGATCATGGGTGTATGACAGCATACTGTTGTGTCTGTTCAGCAGGCAACACGATTACTACATCTGTGGGAGTCCAATTGTTGTGTCCTGACTTTCAATGGGCATGGGGGGCATCCACTGAGCTGTTGTCATGTCAGACAAGTGTTGTAGGGAGTGCATGTGGTCTAGCAAGGTGGACTGGGGATTCATCATGGACCTCTGTGAGCAAGATGGTTCAATGGATGTTTTCTCAGACATTGCACATTTTATACAACTCCTGGTGTCAGTAATGTGCACTGAATGAGTAAGTGTGGGCATTGGGGTGATGTGTATTTGGGGTACTTCATTGGGATGAGGCACCTTGTTGGGACAGGTAATGTGTGGGTGAGGAGTGGACCTATAGTGATGCGTATTGGTGCAACAGTTTAGTGGGGATACTAGGACGAGGTTGGACGTGTGGGTGCTGCCTTGAGTTAGGGGGCTGCGGTGAAGTTTTGTTGGGCTACTGGGACGAGGGTGGACCTGTGGATACTGCCTTGAGCTAAGGGGGCCATGGTACAGTTTAGTGGGGGTACTGGTATGAGGGCAGACTTGTGGATGCTGCCTTGATGTTCGGGGCTAGTGCGCACTTTAGTCGGGGTATATGCATATTGGTGGGGTACTGGGACGAGGGTGGACTTGTGGGTGCTTCCTTAAGTTCGGGGGTTTGGACGCAGATCCGTGGGGGCACTGGGATGAGGGTGGAAATGTGGTTACTGCTTTAAATTAGGGGTTTGGGGTGCAGTTTAGTAGGGGTAAATCGGTGCTGTCTAAATACAGGGGGCTGGGGCTCATTTTAGTGGGAGTGCTGCGACAAGGACTTGTCAGTTTCAACAGAGGCGTAGAAGTAATGATGATTGCTGGTAGGTAATCCTTGATAAGTTTTTATCATGGTCTGGCGCAGCGGGTTGTTCGACAGCACTAAGTTCTGTTGGTTATGGTGGCGTGTTGTGGCCGTTCCGGGCGCTACTAATCTTTCTCTGCGCAGCAGGTTTCTGCGCGCATTTAATCCATGAATTGGCTCGCTGTGCTATTTATTTAGTCCGCTCAATGTTCTTGCTCGTGCAGACTTAGGGTTTTTTGGGGAAATTAGGCCCTATGTCTTTATGGTATTCTTGGAAAATGAAAGGGACTTTTTACAGAGATATTTTACTTGATCGATTGTGAGAGATCTCAACTTAAAGATTGTTGAACTGCTAGTTAATATAATGGGGGACAGCCATCCTCCTTTCATTGCATATTTTAATACAAAATATATTTTTGAATAATCCATTGTTACTGTCGTATTATGTATCGTTATGTACTGTTTTTATTTTGCTGAACTAATAAATGGACAGGTGAGTCCCCCTTTCACCAAACCGGAGTCGGTACCGGTATGGGAGGCAGTAATGGCGCAAATAGCGCCATGACTACTTCCATACTCGGAATGAGGGCCAATGTATACTCACAGGTCCAAATCTGGGAGGATGATTGTTCACTGTTCTTAAACACTGCTCAAATTCAGATGCATAAAGATTATACAGCGTAGGGGCAAGCACACATCCCTGCTTCAACCTTCAGTTAGTAGGTATAGATTTTCCCACATTGCCTGCTTGTGTTAGATTAATCTGTACCTTAGTATCAGTATGTAAATGCTTCAAAAAATACAAAACAGAGGAATCTATGCCCCAACTCTCCAACTTAGACCAGAGTGTTCCCCCGGTAAACACTGTCAAAAGCCTAACTAATCAACAAAACATAAACACAGTGTTTGATCCGAGTTTTGTAAGGTTTCCGAAATTAATGTAAGCAAAACCCACAAAGGATGACTCGTTGAGCAGTTCTTTCTAAATCCTGTCTGCATAAGATTTAAGAGGGCACGATTTTTAACCCAACATGACAGTGGGCTTCATTACAAGTTTGCTGGTCTGGTAGTAACTGTGCCAGAAAGCTCCCGGCACTGTTGCTACCGGACCGGCAAAGTACGACTTGTGCTCACGGGTGCCTTTCTGCCCGCTAGGTCTGACATGGACGGGCAGACCGACACCCACGAGCACAACTCGACGGATGCACCGGTATCATTCGTGAATGGTGCCGGTGTATCCGTCCTCCCAGTTCCCATTGAGCCCTATGGGGCTCAAATGGGAATGGGGAGTACTGAGTACCGGAACCTGGCAATGGGTAAATATCGGGTCTGCAGGGGTCAGAATACCCCTGTAATTCCCCATTACTGGGTGCCGGTATCTTCACGAGTTAGGCGGCAGCCATGCCGGTTTTACCGGCATGGCTACTGCCAAACTTGTAATGAGGCCCAGTGTCTCAAATAGCAACTTCGCAAATATTTTGGATCCACTGTCCAGCATTGCCAGGAGTCTGTAATTCTCGGGCAAATGCCAAGGGCTCTTCTTATAAACCAGAATTAAAATGGAAGATTACCAAGTCTTGGGGATAATTCCTATCTCACAAATAAATAGGAATACTTGTCGGAGGGCCTCTGCCCAATATTCAGGCTTGTTCTTAAAGATAATATTACAAAGACCATCAGAGCCAGATGACCAGGATGCTGACAATTTGCTAATAATCAAATTCAAATCTGCTTCCTCAACCAGCCTCCCCACTTCAGTGTTAACCATTGACCTAATAGGTGAGATCAAAGAAGATTCCTGATCCACCCAGTAGTTTTGACTGATATGTGTGTCCCAGTGGGACTCTTCTACAGGGCATACTTCGGGGGCCCCATCCTCCATCAGACTGGATCGTATAAAATGCCAGAATTTTCTAGATTCTCTTTCTTGGATGAGTTTGTTCATAATCATCCAGGCTGCGCTGGTCATGCCATGTCGATAATTGATAAGCCAGCGTTTATATATGCCTCTCAAGTAAGAGATTTCTCGATTTTGCAATTTAAAAGTAACATAATACATTTTAACCACAGAAATTGCCACCCTTAGCTCTCTCTTCTTGGTGGCAATAATTGCTTTGTACAGGGGTCCCAGCTTTTTAAAACCACGCCTAACAATAATATACCTGGCAGATTGTGGTGCATACCTGGCAACCAATGTATCCAGATTCCAGGATCAATATTGTACTATAGGGACACCCATAGCTTCTGCCCTAGTCAACCTATCATTTAGTTCCTGTGTGTGCCCCAACGTCCAACAAAGTCTGTTCCCCTGTACATTAACCATTGTATTACATGCAAGCTGCTGGGAGAATATAGATTTAGTAACCTGTAATGTCAGGGTCAAAATCGTATGGTTACTCATTAAGACTGGCAAGATTTTCAATAGGGGTAAATGTTTGCAAAGGGAACCATTCACAAACAAACAGTCAAGGCAACTATATTGTCTACCATTTGTCTACAATCTCTCCACTTCTGACCTTGGGGAAGATATTTCACTTTCCTAGGGACATTCCCCAGGCACTTGGGCAACCCATTATCATAATAGTCCACATTAAAATCCCCAGCCACCATAAGCCCATCCCTGGGATCCAACAACTGCCAAAAACGAAAAACATTACAAAGAGCCTTCCTCAGCCTTGAAGTCTGGGTGCCTCCTGGAGGGTCATATAAAGTGATCACCAACAAATTATCACTACCAACAGGCATCCCAATCATTTCCATGCAGAGTAGATTTTCTTTTAGGCCATACACAGTCATCTCTTTTTCAGAGTAAGCAGTTTTAACACCCATACATAGTCCTCCCACTGGGCAACCTGCTTTAGGGGGTGGGGACAAAAGAAAGAAAATCACGTATCCATCCAGATCAAATCCAGAGGTAAGCCAAGTCTCTTGTATTCAAAATATGTCATTGGCCCTCATGAATTCGAAAACCACCCTGTTATTCAAAAATGACAAATGGCCTTTAGAATTCCAGGACATGACTTTGAAAGTAGTATCTACTAGTTTCCCAATTTCATCGAAAAGCTGCGATGGTGCAAACCACATACCTTCCTCCCTCTCACCGAAATGCCCATTATCAGGATACTGCACATCCCCTCTCACCCCCTCATGAAGTCCCCTACCAGGAACATCTGACCCCAAATCTGCATTCTGCATAGCGCAGAACAAGTAAATATCAAAACCCATACGGGAAAAGGCACTAGTATGTGTGCAGATGGATTGCACCACCAAAGGGGATGCAAAAGCGGCAAGGACCCAGTTCAACTCACTATTAAAAATAGGTAATTCCAGACCCTCTATATCTCTGGTAGTGATAGAGATGATGGCCGCGATTTGATGCAATAAAGTGAGTAACCAGGATCGATAAGAAAATGGGCTATCCCCCTTAGGGAGTCTTTCCACTATTTTGATACACTTTAGCCCAGAAAAACATGCAGGGTCAGGCAATGAAGTCACAAAAGCCGATCTAGCAGCCCTGGTAGCATTCACGTGGGCAAGCAAATTATCATGAGTAAGGTCCTGTGTATAGTCATCGCACCCAGCAAAGTCATTGACCTCTGTTGTCTTAGGCCCCAAACCCATGTGCTCGGCTCTGCCTTCCTTTTGATTACTCTGTGGGGTAGTATATTTGTCCCGTCATCTCAGTTGGAGGATAGGGGGTGGTCCATCTGATCTCACGACATGCTTATGCGTAGCCTTTCCCAACATAGCAGATTTCACACTTTCTCGATCAGGCTCCTGTACATAATCTGTGAGATCTTTGCCTAAGGAGGCTGTAATGGGAAATTGTTTTGGCCGCGGTGGGCATCCTTCGCCTAACCAATTGTCCAGGGGGCTCACGCAGTACCACTTGTCGAACAGTACCATCACCCACCTTGTTTGTGATGGTATAACGGCCAACCGGGGGTGGGGAAGAGAAGGAATACCTCCCTTACTGGGTTCAGGGGACAAAGGTTTCCTCTTTACCTTAAGCAATTGCTTGCGCCTGGACCTCATGTCTTCCTTTTTTTGAAATGTAGTTCGTTTTGCTCTAGATTCTTTTTTGGTCTCCTCATGCAGTGACAAAGGGCTATCCAACATGGATAGTTCCACACAAAGTGCATCCAAAGCATGCTCCTCAGAAGAGGCAATAATGTTCACAGTGTCAGCCTGATCCATTGACGGGCCCAATGGAAGAAGATCAATCACATTGTTTCCCAGCCCCCTCTGGGCTGTTTGGATAATCTCGGTCAGCCCTTGGTTTAACTAATCATGGGGAGTGGAATGCCCCAACAAATGGGTCCTAAACTGGCTCACCCTATATTTAATGTCGGACTGACCGGTTGCCAAACTATAACCTAATAGAAACAATGATTCAATCTTGGCTTCCATGTGCTGCAAGTAGCCGGCTCCCGTGGAGGGTAGAGTTGGATGCCCCTCTGCCCCCCACCATGGGAGATAAGGTCTCTCCATCTTCGCTATCCGTGCTGATGTCATTCTAGGAGGTTAAATACTTCTCCAAGTCCAGCGAGGCCAAGAGATTAGTGGACAGGTTGGAGCATGCTGCATGAGAAAAAGGGGCCAGGGAATTTCTTTTTAAAGAGAAGCACGGATTAAGCAGGGACTCATTGTTGTCGATGGTATTAGAGTTTCCTAGGCACAATGCTTGATCCTTACTCTCCCCGACTTGACTTCCATACTTGGCATGTTCTTTACTCCCCCCACAAATGGCATGTTCTTCTTTACTCAGGGGGAGTGATACATCATTTGTTACAGTAAGAGATGGTTTATCGAAAATAAATGAGTAATCTCACTTTGTGCTGAACAGCCACCAACCTCTTTACCCTTTTTTCCCTTTTTCTCCTTATTTGTAGTTTTAGTCACAGAATGCTTCAATCTTCCAAGAGAAGAGCTACGAGCCTGTTTCTCTCTAATGGGAACAGCGCTGCGCAGACCGTATAAATGCCTTTTAAAGACTGACATAATGTCAAACCCAACAAGCCAATACAATGATGAAAACAAAATAACTATCCCTTATCATATACCAATCCAGGATGTGCAAGGCGGCACGTACCGAAAGCAGGAGTAATAAACACCTCCGAGACAAAGACGATACCTGACTTTCTTGCAGCAGCAACCGCCATTAACCAAACACCTAACAACCGTTTTAGGTTAGTACCTCCACAGCCGGGTCCACGCCCCCACCCTGAACCAGATGAGATAGGAAGCCGACTGGGGGAGCAGTGAACTGCGATTGAACTACAATTTCCTGGGGAGGCGGCTCCACGTCTTTGGAAAACTATGCAGGCGCAATAAGAGAGCTAATCCTCCACTGCCTTTCGCAGTTGGCCTCACTTCCCACTAGAGGAATGGACCCAATGCAACCAGTGAGTCAAGCCACACTGTATACAGAGTTGGAAGGAGTACAGCATGTCTCTCTCACAACCGACTCCCCGACAACGCTTGCCTACCTGTGTAGTGTTCTTTTCACAACTCTTTTTTATTGCCTCCGGTTTCACGTACCTATACTTCTCCAGTGCAAAGGAATTTTAACCTGGGAGTTCAAATTGACTTGGGCTTATCCTGCAAAGCACATAAACATTTGGGCAAAAAAAAAACGTTTTTTTACCTTTAAACTCTGCTAATGCAACTTTTCAAAAATAAAATTAAGCCAAATGTAACTTTTCCTAATGCAACACTTCACCAATAAAAATAAATGTACATTTGCAAATGATTTTAATGTGATTACTTTTTGCATACACTAAAATGTATATGTCTAGGTCTACTGAAATGCTTGATCAACTGTCTTCACACCATTCAGATTGCAACAGCATACATTATCCTAATTTGAAAGAAGAGTGCCCCATGTGTGGGTTTCACTACATTTTCTTCAATGGTTACCTGTTGTGAGGCACATTGATTTTTTAAATCTCTCTGTGTGGTGTGTAAATCCAACATTATATGTTACATTATGTTATGTTACTGGGCGTTTGTATAGCGTATATCATGGTTGTTATCCATCACTTCCAATTAACACAGCTCATAATTATAAACCAAACCAACCTCTGCACTCAATCAAATTTCACCTTAACACAATCCCATCCTTTCATTGCCAACAGTATCCAATAGGTGGACACAGTACATATCTCCCTCTTGAAGAAGTGACTGAAAGTTCCCCCCTCTCTGTGTGCGTTTGACTACTTGCAGTATTTGGAATTTCAATTGTGCTATGGTATGATGTTGATCAGAGAATTGTCTGGCCACTGGAGACCTGGGAACATTGCATTTTATGTTAGACTTATGCTCCTATCTGTCACGTCTTCTACAGAGAGAGATGTACTAGGTCCACCTATTGGATACTGTGATGTCCCACCCTCTGAGCTTCGGGCTCAGCGTTAGGCCGCGGGTGGATAGGCCTCTGGTGCGCAGCGCGGGACGGCTGGGCGCAGCTAAAGAACACGCAGACCACTTCGATCGTTGCATAAACCCGGACTGGCGCTCTGACGCCAGTTCCGGATGATTCCTTTATTTCCTGTGTGCTACCTGACCTTCCACTATCGGGGCACGTGACACCACATTCCTCCCCAACATGGAGGTGTTTGCACAGGTGTAAACAAATTCAACTATATACATTATTAGCTGGCCATTGGCATACCTTGTCTCACATCACGACTGTGTACAAATTATCACTCGTCGAGTTCATCTTCTCAATGTTTCGGCTGGCCTATTCTGTCCACGACATATCCTTTCAGGCGGGATGACGGTTTGGGCCTTTCGCTCAGAAGATACCTGGTGTTCCTCTTCTCTGGGGCGTCCATCTTGGGAGTCTCAGCTTTTCTTGGCTCTATTGCTTGCGCCTGGACCTCATGTCTTCCTTATTTTGAAATGTAGTTCGTTTTGCTCTAGATTCTTTTTTGGTCTCCTCATGCAGTGACAAAGGGCTATCCAACATGGATAGTTCCACACAAAGTGCATCCAAAGCATGCTCCTCAGAAGAGGCAATAATGTTCACAGTGTCAGCCTGATCCATTGACGGGCCCAATGGAAGAAGATCAATCACATTGTTTCCCAGCCCCCTCTGGGCTGTTTGGATAATCTCGGTCAGCCCTTGGTTTAACTAATCATGGGGAGTGGAATGCCCCAACAAATGGGTCCTAAACTGGCTCACCCTATATTTAATGTCGGACTGACCGGTTGCCAAACTATAACCTAATAGAAACAATGATTCAATCTTGGCTTCCATGTGCTGCAAGTAGCCGGCTCCCGTGGAGGGTAGAGTTGGATGCCCCTCTGCCCCCCACCATGGGAGATAAGGTCTCTCCATCTTCACTATCCGTGCTGATGTCATTCTAGGAGGTTAAATACTTCTCCAAGTCCAGCGAGGCCAAGAGATTAGTGGACAGGTTGGAGCATGCTGCATGAGAAAAAGGGGCCAGGGAATTTCTTTTTAAAGAGAAGCACGGATTAAGCAGGGACTCATTGTTGTCGATGGTATTAGAGTTTCCTAGGCACAATGCTTGATCCTTACTCTCCCCGACTTGACTTCCATACTTGGCATGTTCTTTACTCCCCCCACAAATGGCATGTTCTTCCTTACTCAGGGGGAGTGATACATCATTTGTTACAGTAAGAGATGGTTTATCGAAAATAAATGAGTAATCTCACTTTGTGCTGAACAGCCACCAACCTCTTTACCCTTTTTTCCCTTTTTCTCCTTATTTGTAGTTTTAGTCACAGAATGCTTCAATCTTCCAAGAGAAGAGCTACGAGCCTGTTTCTCTCTAATGGGAACAGCGCTGCGCAGACCGTAAAAATGCCTTTTAAAGACTGACATAATGTCAAACCCAACAAGCCAATACAATGATGAAAACAAAATAACTATCCCTTATCATATACCAATCCAGGATGTGCAAGGCGGCACGTACCGAAAGCAGGAGTAATAAACACCTCCGAGACAAAGACGATACCTGACTTTCTTGCAGCAGCAACCGCCATTAACCAAACACCTAACAACCGTTTTAGGTTAGTACCTCCACAGCCGGGTCCACGCCCCCACCCTGAACCAGATGAGATAGGAAGCCGACTGGGGGAGCAGTGAACTGCGATTGAACTACAATTTCCTGGGGAGGCGGCTCCACGTCTTTGGAAAACTATGCAGGCGCAATAAGAGAGCTAATCCTCCACTGCCTTTCGCAGTTGGCCTCACTTCCCACTAGAGGAAAGGACCCAATGCAACCAGCGAGTCAAGCCACACTGTATACAGAGTTGGAAGGAGTACAGCATGTCTCTCTCACAACCGACTCCCCGACAACGCTTGCCTACCTATGTAGTGTTCTTTTCACAACTCTTTTTTATTGCCTCCGGTTTCACGTACCTATACTTCTCCAGTGCAAAGGATTTTTAACCTGGGAGTTCAAATTGACTTGGGCTTATCCTGCAAAGCACAGAAACATTTGGGCAAAAAAAAAACGTGTTTTTACCTTTAAACTCTGCTAATGCAACTTTTCAAAAATAAAATTAAGCCAAATGTAACTTTTCCTAATGCAACACTTCACCAATAAAAATAAATGTACATTTGCAAATGATTTTAATGTGATTACTTTTTGCATACACTAAAAGGTATATGTCTAGGTCTACTGAAATGCTTGATCAACTGTCTTCACACCATTCAGATTGCAACAGCATACATTATCCTAATTTGAAAGAAGAGTGCCCCATGTGTGGGTTTCACTACATTTTCTTCAATGGTTACCTGTTGTGAGGCACATTGATTTTTTAAATCTCTCTGTGTGGTGTGTAAATCCAACATTATATGTTACATTATGTTATGTTACTGGGCGTTTGTATAGCGTATATCATGGTTGTTATCCATCACTTCCAATTAACACAGCTCATAATTATAAACCAAACCAACCTCTGCACTCAATCAAATTTCACCTTAACATAATCCCATCCTTTCATTGCCAACAGTATCCAATAGGTGGACACAGTACATATCTCCCTCTTGAAGAAGTGACTGAAAGTTCCCCCCTCTCTGTGTGCGTTTGACTACTTGCAGTATTTGGAATTTCAATTGTGCTATGGTATGATGTTGATCAGAGAATTGTCTGGCCACTGGAGACCTGGGAACATTGCATTTTATGTTAGACTTATGCTCCTATCTGTCACGTCTTCTACAGAGAGAGATGTACTAGGTCCACCTATTGGATACTGTGATGTCCCACCCTCTGAGCTTCGGGCTCAGCGTTAGTCCGCGGGTGGATAGGCCTCTGGTGCGCAGCGCGGGACGGCTGGGCGCAGCTAAAGAACACGCAGACCACTTCGATCGTTGCATAAACCCGGACTGGCGCTCTGACGCCAGTTCCGGATGATTCCTTTATTTCCTGTGTGCTACCTGACCTTCCACTATCGGGGCATGTGACACCACATTCCTCCCCAACTTGGAGGTGTTTGCACAGGTGTAAACAAATTCAACTATATACATTATTAGCTGGCCATTGGCATACCTTGTCTCACATCACGACTGTGTACAAATTATCACTCGTCGAGTTCATCTTCTCAATGTTTCGGCTGGCCTATTCTGTCCACGACATATCCTTTCAGGCGGGATGACGGTTTGGGCCTTTCGCTCAGAAGATACCTGGTGTTCCTCTTCTCTGGGGCGTCCATCTTGGGAGTCTCAGCTTTTCTTGGCTCTATTTGCTGGCATGGACTGCCCGAGTTTCGGGGAGTGACTGGGCTTCGCGGGGTGGCTTGGCCGGGGGGTGAGTGCGGTACCTCTGCTTCTCCCCTCAACGGTATTGGCTGTTCTTCCCACAGTTCCGGGGGTACTTTCCTGAAATGGGACACGTTCTTCGTCACTGTCTCCCCTCCTCGGGTGGCTGTGATCATGCTGTGGTTTGTGGTACTAACGGTCCATGGCTGGACTTCATAGTTGAGGGACATTTTTTTAGGCAGGGCTCGATTCTTGACGATGACGGTGTCTCCTGGTGTTAGCTCTCGATGGCGGGCTCGTCTGGTGACGCTTTCTCGCTCATTTCGCCTCAGCCGCGTGGCGTCCATGGTGGGGATGTCTGGTTCCGGAGATATCCACTGGGGGTGTATGGGTAGTTCTGCTTGTATGGGCACGCCCAGCATGAGGGCTGCCGGGCTGACCCCTGAGTGCGGGGTCTGCCGGTGTGTTCTCAGGAACCGGTACACTGTCTTTAGCCACGGGCGCCCTTGTTCTTTGGCTATTCTGATGACCTTGTTGAGTGACCCCATGAATCTTTCCGCGTCACCGTTCGCCTGGGCCACCTTGGGGTGATCCGTTGGTGCTTGACATTCACCTCGTTGAAGTACTCGCGTAGTTCCTGACTAGTGAAGGAAGGTCCATTGTCGCTTTTCACCTTCCTCGGTATTTCATGCGTGGCGAATATCTTCTCTAGTGCGAGGATTGTGGTTTCCGCGTTGGTGGATGGCACGTGCTCTACCTCCGGGTATCGGCTAATTTCGTCTATCACTACGAGAAGGTACCCTTCACCGGCCACTGTGCAGTGGTCCATGCTGACAGCATCCCAGCGCTTCCGGCTTCTTGGGGCGCTGCTAATCGGTTCCGGATGTTCTGGTCTTCTGGATGCTTGGCATGCCGCGCAAGACTCGACTAGTTCCACTACTCTTTGCTGTATGTTCGGCATCCACATCCGGGACTTGAGATATGCAGAGGTTTTGACTATGCCTTGATGACCACTGTGCGCTAGGCGGAGAGTCCTGTCTTCTAGGGACTCAGGCAGTACGATTCTGTGTCCTTTGAGTATGATGCCTTCTGGGGCTATCGAGAGCTTGTGCCTGATCCCGAATAGCGCCCTGAGCTTGACTTGGGCCACCGAGGTGCGCTGAGCCATCGACGTGAGATAGTTTTTCCAGTTTCCTGATCGGATGGTGGCAGTGGTGTGCTGCAGGATGGCGTCCGATGCTGTCTCACTGGCTACTTCCTGTAGGGTTAGGGCTCGTGGTCTCGCGCAGGCTACTATGTGACAGACGTGCTCGTCGGTCTCCTTCGCTTGGCGCCGTTCTTTGTCTGTAGCGGGTCGCGGGTGGCGGGACAGGTAGTCTGCCGGGTTGTCTGTTCCTGGGCGATAGTCAACCTCGATGTTGTACGGTTGTAGCTGTAACATCCATTTTTCGATGCGTGCAGGCGGGTGGGGAGAGGATCCACGGAATATCGGGATCAGGGGTTTGTGATCTGTGAGGACTTTTGCTTGTTTGCCCAACAGGTACACTTTGAAGTGACGGCACCCCCACAAGATGGCTAGTGCTTCCCTCTCAATGTGTGCGTAATTCTGTTCAGGTTTTGTGAGCGCTCGGCTGGCGAACGCGATGGGGACTACGTTTCCTTCGATGTCAGTCTGTGTTAGGACTGCCCCGAGGCCAACCGGACTGGCGTCGACCAGAAGCTCAGTCTGCTTCTCTGTGTTGAAGAACGCCATGGTGGTGGACTCGGATAGCGTGTCTTTAATTTGTTGAAACGCTTGTCGGTGGGAAGTGGTCCATTCCCACTTTTGGTCCTTCTTCGTTAGCTCCCTGAGTGGGCTCGCCGTGCTGGCGAGATCAGGGATGAAGCGTGCGCAATACGTCGCCATTCCCATGAAGCTTCTCACTTCGGAGGCTGACTGGGGTGCTTTGGAGTCTTTTATGTCTCGTACTTTGGACGGGTCGGGGGATACGCCTTTGGCGCTGAAAATGTATCCGAAGAAGCATATTTCATCCTTGTTGAATTCGCATTTCTCGGCGTTGAGTGTTAGTCCTGCTTCTTCGAGTCTTGTCAGGACTGCTTTTAGTCACTTGTGGTGGTCTTTCTTGTTTGATGCCTATACGAGAATATCGACACTGATATTGGTGGTGCCTTCCAACCCCGTGATGACTTTGCAGATTTCGTGCTGGAACACTTATGCGGCTGATGATATTCCGTAATTGAGTCGTTTATACCTCATCAGGCCGAGGTGAGAGGAGAATTTAGTGATATATCTCGACTCTTTGGACAGTCTCAGTTGGTGATAGCCTGATCTGAGGTCAAGTTTACTGAAGACCGTTGCCCCTGTGAGGTCTACAATGAGCTCGTCTATCGTAGGTGTTACGTGACGTTCTCTCCCAATGGCGGCGTTGGGAAGCCTCATGTCAATGCAGATTCGTACTGCGTCTGGTTGTTTGGGCTTTTGAGCAACTACCATGGGTGAGACTCACGGGGTAGGCCCTGACGTCTTTTCAATGATCCCTGCTTTCTCTAGTTTGGTTAACTCTTTTTCCACTGCTCCCCTTAGGTGGAACGGGATCCTTCGATGCCTAACTGCTTTGGGTTCAATTGTTGGGTCTATGTGGAGCTTGATGGTTCTTCCTTTCAGGCACCCAATACCTTGGAACAGCTTCTTGTATCGTCTTAGCAGGCTATCGAGCTCATCCTGTTGAAGGTTGAATGCGAAATGGATCAGCTCCAGCTTCTCTGCGGTTCGGCAGCTCAATAGCGTCTCGCATCCGGCGTCTACCACGTAGATGCGAGCTCTGTGGTTGGCGTTTTTGTATGTGAAGTCTGATTTGAACGACCCTTGTACAGGCAAAGGCTTCTTGCTTCCATAGGCGTAGAGTCGGACCTTCTTCTCATGAAGAGTGGGCTTCGGGTGGAGTATGCAGTACGCTGTCACCGGCATGACGTTTACTGTTGCGCCGCTATCGATGACGACTTTCAACGGAGCTCCGTTGGACAGGACGGTGCATGACGGTCTCTTTTTCTGTCGCGATCGGTGCGGCTCGACGGCCGAGATCAAGTGTACTCGGTGTGTCCGTTTACTCCCCTTTTTCCGCCTGTTTTTGTTTCTCGTTTCTGGGGACGAGCTGTCGTCGCTGTCGTCGCTGCTGCTCGTGTCCGGAGACCTTTGGGAGTCGTCCACAGCTCTTGCTTTTCCTCTTCGCTCTTGTTGGCGGGATTCTCTGGGTGCAAACTTTTTCTTGCGATCTTGTGCAGGCTGCTGCGCTGCGTCATTTCTGTTTGGCGGGTTCAGACATACTGCGGCATAGTGGTTGAGGCGGTTGCATTTCCTGCACGTGGACCCCTATGCCGGGCAAGATTCACCTTTGTGCCATGGGCCTCCGCACCATTTGCAGTTCTTGTCTTGTCCCTGCGCTCTGCTGGACCTTCGGCCTTGTTTCGTGCGACTGCTCTGGTGTTTAGAGATGGCAGCGATATCCTCGGAGGGTCTAGGGTTGTCTAGCGGCAGTCTCTGGATCGCGACCTCTATGGTCGCTACCTGATCTTCAGTTTGTTCACGGAGGCGTGCCATTTCCAGGATGCGAGAGAGTCTTATGTTCCTCTCGGACAGGATGGCTCTTCTCAGTTTTTCTGAGGATATCCCATTGATGATTTGGAGACGGAGGGCAAATTCTTCGTCTGGGAACTCGCAACCTACCGCCATTTCTCGAAGGCGAGCATGGAACTTGTCAACGGTCTCTTTCTCGCGTTGTCGTGCCATACAAAAGTGGATCGTTCGTAATCCGGGTTGAGATCGGGCTTGAACATGTTCGTGAGCGCCGCTTTGGCTGCGTCGTAGTCATCGTTGTTGCCACGATTTGGGGTTGCGTTAAACAGGCGCAGGGCGGCTGCTCCGATGTTGAGGAGGAGGAACGTGCACTTCTTCCTCACTATGGCGATGTCTCTTGCATCTAGATGCATTTCAAATTGCTGTAGCCAGATTTCCCACCTAATAGCTGCCCCGGTGGTAAAAGGATCAAACGGTGGCATGAAGGTCGTCTGCGCTGGATCCGGAGGGTCCATTGTGAGGCTTCTCCTGGATAATGGGCCGGTGCTGGCTCTCGTGGGGCTGGTATTCGGGCTGGACATGTTATCGAAAATTTGCGGCCTTGCTGGTTATGTCATAGTTAGAAAGATTCTCCGACGTGCCGGGTGCTTGCGTTGTCGACCAATATCTTTTTCCCCGTGTCGGGGTGGTGTGATGGGGATGTTGCGCCGGGAAGAGCTTGTTGCTCGTCGGCCTTGTGCAAGGTAGTTGGTCATCCGCGGTAGCAGGCGGAGGGATGATACGCGGTTCTGCATCGCGGTGGCACGTGGAGGGAAAAGATGATCCGCTGTGCGTTGCAGAAACGCGGGTTCTTTCCGCCTCGTCGCCAGTGTGATGTCCCACCCTCTGAGCTTCGGGCTCAGCGTTAGGCCGCGGGTGGATAGGCCTCTGGTGCGCAGCGCGGGAAGGCTGGGCGCAGTTAAAGAACACGCAGACCACTTCGATCGTTGCATAAACCCGGACTGGCGCTCTGGCGCCAGTTCCGGTGATTCCTTTATTTCCTGTGTGCCACGTGACCTTCCACTGGCGGGGCACGTGACACCACAGATACTGTTCAGCCAAAGGGCTTAAATGAAGAATGTTCTTTGAATTGTTTTGTACGACACTAATCAATTGCATGTGATTATCTTAATTGGATCCACCCAATGGGCATCATGTAATCAATCATAAAGTGTCTGTAGTAAGATTGTTCCTCTTATATTCGTGTGTATTATCATTTTATTGAATGAGATGTCTTTTTGTTCACTATATAAGAAATGGACCCATCTGAGGGTAATTGGAGTTGGAATGTATCACCCATACATTGATTTACAGTAGTGGATTAATGTTGCCAGGATGTAGCGATGGATTAACAACAAAGGTGACCAGTTAATAACTATATAATCTTGATTATGGATGGGCAAGGAGGGGCCGGTAGAACCTGCAACTAATTGTTTATGTTTATGTTTATTAGGTTTATATAGTGCTTTAATCAAAAGTGCTTTACAATATAATAACAAGGTACAATAATGGAAGAATTGTATAATTGTATAGTGTGTAAATGTAAATGTGAGGCTTGGTCTGTAGAACCACTGTGAGCTCCCTGCAAAATATGATTGAATCACATGAACATGTCAAAATGGAATGTGCATTTAAATAATGGCATTCATTGATAATGCAGACAAGTGTAAGATGAGATATCAAAAGTAAACATTAGCAACATCCATAAGAGATGAGCATTGCTCAGTATTATCTACGTTAGAATAATGTGAGGTACTTTGACTAATCATATAAGAGCCACTTAGAAGCTGACCCGTTGGAGTAGAAACTTTATCCCAGGGAGCTGGGGTGTGGTTTACCTGCTTTTATATTGGAGATCCATCAGTAAATAAGTCTGAACACAATGGATTACACTAATAAAATTAGTTATCACAGAGATTAGTGACATGTTGCTTTGAATTTATGTACAGGACGCCATTCTAAGATGGTGTCTAGGCTGTAGAATCCATTTCAGTTAGTCCTTCTTTGATGCGTTAACACACCAGATTCTATAAGCAATATCAAGATGTCGGGCGTCACAAGCATACAGAGAGTGCTGTTGCCCTGGTGATTGTTACGCTCACCTGGTCTCTGCGGAGGCGTTGGGGCACAGTTTCAGCCCTCCCTGAACTTGAATCACCCCCTTCAGGCCTCTCCCTCAGTAGAAAAGCTGTGAGTGGTGGTACATGGTGATACTGCTCCTGTGAATTATGGAAGATAAGCTCTTACAAGCTCTTGCAAGTTACGGTGGTCCGTGATGACAGTGACTGTATGTCTCGCCCTCAAGAAGGTAATGTCTCCGGGCCTTTAATGCTGCTTTAATCGCCAGTAATTCCTTATCTGTGATTGCGTAGTTCAACTCGGGGGCTGAAAATTTGCGGGACTACAATGCGACGGGGTGTACTTGTCCTGTTTCAGGGTCTCGTTGTGACAATACTGCTCCCATGGCTATTTTTGAAGCATCTGTCTCAACCATGTAAAATAGGTCTGGTCGTGGGAGTCGAAGCACTGGTGCTGTAGTGAATGCTAGTTTCAACTTCGGGAAGGCTCCTTCAGCTTCTGTCGACCAATTGAATTTTTGATTTTTCTTTAACAAGGAAGTAATTGGATGTACAATTTGTGAAAACCCAGGTATAAACCGACGGTAAAAGTTGGTGAATCCGAGCACTCTTTGCACTCCTTTCGTGGATGTTGGTGAGGGCCATTGGAGGATTGCATCCACCTTCCGTGTATCCATATGGACGCCTTGTGTTGTGAGCATGAAACGGAGAAACTCGACCTTGGTTACATGGAAAAAACATTTTTCCAACTTGGCATACAATTGGTGTGGGTCGAAGCTTCTCCAAGACTACCCAGACATGGCCTACATGTTCTCCCATTGAATTTGAGCAGATAAGAATGTCGTCAATGTAAACAAGAGCACAAACATCCAGTAGTTCACAGAGTACATCATTCATAAAGAATTGGAACGCCGCGGGGGCATTGCATAGCCCGAAGGGCATGACCTGGTATTTAAAGAGGCTGTACTTCATGCGGAAGGCCGTTTTCCACTCGTGTCTCTCTTTTACTCTTACAAGATGGTATGTTCCTTTTAAATCCAGTTTTGTGTAGATTTGGGCATGTTTCACTTGGTCCAGTAGCTCTGGCATAAGTGGTAAAGGATATCGATTTTTTACTGTGATCTGATTGATGGCTCTATAGTCGATGCAAGTTCTTAAGTGTCCTACTTTTTAGGCATGAAGACTAAGGGTGAGGAGGCAGGTGACTTGGACGGGCGAATGCAACCGTAAGCCAGGTACTGATCCAGGTATGTTCTGAGATGCTGATTTTCCTGTTCTGTCCGAGCGTACATTCAGCTGCAAGGGATCTGGGCTCCGGGTGCAAGATCTATTTGACACAGAATGTTGGCTTGCTCTTTTTTGAAGACATCCTGTTAATCTTGGTATTCAAGCGGTAAGAAGCTGACGAGGCCCAACACGATTCCTTTCTTCGGTTTCAGATTGGTGTCATTTTTTTTTAAACATGTGTCGGCACAATCATGGGGAAATGTCAGAGCTCATTTTCGCCAGTCGATCCTAGAATTGTGGATCTCCAGCCAGGGCATTCCCAATATCATCTGGAACTGAGGAGCACCGATGAGATCGAAAGTAATGTCCTCTTGATGCCCGTCCTGACACAGAAGCTTGACTTTCTCGGTGTATTGTGTCACCAGGCTGGATGATAGCTGAGAACCATCCACAGCAGTGCTGTTTTCCGATTTCTGCTTCTGTCGAAGAGGAAGGCCTATTCAGAGAGCCAAATCTTGGTCAATGTAGTTACCCACAGCTCCACAATCAATATATGCCTCCAAGGCATGTATTTTTGTTGGTTGCTTGTGATTCACCAAAAGCACTGAAAGGAATAGATGTGAGGTCTGTACGGATTCCTTTTTCATGCTCGACAAGCAGACACCTACACTTGTCAGGCATTGGCCTTTCCCGAGTTCTGTTCTTCTTCTTCATCAGATTTGTCTGTTGCCCCAACCGTTTTCTTGGGTCCTTTTACCGGGCAGTCACGGAGGAAGTGACCTGCTTGTCCACAATATAAGCAAAGCTGTTGTTATATTCTTTTTTCCCTTTCTGCTTTGGTAAGGGAACTTCGTAATCCACCAATTTGCATTGGCTCAGACTGCTCATGTGGTTTAGTCTGATTCTCAGAAGGTTGTACGTAAACTGACCATCCCTCTGATCTAGCTCAATCCATTTTACGATTCTGCACCCTATGATCGAGTTGCACCGTCAGGTCTTTGTAGTCTGCACACCTCTCAGGGGGATTCAGCACTTGCGCCAACACATCTTTAAGTTCTCCACGTAACCCTTGGTTAAAGAGTGTAGTCCTCTTCTCTTCTGGCCAGTTGATCTGGGCTATGAGATGATTGAAGGTTGCAACATAGGTTAATAGATCTTGACTCCCATGTCTGAGTAACAACAACTTGTTGTCCAGAGCTTGTCCTTGAGTATGACGGGCAAACAATTTCTCCATCTCATGTTGGAAATTCCCAAAGTTTGGGAGTAAAGGGTCATCTTGATTTACCAAACGTATAGACCAGTCCGCTGCACTACCTCCTAAATTCGAGAGTACAAACGCCACTTTGGCTTGGTCATTAGGAAAGGCTCCTAGTCTGCACAAGAAATGAAGGTGACATTGGTTCATAAATACAGCAAACTTGTATGGGTCGCTGATGAAGCGTTCGGGAGGGGCTTGAGGCACTGCACCTGGAAGAACCACCTGAACCGATGTTGATTGTTGTGTTGTGGAAGAATGAGAAGAATGGGTCACTGCAGGCAGTGGAACCTGTCCTGCTTGTACTTGTAGCATTTGTCTTGCCAATTCATCAGTTCTTTCTCGAGTTACAATACGATCCCTCCATAATACATTGGTTTGCTGTCTTGAAGCAAGTACTTCAGCCCATAATTCCCCTAGTAAGAGGGCTAACTGATCTATTTCTGAAGTTTCCATAATGTCCAGGCATAGAGTATTAGAGGCTTCACGTTTTGTTACGCTGACCTGGTCTCTGCGGAGGCATTGGGGCACGGTTGCAACCCTCTCTGAACTTGAATCACCCCCTTCAAGCCTCTCCCTCAGTAGAAAAGCTGTGAGCGGTGGAACGTGGTGATACTGCTCCTGTGAATAATGGAAGATAAGCTCTCCGTCCTGCTACTTCTGGCAGGGGCGCGTCGAATGGGATCTAGTTCCTTCACTGATCCCTGGTAAGGATAAGTCCATTTCAGCTGTGACTATGCTTCTCCTTATGATTGGTAAGTCTTTCTTGAGCTCTTGTGATGCTGTTCGTTCTGTTTAATATCTTTATATGTTGCTCCTATTTATGCGCGCAATAATGTCTCTTTTCTGTTTCCTTTCCTTAGATGGAAATGCAGCCTCAATGCAGCTGTGAGATGCGAGACGCGGCCGCATGGAAGATGGATGCTACTGCAATGTTCTGCAGGTAAGTGATGGTTTAAGGAAAGTGAGAAGTGTGGGGAAGCGCAACCTTAAACTGACTGTTTTTTCGATGTCAAACCTTGTCTTCTGTTTTTCCATGCAGGCGCTGCTGTCGACGATGGAGCATGTCGTGCTGTGGTGTCAAGATGAAGATTACGGCGTTCTGGAAAGTGTAAAGATGAATACTTGTTTTGCCGAAGAGATGTGAAGGTAAGAACAGCTTCCCCCCAGATGGTAAGTATGCTGGCAGGAAGCAGGATGTCCAGGAAGCAGGATCTTCAAAGGTAAGTCTGACCTCAGGCGACGGTGAGTGTTACGCTGCTTGCAAGAGCAGAATAACCCAAAGCATCGGTCTTGAGGATCGGGGCAGCTTATATAGCTGAGATCGTGGGCATGCCCATTAGGGCTGTTTTATCAGCCACACTCTGACACTCCTAGAGAGTGAGCACGTGCAAAGGCAAACCATTAGCAGCCACACCCAAAAATACACTTGGGGCTGCTTAATGGATGGAATGTTCAAGGTTAATGCATCCTGCTTAATGGATGGAATGTTCAAGGTTAATGCACCTGAAGTGCTATGTCCATAATAAAAGCTTTTTTTAATCAAAAATGTTTTATTACATTTTACATACATACATAAACATTACACATAACACTGTGCATTGCAGGGGGAGGAAGAAACAGAGGGTAAACCATAATGGGGGGTCAAAACAGAATTGGGGAGGGGGATGGGGATTTTCCCCCACAAAGCCCCACATATGTTCACTTTTTACGTGAATGATGTCATCAATCAGGCTGATTGACTGCTGTGCACCTACGCATGCACTGCACCCGATCATTTCTGAGCCCTGTTTGAATGTTCAACATGACAATTGACTTGTGTCATGTCCAAGTGACCTACCATTGATGTATCCATGTGCCTCCCATCACTGTATTTGAACACACTGGCGTTGTTGCAGTGTGTGAAACATGTGTGTTTTGTCCCACTCTTTTGCATGTTCTATTTGAGATGATATGCGTTTGACATGGATGGTGGACAGTAGTGACTAAATCCCATCTGGGTGTTCTTGTCAGTTCTGGCATGGCTATGCTACCTGCCATCTGTGTGCTGGCAAGTGTCATGTTTGTGGATCGTCCATGCCACTCACAGGCTAATGTGTGATGCAGGTGCTATGCACCATACAGCACATGTGTTACTTTTCCATTTTGGAGTCATCAGTGTCTGCTTTCAGGGTCCCCTTCAACTTCATTGCCACTGCATGAATGGCTGAGTTTGTGTCATGTGTGACATGTCTGATTAATGTATTGAATGTGTACATTGTGATACCTTTGTGTGTCGGCTATGCTGTTCATGCGTGTCTTCATTACTTTTCATTTTGTGCAGGTGATGAGGTACTAGATGCTGTGGAGGAGGAGGAGATGGCGCAGGGGCAGGAGTACTCAGAGCCCCAACCAAGCACCACTGGAGGAAGTGAGGTGGTGGTGCACGAGAATCCATTGGTCTTACAGACCATGCTGTCCACGGGTGTCTCTGGGTAAACCTCTGATGATCTCTATGGTTCAGGTGCTGAATCAGACATTGAGACAAATGTCCCGTCGCAGGTGAGTGTTTCTGGCAGGAATGCTGTTCTGTCCAATGCACCTGCACTGAAGGTAGACACCTCAACGTCCCATTCAGTGTTGGAATGTCTGCCTGTGGCGGTTACAGATGCAGGGTCACACTCCCCAATATTTGCTCCTGTTCCTGGGGCAGCACATCAAACGAGGAATGCAGTCCTGCAGCCTAAGGCAGTGCCAGCAAAGCAAACTGCACATCACCTTGGGGCTAACAGATGTTGTGTCCGGCAATGCAGTGGCCGTGCGCCACCGGGCAATACTGTGTGGGAGAACTCCATTTATGCAATTGCAGCACAACAGGGGGCATCATGTGAGATGATGGCTCAGGCTGTGGATATGGTGGCCACTTCTATTCTCCACCCAGAAAGGCAGGTGGAACTCCAGCAGCAGGCAACGGAGTCCACGTGCCGCTCACACAGGGAGGACATGTTGGCTGCCAACAGGGACCGACGGGCTGAACTGGAGGCTCTGCGCACAGCCATATCTGCAGAGGCACAGGCTCACAGGGATGCCCTGAGGGTAGAAAACAGCTCCCTCAGACCTACTCTGGGTGCACTTGAGGTGTCCCAGAGTACAAGGTCAGAACAGTAGCTGGAGCAACTATCACGCACAATCTCAGCTGAGCTCCAGGCAACCCATGAGGAGATCCAGGCATCACGGGAGGCCTTGCAGGCAGAAGTCTGTGCTATCTGTGAGGTGCTGCATGGGGATCTCCGGACCATCATCCTGCAGAACCAAACCTTTCAGACCTGCATGCCTGCTGCCATGGAGGAGCATGCCAGGGCTTTGCGTGGTCTGCCTCCCATACCATGCACACCTTCTAATGTAGCACCAGAGGGTGAAAACAGCGATGGCAGTTCTCCCACTATCGGGTAGCCGTGCAGGCCATGAGCCCATGGAGGGTATTTTTTTTTCTCAACATCCACGCATGTGGTTGTTGGGGTGCACCATGCACCTCCTCCCTGCCATGGCCATATTTGATTTATTATTTTTTTAAATTTTATTTTTAAAATTTTTGTATTTCCTCTTATTTTGTCTATTATGCATTCATTTTACAGTGTGTTGCTTTGTGTGGCATCTGTAGGCATCCACTGTGTGTTCCAGCTGGGCCCATGCAGGCTTGTCTTTTGTTTGAAGCTTGGGGTCCAGACACATATGCCACTCCTGCTTCCCCTTTCCATGGACTCGCAAGGGTGGCACCATGTGACAGTACCTTACACAGAGGCATTGGGCTTCCATCAGTTGTGTGTTCAGTCTGTAGTCCAAACTGTGTATACACCCCTAGTGGGGATTACTGATGATTTCTCCACTGCATGGTTGATTTGCATATTGTATTCCATATTGCTCATTATGTATATTTGCATGTAGCTTCTTCATGTCTTACCTTGCCTGTTTCCATTGCAGATGCGGTTAATGTTGTATGCAGTACCCTGCCACATTTACCTACCAGCAACACACTGGAGATGGAAGGGGTCGATGTGGTGCCTTTGTCAGGTTGTGACACTTGCACTATTGTGATTGGTTACTGTCAGACGTTGCCACTGTTGGGTCCTGTATTCATGTTTTGTCATGCTGGTAAGTATATGTTCATGTGTGCTGTTTCTTTTTCCTAGGTGAGAGGGAATTGTCTGTGGCCTGTTTCCATTTGTGACGGTGCACTTTGTGACAGTTGTGTCATGTGTTGTGCATTCATTTGGCTGCTTTTACATTGCATGCCATGCTATGGTGTCTTGGGCGGGTGAGATGGGGTTTGGGAGGGGTTGGGTGACATACCAGTATTTGGGTGTGCTGTTTTGCAAGGGGGTAGTCCTTCAAGCAGCATGAATGTGTGCCTTTTACTGACACAGCATTGGGTCTGTTTAAGTAGCTAGGGATGCACACAATGTAGCACTTCCAGGGAAACAATCTCAGGGTGGTATGGCTGTGACAGTTCACTGTTCCTTTTATCATCATCAATTGTCAGCTGGTATGTGCCAGGCCTGTGTGCACTCCGCAGGGGTGGGATTTTAGGTGAAAAAAGTTGCCACGAGCTGGGTACGGGCTGCCTCACCACGTGCCCTTTCCCCTCCTATGCTCAATGGCCGTACATGTGGTTGGGGATGTGGAGGCACCACCATGTTCACCGGCATGCCCCGCCGGGTTGCAACGTTGTGCAGGACATATGCTGCCACTATAAACCTGCACACTACTGGGGGCGCATATAGCAGCGGGCCAACAGAGCGGTCAAGGGAGCGGAAACGTGACTTCAGCACTCCGAATGTGTGCTCCACTATGCCCCAGGTTGCAATATGGGCTGTGTTGTATCTTACCTGGGGTGGTGTGGTGGGGTTCCGTATTGGTGTCATCATGTAGGTGCTCAGAGGGTACGCACTGTCCCCTGGGGAGGTGATAATGGTTGTCATTAGTTGGGTTTTGCTATTTCTCTGTGTCAGACATACATGCATGTGCAGAGGCATTTGTACTCACCAATGAGCCATGTGTCGCCATGCCTCCCAGCTTCCAGGTCCCGGTTTAGGGGTGACATTCTGAATATAAAACTATCATGGCTGGACCCCGGATAGTTGGCATATACAGAGGTGATGATTCCCTTTGCATCCAATACAACCTGCACGTTGATGGAATGCCAGTGCTTGCGGTTCCGCTAGATGGGCTCAGTGGCCCTAGGAGGACGTCGAGCCACATGGGTGCAATCAATGGCACTTAGCACTTTGGGGAAGTGTGCCACCAGGTAAAAGTCCTGGGCCACGGCCTGACTTTCAGCGGGTGTTCTGGGCATGTATATGTGCCTGCAGACTGAGGGGCGTGCAGTCATGATCGCCAACACCTGGTGTAGGCAGAGTGACTGTTTGGCCTGTGAGACACCCCCAACTATGGCACTTGTGCACTGAAAGGACCCAGTAGCCAAGAAACGCAGTACATTGAGCACCTTTTCCAAGGGGCTCAGTGCTTGGGAGCACAGGATGGGTGATGTGAGGTCATCCTCCCACTCAGCAACCAGTTCTAGGATGATATGGGGTGGAAACCTGTACCTGCCATAGACCTGGTCATCAGGCATCCCAAAAAGGCTGGTCCTGGGTAAATAAATGCGGGGCCTGCCTATCCTCCTCCTCCTGCGGTGTCCCACGACCACTGCTGCGAGGAACGGTATATTAATCGTAGCGTATGATCTTGTTTGTTGTTTGCGTGCACTTTTATGCTGCGCCTGGCGTACATGCTTCCGAATTAGCGCGTCTTTTGTGGTGCGTGGGTTTCCCCTGTTCGATTCCATGACTACGTGTTGTTAGTGCGCGTGAGGGTGTTGCAAGGACTTAGCAGCGGTACTTCCCCCGTAACGCTCACATTTTCACGTGTTGTTCCCCATTCCGCGTTTTCTACCCCCTTTTTAGGTGTGTGTGCGTGCAACTTCACTGGCCATCTCGCGCAGAGACTTCGGGATGTCGCAGTGATGTGTGCGCCACACGCGGATTCAGCGCAGATCTCAGGTAAGCCACGCGCAGCGCCTTCCATGAATCGACAAACGGCTGGGTGCGCGGCTTTCGCACGTGTGTGCTGCGATTTTCAAACTTGCGCCCCCATTTTCAGTGCACATTTATTCCATGAATTACCCTGAAAGCTTTTTTCACTGAATATATATAAAAATAGATAGACGTATCTTTATTATCAAATCAGTTGAGAGGAGTTAAAAAAAAAGAAATGCAACTGAGGTAAATACTAGAAATTCAAGACCATATACTTCTGTCTGAAATTACCAGTGACTGATAGGGACACAATTCATACATTAACAGGGAATAATTAATAATGCTAGGAAATCATATTTTGGCAAAATTATCGTGAGCTCATTTCCAAGGACAGTACATAAGTTCGAGAACCACCCATCCACTAAAAGGTGATTATTTATTCATCGCTCCCAGCATGAACATAAATAACTTCTTGTGTGCAATGACACCGTTCACACTAGCATGATTTGTGCAACGTATGATTTTTATGTCATGTTAGGAAGATAACAGGCACAGATAAATATAGGTTTACCTAGGATGTGGCACTCCATCTAATCATGCAGATAATGATCCACCTAGAAACAGTTACAATACATGTCGGAATTGTATATGTAATGGTTTGATGTCAGAAATGTAATCTTAGATGTTGTATTAAATAACTATTCCTGTTAAACAGTCTCAGTTTTGCTGAATTTTTATGGAAATAAAATTAAAGCAAATATTGCTCCTTTTGACCGGTCTGTGAATGTATTGATGGTAGAAAAATTGGTGTCATGTTTTTGGAAAAGCAACTGATAATCCTGCAATTATAAATCAGTTTGTATACAAAGGTATCCTTTTAATTCCAAGTTTGAACACTGTGCAGTATTACGTATTTCTTTTATCTTTTGTTGAAAGTAGTGTTCTTTGAAGATGGTCAACCCTTACACCAGAGGGCCACAGCTGTTTTCGTGTTAAGTTCCACTTCCCTTTGAATGGACTTCACAATTACAGACTTTCCCTGCTCTTCCACCCTGTGTATCAGCTTCGTCTGTGCTCCATCGTCCCTGATTGTTTCAATATATTTTCTCTAAATAGGAACTGACTCCAGAGGCTGGTGGAAATAGTGCAATCATACATGGAAGCCTTTTCTTACATCCACTACCTCTATGACACTTCCAGTTAGAATAGTGACATGATGTCAATATGCTCCTAACATATATTATCCCATTTTTTTTTCCAAAAGGTTAGTATGGTCTGTTTAGGAACTTTGTACAATTGCTAAATGTACTGTTTTAGGCAGGGCTCAAGTAGAGGGTACACATGGATGGAAGCAGGACCTCCACCTTTTCAGGAGTCCCCCCACTTTTTTTCATAGGGCACATTGATATGCTAATTTCTGGTAACACCACATTCAATTGGTATGTTATTGAGTCCCTCCACTTATTTTTTTAGGACTTGACTCCTGGTTTTAGAGGATTTACATTTACTTTGTTCTGGATGTGTTGGTTTTTACTCACATCCCATATTCTGGACAGAGAGGAAGAAGTTGGCGCAACTCATGGTATAGAACGTCACCACAAGTGATGTGTAAATCCCATCAAAATGGTTAAACTTGTATTGGTCAAGCAACGAACAGAGACATATGTTTTGAAGGGACACATTATTGCCCTGATGAGGTTTTACCAAAGAAAGTAGAAACAATAAACGAATCTTCACATGATTCACTTTAAATATATCTCATCCATAATGGTTTTCTCTTCTAGTCCCTTTCTGAAAGCGATAAAGACTAATGATGACATTTGGATTGTACTTAATATTTAAGTAAGGAAAAATGACTTTATGATCTGGTGAGACAAACAATATTATGGAACCATGTTAGTGCACAACACTCTTCAAATCTAAATAATTCAAAGTCTTAATCAATATTGAGAAATTCTTAAGGTGCAGGGGAAGAACAATGGTCCTGGCACAAGACTATCACAAGATACGAAGGTAAGAAGAAGATCCAAAATTAGGATCCTACTGTCCCCTGCACACTTTCAAGTACTGTACATAACAGTCAAGATTTCAATTCAATGTTACCAACATTTGACCTAAGTCAATCAAGAGAGCATCCATTCAATTTTCACAACAGAAAATAAGATTTAATAACAATCAATATCACTGATACAGTATTCAGGTCTGCTTTTTGGCTGATGCGTTTCGAGGTAAAGACCCCTTCTTCTTGAGCCAAAAAAGATATCACATAAAAGGATATATCAGTCTTGTACACACTCCAGATTGATTTAATATATAAGATACCAATTTCTTCAAAGGCAGTATATTGACTGTCCCAACGTAGATACAATATCTTATTAAGCATGTTTCACCAGTGTAGTCATGGAGTAACTGGATGTGACCCTATTAGGTTGATAAAGAGCAATCAATTGCCAGTCTAACCAAGACACTAAAGGTTAGCCCCTGTGCGTGGAGTATAGCCCTTATCCAATCCAGTTCACCCAGTGAAATTAAATTGAACGAGCCAATGTTGCTCACCAGTAATTTCTTCATTCAGTACAAAAGATTAGTGTAAAGGGTTATGCCGAAGGTCAATTCCTGGAGACGGGGAAGAACCAATGGACATATGTCAGATGCCGGTAAAGCCTCTTAGTGTCATCCATATTCATAACCATGCAAACATTACCAACCTTTCTTTAGACTTACCTCTGCATACCCATGCTCCTTAACGGATTCAAAGTCTGACAGCAGAGTTACACCCCACATGTGCGTGAATATATTGCTCTATATAACCACCACTTATAGGCAAAAAATGCCTGGTAAATGATTGCAAGATAAATAATGCTGGCCCTCTATGCCTCAGTGACCGTCAATTGTTATACTACTTTATTCACAGTCAGACGTTAGACTCAAAAAGTGAAAGATTTTAAAGAACAGAAATTATCAATTATTAAATAACCAACATTCACCCCCTTCATGGACCTCGCTGTCGCTAAGCGTCACACCAGTCTATTCTGTTATGATATGCTCCATTCCTCCAACAGATGTGATTCACCATGTAGTTCAAAGCTACAGCTACAGATGACTCTGTTCAAACGAGTACTGCAAAAGATTACGGCAAATGCTGTTAGAGTTGAATATCCTGACTACGAAGCGTGGACAGCACTCATACATAGGTTAAAAGCATCTATCTACTGAGGATCATATTACTCACCCCTACGGGCGGGCGACTGCTGCTTCACCATGTAATGTGGTTAATGTCGTCTATCACTGTCATGAAGGCAGGGGCACAGGCATGCAGGGGTCGCATGCACAGGAGACCTGGGTCGACACTGTCCTGGCGCCTTCGGCACCAGGCTCATTAAAGTAAAGTAAACAAGAACATCCATTTAACATCAAAAAGATTTTATTGGGGGGCGTGGCCAGCAGTGCGATGGGAAAGACGTGAGTCTCTCATGCTCCCGCGACCGCCAAACACATCCTGGTTAAATTGCCTGATTCCTGCATGCCATAGAGGCACAAACACTCCGGACGGGTGTCAGACCCCCCCAGGCTAAAGTGAGCCTGAAAGCAGCTGAAACCGCGGCTGTATCACAGAGCAACAGGTGAGAAGAAATCCGAGCGGGCGCCAACCGGCCCAACTTCAAGATGGCCGCCGGGGGCGAGCTCTAACTCTGTGCCTGAGAAGCAGAGCTGTACGGCAGGGGGACTCGGCTTGCCGCCTGCCCTCTGTCGACATCGAGGGCAGGCGAAGCTCCGACTTGTATGTAACAACTGTACAGCCTGTCGGAAGAACTACAATTCTGCACATCTCCGCTGGGAAAGACACCCCGAGGGGGCTTTGATACGCGGCCCACGCCATAGTGAGTGGTCCGGCGGATGAGTGAACGCGAGAGGCTGGCTGCACTCGCTCAACCACAGGCCAGGAGGGTCAGCGACGAGCGGAAATAGAGGTGCCGGGGCTGGCCGGGGCAGAGTCCCAAAGCACGGCAGCAAGCACACCAGTGCAAAGGACACCGACGGCACCCCCCAAGAACAGTGCCCCGCACCGCCTTGCAGCCTACCGGAAAGCTGTGAATCCGATGCTCCCCCGCTGGTGGGGGGTAACCGGGGCTGGGGCGGGACAGGACTGCGGGAGGCCACCCGCAGCAAGGGCCCTAAGCACAGCAGCACACTCGCCGCCAAGAGCACGGGACCCCGAGGTCTGCATCGAGGATTCCAGGAGAGCTGCACTACACAAGACCAACAACGCACCGCCTTTGGCGAGGGTGAGGGAACCCTGAGAAGAAGCTACATCTCAGAAACAGGCGAGCGGCACTGGAGAGCAGACGTGAGTAGCAGTCCCACAGCCTCACCACTTGCATCGGCCAGGGCAACTGGCCAACAATCCGCCAGGGGAAGGGGGTAAAGCGGACTCGCCAGGCTGTGAGGCGGCCATTACACGCTCCTCCACCCCGCAGATTGCAACGGTGTGTGGCCCCCGGGACCGAAGTGGTGGAACTCACTGGGGCCGGATTGGGTGGGCAATCCATGACCAGTCCCGACGCCAGAGCAGACCAGCACGCTACACAGAGGCAACAGCTCAGTCCGCAGTCCGGTTGCTGCACAGCGATTTCCGCGCAAAATCCAGACCACCAGGCGAAGTAAGAAACATGGGGAAAGACAGATCTAGAAGACTGCCCACGCAAAGCAGCATGGACCAATACACAATTCCCCCTCCACAAGCTCCCGACCTCCACTCGTTGTCCTCGGAGGAGGTGTAGACAGACAATACGATCTCCCTAAAAGACATAATGACCACCATAGTGGAATCCAGCACGTTCATGGAGCAGAAAATGGACGGAATAAGCATGGACGTTTCCCTCCTCAGACATGACCTCCAAAAGCTAACAGCATGCACGGGAGAGGCCGAACAACGCATCTCAAACACCGAAGATGGGATTCACAACATGAGACAACAACTCCAGAGTGTCACGTCCAAACTCAAGGTGCTGGAGGATAGAATTGAAGATGGAGAGGGGAGATCTAGACGCAATAATGTGCAAATACTTGGTATCCCCGAGAAAGCAGAAGGCGCCTGCATGGAATTGTTTTTGGAGCAGCTGCTCGCTGACCTGTTCGATCCGGACTCATTCTCCAAGTTCTTCTCTATAGAGCGAGCGCACAGAGTGCCCACCGGCAGACCAACGCCTGGGGCTCCACCGCGCACAGTAATTGCAAAATTTCTAAACTTCAGGGACCGAGACGCATTACTGCAACATGCACACGCCAAGGGCACGATTACCTTTAATGGTTCCAGGATCGCCTTTTTCCCTGACTACACTAGCGAAGTGCAGAGGGCAAGACAATCCTTTGACCACCTCAAGAAGCAACTACAATCAATGGGAGTGAAGTATGGGCTGCTCTTTCCCGTGCAATTAAAGATTTACCACTTTAATGACCCCAAAGAGGCATGGCACTGGGCTGAACAGCATATAGAGGGCGACTGGTCGTATTCGCGCGGCAGAGGGGGAAGGAACCGCGTGCCCCCGCCAACCCAACAGCGCGAGCCCCGTCAGCCTCCAGCACAAGACCCACTGGAAGACATAAGTGGCTGACCCACGCCTAAATCTCAATCCAGTGCCTCAGTACTCAACAGTAAGCTCGAACTGTAATACGGCACCTTATGCGACATACCGCAATACCCATCTTAAGGTAACACACACTTGAATGTTTCGCTTGCGGGAACGTCTCGCACACGCGCTTTGTAGCCCCCCACACCTCCCCTCAGCTAGTAAGTTTCAAGTTAAGCGCTAAAGGTGTCACCCCCCCCAGTCATAGTTTGTAGGGGGACCACCTGAGCCTTAGGCTGCGATTGTCTTATGTAAGCTGTCCAGTTGACAGCCGGTAGTGTTAAAGTTCGGGTGACCAATGCTTCTAGTTGGGAGAAGTATAGGGAGGGTGCGGTTGGGTTTGTTGAGTTTAGTTAGGGGAAGGACCAGACTAGCACATAACACACTAAAATCACATAAGAGGGTTATAACACGGAGGCGCGCGGTTGCCGGGTACTGTAACGCTCACCTGATTCTCGCAGAGGCGCCGGTCTTGACTGGGCGACTGCCGTATCTTCAAAGGTGATGTGCAGCACCCGGTTGGCTCTTTGGGCTGGACCTCTGTGCCCTGTATGCCTGACGTGTAGAGTAAGATGTCTGCAGATAGAAAATACGGGGTTAATGAACTGGGGTTATTGGGGTGTCCCTATCTCTTTCCTCTTCTCCTCTCCTGTAGACCCCCACAGGATAACGCTCTCACCTTAGGTAAGTGAATGCCGATCTCTCCATCTGCCTCGGGGCAGGGTGCTGTAACCAGTTTCTTCACTGGATAGGTAGCGCAGGCCTCTTGACTTCAGAGGACTGCTGTCCGTCGTTTACTGCACGAACGGTAAGTTTCGAGTAACTCAAATGTCTTTAAAGTCTTTAATAATGATGTCTCTTGTTTTGCAGGATTCCGGCGATGGCGGATGACGGGCTGAAGTGAGTTGAAGATGGAGCCCGTGTGATGAATAGAAGCGCCTGGAAGCACGTAAGTAAGCGCTTGTTGCCAGCTTCACGATGCGCTCTAACTGTCTTTTTATTTTGCAGGTACAAGTTCGGAGCGGCTGCAGGGTGCCGGGATACCCACTGGGTTAGATGTGGAAAGGAGTAATGGCACGTGAGTATTAAAGTTCCCCAATGTCTTTAAACGCACCTTGTTTTGTCTTTCAGATGCGGGATGCAGCGCCGACGGCCTCCGAAGCGTGCAAAGAGTTGGTAAGCTTTTGTATTTCAGATGCCGGAATGCAGTGTGAAGACCTCCGGAGCGCACGAAGAGTAGGTAAGCCTTTGCCTTTCAGATGCCGGAATGCTAACCTGTTCTTTCTTGTCTTTATAGGTGTTGCTGAAGACTGGATTCAGGATGGTAAGCCTTTTTCCTTAGGCCCAGGACCGGATGCAGAAGACACGATGAGCGTTCTGCTGCAGAGGGTGCAGAATAACGCAAAGCAAGATTCATCCACCGGGTGTGGTTTAAATAGCCTCCTGTAGTGCTTAGGTGTCTCCTTCCACAGCCACGCCTAAGTAAGAAAAGAGTTCCTGGTAAGAAAAGAGTTCCTGCCTTCCAGAAGATTTCCAGTGTTCTGAATCTAGGGAGTGGCTCCAGCCCCAACCAACAGGAAAAGTAGTTCCAAACAGAAGAGGATCAGAGGCTCAACTGGCAGGCAAGTAAGCAGCATGGTCTGCTGCAGGTAAGTCCACCCAAACATTATGAGCCCGGCGCTTCCAGCGCTGGGACTGGGCATATTTATGAGCCTGGTGCCACTGGCGCCAGGACTGGGTCCAAAAGGTCCCAATTGGGACTGGTTGGCACTCGGAACCTGGGTTATGGATCTGCTTCCAAGGGAGTTGGGAAAACCCTGACCTTTTGGAAGCAGAGATCATGACAGGTACCTGGCGTCGTCATCAGCAGCACACACTCCATTAGCCACGGATAGATATGGCATCACATATTACAAACACAAGCAGACCACTGAAATGTATGACCTGGAACGACAATGGCCTCGGCAATGCAATCAAACGGCAATTGGTGGGGCAATACCTGAACCGGCAAGCACCGGACGTCGCTTTCCTGTCCGAAACACACCTTGCAGGCCCAGAATGCTCCCTATTCAGACGCACAAATTATAGACTCGCAGTCCACGCAGGCTTCACAATGGGCTCAAGGGGGGTCATGTTACTGATACACAAGAATCTCCCTTTCCACCTGAACACAGTGACCCAGGACACTCGAGGAAGATACGTATATGTGGCTGGCACACTCTGGGAGCACTCTGTCACACTACTAGCGATTTATGCACCGCCCACTTTGTTGTCACCGCTACTCGCCGAAATTTCCCCCCTGATTACCGCAGACACTTCTAACATCATGATAATAGGAGGGGACTTCAACAAAGTCATGGACATATCCCAGGATCGCTCACACCTTCGAAATAGAAACCCCAGCGTGCCTACCAAACTTGCAACGTTCATGAACGCCATGGGCCTGTGTGACGTATGGAGAGAACTCCACCCTAATATCAGGGAATACTCCTTCCACTCGGGGGCTCACACCTCGCTCTCCAGATTCGACTACTTCTTTCTCCCAGCAACTTACCTACACAGGGCACATGAAGCATGCCTACTCCCCAGAGGCATCTCCGACCACTCCCCACTGGTGATGCAAATCACAACATCCAGGCCGACTCCCCCGCCCAGCTGGCGCCTGAATAATTACTACCTGGGCAATCCAGACCTGGTCGTCAGGCTCCAAAAGACAACGCAGACATACTTTGAGTCGAACACAGAGTCTGCATCAGACCCAGTGTCACTATGGGAGGCCTACAAGGCAGTACTGAGGGGGGAACTCATCTCATGGACGACCTCACAGAGGAAACAATACCTACTCAAGGTACATGAAGCGGAACAACAGGTGAAACAAGCAGAGGTAGCGCACATAACCCAGAACACGCCCGACACAAACCGGGCCCTGCTCCTGGCACAAAAGCATCTCCAGAACACTGCACTAGATAATGCTAGGCATGCACACTCGACAATGCGTGCAAGAGTTTATGAAACGGGTGATAAAGCTACAGACAGAGGGCAAAACCCCACTTGTGGCAGATCAGGACATTATGAGGGGCTTCGCAAATTACTATGCTGAACTGTATAAGTCACCTAATACCCCCGCAAATACCGCAATCATAGAGGAAATTAACTTCCCCACCTTGAGCATAACACAACAAGAATTGTTGGAAAGAGACATAACGGAGGATGAGGTGTCGAATGCCATGTCCGGCCTCCAAGCTGGCAAGTCCCCAGGTCCAAACGGCTTCCCGATTGAGCTGTGGCGGAAAGTGGGAACCAATGTGATTGCTCCACACCTACTGCAAATGTTCCAACATGCAAGAGAACGGGGCACCCTTTCCCCAGATCTTAGGCAAGCCACAATAATAGTACTACCCAAACCGGACAAACCCCCTGAATACTGCAGCTCCTACAGGCCCATTTCACTTATAAACAGCGAAACCAAAATACTTGCGAAGATCCTGGCAGACCGGCTACAACAAGTCATCCCCTCCCTGGTCCACCCTGACCAATGCGGCTTCATGCCCGAGAGATCGACACACATGAATCTCTACAGGTTGCACTCAGCACTAGAAAAATCCGGCAACATACAGGGTCCGCTGGCTTTGTTGGCAATCGACTTTGAAAAAGCTTTTGATTCGTTGAGGTGGGAGGCCATCTGGGACATAATGAGGCACATGGGTTTTGGCGCAAACTTTATCGGCTGGGTGCAACTACTATACGAATGTCCAATAGCCAGAACTAAGGTCAACGGCTGGCAATCAGACCCCTTCAGACTGGGCAGAGGAACGAGGCAAGGTTGTCCCCTTTCGACCATGATTTTTGCGCTTGCCATCAAACCACTGGCCATCCTTTTACGATGGCCAGTGGTCAGAAACATGGGAGGATAGAGTGTCCCTCTATGCGGATGACTTGCTTATCTACTTGAAAGACCCATGCAACTCCTGCCAAAATGTTACCTAAATGCTGAAAAGATACAGAGCCTTCAGTGGCCTACGCGTGAACTGGTCAAAATCCATCCTATTTCCCATAGGAAGCGTAGCTGCCACTTGCCCCATCGATTGCCCCTATCAAATTGTTACTGATCAGTTCAAATACCTAGGGGTGAAAATCACGAAGCACCTCACAGACTACACAGCTCTGAATCAACAACCAGTCGTGGCGAGATTCGCTGAGGACACTCGCCACTGGAGCTCCCTGCCACTGACACTGATGGGCAGAGCTGCCCTATTCAAAATGATCGCCCTTCCCAAGTTCTTGTATGTTCTGCAAAATGCACCGCTGCATATCCCGCACCAGGAATTCCTCAAAATAGACTGTATCCTCCAGAAACTGCTTTGGAGTGGAGGGCCCCCGCGGATAGTTGTTTCCACCCTTCAGAGATCTGTCTGGTAGGGGGGGATCGGGCTACCCAGGCTGCAAACATACTACTGGGCCAGCCAGATGGCAGTGGTGAATGACATGCTCCATGGGGAAAGGAACCTGCCGCATATCAGAAGGTTTAACACCAACAGCAGCATAACACCCCTGGAACTTCTATGCTGTGGCATGGGCCGCACATCAGCTCCTACCATGGAAACGCACATCACACGAATCTGGGCGGAAGCACACCGGCATGTAGGCTGGGAATCGAAACTGACACTGCCCCAACCATTTTGAAACAATAGGCTTCTCCCCGAGTTACAGAAGCTGCCGAAATGGCCCGCCTGGGCCCAACGTGTCATCACCAAAGTAGGAGACGTAATAAAAGAGGAGAAATTGGTCCCCCTTGAAACACTGCGTTCGGAATTCACCCTCCCATCCTCGGAGGGATACCATTATACGCAACTGAAACACACACTGCACGCCCATCAACAGATCATCAGCGACGTGCTAGAATGTACCCCGCTGGAGCGTAACATAGTCCAGGACCAAATAAAAAGAAAAGTCACTTCAACCATGTATAATGCAATCACATCCTTTGCTACACCTGAGCTCGTCAGCTTGAGAGCCAGGTGGGAGCGAGACGTTGGCCCACTACAATCGGAAGACTGGATGGAAGCCTTGATGTACCCTCGTGAGGCGACCATTTCATCGAGGCTCCGACTGGTCCAACTCAAGATCCTACATCGTATTTACTATCCGAGAGTGGCATTCTTCCGGTGGGGCAAGGTCTCGGACCCGCGATGCATACGATGCAGGCGCGAGGAGGGAACCTTCTTCCACATCATATGGGAATGCGACAAAATACAGCAAGTATGGCGGAAATGCTGTGACAAACTGACCAGAGTCTTGGGCAAGTCAATACAAAGGGGACCAAAGCAACTCCTGTTAGGGATCTCCGATGAATGTAACCTGACCCGGTATGAGAAACTGCTCTGGTCAACCGCTACAGCGATACTGAGAAGGAACATTGCGCAGCTATGGGGATCGGAAAGAACACGTAGTTATGATAAATGGATCACGAACGTGGACATCTGTGTAACAATGGAGCGCAGGGTATATGCAGCAAGGGGATGCCCGCAGAAAGCGAGGAAAATCTGGCAGAGATGGGAAGACAATGGCTAAGCCCCCGAAGCAGCGTCACTGGCAATGGGAACGTTAAGAGCAAGGTGCCCATGGACTGGAGGGCCTGTCGCACAGGAATTCTGGTGATTTTGGGGCAGATCGGCACACAAATCTGCATTTATCGTGCAAATGATTACATCAATCAGGCAGAATAACGAGAAAAACTGTATTAACAATGTCGTGGCATGATGGCAGTTTAAGGACAAATGCAGTAATCATGTGCAAAGTGTTTGCAGCTGTCAGTAGGGATACAGTTAACCCCATACCCAAGTGCGGGGATGGGTTGGAGGCACTACATGGGTCACATAAAGCAGGTATGACTACACAGCCTGACCTGGCACTCAATCAGAACACATCACCCAAGCAACATACACATGGTCTGGACACACACGCATGGGCACTCACCGGACATTGTCTCAAGATCTGGTAGGTCTTCCGCGCCTTGGATCTGATCCTCTGCGATGAACCCTTCAGCGATTGCCTCATGTTGTGTGAGTTCATCCTCCTCTGGTGGTGACCCACTGCCAGTCACCAGAGTAGAGGCGTAATTGGAAGCCAGCTTGTTTTTGTTTGGCGTTTGAGGTCATTCCAAGGCTTTGAGCAATCAGCAGCTGTGCGCTTCACAAATCCAAGGGAACTAATCTGGTCCGCAATGCACTGCAAGTGGTCCCCACGCTGAGCAGTCGTAGTCTTGCACCCTGCCATCACCAGCATGTTGCGGCCATGTGCTGACATGTAGTCCACAAGTGCGTCTAGTTCCACATCATTGAAACTCCACTTCCTTGACGTGCCGGAGGGGTGAGCCGTGTCTTGGGTCCCAGCCTGTTCCACAAGAGCACGCTTCTTCCTCTTGAGAGGTGGTGTGGACCCTGAGTGGCTTACTCCGCTCTGGTCTGTAGGGGCTGAAGCGCAGGTGGACTGGCCACTGGAGCATGCAATGGTACGATGACCAAAGGTCTCACTGCAGGCATTGGCTGTTGGGTGCTGTTGCCAGGACCAAGCGGCACAACTGCCTTGGTGTGAGGGTCCAGGACCAACACTGGCCCGGCTGGGTGTCTCAGAGCCAGGGTGGAGTGAGCTGCAGCTGCCCCTGCAGCCTCCTCACCCTGGCTACTTGAGGCAGCAGATGACATTGCTGCCCCAGATCCACGTGGCCTGGTGACAGCAACTTTCACACGGAAGTCGGCCTGTGAGTCATCCCGTGTAAGTTCGGTGACCAATCTGGGCCGGGGTAGCCGGGTCTGAACTGGGCTGGTGTCAGCTGCATCTCCCTGATCCACTGGGGGGGCATAGGTGGCCCTGAATGGTCCTGGACACACTGCCCTCTTGGCTCACTTTGGATTAAATTCAAAACCCTCTGCATTGTCCACAAGGCTTTCTGGGGCCTGGGTCCAAAATACCTTCAGCTATCCCTCCGCAAATACCTCCCCTCTCGAGCTCTTCGCTCCTCTACCTCTAACTCCCTCAGGGTCAGTCATTTTTCAAAGAAACGAGCTGGGGGTAGATCTCTATCTTCGGCTGGGGCCTCCCTCTGGAACAGCCTCCCTGCCACTCTAAAACTTGAGGAGAACCATCTCCAGTTCCGGAAGCACCTCAAAACCTTCCTCTTTGCTTCTGCCTTCACTCCCCTTCTCCCCTGCTGATCTGCTCTCTTGGCACTGTGCACCTGGCCACCCTCTGTCCCCTGGGCCCAGGTACCTGCTCACCCTGCCACCTTCCTGCACTGCCTCCTGGCCACCCCTTTCACTGGGGACTGTACCTGTACCCATACAGCCCCCCCCCACTTTTTTTCTTTTTCTGCACTTATTCAGACTTACCCAGTCTGCTGCCTTAAACACAACACTTGCCACTTGCTGGCTGCACTACCACAGTTTGCCTCAATTTTCTATTTATTTTATTTATCTGTGCTCCTCGGCTTCTGCACTTTCCACTCTCCCCCTTCCATGCACTTTTTCCCTTTTCCCTTTCCCATGCACTTGCGCGTTCTCAATGTCACTGGGCCTAGTAAGATCGTTTTTATGTTGTGCTGTGTTCTCCCTTGTTCCCCTCCCTTGCCTAGTCGCGCTCTGAAACACTTGTGTACGAAGGCGATACAAATAAAATATCATATCATATCCTGCCCACGTTGGCCACCACTGCCACCTTGGCCACCCTGTTCATCCTGGCCACGTCCCCTACCGCGGCCACCTCTTGGAGGTCGGCCACCTTTGCCTCCCTTACTACTTGGTCGCCTCCCAACCATGGCACTGATGTTCTTGTGTGAATGGGAGGTGCAGAAAACAATTGTCCTGGGCAATTGGGGTGAAGGGGGCGGGGTACTAGATGGAATACGTACCCCTGTGCTCTTGGAAGGCTGTCTGTGACCCCTGGGGGAAAATGATGGGTCACGCAAAGCTCAGGCATCTCAAAAACAAAAACAAACATGCACGTGACCCCTCAGTAGCCCACTTGTGTGGAATGAAGGACCCACAGTACGCTGTGGCACCCAGAAACACAAAAAAAACATACGTGTGGTGCACGCAGGCTACAGTGACCTCTGAATGGGTACGCAACACACAGGGGCAACCACAGTGGAAAAATATGTGCACGACTCACCGTCTGCCTGGAAAATGAATGTGAAAAAGACGTGTGTGTGCCTGTTGGCAACACCCCTGCCAAAAGAAGAATTCAGCTCTGCCTCAGTAAACAAGGAGTATGCACTGCAACCTTTGTGAAGTAATCGCATGTGAACCGACAAGAAGTACAAGAATCACTGGCTCCCTCACCACAAAAAGCATGTACAAGAAAATGGCGTCCTACGCAGACCTTTAACCCCTGCACACAGGAACGCCTACGCGTGCCACGTCACTTACACGCTTACGCACTAAGGGCCTTACCTCGATTTTCACACAAACGTGCTGATTTTTCATGTGCGGATTCACTCTGCAGCAAGCTGGCCACACGACACCACACGGAAGACCACGCTCCATTTTCCTGCCCCCCAGAGCCCTGAGCAGCCTCCCACGAGCCATCTGCTGCTGCCTGCCTCCTGGCCACGTGCCCTCCTATTTGGTGAATGCACATCAGCAATCTGCAGGTGTCCAGTTGCTGCGACTACCACTGCTGGAACAGAAGACTCCCGACTGGTGTTCCATCGCTCCACAGCCCAGATCCAGGACCCAGTTGCCCACCCACGCCTGCCTCGGGGATTGCCATGTCGGGGCAAACACCATCTGAGACCCCTGCCAACCCCCAGCCAGAGAGGCAGAGGCTGTCAGCTTCTTAGCTGGAGAAGTTGGCATCCTGGTGGAGCAAGTCCTAGGGCATTATGATGCCCTGTTCAGATGACCATGCGCCGACAAGGAAGGACGGAGGAGGATCTGGTCGGACATTGTGGTTGCCATCAATGTGGAGGGGGTGGTAACCCGCAACTTGAAGCATGTCCAGAAGCGCTGGGAAGACTTCAAGACCAGGACCCTCAGGAAGGCCCGGCGCCTCTTTGACGCAGTGGATGCTGCCGGGTCCAGCTTACCATCGACCAGATGAGGGTCCTGGAACGTATTCGCCCAGTGCTTCACCAAAGGTCCTCGAGAGGCAGACCCATCTGGAGTCAAGTGGTAAGTGTGCATGCATACTCATTGGACGCAGTGCATGTTGAGGTGTGCCAGGAGTGTGCAGCTTGGATATATGTCTGACATGGCCCATGCATGGATGTGTATGTGCAGGGACATGACCATG
The DNA here is from genome assembly GCF_040938575.1 of Ambystoma mexicanum. Taxonomy (NCBI): domain Eukaryota; kingdom Metazoa; phylum Chordata; class Amphibia; order Caudata; family Ambystomatidae; genus Ambystoma; species Ambystoma mexicanum. Next base: position 677,132,864 of record NC_090922.1, on the reverse strand, counting down.
TTGCATGTGAGTCCAGTCATGTATCATGCACATAAGTGGTGTATGTGTTCCAAAACATGATGCACAACTGCATGTGAAGATGCACACATGTTTGCATGCCTGTGTAGTGCCCATCACTGGTGGGGGGGACATGATTCTGGGCCTGCTGGCATGTGCCCATCACTGGTGGGGGGGCATGTGTCAGGGCCTGCTGGCAGGTGCCCATCATAGGAGGGGGGGACTTGCGTTGGGGCTCACAAGTGCATGGTGCCATGTGGCCTGTCTGCTGAGCATGGTCAGGGTTTGCAGGGGTCCCCCCTGTGGTGCGGGGTGCCTGCGGGGCATGGTCAGGGGTGCTGGCTGCATGCGGGGCATGACCAGGGGTGTAGGGGGGGCCCTGTGGTGTGGGCTGCCTGCAGGGCATGACCAGGGGTCTAGGGGGGACCCTGTTGTGTGGGCTGCCTGTGGGGCATGGGGAGGACACACCCAGGAGGAGCCCACTGCCAATTCATGTGTAAAGCTCACTTGCGTACCCCGGAATACAGGTACCCCTTTCCCGCCAGCAAAATCACATGTAAAGCTCACTTGCGTACCCCAGAATACATGTACCCCATCCTGCCAGCGAAATCACGTATAAAGCTCACTCGCATACCCCGGAATACACGTACCCCACTTCCACCAGTGAAATCACATGTAAAGCTCACTTGCGTAGCCTGTAATACATGTACCCCGCTCGCGCCAGCGAAATCGCATGGACAGCTCACTTGCGTACCCCAGAATACACGTACTCCGGTACCGCCAGCAAAATCACGTGTAAAGCTCACTCGCGTACCCCGAAATACAGGTACCGCGCTCCATCCAGCGAAATCATGTATAAAGCTCACTCGCATACCCCAGAATACATGTACCCTGCTCGCACCAGCAAAATCACGTGGACAGCTCACTTGCGTACCCCGGAATACACGTACCTCACTCCCGCCATTGAAATTGCATGTAAAGCTCACTTGCATAGCCCGAAATACACGTACCCCGCTCCTGCCAGCGAAATCACGTGTAAAGCTCACTCGCGTACCCCGGAATACATGTACCCCACTTGCGCCAGCGAAATCGAGTGGACAGCTCACTTGCGTACCCCGGAATACATGTACCCCACTCTCGCCAGCGAAATCACATGTAAAGCTCACTCGCGTACCCTGAAATACATAGACTCCGCTCCCGCCAGCAAAATCGCATGTAAAGCTTAGACGCGTACCCCGGAATACACATACCCCGCTCCCGCCACCGAAATCGCGTGGACAGCTCACTCGCGTACCCCGTAATACACGTACCCCGCTTGGGCCAGCAAAATCGCATGTAAAGCTCACTCGCATACCCCCAGATTCATGCACCAGTGTGGTGGGGAGCCACGTTCACCCCCTGCAGGCAGCCCACACCACAGGCCCCCCCACTATACCCCTGACCATGACCCACAGGCAGCCCATCACCCCTCACCATGCCCTGCAGGCAGCCCACACCATGGGGGACCACCATACACCCCTGGGCATGCCCCGCAGGCATCCCATCCACCCTGACCATGCCCTGCAGGCAACCCACACCACGGGGGACCACCATACACAGGGGGGAATTTTTCCAAGCAATCTGCCTGGTGCAGGCGGAGTATGCATATTCAAGGGGGTGCAGGAGTTGATTTTCACTGTTTTGGCTGCTGCGAGCGGGGTACGTGTATTGAAGGGGGTGTGCAGGGAGATTTTCACGCCTTTTGGCTGCCGCGAGCGGTGTACACGTATTCAAGGGGGTGCGCGAGTACATTTTCAGTTTTTGACACGATTACAGTGTACTGTAAACTGGTCCAGGGTTAGCGTGGCCCTTTGCGCCATATTGGGGATTTCTATGGCTTTTCCTTGCGCTACGGGTGATCTTGGGGGCATAACTGGCACTGCGGGTTTGTTCGCTGCACCACGGCTGTAAATTGCTTGGGAAATCCACGAATACGCGCTGCGCCAAAATGCTGTTTAGCGCACATGGCTGGTGCACACTGGCGCACGCTCCCTTTCTGCGCTGCCTGCGTGTGCTACTTTTGAGCTGAATTCTATGAATTACCCCCTTTGTTAAAGGGATGTTATAACTTTCTTAATGGGACGTTATAGTTTTTCTAATACCCTGTGTATCTCTGTCTAAATTATATATGACAGCTCTGTGTACTTGGTATGTTGGGACAAGCACAATCTGAACGTACGAAGAGTGGGTAGCCATAGTGTGGAATTATTTTTCTATCTCGCTGAAAACTACAGCAGAAATTAAAGAATGGGGGAAAAGGAGGAGGCATGTCCCACTGGCCATTAACTTAATTGTTTAAAAATGGTCACTAGCTGTGCCTGAAGAGCTGATTTATTTTTCACGGAGGGGTTAAAGGGCCATGGCCGGAGGCCATTGCCAGCTGACCAAATTATTTTTTCCTAATGATGCACCATGGAGACTGGAGATTGGAAAGTAGCCAGACCGAAAAGCCATGGCTGGTTGGATCACCTTAGTTGCTAGTGAGGTTAATTTGGACCGCAGCCATAGAAGGCAGAAGATATATCATAACAAAACCCTTGAAATTCTGTGAAAAATGTGCAGTTACAACGGAGTTCTAATGATTCAATTGACCACAGCAAAACCCATGAAACTTGGCAGATGTGGGAAGTGAATACAAAATTAACTTGTAGTGACCACTGTTGCTCAGCCCATGAGATGAGCACTTACATATGATCACAGTAAGGATCAACAATGAAAGCAAAATAACTTCATGGGTGACATCTACTGGGGTGACTCCGAGTTAAGACTGTAATCACTGTCCACGTCCTTGACATCACTTCACAAATCTGACAAATTGAATTGGTTTTCTTGTAATATGAATTTGATCATCTTAACTCTGTATGTTTGGCCTAAAAAAGACTAAGGGCCTCATTCCGAGTATGGCGGTAAGGGATACCGGTCACCGTTAACGAGACCGGTGCCGGTAATCCCTTAGCGCCACATTCCGAGTTCCCTTTACGCCCTCGTCCTTAACGCCTGCTTTTAGCAGGCGTTAGGGACGAGGGCGCAAAGGGGCTTTTTAGCCAATAACGGTGACCGTAAAGTACGGTCACCGTTATTTGCAATTTCCCCATTCCCATTGAGTCCTATGGGGGCTCATTTGAGAATGGGGAAGGGCCCTGGGGAATAGGAAATTACCGCCCTGGTCAACTTGGAATAGGGCGGTAATTTCCCATTCCACCAGGGCGGTGCCGGTATGGGTCCGGTGCCGACTAAGGCGCTACTACCGCCATTGGTTAGCGCCGGACTCGGAATGAGGCCCTAAATGTACTTTTGCAGGTTAAAGTATTTAAAGTAAGGTATTTATTACACACTGTTATTGTTTTCCTTGTGGGTTTATGTTTAATTGTTGGGGAACGACCATTGGCACCAACAGTGGCAGTTTGGATTTAACCATGGAAATGACTGTATGTAATGATTGAAACTTAAGGAAATTGAAAAAGGAAATCCAGTGTATCAGAGTCCATCAGGTAATATGGTAGGAGCTTCTGTAACGGTTACCTCTGGGGCCCTACAGGAGTGCCTGGTCCGGTCTGTCGGCGTTCTCAGGTCCGGTTTGTCGGCGATCACCTGCCCCCCTTGCAGTTAGCCCAAAACACTCCTTTCCCTCTGCTCACTGCAGGTAATCACCCAGTGGTCAGAGAGCTGGGAGTGATCCGGATTGATGGATGGATCCTCGGGCACACCGTGCTGCTGTATCTCTGTTTCAGTTCTCCGGGTAAATTAATAGTCAATCCCAGTTCCTTCACTGGGTAGCCAGTGTTGCAATCCTAGCCCAGTTCCTTCAATGGACCACAGTGACTCAGGCCAGCTGCAGCATACCAGATTGTCTTGTTTCTTAGAGTTCTTATGGGCACAGCTCAGACTGGTTAAAATCCTGGAACCAGCAATGGTAAGTAGAGGTGTGCCTGCGTGCCGTCTTATGGTCAGAGGCACGCGATTGATCTTTCACGTTCAGGAATAGTCTAATTGTTGTTCTCCCCCTTCTAGGACCAGTATGTTGAAACTACAGAAAACCGGAACCTTGCAGCAGAAAGTGAAAGGCAAGAGCAGACCAAGGTAAGTGCTGAATTGGAGGGGGTGAGAAGGGTAAAATGGAATGTCTGTTCTCACCTTCTTTGTTATTGTTTATATTGTAGGTGCTGCGGAATCCCGGGAGGCAGCAGAAGAATACGCTGCCGGTTTGCGGAGGAGTCCGCGGTGAAGGTGGGGTCAGCGAGGGAATCCCGAAGCTTCTCCTGATGACGCTGAGCCACTTCTGAAGAGCCGCGGGAGATCCGGACGAGTCAGCACGCACCTGAGATGGGATACAGGTACGGCCGTGTGCTGGAGCTGGCTACTGGAAGCGCTGAAGTCCTGGAGGCAGTTCTAATTAGGTCACATGATAATCCATGAAAGGAATCATTGGATTGAACCAAATATTTGGAACCAATACCTAATAAAAAGACAGTAATGTCTTCTTGGTTTGAGTCTGGGTTGCACTGACGGTGTGGTAGTGGAGTTGGGTAGCACCTGGGAATGAGGTGGCCCACTGGCAGGTGTTCAAATGGGAGTGAATACAAGCAGAGCACAGTGATAAGAGTTTTGTAGAGGTGGAGGGTGGTTGTGAGTCACATTCCCATTCCATTCCATAAGCGGTTGATTTGGTGGTGGGCAGAACTTAAGTAAGGGTCTTAGCATTAGAGTAAAGGTGAAGATTGTGTGAATTGTACTATCAAAATGTATGAGGACTAATATATTGAACTGTATCCTTTATTTTTTCGCTTTTTCCCCCAAATCATTTGTGGGCCGGATGTTGGTTTGTATTATATTATTAACTTTATTGTTTTTGTTGATTAATGTACAAATGTATGGTTGTGGTTAATTATATTGTTGGTTTTTCTTGCCTTGTAGCTCTCTTGTCTAACCAATGTATGGTCAAACAATTTTAAATATATGTGGCTGTTTTGTGCACCATGAATGCTTTCAATGTAAATTTGGGGACAATATGTAGCTATGCAATTGGTATTGTAACCCTGAAGAGGACCTCTGTGAGAGGTCAAAACACATGTTGGCAACTTATCACCAGCAATTTACTCCAAAAAACAACTGTATATGCTAATTTTGGACTTTTTAGTTGATTTGCATTTGTAGAGAGGACAAATATATTCTCAAATAAATAGTAACAAATTAGTAGAGTGTGGCGCAGTGGTCTAGATTAATATTTCTAACTTGTGTAGTCTAGTGACTTTGGGTTTAGGGTCACAATCTCAGACCAGTGCTTGCCCCCGTGTAGGGAAGAGGCAACAGAAATGTGGTAAGAGTTAGCTCAGTGGAGTACTTACAAGTTTTTTATATTACATTGTAACACACATATAAATCAGTTGACAACATTATATAATATCCTTATACATTTGTGCTAATTTATGTCAACAAAATTGTTAAATATCAAGTGATTTAACTCAATGCCCATATGAGTAACAGTTTGCGACTAGTTAAAAATGTGATCATTTTATCGACAAAAAAAAACTTAATTTTAATTCTATGTAACTGACTGATTGGATAGTTAATATTGTAGAAGATTACTGCTTCTCATTCAATATGCATTGTGCAATAGTTAAAATGTCATCAATATGAATATGGACATGAGATTATCGTCACTCTCAAGGTGGTTTTCTTCATATAAATGTACTGTTTTAGACATTGAAGTTTTAGTTAATGTGATTTTAAAAGTATTTCCAGAAACCATATTCAAAAGACGTGCAAATTCGTAGTGGATTTGCTCTTTTGTGCTGAGACTCGAAGGGGTGGAACTCTTTTAATTGTGAGGTAAGAGATTGTAGATAGCAACGCTAGGTGTCATTTACATAATATCACTAAAGGATATAATTATTTCAATGATTTACTTTCAGATACTTATAAATTGTCGTGATGGAAATTGGTGTGAATTTCTGAGTCAACAAATAACCACAACGTTATTGATACACAATACAAGATCAGGAACGCTCCAATTCTTTTCGGGCAGAGGCCTAGAATTAGAAGACAGGTTTACATTAATTGATTATTGTATTATAAATATATTGTTGTGTTTCCAGATTGAATTATTTGAGTGGCGTGGTGAAGAGGCTAATAGAAAACAACACATTGCTTCCAATGAAAGGATTATATAATGATCTTCTTTTGTTTTTGGATACATTTGATGTCAGGTTTCTATACATCAGTGAGTTAAGTGTGTTGGTTCATGCTGAGCATTACACTCTAAATTGTCAGGATGTCCGATTGAACATATACTAATGTAATGTTTTTTTTTCTTTATTAGACACATTGGGAAGTGTGTGTGCTGTTCCCTTGAAAAAGGGTCTTGTGTACTCAATACGAGTTGAGAATTAAACTGCACATGGTTTCTAATACATTTTGTAACAATTACTTTCTTCTTTCTATCAAACCTTGATGATTGCATATTCTGTGTAATGCGATGACAGTTTTCAATTGTATAACATGAGTTCCTTTCCGGTTATGAATCTTTCTTTTTGTTAATTGATGTATTCAAACAGTTTGTATTTATTACATTTTTTGTAACCAGTTCGTAGGTCACAGTTTTGTTTTTATTAATTTCTTTGAAATGTGTTTATTATCTTACTGATCTTTCTTATAATGATTATTACACACATTTTACTAGGAATAACTTCCATCAAGAGTTCTGCACTGTTTGCATGTGAGTTTTATGTAACCAAATATTTAACAATATTCTGAGTGGTTTAGGTTGGAACCCCAAAGGTGTATTGAACCAATCCCTTTCTTAAACATCTTTTGTAAGCCTTGTAAACGTATCTAATAGTTTAACAGTTTGTGGGGAACAGAGGTTTCTTTTTGTTGCACGGTGCTTTCAAAGTATGTTTTAGTATCCCTAAAATGTCACTGTACCTTTATGGGAAGGCAAAAGGGGCACCTCCCAAAGGCCCCACTTGATGAAAAAGACTTCAGTCCACCTTTTTACAAGACATATATAACGTATGTCATGTTATTCTCTAGTGTGCTGCTAAGGCTCCGAACCTGCTGCCTAGTTATCGAATACAACTGAGAAATGTTCTGATCAGTTCATTGTGTGCTGATTTCTGTGTTCACCATGCTACATACACTTTGTGCACTCATCATAGCACAATCTCTGTAGCATTTTCACCTTTATTTGGGGAATATATTTATCATGTGCAAAAGCCATGATAGCCAAGTTGAAATTCATATTAATAAGTTTGAGTGCCACAATGGTTCAAAATATAGCTCAGTGTGTTAAGCACTCATTGATGAGATTTGTATGCACATGCTAGATCACAGCACGAAATACCAACAAGGCAGTTTCAGGCTCTCCCATGCCCCTATCCTAAACATGCCTGGAGTCCCCTGTCCACTTTCAACAATATTACCACACAGGAATCACTGTGCATTCTCCTAGGCCTCAAACCCTCATGCTGTAAAGCCGATGTCTGCCCAGCCCCCTTGATCAAAGATTGTGCTGAAACATTACCTCCCTTCTACGCGGCCTTCATTAATGCCTCCTTCACTTCTAGGCGGATGCTAAAGAAAACCTGGGACCTCCCGCTTCTAAAAAAAAAGCCTTGATCCAACCTCACCTAACAACTACCGCCAATCACTGCGGTTCCCTTTCTCCTCAAAATTCTCGACAGGGCGGCCTACATCCAAATTCAACATCATCTTGAGTCTAATCAAATCCTTGCCATTTGTCAATCTGGTTTCCGTCCAGCACATGGAATGGAATCAGCGCTTCTAGACCTGAAAATCCAGATGGACGAGATCCGAGATGAGGAAAAGCTAGCCTTACTCCTCCTCCTTGATCTGGCCGTGGCTTCTGACCTGGTCGATCATAACATTCTATGCCAACATTTGATTTCCTCAGCCTCATTTTCTACGGAAGTAGCCTCTTGGATTGCCTCCTTTCAAGAAGGCAAAGTTATGAAAGTCTTTGCAGAAAATGCCTGTACAACACCCTCCCCCATTAACTGCTGGGTGCCACAAGGGTCTTGCATGTCCCCTACACTTTACAACATCTTCACGGAGCCCCTCTTTGATCACCTTGACTCCCTCGGCATCACCTACACAAACTATGCTAATGACACATAAATACTCCTTCCCCTATTTGGATCCTACCACGATGATGCTGCCACATTAAGCTCCACCGATGTCACTATCCAAGCCTGGATGGCAACCCATGGACTTTGCCTTAATGATGAGAAAACAGAACTTCTCATCATTGGCTCCACCTCAGCAATGAAGCAACTGAACCCCGTGTACTCAGCTTTCAACATTGATGGGTCAGTCATCCCAGTGTATGCATCTGTGAAAACCCTAGGAGTCTACCTTGACTCAACCCTATCCCTCACCCGCCAAGTCAACTCCATCTCTCCAGCTGCAGCTTACTCCACCAAACTCATCAATGCTGCCAGTCCCTTCCTTACCAACGACAACTGTTTGGCCTTCGCCCGCTCGGTGGTGGGAGCCAGGTTAGAGTACTGAAACACCCTGTTCGCAGGCACTTCAGCTTAGAATATAAAGAAACTCCAAGTTATCCAAAACAATGCCCTTGGCGTGGCCTTTAACGTTTCCGGCTAAGAACATACCTTCCCTGCCCGCAGAGAGTTCCACTGGCTCCCTATCAAAGAAAGAATCACCTTCAAGACTGTCGCCATCTCCCATAAATGCATCTCCAAGTCAGTCCACAATACTTGTTGCATAAAGTCACCATGTCTCAACCTTCTAGGCCCACCAGAACCCCCTACTCTTACAGGCTTGTGCAGCCTAAATTAAAATGTGTGAAAGCAGGAGGCACAAGCTTTCCAGTCATTGCAGCCAAGCAGTGAAATGCCCCCCCACCACCTGCTCTCAGAGCTGAAGGGTCCTTCTGTGCCTTCCATACAGCACTCAAAACCTGGTTGTTCAACTAATCTGTTCATAAAACTAAACTGTAACCTGCTTGAGACCTCTTGAATATTGTTTGCTGCCGGTTGTTTCCTCTGTAACTTTATGCATTCTCGGCTTTGGGCCCCATATAATTGGTTCTACAGCGCCCTGATACCCAAGGGTTTGTGCACCCTTTACAAATAAAATAAATAAATAAATACATTAAATTTAAAAAACTTTCCTTGCTTTAAGGTTCATTCAAAATGTGGTGTTAGTAACACCTTTTTTTGGCTACAGAAGAAACTACCTGCACAAAACAGAGATAGTTATAAAAACTAACAAAGCATCAGTATAGTGCAAGTTTAAAGTTGTGTCTGTTCAAACAAGGATAACAAAAACTGGGCACCTGCCTCCCTTCCTCAACAACGAACTTAAAGAATTGTGCAGGAGATACAATTTCGAGTGTGTGTTACTCATATCCAGGCTTTGCCACCGAATGATACTGGGATCTGGGCAAATCATTTTATCTCACTGTATAGTACTGTGCCATCTTATGTGGAAAGGATAGCATTTTCAATGTCTGTTACCATTCTTACCCTACTGCATGTTCTTTGTTTTCATGTAGGCAATTTTAGAGGATGGGGTCCTGTTAGGGGAGTTTTTCCAAAGTCCTCTGCAAGGTAGGACTTTACAAAATTATCCCAAAGGTTTATAGATCCCACCTCTTAGTATCAGTCTGTACTACTCATGGAACATTGGCAGAGCAGTGAGGCTTATCATAAAAGGAAGGTGTGAGCTGTAGGTAAGTACACTGAGCCTAGTTAGTAATGCACATCAAAGAAACACTCAATAAATGTTTATTAAAATATAGATGTATTATATTTACACAAGAAACACTTTTAAATAAACAATAAACCAAAACACAGAGGACTACTTTAGAATACCTTTCAAAGGCCACTGCTTAGTTTGTAGTTTGTCGCATCTACAGTTGTTACAGCTTTTGACAGTAATGACATTTCTATCGTATAACACACAATCGTGAAACTTAGAAGAAATATGTTAAGTACATTTACTTTGCAAATTCATATAAAATGACTTTTAGAAAAAGAAAATAGTTAGTGTACAACTAGCAAGGCTTGAAGTTCTAGAGACAGTTTATTTACACAACAAGGCTTTTAAAGTCCAAAATGCAACCTTAGCTAAAGGTAGTTCGCAGAGGGCTCATAGTCTTGACAAGCTGCAGAACAACGGAAACTCCTGTGGATAATTTCTGGTCTCTAGTCTCTAAGATGCAAGAGGATACAACCAACATTGGAGACCCTGTGAAAGGACTTGCTGAAGGGACACAAGCAGCAGCTTGGGTCAGAGGTAAGAGGGTTTGCAATGATCTGGAGTGACTTTTTGGATTAAGGTAAGATATACCTTTTTCCCCACAGTACCTTTGGCTTGAAGAAATGTTCGTGGCTGGATTCTCCTCGTGGCAGAGCTGGACCCAACCTCCAGATTCCTGGGTCTGGTGACAAAAAGCAGGACAATGTACAGGATCTCTCAGCAGAAATCTTGGCGGAGTACCTCTGGCACAGATTTCAGCAACTTCTCTGGTCACTTTGCGGTTTTGGCGCAGTTTCTGCAGCACCAATAAAGGACACGATTTGCCCAGACAATCTGCTACAGTTCCTGAAGTTCTAAACTCTGGTAACGGGACTTGGACAGGTCTGATTGTGTCTCCGGAGGTTCACCTGGAGGTCAGCAAAGACTTGGATGGATTCAGCCGTTCCATGTCAATGCATTTTAATTGGTCCGGAGGTATACTGGTATTGGGGTTCTGCAGCTCTGGAGAGTCACAGCACCTCAGGCGATGGCTCTGATTACAGTTCGTTTTGGGACTAGTTGTTCTGTTCCCACCAGCCAAAGGGAAGGAGTCAGCCTCTTCGGAGTTCTTCTGTCTCACAGAAAACAGGGTCTGGACAGCAGTGGTCGCTTCACAGTGTTGCAATGGGTCTACAGGCGTCTCTGGTGGTCTTCTTCTTCAGTTACTTCAGTTCCCAGTGGTCGACTTACCTTTTACCTCAGGAACCTCACCTTCTATACAATTTTAGCACACATTCCTCTGTAATCACTCTCAGCAATTTACAGAAAGCGTCGGGTGGCTGTCATATCAGGATAGCCAGACCCTGAGTGGGAGCTGGTTTCATTCAGGCATGCCGGCAAAGAGCAAGGGAGCGAAAATATCCTCCCCACTTTCTGCCTGCCCAGACACACTGGAGCCTAGACAGGGACTCCCAAGCATTCCTACCAAAGGCAAAACACTCACACAGGCCTTCCCCTCCCATGACGGTAGAGGAAGGGCTAGCAAAGAACAACCACACTAGTAATTGTGAATAAAATGAAAGGAGCTACCAACTTAGTACTTGGGGGACCCTGGTGTGCACTAACGGGGCTATTGACATAGCCTGCAGTTGAAGATTCACACAATAGTAGGTAGAACACATCCACTGCCACCAGCCAAGTATCCCCTTGGCACGCCACATAAGGTGGTGTGCATGCAAATCTCTCAGAACCTCACAGGAGAACCCAAAGGGTTACCAGCAACACTGCCCATAAGGAGCTGTGTACTGCAAAAATATAATACAGATGCCTTAAAAGAGATATGGAGGAAAGTAGACTCCATTGGACAATAAAACACAGAGAACAGAGTCCCAAAAGACAGAGCCCATAAGAATAAAGGAGTGGAAAAAGGCTCCACTCATTCAGGATTTAAAGAAAAAGGTACAGAAATCCAGCAAAAAGTGCTGGGGGTCTCACTAGGAGAAGAGATGAAGCATAGAACTGATAAATCTCCCTAACACTCTACCCCCAGACTAAGGACAGAAAGATCTAATCCACTCCTTGATGAATCTCTTGATCCAGTCGGTCATACCTTCTGGAGAGACTATCAGCATTTTTATGTTGGGTACCTGACCTGTGCTCAATAGTGAAGTCAAAGGTTTTAAGGCTTATGAACCACCTGAGCAATGTTAGGTTGTCTCCTTTCATCTGCATCAACCAATATAAGGGTTGGTGGTCAGTTTGAATCCTCCACTTTTTCAAGGCCCATACAATAGAAAAATATTCACGTTCCATTGTGGCCCACCTGGTTTCCCTATCTTTTAGTTTTCAACTAATAAAGCAGATGGGGTGCTCCCTGCCTTTGCTATCAAATTGACTCAAGACTGCTCCTATCCCTGTGTTGGATGCATCATTCTGGACTAAGAAGGCCTGAGTATAATCTGGAGCTCTCAGCACTGGAGCTTTACAGGTGGCATCTGTCAGCCCCTGGAAGGCTTTTTCGCAGTCCTCATTCCACTTGACCTTTTTAGGATACATGGGAGAGTATACAGTATTCAGAAGAGAGGATCTGGTCCCATAGTTCTCAATGAAGTTCCAGTAAGTCCTAAGAAGTCTCTTAGGTGGGTTTGAGTAGCTGGATTGGCCCAATCTTGTACAGCCTGCACTTTGCTGGGTAAGGGCTTACTCTCCCCTCCTCCTACCTCCTGACCAAGGTAGACCACTTTGCTCTGACCAACTTGGCATTTACTTGCTTTGATGCTCAGATTGGCTTGTTGAAGGGCCTGCAACACCAGGTGGGTGAGATGTGCTTCCCAGTTACGGCTAAACAATGCAATGTCATCCAGATATGCCATGCATAAGTTCTCTAACCCATTCAGAACATGGTTCAAAATCCTCTGGAACGTGGCAGGTGCATTCTGTAAGCCAAAGGACATGGGCCTTACACTGGTACAAGCCTTCTGGGATGGAGTATGCTGTTTTCATGCCAGGGAGCCGGAAGGATAGCTCAGGGGCAACACGCTAGTCTTGGAAGCAAGACTACGCAGGGCAACACATGTTGGAATCCCGGGTGCGTGTTTAGAAACCTCTTCGGTATTAAGTGTAGTATAAATTACCAATAACAAATGGCACTCCGGCAATAACCACTTGTCAGGTCAAAAATACTGAGGAATATTGCTGAGCCCAGCACAGCTTATCTACCAGTTCATCTGTCCTTCGCAAGGGATGGGCATCAAGCTTTGTGACTGCATTTAATGCCATATAGTCCATACAGAATCTAAGTTCCTTCGTTCCTGCCTTTGGCACTAACACAATTGGGCTAGCCCATGGACTTGTGGAACGTTCAATCACTCCAAGGTAAAGCATCTTGTTGACCTCCTCTTTAATGTGGTTTCACACATTATATGACATCTTGTAGCCCCTGCTTTCAACAGGTACACAATCACCAGTGTCAATGTCACGTTGGCCGGAAGGGGTAAAGCCTGGTGTGAGAACAGAGGGGCAAATTGAGTTAACAACTGTTTGTCTTCCTCCTGTTGCTGCAGTGTAAGATTAGTAGAGAGATTTAACTCGTCTACTGATCTATCTGATGGGTGTCCTCTTAGAAGATCTGGGAGAAGCTCACTCTCTGCTATTTCTTGATCAGAGGCTAAGAGCAAAACTCCTATCTCTGGTCTGGAAATATAAAAATTCAGACGATTTGTATGAAATACCCTAGGGGTCACCTTGGGGTTGCCCAATCTACCAAATAGTTAAGCTCTCCAGGTCTTCGTACAACTTTGAAAGGTCCTGTCCCTTTGTCCTGTAAGACCCTCTGTCTTATAGGAACTATGATGAGAATTTTTTGGTCAGGGGTAAACTCCAGCATTTTAAGCTTCTGGTTGTGCCATTGCTTGACCAGAGCTTGACCAGTTTTCACATTCTCAGAAGCCTCTGTCATCAATTGTTCCATCCTCTGTCTGAGGCCTAGCACAGTCAGGAATCCTTACTGGCTTGGGGGAAGGAACACTCTCCAGACCCCCCTTAAAAAGGGCCAAAGGGCCTCTGACAGGATGACCATAAAGTAACTCAAAGGGGCTAAAGTCCACTCCAGCTTTAGGAGCGTATCTATAGGCAAAGAGAAGGAATGGCAGAAAAAGGTCCCACTTTCTTCTAAGTGGTTCTTCTGAAGCTCCAATCATGTTCTTCATTGCTCTATTGAACCTCACTACCAACCTATTTGTCTGAGGGTGGTAGGCAATTGGGAACTTGTAGGTGGCCCCACAACTTTTACACATGGCCTGCATGTAGTGAGACATATATTATGACCCTGTGTTGGATACAACCTCCGTAGGAATTCCTACTCTGGTAAAAAATACCAAGTAGGGCTTTATCCACTGCCTGAGCAGTAGCAGTCCCCATTGGAATAGCTTCAGGTACCTAGTGACATGATCCACTACAACCAATATAAACTGGTTTCCTGAAGAAGTTGGAGGGTCTAGGGGACCAACAATGTCAATCCCCACCCTCTCAAAAGGAACTCCCACTAATGGTAGAGGCACTAAAAGTACCACATTATTTGCTCCACTTTTACCAGATAACTGACAAGTGTGGCAACTCCTACAGTGGTTCCCAACTTCTGTACCCATCTTGGGTCAGTAAAAGTACAATTATATCCTCTCCTTGGTCCTCTTTGGCCAGCCAGGGAAATGTCATGTAATAACTGTAGGAATTTGGATCTCAATCTTGGAATACCACCCGTCTCCTGAGGTCCCCTGGAATAGACTCCATAGGCTCATTGTAGAGCAGTCCATCCTCCCAGTACAGCCTATGCTTCCCAGGTCCTGCCCTTCACACTGGGAAGCTGCCTGTTGACACATACCATCTAGAGAGGGATCCTCTCCCTGTCCCCTACTGAAATCTGTCCTTCATGGTACACCTTCTGCAAGCAAAGTCTGCAGTTAAGGATGGTCTCTTGGATCCAGATCTTCCAGACATGGTTGAATCTCCTCCACCTCTGACTCATCAGAAGATGGCTCTTCTAGGGATATTTCTGGCACCAACTCAGCCTCAGCTGGTGGTGGGGTCATAGGTGTGCCCTCTTCTACAGAAACTTTACTCCTTGAGGAATTTCTGGGCTTGAGGCCGCTCTTTCCTTTGTAGACTCTCGGTTTCCCGATGGTCTCAGTTGGGAGGTCTCTTCAGGTTGCCTCCTTTGCTTTCCTTGTCAGCTCCATTCTCTTCTTAGAGGGGGATTCAGTGCTGGAAACTACACCCAGGGCCTTCAAGTCATTGCCCAAGAGTACCCTACCTGGCACTTCTTACTGGACACTAACTCACAGTGATTTTTACAGTCATGTCATTACATTTAATGATAGTTGTCAGTATGGAACACATTTGGACCGAACCTCCTGGTAACTTGGTCAGCCTTTCGGGAGCCTTAGCAACTTCCTCAGATTGAAATAAACATTCATCTACCCAAGTAGATACTGGCCCCAGCGTCTCTAATAGCAGGAGTGTCCTGGCCATTTACAAGTACACTGTCTTTATAATACTCTTTAGTATTATCAGGAATGGAATCATAGACTTCAACGTTCTGTTGTTTACGCAGTCCCAGAGATACTAAACAAACTCTAGCTTGAACACCAATGGGTTCTTCAGCTGGATATATGGAGGAAAGTAGACTCCATGGGACAGTAAAACACAGAGAACAGAGGCCCAAAAGACAGAGCCCAAAAGAATGAATGAGTGGAAAAAGGCTACACTCATTCAGGATGTAAAGAAAAAGGTCCAGAGGCACAGCTAAAAGTGCTGGTGATCTCACTAGGAGAGGGGATAAAGCATACAAATAATTCATCTCCCTAACAGGTCCTAGACCAAATGTCACAAGTCTCTGGCAAGTTTTCTTTCAGGTTGCCTATTTGACACAAACAATTTGTTTTGTTCAATTTCAAATGTTTCAATTTATATCTCTTTTGTCCATGGTACTCACATTTTCATCACTCCACTTTACTTCCTGTATGTAGGAATAGAGGGATCAGCCAGTGTCACCGTGCCTTTTTGTACTTCAGTTTGGTCACAAACCTGGTTGTGGCACGGGATCTTGAATTATTTTTAAAAACTTCATTGAGGACTAGGGATCAAAGGATTTAGAGGTTGATCTTAAGGGCTTGGAGTTATGAATGTTTTCATTTCAGGAACTGTTCTATGTCATTTTTTTAAATTAGATATATTTACTAGTATGTTTATGATCTATCTGATTCAATTATGTTTAATAGGCATTTTACTACAAATAAAATAAAATTGAAATTATGTTATTCTATCAGGTGCAGTTTTAGCATATTTTTTAATAGCTATCCCTTATATTTTCCATGTATTTTGAAATTATGTATTTGTATAATATGCAGAGGCTACAAAAGATACTGCAGGTTGCATACAATGAACTCATCTTTGACCTGTTGTTCACAGTTACCAAGCACATTCATATATAGTTTTAATGTGGACGCAATTGCATTCCATTAAATCATCCCTTCAGGAAGTCACCCTACACTAATGATTATCAGAATCTTCCCTGGGAAATGGTGACAAATCAGAAACAACGTTCTGGTTATAGAAGACCATTTAAAAGAAAGCCCTCCCATTCCATATGATCGCAGTCAACATCAGATACCTTTTTAACTCATCCCTTTCACTCATCCCTTTAACTCTGGGACTTCACTGATGCACACCAACAGGTAAACAGCATCTTTATCTCTACATGTCATTCATTTATTGTGACCTGTAACTATGTACGACTTTACCAAATACTGCAATGGCTTACCTTGGATTTGCCTTCACACTATTGTCCATAAGTGCGATCACGACCCAGTCTAAATCTTGTTGTGCCAGCATCATCCCACACAGACACAAGCCTAGAGATTCCTTCATTATGTCCAAACACTTTCATACTGATTGTGGCATCAAACTTACCATCTTCCTCCCACCTATGACTCTCACTGATAGAATCAAGCCTGACCCCATTATATCATGTGAATTATTGAAGGTCAAACTCCCCCTCACCACCTTGTGCACTATAACAATGCATTTGATTTATAGACCCCCTGGACCCATATGTTCCTTTGAAGAAGAGATTAACAACCTGCTCTCAACTAATACAAATCCCTCCTCGCAAATCCTCATACTAGGTGACTTCAACCTAGGATTCAATGACCCCACAGACCAATCTGCACTGATTCTTGCCAACGCCCTTTCTGAACTAGGCCTTACTCAGAGAGCCCTCCTAACCACACATGAAAAAGGACACACTCTAGAGTGGGTAGCAGACTTCAACTGTGCAACTAATATAAGGTCAATCAAACCGCAATCTTAGACTGACCACTTTCTACTGACATTTAATCTACAAGATTGCATACTGCCCATTAGAGAGAATCCGATATCTCCACCCTTTCCGAACAGGAATAAGAAAAACATTACAGTAGATAAACTTAAGCCATTCCTCCAACTTCTGCGTAATCCCTTACCTCCTTCCTCCAATCCCACAGAACTAGTGGATCTCTATGGTTTATAGTGATAATATCGAAAACATAATGCGAAAAACAAAAATGTCGAAAAAATAATGTCGAATATAATATGTCAAAATCATATACATACAATAGAAAAAGACACATGTTCGAAAAAAAAATGTAAAAAAACCCCTCAAAAAGGCAATGCTAACATACCAATGTAAAATGACAGAAATAGTAACGTTTTTATGGGAGGTGGTTTCACCCCCAACCCTCCCACCCCAACCCCCCCACAGAACCGTGTCGCCATCCATCAATATAACACATTATGAATAACAAAAAACCCACAAAATGAGGATTAGTAAGGGTTAAACGAAGAAATGAAAGCCAAGAGTAAAGAACCTTAGCTAGACACTGAGGAACAGATGATGGTTGTGACAAACCGTCATTACCTGACAGAACCTAACGTCAGAGCAGACTAAAGGACGAACAGTGCAACTACTTCAGACAAATACAGGTAATATTACCATACTAAATATATAACTAAATAGGCAATTCGAAAAGTATACTACACATAATGTGTGACAGAAATAGTGAAACGTTTTTTTTCATTATTTTAGATTTACAATGACAGAGAACGTGGAGTATGTAACTTCGCAGAAGGGAGGACAACAGCTAATTTGCGATGGATACGTTTATAATAAAGAATCCCACAAAAATGAAAGAACATTTTGGAAATGCACAGAATATGAGAAAACAAAATGTACAGCAAGGGTAATAACTGACACTTCCAATGTAAAACTAAAAGGAGAACACAACCATCTTCCTAACAGAACTAGTATAATAAATAAAAAAAACTCTGAATGAACTATAGAGAAAAGGAGTAGAAAACCCAACTGAGGCCGGAGTGTCTGTAATTGCTAGAATCTGTAACAAAATGCCATTGCACATCTCCACACAAATGCCTGCAGAAAAGCACATGCAACGCACAGTAAACAGGACAAAGCAACAGAAAGAAAATCTTTCGCCAGCACCAAGAATTTACAGTGATATAAACATCCCAGATATATTTAAAACAACAGAAAAGGTAGAACATTTTCATCATGCAACATTAAAAATAAAAGATGATTCATGGAATTAATGTGCGCTGAAATTTCCGGCGCAAGTGTGCGAAATCGCGCGAAAGCGTGCGAATCGCAGTGCCAGTGCGAAAATCACAGAGAAACCCGCCTGTGCGCGTGGAAATCCCAGGATGTGCGCCAAAATTCTGCGTGGCGCACGCTGGCGGACACGTCTCCAAACAGCGTGCGCTACGCGCACAGCGGAATCGCACATAGCATGGCGCACACAAGAAAAGTAGGAGGAACAGGGGGCGTGACATGCGGAATGGGGAACAACTCGTGAAAATGTGGGCGTCATGGGGGAAGTACAGGAGGCAAATGCGCCGAACGCCCACACGCACGTCCAAAACACGTATTCATGGAATTGAACGGGGGTAAAGCGTGCGCCAAAAAAGACACGCTAATCCGAAAACACGTACGCCAGCAGGAAGCAGGCGTACGTGGACCCGCGCAGCATAAAAGTGCACGCAAACAACAAGCAAGCTCAGACTCCAGGATGAACATACCGTTCCTAGCAGCAGTGGTCGTGGGATACCGCAGGAGGAGGAGGAGGATAGTCAGGCACAGAATTTTCACACCCAGAACCAGCCTTTTTGGGATGCCTGATGACCAGGTGTATGGGAGGTACAGGTTTCCAATTCACATAGTACTCGACCTGGTCAGTGAGTGGGAGGATGACCTCACATCACCCACCCTCTGCTCCCAAGCACTCAGCCCCCTGGAGAAGGTCCTCAATGTACTGCACTTCTTGGCCACCGGATCATTTCAGCGGACAAGTGCCATAGTGGGGGGGGTGTCACAGGCCACGCAGTCACGCTGCCTACACCAGGTCTTGGCCATCATGACTGCACGCCCACCAGTCCGCAGGCACATATACCTGCCCAGAACACCTGCAGAAAGGCAGGCTGCCGTCCAGGATTTCTACGGGGTGGCACAATTCCCCAAAGTCCTAGGTGTCATTGTTTGCACCCATGTGGCTCTACGTCCCCCCAGGGCATCAGAGCACATCTATAGAAACTGCAAGCACTGGCATTCCATCAACGTGCAGGTAGTATGTGATGCTGAGTCTGCACCATCTCCTCAACCTCAACAGCATCAAGTGCGTCATCCCCTGAAAAAACATGAAAGTCAAAAAATGGAAACAGGCATTAGCACCATAGCACACAAATAGGCCTGACAAGCTACAGAACCAGTACAAGATTTACACATGTCCCACATGACTATAACCTTCCCATGCATGCACTGTCACAGAGTTGGAAGGGGAGGCAAAAGTCAGACACTGATGACACCAAGATGGAAGAGCAACACATTTGCTGCATGCTGGGTAGCACTGCCATCACGCATTGGCCTGTGAGTGGCATGTCCTATACACATAAATGACATATGCCATCACACAGATGGCATGTACCATAGCCATGGTTCATTCCACTAATACATCCATATGTCAGTGAATGAGTACTGTCACCCATCCATGTGAGATGGACATGAAGAGATGAAAAATGCCACGTAGTGTGAAAAGATACGCCATGTACCACACACTGCAACACATCCAGTGTACAAAAATACAGTGATTGCAGGGCCATGTACACATCAATGGTTGTGCACTTCAACATGACAGGAAACAACTAGCATGTTCCACATTCAAACAGGCCCAAAAACATCATGTGATCAGGACAATACTCATTCAGCCTGAATGGTCAAATCATTCAACTACCAAGGTGACACATGTGGGCCAATGTGGGGTTCTTCAATGACAGAAGCATGTCACATATGTCACAATAGGGCTGAGGAATGCGTTGCAAAAGTGGGAGAATTGAAACAATCAGCCTGACAGAACACTGAAAAATACAAACAATGTTGTTGCATGATGCCACCTCAAGGGCAACTGCCGTAATGTTGCGCTAAATTACTACTGTGGGCAGAAGGGATACTGTCACACAAAAATTCAAGGCCGCAGAATGTTTTGGATGAAGCACATGGGTGACCCATACTTCTCAGTCACACACACCCTCACCTGCCACTCAGTCAGAACCCGTCACCCAAACAACATACACATGCATTACACACACACGCATGGGCACTCACCGGACAATGTGTCATAATCGGGTAGCTCTCCCATACCTCGGATCTGTTCCTCTGTGACGAAGGTCCCAGCAACACACTCATGTTCAGTGAGTTTGTTGTCCTCTTGTGGAGACTCACCGCCAGTCACCAGAGTAGCGGCATGATTTGAAACCAGCTTGTTCTTTGCTCTGCGTTTCAGGTCGTTCCACCACTTGTAGCATTCATCAGCTGTGCGCCTCACAAATCCAAGGGCACTTATGCGGTCAGCGATGGTCTGCCAGTGTGCCTTACGTTGACCAGGTGTGGTCTTGCACCCTGCAGTCACCACCATTTCATGGCTATGTGCCAACACATAGCTCACAAGTGCATCAAGTTCCGAATCATTGAAGCAAGGCTTCCTTGAGGTATCGGAGTGTGTAGCCGTGCCTGGGGTCTCAGCCTGTCGTGCCAGAGCACCCTTCTTCCTCTTCTTTAAAGGTGGAGCAGAGCCAGAGTGGCTTACGCCGCTCTGGTCAGTAGGGGCAGAATCACCGGTGGACTGGGTAGTAGGAGTGTGGGAATGCACAATGACCATAGTCCTTGATGCAGGCATTGGTTGCAGGGTATTGTTGGCAGGGGGAACGTCAGTTTGATGGACTTGGACTGACACTGTCCTGGCTGGGAGAGTCAGATCTGGGGCGGATGGAGCTGCAGCTGCCCCTGCATCCTCCCCACCCTGATGACATAGCTGCCCCAGATACACGTGGATTGGTGACAACAACTTGCACCGCCACACGTGGCCTCGACTTGCTGACCTGAAAGTCAGCAAGGGAGTCATCCTGTGCCAGGTCAGGTGCCACAATGGGCTGGTCCAACAGGGGCTGAGCTTGGATGGTGTCAGCCACGTTTCCCTCATCCATGGGGGGGGCATGGGTGTCCCTGATTGTTCCTCCACACATGGGGGCATAGGGGCAGCCTGCAAATCCGGCCACATCCCCTACCGCGCCCACCACACCCACCTTTTGAGGGTCGGCCACCTTTGCCTCCCTTACCGCTTGCCCGCCTCCCAGCCATGGCACTGATGTTGTTGTGCGTATGGGAGTTGCAGTGAACTATTGTCCTGGGCAATTGGGGTCAAAGAGGTAGGATACCAGATGGAATTCCTACCCTAGTGCTCTAACAAAGGTGTCTATGACCCCTGGGGGAATATGACGGGTCACGCAACGCACAGGCAGCCCAAAATCAAAAATAAACGTGCATGCAACCCCTCGTAGACCACGTGCGTAAAAAAATGAACCTGCACAAAAATAAGCATACGCGTAATACACGCAGCCTACACTGACCTCTGAAGGGGAAGGTGACACACGGGGCAAGCACAGTTGCTAAGTACGTGCAGAACTCACCGTCTGCCTGGAAAAAGAATGTGAAAAAAACGCTTGTGTGCGCGTTGACAACACCCCCGCCAAAAGAAGAATTGTACGCTGTCTGAGGAGACAGGACAAAAGGAGAAGTGAACTCTGTTTGAGGAAACAGGCCCAAGAAAAATTCAGAAAATAGCTGTCAGAGGTAACAGGGAGTACGAACTAGAAACGCTGTGAAGTAATCGCGTGTGAACCGACAAGAACTACAGATTTCACCAACTCGCTCTCCACGAAAACCACATACAAGGAAATGGTGTCCTACACGCAGCTTTTAAACCGGCCCACACGTACACGTCAGAGATGTGTGTACGCGGGCGCTTTCATCCAATTACACGCAATGACATTCGGAGGTGCAGTTTTTCCACGTGTGCTCCGTCATCAGGTGCTATGAGTGAAAAGCTGTGCGCGTAATGTAACTTACGCGCCTATGCGCTAAGGCCTTTCGTCCAATGGAATTGCGTGCGTGTGCTGACACGCTTACGCGCTAAGAGCCTTTCCTCGAATTACACGCTGACGTGCAAGATTTTCACGTGCCAAATCACTCCGTATCAAGCTGGCCACATGAAAACACACGGAAGACCACGCTCCTGCCCAAAAGGCCATTTTCCTGCCCCCAAGAGCCCTGAGCATGCTCCCACCTGCCATCTGCTGCTGCCTGCCTGTCTGCTGCCCACGTGCCCTGCTATTTGCTGCCTGCACATCAGCCAGGGGTGCAGTTGCTGTGACCACCCCTGCTGGAACTGAAGACCCGCGACTGGGATACCATCGCTCCACAGCCCAGCCCCAGGACCCAGTTGCCCACCCACACCTGCCTCTGGGGTTGCCATGTTGGGCACACCACCATCTGAGACCACTGGCAACCCCCAGCCAGAGAGGCAGAGGGCCACCAGCTTCACTGCCACCGAAGTTGGTGTCCTGGTGGAGCAAGTCCTGGCGCAGTATGATGCCCTCTTCGGAAGTTCGTGGGCCGACAAGGAAGGACGGACCAGGATCTGGATGGACATCATGACTGCCATCAACGCGGAGGGGGTGGCAGTCTGCAAATTCCAACATGTCAAGAAGCGCTGGGAGGACTTCAGGTCCAGGACCCTTAACAAGGCCCGGCGCCGCTTGAAGGCAGCAGATGCTAAGGGGTGCCGGGGCCACCTGTCGGAACACCAGATGAGGGTCCTGGAACGCATATGCCCAGTGCTCCACGTCCAGGTCCTTGAGAGGCAGACCCGTCTGGAGTCGAGCGGTAAGTGTACATGCACACTGATTGGAAGCTGTGCGTGTGATGGTGTGCCAGTAGTGTGCAGGTTGCACATGTGGTTTTGTAGGGCCATGTATGGATGTGTACGTATAGGGCTGTGAGGCTAACACATGTGAGTCCTCTCATGTGTGAGACACATGGATGGTGTATGTGTGGGTAAACATGCAGGCCAAATGCATATGTGTGAATGACTGTGTATGTAAGTTGGCATGGTAGTGGTGTCACACATGGATGTTGGTTCCAGCTGCATGTATCTGCACCGTGTACTTGTGCATGTGTGTGTATTTGACAAGGGTGCAACAGTGATGCAACATGGATGCATGTGACACTGATATGTAGAAGGCTGATTGCCAGATGTGACATGGATGCCGATCTCATCACTGTGACAGTTGGTGGAGGTGTACACATGCATGTAAGTGTGGTGGCGTGTGTGCATGTCTAGTGCACTCCCTGTGTCTCATGTGATGTCTGGCTCATCTTTGGCTGCTCATGCTTTTGTATGTGTATGGATGGTGCTGGCCGTTGTGATATGGCTGTGGAATAGCTCATGTGTGTGATTTCAAATGACATGTGTGTTGGGGATTGTGATGCCATGTCTGAAGTTTGACACTGCCACTCATGTGGAACTGTCATGTGTGTATCAGTCCATTGTACAGTGCCCTGATGCCTGTCTCCTATCTCTCCCTGTCTGCAGCATCAACTGATGAAGAGGGCGCAGAGGGTGCTATGGAGCCCAGCGGCAGGGATCGCACCGCCAGCCGGAGACGCAAGGCCCGGCTCCCCTCCCAGGTTGTGAACTCGTTGGGGAGTGAGGAGTCTGGAGCCGCGTCCCAGGCCGCAGCTGCAGAGGGTAGGTCCAAGAGGCAGAGGTCAGAGTTGGACTCCTTGGCAGCAGAAGGGGCAGCTGAGACCCCACAGGGTCCGGCGGAGGAAGATGGCATGGAGTCATCCAGGTTGGGGGGGGGTTTGGTGGCGGAGGAGGCCATGCAAGGGACAGAGACGGGGTCTGGAGGTGGGGATTCCACTGGTGCTAGTGGTGCAGTGCAGGGGCAGGGACAGGAGGCAGCACAGGGCGCCGCAGAGGTGCCTGTGTGTAATCCTGTCCCCGATCCTGTCACTCCATCATCCCGCACCAGCAGGGATGCCTACGTCCAGACCCGTTCTCAGGGAGGGGATCGGCTTACACCAACTGGCCTTCCTCTCCCTGCGGATGTGGCTATCCGGCACCGGGTTGAGCCTGTACTGGGTGGGGTGGCGTTGCGTCAACGTGCCATGCAAGCTGACCTGCAGTCTTTTCATGAGGAGAATTTACGTCTTTTCGCATGGCTCATTGACCGCGTTGACCCACTGGGACAGCTCACCAGGGCCGGATTCCTCCGTTTTCTGGACCTTGTTCCGACCCCCTCCTCAACTGAACCCCCTATGCGCCAGTCGTCCTCCGTGCCATCTTCCCACCCATGTGTCACCTGGGTGCCCTGTAGAGCTGCCTCTGACCCTGCGGCCAGGCTGGTGGAGGACACATCCCTGCCACAGCCGGGAGTCGGACGTCCAGCAAGGGTGGCCACCTCAACTGCACCCCAGCCGGAGGAGGATGTGCAGGCAGCAGGAGCCAGGGTACAGGCAAAGGCACAGCAGCAGCAGCAACAAGGTGGGAGCCATGATGGCTCGGAGCCTTCAACATCAGAGGGGCAGGCATCGGTCAGAGGGCAGCAGGACCCAGGACGGGAAGTGTCTTCCGTGTGGCTCACAATGGTCAGGGCGGAGAACTCCGTGCATAGGGCCATGAGGCGGGCCGAATGCATCGAGGCCATTCGCAGGGACCTGGAGGTCCAGATGTAATCGTCCCTGCAAATCCTCGGGGCCATGGAAGAGGACTGCCTCCGGGACATCGAGCAGGAGTTCGATGATGCCCTGGCCCGGGAAATCAGAAAGTGAGCCGTTGGACTAGCCCGCTGCCATTGTAAATAGTTATATAGTGTTAGGTTTCCTTTTTTTTTTCTTTTCATTTGGGGCGCTTGGACAATGCCCCACCTTTTTGTATATAGTTGTTCATTATGTAGGGTTTTTGTAGGTTTCCTTTCAATGGTTGGGCTCATGGACCCTGGATTAGTACTTTGTATATAGTTCCACAATGGATTTCACTTCATTTGCCTTTTTTTTAACCATGGATCAATTAATTTTTCTTTTTTTTCACTTTGGATTTGATTTGACGGACAGACTCTTTGGACCCATTTGCTTTGGATTGATTTTTATTCTGGGATTTACACATCTTCTTTTTCATATTTTGGACATGCAGCTTTTTATTTATTATTTACATTCTTGTGTGATTTCATTTCATTCCCTTGCTTTTGTGTGTAATACATTTTTATTTGATACTTCATTGTGTGGTATGCTTTCCTTGGTTTCCTGCATGTCATGATGCATATTTTTTCATTCACTTGCACCCATTGTGTGTGTGTGATGGACATGTATTGAAGTGCATACTTGCCATTTGGGATGTTTCATGTGATGGGGATTTCAATGTGGGGTGTATGTAATACTTGGTTGTGTGTTTCGACTGGGGTGGCGTGGGGTGAGATTTGGGTGGCCATTAGGCCCATGATTGTGGATCGTGATGACATGTTTTGGGGGACATGAGTGGGGGCCTGTTGGCAGGTGCCCCGCACTGCTGGGGGGTGGGGGTGCAGGGGGACATGAGTGGGACATGAGTGGGGGCCTGCTGACAGGTGCCCCGCACTGCTGGGGGGTGGGGGTGCAGGCGGACATGAGTGGGACATGAGTGGGGGGCCTGCTGGCAGGTTCCCTGCCCTGTTGGGGGTTGAGGGTGCAGGGGGACATGAGTGGGGGCCTGCTGGCAGGTGCCCTGCACTGCTGGGGGGTGAGGGTGCAAGGGGACATGAGTGGGGGCCTGCTGGTAGGTGCCCTGCACTGCTGGGGGGTGAGGGTGCAGGGGGACATGAGTGGGACATGAGTGGGGGCTGCTGGCAGGTGCCCCGCACTGCTGGGGGGTGGGGGTACAGGGGGATATGAGTGGGACATGAGTGGGGCCTGCTGGCAGGTGCCCCGCACTGCTGGGGGGTGGGGGTGCAGGGGGACATGAGTGGGACATGAGTGGGGGCCTGCTGGCAGGTGCCCTGCACTGCTGGGGGGTGGGGGTGCAAGGGGTGCAGGGGGACATGAGTGGGGACCTGCTGGCAGGTGCCCCGCACTGCTGGGGGTTGGGGGTACAGGGGACATGAGTGGGGGCCTGCTGGCAGGTGCCCCACACTGCTGGGGGGTGGGGGTACAGGGGGACATGAGTGGGACATGAGTGGGGGCCTGCTGGCAGGTGCCCTGCACTGCTGGCGGGTGGGGGTGCAGGGGGACATGAGTGGGGGCCTGCTGGCAGGTGCCCTGCACTGCTGGGGGGTGGCGGTGCAAGGGGACATGAGTGGGGCCCTGCTGGCAGGTGCCCTGCACTTCTGGGGGATGGGGGTGCAGGGGGACATGAGTGGGAAATGAATGGGGGCCTGCTGGCAGGTGCCCCGCACTGCTGGGGGGTGGGGGTGCAAGGGGACATGAGTGGGGGCCTGCTGGCAGGTACCCTGCACTGCTGGGGGGTGGGGGTGCAAGGGGACATGAGTTGGTGATCAGTGGTGGCAGCGGACAGGTGGCTTGGCTGGGGTGCATGCCCATGGTGGATGGGCTGCCTGCGGGACATCATGACCCGGGGTAGTCCCCTGTATGTGGTCTGCCTGCAGGGGCCGTGGAGGGTGTAGAGGGAACACCTGGGAGGACCCACACTGCCATTTCACGTGTAGGACTCCCCGCGCACCCCCGAAATTCACGTATCCCGCTCTGACAGCAAAATCGCATGTGAAACTTGTTGCGAACCCCGTATTACACATACCCTGCTCCAATCGCGTGTGAGACTTCCCGCAAACCCCCGTAATACACGTACCCAGCTGAAATCGCGTGTGAAACTTCACACGAACCCCAGGAATACACGTACCCTGCTGAAATCGCGGGTGAAATATCCCACGCAACCCCAAAATACACGTACCCGCATCCAATCGCGTGTGAGACTTCCCGCGAACCCCCGTAATACACGTGCCCTGCTGAAATTGCGTGTGAAACTTCACGCGAACCCCAGTAATACACGTACCCCACTCGCACAGCGAGGACATGACCATGAGTGCGGGGTAGTCCCCTCTGGTTTGGTCTGCCTGCAGGGGCTGTGGAGGGTGTAGAGGGAACACCTAGGAGGACCCACACTGCCAATTCACGTATAGGACTCCCCGCACACACCCGAAATTCACGTACCCCGCTCTGACAGCAAAATCACGTGTGAAACTTCCCGCGAACCCCGTAATACACGTACCCTGCTCCAATCGCGTGTGAGACTTCCCGCAAACCCCCGTAATACACGTACCCCGCTCTGACAGCAAAATCACATGTGAAACTTCCTGCGAACCCCGTAATACACTTACCCTGCTCCAATCACGTGTGAGACTTCCCGCAAACCGCTGTAATACATGTACCCTGCTGAAATCGCGTGTGAAACTTCACGCGAACCCCAGTAATACACGTACCCCACTCGCACAGGGCATATCGCGTGTGAAACTTCACGTGAACCCCAGGAATATTGGCCCTGTGCGAGCGAGCGGGTATGTGTAGTTCTGGGGTACAGCGTGAAGATTTGCACACAAAAGGGCCCTGTTGAGTGGAGTACGTGTATTCCTGGGGTTCGCAGGAAGTTTCACCCGCGATTTCAGCAGGGTACATGTACTCCTGGGGTTCGCGTGAAGTTTTACCCGCGATTTCAGCAGGGTACGTGTATTACGGTGTTCGCGTGAAGTTTCACCCGCGATTTCAGCAGGGTACGTCTATTACGGGGTTTGCGTGAAGTTTCACATGCGAAAGGGCCCTGTTCGAGCGGAGTACGTGTATTTCAGGGGTGCACGGCAAGTTTTACACGCGAAAGGGCAACGCCCGTGCGCAATACGTTACAGACGTGTTTACGCGCTAAGGGCCTTTGGTCCAATGATATCGCGTACGTGTGCTGAGACGCTTACGCGCTAAGGGGCTTTCCTCGAATTACACGCTGACGTGCAAGATTTTCACATGCCTAATCACTCCGTATCAAGCTGGCCACGCGTACACACACGGAATACCACGCTCCTGTCCAAAAGGCCATTTTCCTGCCCCCAAGAGCCCCGAGCACGCTCCCACCAGCCATCTGCTGCTGCCTGCCTGCCTGCTGCCCACGTGCCCTGCTATTTGGTGCCTGCATGTCAGCCATCTGCAGGGGTCCAGGTGCTGTGTCCACCCCTTCTGGAACAGATGACTCCCGGCTGGGATTCCATCGCTCCACAGCCCAGCCCCAGGACCCAGTTGCCCACCCACTCCTGCCTCTGGGGTTGCCATGTCAGGCACATCTCCATCTGGCACCACTGGCAACCCCCAGCCAGAGAGCAGAGGACCACCAGCTTCACTGCCACCGAAGTTGGTGTCCTGGTGAACCATGTCCTGGGGCATTATGATGCCCTCTTT
Organism: Ambystoma mexicanum; assembly: GCF_040938575.1. NCBI lineage: Eukaryota > Metazoa > Chordata > Amphibia > Caudata > Ambystomatidae > Ambystoma > Ambystoma mexicanum. The sequence continues at coordinate 677,104,237 of NC_090922.1, read as the reverse complement.
GGAACAAGACGCGCCAAAAAGGAAGGACGGGAGAGGATCTGGGATGACGCAGTGGTTGCCATCAACGCAGAGGGGGTGGCAACCCGCAACTACCAACATGTCAAGAAGCGCTGGGAGGACTTCAGGTCCAGGACCCTCATAAAGGCCTGGCGCGTCGCGGAGGCGGGCCATGTCAGCCTGAGCAACATTCAGATGAGGGTCCTGGAACGCGTAGGCCCAGCGCTCCGCGCCCAGATCCTTCGGAGGCAGACCCATCTGGAGTTGAGCAGTAAGTGGCCAAGCATTGCTGTGTGAGACAGGGTATGTTGCAGTGTGCTGGTAGTCTGATACTTGCCTGTATATGTGACATAGGCCATGTATGGATGTGTGTGTGTAGGGACATCATGGTCATGCATGTGAGACCAGTCATGTGTGAACCACATGGTAGGTGCATATGTTTTAATGAAACATGGGGACCTCTATGCAGAATGCACACCTGAAAGCATGGCAGTCTCTGTTCCTGGACACGGAGGGGGGGTGAGGAATGGGTGCTGATGTCATGTACGTGTATGGTGTGTGTGTGTGTGTGTGTGTGTGTATGGTGTGTGTGTGTGTGTGTGTGTGTGTGTGTGTGTGTGTGTTTCTGCATGTGTGTTGCATGCATTGACCCATGTGTTGTGGAAGGACAGGATGGAAGTGACATTTGACAGTGCCACTCATGTGTTATTGCTTCCTGTCTAGGGTATTGTGTGCTGTACCCTGATGCTTGTGTTATATGTCTCCCTCTACGAAGCGTCAAGTGAAGCAGAGTGTAGGTGCCTTTCCCCGTCTTACTACGTGTGAGAGAAAATAAAATAGCTGACACAACCCCTTGTCGGGGAAAGAGGCACTGAGAGCCGGCTGCAAGAGTTCAAAGGATGGTTTATTTCTCCAGCTAGGAAATAACCCAAAAAACCCTCCAGCCCCTCATTACATCACACTTATATTTATATTAATTAAAGTAACTCTAACAAAAAATGCTAAATGGACCCGATTGGCCAGGCGGTGTGGTGCTGTAGGTGTGGGTGGCATCTCTTCCTCCTGGTTGGCTGAGTGGCTGACGAGATGACAGACGTCAAACATCTTGTGCTCCACGCAGGTCAGGGTCCGGTCACTGTGGTCACTACCTAAGCTAATATGTTACACAGTAAATAACAAATTATTTAAAACATTTTATGCTACTTGTCACATTTCTACATAAGTCACACACAATGGTTATTGTCAGTACAATTGGGTCATTTGTGGCTTTAATTGGAGGCCTTGACCTTATTGTGCATGTAGAAGAATAAGGCTGTGTTTCGCATCTTTTCCTAGGTTTCAAAACTCATTAGTACAAATAAAAACATATATAGTAGTAAAGAATGCTTAAGGTTAGTAAGGAGTGTATTGGGAGGGTTTCGCAGCACAGGAGAGGGTCTGGCACTTGAAAGAAATACCTTACAGGGGTGCAGGGTCAGGATGGCAATAAATTGTTCTAATGGGGGTGGGTGGCTTGCACGTTTATGAGGACGAATCGAGCAGAAAGTGCTTAGCTCATCACATGCCAGTTCTCAGACGAACAGTGATCTCAGAGGAAGAAAATGGTAGCATATTGATTGTTGCAACTTTCTCCAGCTTCAGCGTGAGAATGGAAGCGCATAGCTTTCCTTCACAGGGGGAGTGCAAGGGTGGGGGCCAGTCAGCTGCCTGCGTGCCTCGTGTGTGTGTGTCTGTCCTTGGCTGCCGCAGTGGAAGGGGAGCTGAGCATTGCTGTACTATCGCAGTGAGGCCTGTTTACCCAAGATGGAGTCGAAAGGGGGCACAAAAGATGGATGCCCCGTGTCCTGCTCAGTAGTCTCATCTATGTAGCAGTCAACAGTGGTTAACTTTACATAAGGGCGAGGGGCAATCCCACTACCGGAGGCACGTGGTCCAAGCCTTGTACTGAGTAGCGTATGACGCGAGGGGGCCTGAGGACCCCTCGCTCCCATACATCCCCCCCTTTCGTTACATCTAAAGTAACAAACTACTTTATCTCGTTCTTTCCGTTCTCCCTTCGGTAGCGCTCAGCTTCAGCTACAGCCTCATCCCAAGCAGGTGTACCCTTTAATGGCATCCATGCTTTGCACACACTTCTTAAGCTGTTACCTCTTCTTGCGTATTCTTCTGGGGTGACCATTAAGTATATCCCACCATCCCCATCTAAATCTATCCAAACCTCGTTATACCACAGCAAGTTCTTTGGTTCTTTAATGGTAGTGTAATGTAGATTATCGACCACATCCCCATACTGTCTATAGATGGCAGTCAACCTATACTGCGGTGTGGTGTATTCTCCGGTTTGTACTTGGGCATCTATCATGGTAGCCACCGTTGTCTGTCGGCCCACTGTTACCATCATCATTGCTGAATTAGGCATATTGTTTTCACAGCATCTTAGTCCCAGTTGGCAAACACACAGAATATTAGAAGAAGAAAGACTATGATCGGAATGAATATCTTCGCTGCTATGTTCACACATGATGGTATCCAGCTGACCAGATTGTCGAACCACGTGTCGTTTTCTGCTCCACCTTCTGCTCTCATTCTTTCTCCTAAATTATGCACTGCTGTTATCACATGTGACAGTGTCCCGTTATCAGCATCTGAAGTTGGTACGAACGTTCAACACGCCCCCCCAATTTTTTTGCAAACACCACCGTCCATCGCCGTGATAAGATCTAAGACATATCTGTTTTGCATCGTCATCAGGCGCAGTGCACGGAGCTCTATTTTTATGATGTTGAATCCTTCTTCGGTGTCGTTGGCCAGCTGGATGAGCTCCCAGCGTGTTATCTGCAGCCATTTTGCATATGCCCTTGCTTGAACGCCTGGTGCTAGAAACAATGCAATGAATGTTTCTGCAGATGAAAAAAGCTTATACTGTTGTGGGATTTCAGCAAGGAGTTCTGACGATTTGGACGAAATATAATTGGATCTTTTGCTGCGTGATAACTTGGTTTTCAAAGTTTCTTCTGACAATAGTTCGTATGCTGGGGGCTCCGTGATTGTCTCATTGGGCGCTGTTGATGGTTCAGCCGATTGCCCTGCTGCCGATGTGTCAGCCGATTGGCCTGCTGTCGATGTGTCAGCCGAAGGCCTTGCTGTAAACTGGACGTGGCTCTCTGGCATCACCATTAGTGCTCAGTGAAGTGTGGCTAGGGCACAAGTAACCCTCCAGGATGCTGGGAGATGAAGGTAAGTTCGTTTGCCACAGATACAGTATATGTCCATTAATGCAGCAGTGTCTTTTTTCATATCTGGCATTATTAAAGTCTTATTGCACTGCCGCACGGTTCCCATATTCACCTTCCCTTCTCCATGGAAGCAAAGTTCGTGCGGTATTTCCTTTTGAATCTTTATGGGTCTCTCCAGGGGTGTGACCCATGTCAGCTTGGTGATATGCTGTGACCAGATGGGGATGCACGTTTCTTTTGCCCACTCGTGTGTTTCATCTGACAGCCCTTGAAGCCGCTCAGCTTTGCATTTAATCGTTTCATCATGCCACATCATGTCTGCATACCTTGTCCCTTTTATAATGAAAAATGTCTCTTGGAGGCAGATTACTCCTTGTCGTCTGCTGGTGCAAATTTGTTTGTTTTCCAATTTTTCCATAGTGACTGTGTGTGCTTGAAATGTCTTTTTTATTCTGCACAGCATCGGATGAATCAAACATTGGGCCTCAGACAAGGGTACTTCCTGTGGGATTAACATTTTTGGGGTTCCAGTTGCGTGAGGAATAAGTGAGCACACGTAACAACTTTCATTACTTGCTTGCTTTGCTGCGGTGCTCATGTCTGAATACCATTTGTTTCATTGGTCAGGGTGTCGGGGGTCCTCTATTTCATCTAACCCCAGGTTATGATAAATATTGTATCTGTTTTTCCCACCCCCCTTTTCCTCCTCCTTGTGTTTTTTAGTTGGGTACCAACTTGTGGATATTGCAGCGGGAATATCTTAGACCATGCATCATCTATGTTGTTAATGATGACATGTGTGTATTTAGTAGTGGTTTCTGGTGCAGTGTGTGTACGCATGCTTGTATTTTTGGAGTTAGTTAACCAATAGTAATCATTATTTACATTCCATCCAAGCTCTATTTCCTTGGCCACAGTATTATTCAACAATGGAATAGCAGTTTTGTTTACATGCAATTGTTCAAAGGGTGACGTTATATTTATACTATTCGATTCAATGTTGTAAGTGTCCTTCAAAATAGTTGTTGCTTCAGTCCATATTAGTTTAGACCCTGGTTTTGTCGTATCAGTTCTGCTTCCCCCTTTATTCATTTCATTTGCCACATATAAAACAACATTATACCAAATAAAATAAAACATCATTATTGCAAATAGTATAGCAGCATATTTTATAACAAATTCCAAATTATTTAATCTACTGGCCCTAGTGGCATCCCTATTTCTATCTAAAATTTCATCGCATTGGCTCATGTTGAACCTATGTGAGCGAGACAAATTCGTTAAGTCATCATGAAAAGAAACATATTTGCAATTGTTCATTCTTTTTCATTTCTTTACTCAGTTAGGCATTTAACAATTCCTTTTCATTTCATCATGGAAATAATGAGGAAAAATAGAAAAGACAACATGATTTATATGAGAAGAAAAGAATGAGAGAGAGAGAGAGAGAGAGTGAGAGAGACAAAATATGTTAAAACCTTTTGTTTTTGCCCTATACTTTCCCTGTCTAAGTTGCAGTTTTCATCATGTCAACCTGTGCCAGTGATGGCATCCACACAGTCGGTTTCATTTTGGGGAGGTGCAACACTGTGTGCCCTTCTTACGTCTGAGAGGTGCATCCAGTATTTTAACCCCTTAACTTTAACTGCAGTTGGGGTGCTGTACACCACTGTGTATGGACCATGAAATCTTGGTGAATTCCACCTTCTTACAAAATTTCTGACATAAATATGCTCCCCTGGCATTAAAGGCCCCTCCGGGCTTTCTGCTATCGGCATGGAAGTGTCTGTTGCTACATCTTCAAAATGGTGAAACAATTTGCTTTGCTATGCTGCGTACCGCACGCGTTAGCTGTGCTAGGTATTCCTTAAACTCTTCTCCCAGCACTGTGGCAGCCCTGTGTGCATCAGATGCCCTCCTAACAAGGGAGAGCGGCATGTGCATTCTTCTTCCCGTCACAATTTCATGCGGGCTTAAATGGTGATCCTTGCATGGTTGATTTCTGAGTTGGAACAATGCTAGGGGCAAACAATATACACAATTTTTTTTCAACGTGCTGCATAATTTCGATAAATTGCTTTTGAGCAGCCCGTTGATCCTCTCCACAACTCCATTGGCCATTGGATGATAAATCGAACATAGTTTATGTTTCAGGTCATTCACAAAGTGCATGCCGTTCTCTGAACGGATCACGTCACAGATTCCCCACCGCGAGAATACTTCTTGCACAAGGAACTTGTCAGCACATTTTGCATCAGGTTGGGGACAGGGGCCCGCTTCTACCCACCGTGAAAAAGGGCATACCACCACAATCAAGTATCTTGCTCCATTACATCTTGCTCCCATATCGGCGTAGTCGATGGCCCTCATTACGATCCTGGCGTTGGACCATGGTGCTAATAGCACCATGGTCCATGCCGGTAACTTACTGACTCCGCCATGGCGGAATGGGGAATTACCGCCCAATTTCGAGGTTGGCGGGGCGGTAATTCCCAATGCCGCCATGGCGCTTCCCCATTCCCATTTTTGCCCCATAGGGCTCAATGGAAATGGGGAAGGCGCTAAGTATGGTGCCGCAAATTACTGCACCGTACTTAGCACCAAGGTCCCTTTGCGGGTTGGTTTTTAACGCCTGCAAAAAGCAGGCATTAAAGTCTCCAACCCGCAAAGGGACCTCGTAATCAGGCGCTAAGGCATTACCGGTATGGGTACCCGTACCGGTACCGGTAATCCCTTAGTGCCAGGGTCGTAATGAGGCCCGATATGTAGTTCTCTAAATGGACCTGTAGGGCATGGCAAAGTGCCACGCAGAGTTCATAATGTCATTCCTGAATTGCAATTTTGGCATGTAATACATTCAATCACAAATTTAGACGAGTATTCATGTAGATTAGGAACAAACCAATCCTCTTGAATATCTGAGGCAATGTGTTGTTTTGCAACGTGAGCTGGGAAACGCAGTTGTTGGAATGCTACTTCTAATAATTCTACAGGCATCACTACCTTGCCCGTCATTTCCTGTCTCCAAATGAGATCTGTGGCTGACTGTTTACATACTCGTTTGCCCCACAACTCCTGCTCTTCCGGTGGGGCCCTTCTCTGGAGTTCTATCAATTGTGCTATGGGCGTGTTACTGTATGCTTCTGCTGGTTGTTCTGCTGTGGTTGTTTTTACAATGTACTCTGATGTTGGTGTCTTATTGAAGTACAAGGCTTCCTTCGCTGCTGCGTCGGCTGCCGCATTCCCCAATGAGACGGCGTCTGTGTTATTGGTATGGGCTTGGCATTTAACCACTGCTACTACCGATGGTTCTGCTAAAGCTTCTATTCGTTCATTTAGCAATGTGGCATGTTGTAAGGGGGACCCGTCTGCTCTTCTGAACCCTCTCCTTCGCCAACGTGATAGCCCTGAGTGAACTGTGGTGGTGACATAAGCTGAGTCTGAATATATTGTCACGGCACAATCTTTGGCTGTGTGTAACGCGCTGATTAGTGCGGTCAGTTCGGCTGCTTGTGCAGAGTAGTGTGAGGGGAGACATTTTTGAACAATCACTTCGTATGTGTCTTCTTCCATGCGCACTACAGCCATCCCCACATGTTTCTCTCCTGTCTCTGAGTTTATGGATGCTGACCCGTCTATGAAATAAATTTCTCCTTCTGTAAGGGCGTTTTCTCTTGCTTTGGGAATGTCATCGCCCTCTCCCTCATATGTGCTACAATCGTGTTCCTGTAAATCCTCAGTTGTGCATGGCTCTGTAATGAATGTGGCTGGGTTCACTGTCTTGCATCTGACCACATGTACATTTGGACTTGATATTATTATTTCATAAGCAGAGGCTCTCTGTGTTGTGAGAGTAGATTTTGATCTTTCCAAGATAGCAAATAACGAGTGTTCCGCATATAGCGTTACTGAACATCCCATTACGATTGTGGCACTTTTCTCAATGGCGAAGGCCGCTGCAGCGAGGGCCTGTTCGCAAGCGAAATGTCCCTGCATTACTGGGTCTAATATTCCACTGTAGTACGCTAATGGTTTGTGGCCTATCGATGTCTTTTGTGTCAATACTGCCGTCATTAATGTTCCATTGCTGTGTGAAAACAGAAAAAATTCCCTTTCATAATCTGGATTTGCAAGGACTGGGGCGTCTGAAATAAGGTCTTTTAATCGAGAAAATTGGGCAATTGTCTCTTGTGTCCATTTTATTGGGGCCCTGTTCTTTTGTGCTTCTTTCAGTGTTTGTAGCATTGGCCGTGTGTATGCTGCGTAATCGAGGATCCACGCTCGGCAATAGTTACATATGCCAAGAAATGTCTGCATGTCCTTCACTGTTTTTGGTAAAATAATGTGTCGAATGGCCGCTGCTCTGTCTGGTAGTATTCTTTTTCCATCTTTAGATATTTGCTGGCCAAGATACATAACGTCAGCAAGGCAGTATTGTAAATTTCCTTTGCCCACCTTGTATCCCTTGGCAGCCAATACGTTAAGCAGTGTTATCGAGTCTTCTCTACACTCTTCTTCTGTTTTGCTGCAGACGAGTAAATCGTCTACGTACTGTATAATGGTGCTCCCTACATCTATGTTGCCAATGTCTTCTCGTAGTACTCTGTTAAAAATGCAATGACAATGACAGTGAAGCAAGTTGCCTCTTTTGGTATACTGCACAATATTGATGCCGGGTTAGGCACTAAAGGGAACTCTTTTAGGATGACGTCATTGAGTGCGCGGAGGTCCTGAACCATTCTCCACACCCCTCCTTTCGCTTTCTTAATCGGAAAAATCGCTGTGTTGTATGGGGAAGTTTATGGCACTAAAATACCTTGGCTTAGGAGTGCATTCACTGTTTCTCTAATACCTTCCTCTGCTTCTTTGGATATTGGGTATTGTTTCACTCTGGGTGGGAGGGCACCTGGTTTCAGTTTTATCTTTATGGGAGTTACCTCGTGCAACAATCCCACATTGTGTGGCCCTGTAGTCCAAATTTCAGGTGCTACCCTGGCCATGTCTTCTTCAAATATTGTCGCGGAGCCTTTATGTTAGCCATGAGTGGGTTGTGTATTTCTCTGTATTGGATCATAATGTCACATGGTATGCTTATTTCCATTATTATTTCTCCATCCCCTTCGTAATCAGTAAACAATTCTTCATCAGTTACATCATTTAGCATTATGTTTGGCTCTATGCATAGCACACTTCTCCACTCGCGTCCCTGCGTGTCCAGACCTATGACCACAATGGTTTTGTTGGAAACTTGAACTGCCTCAATGTCTATAGACATAATTGTGCCTGGCACTACATCTGTTGGTGTGATTGGGCGGAATATGAAGTCTAATGGTATTCTCCACTCATTTTGTGTTATTCCAGGCACTACTCGGGCTAATACCTGTATTCCATAGACGAACATGTCCATGTCAATGGGAATCCCTCTTACTGCAACTTCCTTTGTAACCGTGCTTATTATCAAGAGTGCTAGTACGGGGCATACCCCTGGCATCGAGCACACTATTCCTCTTTCAGTAAAGGCTATGGTCATGTTTAACTTACTGAGCAAGTCTCGTCCCATCAAATTGATTGGCGCGTCTTCGTAATACAATAAGGGTGCACGCACTGTTTTTCCCCCCACTGTTACATCAAGATCTTTTGTATAAGGAACTTTTATAATAGCCCCAGAAAACCCCTGCGTCTCCAAATTTCTTCCAGAGAGCTGAAACCGCCCTTCTGTGAGGCATGATTTTTCTGCTCCAGAGTCTACCATAAAGATAAACTGCGTGTTTCCTATATCTGCCGCCACTAGTGGTTCCTCATTTGCACTTTGTGTGGTGGATAGGACTGGACACGCAAGTGCTCCCTGTGGGCTGTCCTAGTCTTGGTATCTTTGCTGACCTGGCACTGAAAAAACATTGTCACCCACGACCGTTACGCCTCGGAACGGTGCAGGGGCACCGTTTGCGGCCGCTGCAAAAGGGTTATTGTTTATGTTCCCTACTGGGTTTTGTCTCGCCATGGGCTGTAGTGTGTTTTGCTGTTGTGGCTGCTGCTGCTGTTGCTGCTGTTGTGGGGCTGGCTGTCTCTGTTGCATTTGGGGGTCCTAGCAGTATTGATCCTGTTGTCCCCCCTCCCCATTGGAGCTCCACAAGGGCTACCTGGGTGTGAGCAGCCCCACCCCTGTTCATTGTTCATGGGCTGTTGTTGCTGCCCTTAAAAATACCCTGATGGTCGCATTCTACAATCTCGTGAATAATGTCCCCATCTTCCACAATTCCAACAAGACCCCTGTTGTCCTTCCCTTGGTCCTTGCCCACCATACCCTCTGTTTCCCATTCCTCCGTATCCTCCCCTCTGCCCGCGGTACCCACCTCTTCCTTGGGCCGGCCTGTTCTGCCACTGCGATCCTTGGCATGGCTGTTCCTCTCCGTTCCACTGTCCTTGGTCCTCTCCAACCCACTGCGCTGCTATCCCAACAGGCCTCCCTCCCGCGTTTTCCTCTCCTTCGTTTCCTCTGTCTGCTGTTGCACTGGCAGTAATGGCGGCGACCTTCACTAATTTCATCTGTACTAATTTTGCTTCGTCAGCCAGCCTCTTTTGCGTGACCTCCTTTTCCTTCTCTTTGATCCTCCTCCAGTGGTGTACAATTATGCTCTGAACTTCAGGCCACCCTTTGACTTCGATCCCAGCTATTTTGTCCAAGGCCTTCTGCACCTCTTTCGGTAACCCCTTTTTAATGATAAAATAGAATAAAGCTGTTGATTGATTGCATGCCATACCAGTTTCGCTTCTCCATAAGTCTTGCACTCGCAAAATGAATTGCGCAGGATCCTCTTTCTCCTCCATCGTGCACTGCATCACTGCATGTAAATCTGGAACGTCTGGAAATGCACGCCGTAATGCATCCCACACTCGTGCTCGAACATTGTTGAATGGTGATCCATCGTGTCGGTCACAACTCATCGTTACTCCCGGGAACCCTGCCCTTTCTCAGATTGTGTCTGCTTGGTCCCCGATTGCTGATACTAATAGACTTTTCACATCACCTATAGCTAACGGCACGCCTGCCGTGTTCTTCTCAAATACATGTATCCACTTACCTGCCCCTCCCGTCAGCGGGGGGAGGAGTTTTAACAAGTTGGTTTTGTCCATTTGGGCCCATAGTATGTAGTTTGGTCTACCTGCTCCTTTATGTATCAGTGGCATTTGTAGTTTCTGTTTCTTTCCCGTTCTGCTCATCTTCCCTTTTTTCGTTTTACTTACCAGTATGTTTCCGATCCTCCCTGCTCGTTGTCTTAATCTACCTTGCCATAATGGTGGCGATAATGTGACTGGGTAACGACGGTTTGGCAGTGGGGAACCCTCTGCGGCAGCTGCCTCTTCGTATTCATCTAAATCGTCCCATATTTCTGACTCTAGCTCGTTATTATCCTCCCAGTTTTCCTTGGGTAACTTCCTTGTCTTTCACCCTAATCTCCACTTTGTTGACTCCCGGTGTGTTTGGGCATATAATTCTCACTGGTTTGTTATTCAATTGGAACAGAAACTGTCCTGATTGCCACTCTTGTTCTTGCCTCTGCTGTGATGACGTCCCTTGTGATGCTATAGATTGCCCTGATACCGAGGCTGCTGGGGTTGCATTGCTTGCTGCTCCTATCGGAGGTGTGAGATCTGCCAGTGACAGCGGGGGTATCTCCCCTCCCCCTGGCAGCATTTGCCCTTTGTCACATAAAGCTCTTAACCGTGTTATTTCCATTTGTGTGTGTTCTAACTGACGGTTCAAATCACCTGTTAAACGTGCTATATCCACAGGGAGCGCACTCGTGGGGCCGTACAGGCCTCCTTTGTCATATGGTGGAGGTTCGGGGGCTGTTGCCCTGTCCTGAGCAGTGGCGGTGGGTGGTATATACAAGGGTTCACTAAACCCTACCGCTGGCATAGTCATTAAGGGATAGATTTTTGTTACTTCGTTTTCGGTTGTAGTTGTCGAGCATTCCCCTTTTGGTGTCCCGCCTACTTCTTCATAGTTTTTCTGCTCTTCTGTCATTCAGCTTGTACCTACCTCTTCCATGGGGGAAACGTCTTTGAACATTCGCCATAAATCTAACACTTCTCTTCGGTTCTGTAACTGTTTCCCTTTGTATCGTGCTAGTAAATGTGTTGAGACTAGATCCAATACTCTTTTGTCAAACGACCCTCCTTCTGGCCAAATTGGTGTAATCCCGTCTCCTTTTATCTCAGTGATCCACTGATCATGATACTTCTGTATCCTGTCGCTATATAGTGGAAGGTGCTGGCAAATATGTGCTAGTGGTGCTACTCCCCCCATGGCAATGTTTCTTTTCCTTTCTTTTGTATTCTGGTACCTTTGAATCTCTTCCCACCTCTCACTTGGTATGTCAGTTACAATATGTGGAAATAATACGTTCTTTATCAATGCTCACAATTACCATATGTCGTATTAGTTTTCTGAGAGGTGTTACCTGATCACCTCTCACAATTTATTTCTTTGCTTTATTTTATATCAATCACGAATTACCTGTACTGAAATACTTTGCGTGTTCAACATATACACAAAAGCAGACCAACAAACATATAATCATGCAACATACACATGCACTGCCTGCGCGCGTTTGTTCTTTCCCTATTCCCGTTACTGTCCCTGGTTTTTCTTCTTCCCTATACTACCTACTATTTCGCATTCACTCCCCACGTCTTTCACCTTCATTATATCTCAAGATTTCTTACCTTCACGGAAAAAGAATATTCTAAAAAACTACTCCGAGCCTACACGAGACCCCTACTATTTTTCTCTTTATCTCTATTCTGCACTTGGTCGGGACAAATGCTGTGCGGCGCCGCCTTCTACCCCGTACGGGCTAGAATACCACTTCTCTTCTTCTCACTTCTTACAACACCTAATGGCCATATAAAGGATAGATCAGAAAAGCCTCACCGTCACTCACGCAGACCCTATTCTTAGCTTCCTTCCCTTTGTTGCTAATTCCCTTCTTCCCGTATTTCCCCTTACCTTCCTTTGGGGTCTTTGCAACTGGGACTCCACGTGTTCAGTCAAGTACTCCGAGGGTCGCCGCTCACGGCTGGACCTTGCTCAGGTCCGTCCCCCAACCAAGCCGTGGCCTGCCTTGGCGAGCACCTTTATCGATTGGGTATTCGTCAACCAGGAACCCTTGACCCTTTCTTCTTGGTGTGCACAGTCTGGTCAACCGCGGAGGCGATGGTTCTGCCGGGGGGCGCCCTGCATCTTGCTGCCGGGCGGCGCAGGCCTCAAGGCACCTCTCTAAATCACGTCGGGGTCACCAAAAATGTAGGTGCCTTTCCCCGTCTTACTACGTGTGAGAGAAAATAAAATAGCCGACACAACCCCTTGTCAGGGAAAGAGACACTGAGGCCCGGCTGCAAGAGTTCAAAGGATGGTTTATTTCTCCAGCTAGGAAATAACCCAAAAAACCCTCCAGCCCCTCATTACATCACACTTATATTTATATTAATTAAAGTAACTCTAACAAAAAATGCTAAATGGACCCGATTGGCCAGGCGGTGTGGTGCTGTAGGTGTGGGTGGCATCTCTTCCTCCTGGTTGGCTGAGTGGCTGACGAGATGACGGACGTCAAACATCTTGTGCTCCACGCAGGTCAGGGTCCAGTCACTGTGGTCACTACCTAAGCTAACATGTTACACTCTAAATAACAAATTATTTAAAACATTAAATGCTACTTGTCACATTTCTACATAAGTCACACACAATGTTTATTGTCAGTACAATTGGGTCATTCATGGCTTTAATTGGAGGCCTTGACCTTATTGTGCATGTAGAAGAATCAGGCTGTGTTTCGCATATTTTCCTAGGTTTCAAAACTCATTAGTACAAATAAAAACATATATAGTAGTAAAACATGCTTAAGGTTAGTAAGGAGTGTATTTGGTGGGTTTCGCAGCACAGGCGAGGGTCTGGCATTTGAAAGAAATACCTTACAGGGGGTGCAGGGTCAGGATGGCAATAAATTGTTCTAATGGGGGTGGGTGGCTTGCTCGTATATGAGGACGAATCAAGCAGAAAGTGCTTAGCTCATCCTGGTTCACATGCCAGTTCTCGGACGAAAAGTGATCTCAGAGGAAGAAAACTGTAGCATATAGATTGTTGCAACTTTCTCCAGCTTCAGCGTGAGAATGGAAGCGCAGAGCTTTCCTTCGCAGGGGGAGTGCAAGGGTGGGGGCCTGCGCGCCTTGTGTGTGTGTCTGTCCTTGGCTGCCGCGGTGGAAGGGGAGCTGAGCATTGCTGTACTATCGCAGTGAGGCCTGTTTACCCAAGATGGAGTCGAAAGGGGCACAAAAGATGGATGCCCTGTGTCCTGCTCAGTAGTCCCATCTATGCAGCAATCAACCGTGGTTAACTTTACATAAGGGCAAGGGGCAATCCCACTACCAGAAGCACGTGGTCCAAGCCTTGTACTGAGGAGCGTATGATGCGAGGGGGCCTGAGGACCCCTCGCTCCCATACAAGAGGGCGGAGACGTGCCTTTGGAGCCAAGTGGCGGGGATGCCTCCACCGGGCGGCGACGCAAGGCCCAGCCAGCCTCCCAGGAATTACCATCATCTGGGAGCGAGGGGGCTGGTGCCGCGTCTGCCACAACGGCTGTGGCGGAAGGGCCGGGTGAGCCCCCACAGGGGCTTCCAATGGCGGAAGACGGTGCAGAGACATCCAGGTTGGTGGTCTCCACAGAGGAGGAGGAGCCCGCTACTGAGCCGCACATGGGGCCTGGTGGGGGTAGTACCACTGGTGCAAGTGGTGCAGTCCAGGGCCAGGGTCAGGAGGCAGCACAGGTCACCGCAGAGGGGCCTGTGCATGTCGCTGTCCTTGACCCTGTGATTGCACCATCATGCACCAGCAGGGAGGCCCTGTCCCAGGCCCGTCCGCAGGTAGGGGAGAGTGCCATGTCACCTGCCTCTCCACTACCGGCGGGCGTGGGGTCCCACGACCGTATGGGATCCATCCTGGTGGGTGTCGCGTTGCGCACACGTGACATTCGTGATGACGTGTGTTGTTCCTGGGAGGAGAACGAACACCATCACGAAGAGCAGCGTTGTGACGTGGCACTGCTGAGATGGGCCCTGGTCGGTTGGTTCCTACATGTGTCGCGCACTCTGGCGGACCTCTCCTCCTCTGTGGAGGCTATGCGCCGGTCGTTCTCCACATCGTCTTCCGGCCCAGATTCCACCAGGGCCCCCTGTGGACCTGGCCTGACCAACAGAGCCAGCTTGTTGGAGATTCCATCCCTGCCACAGTCGGGAGTCGGCGGTCCAGCAGGGGTGGACACCACAACTGGAGACCAGCAGATGGAGGATGTGCAGGCACCATCGGACAGGGCACATGGAAAGCAGCTGCAGCAGCAGGAGCAGGCTGTAGGTGGGAGCAATGATGGCTCGGGCCATCAACATCGGAGGGGCAGGCATTGGCCATAGGGCAGGAGGACCCAGGAATGGGAGTGTCTTCCGTGTGGCTGCGGTTGGGCCAGCAGATAGGTGCGGAGCGGCAGCGGGCGGAAGAGGCGTGGCTCACGATGCTCAGGGCGGAGAACTCCATGCGTCGGGCATTGAGGCGGGCAGAGTGCCTCGAGGCAACTCGCAGGGAGTTGGAACAGGCCATGAGTGCCTCACTGCGAGACCTCGGGGCCAGGGCAGAGGCCCGCCTCCGGGACATCGACATGGAGTTCGATGATGCCCTGGCCCGGGACACTACAGAGTGAGCCGCTGGACTTGCCCGCTGCCATTGTATATAGTTAGATAGGGTTAGGTTTCCTTTTGTTTTTTCTTTATTTTGGTTGCGCTTGGATAATGCACCACGTTTCTGTATATAGTTTTTTATTAGGTAGTATTTTAGATAGGTTTCATTTCTTCAGTTGAGCTCATGGACCCTGTATTGTTCATCTGTATATAGTTCACCATTGGATTCTTCTCTTTTTTTTTTATTTCACCACGGAGCAATGGTTTTCACTTTTCTTTTTTCCCTTGGATTTGCTTTGTTGGACTGTGACTTTGGACACCATTTCCTTTGTATTTCTTTGGATTATGATTTCTTGTTTTTCAGTTTTTAACGACATGGAGCTTTTCTTTTATTATTACCATTGTTGTTTATTTGATTTTCATTACATTCATGTTGTGTTTAATACATTTTTTTCTTCATACTTCGATGTGTGGTATTATCTCATTGGTTTCATGCATGTCATGATATGGGTTTTCACATTCACTTGCAACCATTGTGTGTGTGTGACAGACAGGTTTTCATTTACCTACTAGCCATTGGGGTTGTATCATGTAATTGCCTTTTCTTTGTGGGTGGATGCAATACTTGGTTGGGTCTTTGGGCTGGGGAGGCTGGCCATAAGGGCCATGATTGAGGATCATCATGACCTGGGGGCAGAGGGACATGAGTGGGACATGAGTGGGGGCCTGATGGCATGTGCCACACACTGCTGTGGGGTGGGGGTGCAAGGGGACATGAGTGGGACATGAGTGGGGGCCTGCTGGCAGGAGCCCCATACTGCTGGGGGTGGGGGTCCAAGGGGACATGAGTGGGACATGAGTAGGGGCCTGCTGGCAGGTGCCACACACTGCTGTGGGGTGGGGGTGCAAGGGGACATGAGTGGGACATGAGTGGGGGCCTGCTGGCAGGTGCCCCACACTGCTGGGGGGTGGGGGTGCAAGGAGACATGAGTGGGGGCCTGCTGCCAGGTGCCCCACACTGCTGGGGGGTGGGGTGCAAGGGGACATGAGTGGGACATGAGTGGGGGCCTACTGGCAGGTGCCACGCACTGCTGTGGGGTGGGGGTGCAAGGGGACATGAGTGGGACATGAGTGGGGGTCTGCTGGCAGGTGCCCCACACTGCTGGGGGTGGGGGTGTAAGGGGACATGAGTGGGGGCCTGCTGGCAGGTGCCCTGCACTGCTGGGGGGTGGGCGTGCAAGGGGACATGAGTGAGGGCCTGCTGGCAGGAGCCCTGCACTACTGGGGGGTGGGGGTGCAAGGGGACATGAGTGGGGGCCTGCTGGCAGGTGCCCTGAACTGCTGGGGGGTGGGGGTGCAAGGGGACATGAGTGGGGGCCTGCTGGCAGGTGCCCTGCACTGCTGGGAGGTGGGGGTGAGGGTGCAGGGGGACATGAGTGGGACATGAGTGTGGTCCTGCTGGCAGGTGCCCTGCACTGCTGGGGGGTGAGGGTGCAAGGGGACATGAGTTGGTGATCAGTAGTGCAAGGAGACATGTGGCTTTGCTGGGGGGCATGCCCATGTTGGGAGGGCTGTCTGCGGGACATGACCAGGGGTACAGGGTGGTGTGGGCTGCCTGCAGGGGCCGTGGAGGCTGTACAGGGAACACCTGGGAGGACCCAGACTGCCAAATCACGTGTAGGACTCCCCGGCACCCCCAAAATACACGTACCCTGCTGAAATTGCGTATGAAACTTCCCGCGAACCCCAGTTATACACATACCCCACTCGCACAGCCCTTTCGCGTGTGAAACTTCCTGCGCACCCCCGAAATACACGTACCCGCATCCAATCGCGTGTGAGACTTCCTGTGAACCCCCGTAATACACGTACCCTGCTGAAATCGCGTGTGAAACTTCATGCGAACCCCAGTAATACATGTACCCCACTCGCACAGGGCCTATCGCGTGTGAAACTTCCTGCGCACCCCTGAAATACACGTACCTTGTTGAAATCACGTGTAACACTTCACGCGCACCCCTGGAATACACGTACCCAGGCCAATCGCATGTAAAACTTCCCGCGCACCCCTGAAATACACATACCCTGCTGTAATCGCATGTGAAACTTCACGCGCACCCCTGAGATACGCGTACCCTGCTGAAATCACGTGTGAAACTTCCTGCGCACCCCTGAAATACACATACCCTGCTGAAATCGCGTGTAATGCTTCCCGCGCACCCATAAAATACACGTACCCTGCTGAAATTGCGTGTAAAACTTCCTGCGCACTCCAGTAATACACGTTCCCCGCTTGGCTTTGCTGTTTGGCAGCCCGGTAAACTGGTCCTGGGTTAGCACAGCCCTTTGCGCTGGATTGGGGATTTTGATGGCTTTTCCTTGTGCTAGGGGAGTTCTTGGGGGCGTAACTGGCGCTGCTGCAGGGTCTCTGCGCCACTCTGAGCCACGGTTGCTTTTGGAGGCTAAGATCCATGAATACGCTGTGCGCGGAAATCGATTTTAGTGCACGCAGCTGGCGCAGACATTTGCACGCGCACACTCTGCGACAGCTGCATGCGCCACTTTTTTGCGAAATTCTATTAATTACCCTGTTAGTATTTTCAACAGCAAGCAATTTAAAACAACTTAGTGAGTGCGAAATGTGGCAAAGTGACGCGACTTTCAAGACATGCCCTCAGCCTTTCCAATAGTTTTTTACTATACATGGATCCATAAATAGCCATCTCATACCCCTAGTCTACGTCTTGATGCCCAAAAAAATGAAGATACCTACAAAATTGTATTTCAAAAAGTTAAAGACGCCATACCAGAAACAACACCTACAAATATCATCATGGATTTTGAAATGGCTCAAATTAAGGCATTCTCATCAGTATATAAAGACACATACATACAGGGATGTTTTTTTTTCCATTTCACACAGGCCGATTGGAAAAAACTACAAAAACTAGGACTCCACACAAAATACACAGAGGACAGTGCATATCAACACAATGTGAAAAAACTTTTAGCATTAGCATTTGTAAAGGAGGAAAACGTTATACAATTTTACGAACATTTAATCGACAGTGAATATTTCAAAAATAATGAAGAGGAAAATTCTGACTTATTGGACTATATGGAAAACACTTGGTTGGGACAGTAGACAAGAAATGGCACTAGACGAAGACCTAAATATAATATAAAAGGATGGAATTGCTAAAAAGCCGTAATGGAAGGGAGGCCAAAAACAAATAATACGTTGGAAGGATGGCATAACAGGATTAACAAGAATTTTAACACTAAAAACCCAAATTTGTGGCACTTTTTAAAAGACTTATCATGTGAACAATCCCATCAAGAATGTAGACTATCTCAGAGCATTTAGCTTGCAAACACCCATTTAAAGAAGAAAATACCGGGACTATGACCAAAAAATTGAACAAATAGTGAAACAGTTTAACCAAGAAGACAAACAAAACTACCTAGACTCAATTGCATACAATTTAAAATGTTAAAAAACTCACAGTTTGAAGAGTCCACGATCCAGCATAGCAAATCCAAAAGTAACCAATGACGCCAACCCAACATATCCAACAATTCCGAAATCCATATCCCAGTCCGAAGGAAAAAAAAAATTATATCCACCACAGAAAAAGTCGAAATCCATAATCAAAGTCAACGCCAGCAAAGGAAAAAAACATTAAAAAAACATATCCCAATTCACGGTGAAAAAGGTAGATCCAGCAAAAAAAAGTGTAAAAATCCAAAAAGCCTGAGCATGGAGACCTGATTCCAATCCACGATACAATGGCAACAATCCATATGATAAAAAAATCCATAAGGTCCAAGAAATCCAAGAAAAAAAACATCAAAAAACAAAAAATCCAGGAACACGCAGCATGGAGACCCGAACGCAACGAAAGCGGATACGAACTGGACTTTAAAAATGGCACCCACATCAACGTAACACTACGCTAAGTTACGTAAATAATTTTAACAAATAACATCAAAATCTACATTACCATTTGTTATCCAATTGCACCATCTAGCGGTGAAAACATATACTGTTTATTCCAAGTTGCAAATCATCAATACACTTGTAATTATTTATAAAATTATTTATCTTTTAATAAAATATTTATTGTACTAACCTTTAATAAAATATGTATATTTCATATTTCATAATGTTAGTATATGTTCTTATATTTATAATGTTATTATATTTTAAGTATTTGTAATTAACTATATAATAATATTACTGATTAATAAAATATGGAATATATATTAACACTTACGTTGTATGGACACATTCGAAAAAAAAATTGAAATAAATTTGACGTATTGTTTATTCGACATTTATATTTTCAAAATTATATTTTCGACATTATTACATTATTACAATATACCTGCTCTCAACTAATACAAAGCCCTTCTTGCAAATCCTCATACTAGGTGACTTCAACCTAGGATTCAATGACCCCACAGACCAATCTGCACTGATTTTTGCCAACGCCCTTTCTGAACTAGGCCTTACTCAAAGAGCCCTCCTACCCACACATGAAAATGGACGAACTCTAGACTGGGTAGCAGACTTGAACTGTGCAACTAATATAACGTCAATCAAACTGCAATCTTAGACTGACCACTTTCTACAGACATTTAATCTACAAGATTGCATACTGCCCATTAGAGAGAATCCGATATCTCCACCCATTCCGACCAGGAATAAGAAAAACATTACAGTAGATAAACTTAAGCCATTCCTCCAACTTCTGCGTAAACCCTTACCTCCTTCCTCCGATCCCGCAGAACTAGTGCATCTCTATAATAAGACCATTACCTCAGCCTTAGATTCTATTGCACCTTTCAAAATGCGAAAAAGCAAACCCATAGCACATTTCAACACTTGGTTCACTCCCAAATTCAAAGACTTAAGAAATGAAAAAAGAAGATGTGAAATCACTTGGGAAAATAACCCATCCACAGTTAACAAAATGACTTGCTAAAAATTACAGCCAACTATAAAGAAGACATTTTCCTAGTGACACCTACGATAGGATTGATAAAGCGAGTTCTAGTACCAGAGAACATTTTACCATTCTAAGAGAACTCGAATCTCCCACCCCGCCTTCAGATAACTGCATTAAGGATCAAAAGTAGTGCACCAAAATTCAAGATGCCCCAGGCAATAAAATCACTCTGCTCCAAAACAAAATAGCCGCCAAAAAACATAACCTGCTTCCTCAAGGAAATACCTGGAATCAAAGCCCCACCACCCTTAAAGCGACTCAATGCTTCAAATTCATCCCAGTGTCTTCCCAAGAAGTGCAAAAAATCATAGCCTCTCTCAAACCCTCCAATTGCCAAGGTGACGCCTGTCCAGCAACTGTCATAAAAGAAGCGACAAGCGTTCTCTCTCCCTTCATTACCTCGTTCATCAATGCCTCCTTCCGCACTTGCACTGTCCCTACTAACCTGAAGAACTCATGGGTATCTCCACTTTTTTTAAAAAAAAACTTCACTAGACACAAACATACCTACAATCTTTAGACCTATAATGACAATCCCTTTCTTATTGAAGATTATGGACAAAGCAGCCTACAATCAAATACAAAACTATCTGGATATCAATAAATTACTTGGACTCCGCCAGTCTGGCTTTAGGCCCCAACACGGCACAGAAACAGCCCTGATCGACCGAAAGATACAGATTGACGATCTGCAAGATAAAGGGAAATTAGCCCTCCTGCTTCTGTTGGGTTTGTCCCCCGCCTTTGATCTGGTTGATCATAAGGTTCTAAGTAAGCACCTTTACACAGCGGCACATTTCTCAACAAAAGGACAGCATGGATCTAATCCTTTCTAAACAACAGAACCAGGAGAGTCTTCTGGGCATCGGCTGCAGCCGATCCTATCCCCATTTCCTATGGAGTCCCACAAGGATCATTTTTATCGCCTACCTACAATAATAAATAATTAAATACACAAGAGAAGATAAGGTGGGAGAGGAAGACGAACCTACTATGCCTTGGAAGTGTTCTAGGCATGAGTATGCAGACTCAGGCTGGTCTATAGGGCAATAGGGCAATGCCCGAACCCAAAACACAAAATGCTAGTGTTGGCCAGTTTTTGTGGGCAAAGTGTGCCACTTTTTTGGCCCATGTGTGCAGGTTGATAAATTACTTCACCATGCATCTAGTAATTTTTACCAGTGTTACTGAATAAATATTCTTTAAAATGCACCATTTGTGTCACATTTTATCAAACCCCCAGCACCCTACTATTCAAACAGTGTCACAAAAAGGACTGAAATGTCATTTGCGACAGAAGGCTACGTTTTCATTGGTTCCCGAGATAATTGTGTGCCCCAGTCCGACTCTGCGCCTATGTTTGTTGTCCTCAATGCCGATGTCTCTCTGCCATTGATTTTACTTAAAAAAGGCAAACGGAGGTCTTGATTGAGGTACAATGAACTTTTCACAGAGATTTCCCGCCCCTACGGTCCAAGTCAGTTTACTTGGGCAAACTTATTTATTTGGTGAACCTACAATTATTTAGCTCCAGTCAACTGCGTTGGACTGTTGCTTCATTATAACCCTATTTCCTATGGTTGTAGTGGCACCTTTTTATGTGGGTTAATTCTGTAACTATCAACTTTCGTCGGTGTGTAAGATACATGAGACTCATGTAATGTAAATGAGTTACAATGGCTATCTCATTACGTATTAGAGTGAATGCTTTTCTTCTGACTGGGCCCTGAGTGACCCAAAACTGCGTTCTTTGATCTGGCCGGGGAGCTGTAGGTTTCAATGTGCTACTTGAGAGCTCAATGGGCAGGTGCTTTTATGGCTGCCACCTACCCACCCCCCTTCCTTTTTCAATTTTAGCCCATGGCCGCTCATCCCTTCCACTTTAACCTGATCAATTACAAACTATCATAGGTTGTCCCCACAAAGCACACACACCCCCATCAGAAACCAGTAACGCGAGCCCCCCTGCTCAGGTTTCCTGCCAAAATGCAGTGCACTCCCATATCAGCAGACTATAATAGTAATAATAGAAATAATTATCATAATAATAACACTAATAATAATGATGATAATAAAATAACAATAATAACATATTGTGAAAAGCATATGGAAGCAATTCACAGCTGAGTTGAACAGCAAGCCAGTGTATGATCCATTGCTCTCTATATATTGGAGGGGTTTCCGAAGGCGCCAACATAACTATTTGTAAAATACTTTGATTGAACAGTTCGCAGTCTCAGAGTCTAATAAGGCTCTACGTTGAATCGCACTTAATTATTGCGAGAGAGCGCACGGCTGCCATTGAAGGCCATGAATTGCACTTAATTATTGCGAGAGAGTGCAAGGCTGCCATTGGCGGCCCCTACCAGGCACTCGCCGCATTAGATTTCAGGCAGTGGAGCAGAGGCTCCAGTCCAGGCAACCTCATTTTAACTGGAAACATAGACCCTGGCATGAAGCAGGAAGCCGCTCTCATGCTTCAAGAGTTGAGGCCCATTTAAATAAAATGCCAAAAAGGCAGTCACCGAAAGTGACATTTATGGTGTTACTACAAATGCATTCACTGGGGAGCCGGGGTAGAAGGTGCATAAGAAAAAAACAAGTTGTAGTGAGAACTGCCATCTGTATATTGTGCCCCGTTTTCAATATTCTGTATTCTCATAAAAAGTGTTGTTTCTGTCACTGTTCAATCTCACAAACTCGCGCCGAACACTGTATAATACCTAGTTAAAGCCAGCCGTGTGTGAAATGGTATTTTATAATAAATGAAAACCAACTCGCAAAGCTGCGCTGGAATATTGCAGTGCTGAGCTGACAGACAGGCCCTGGAAAAGTAACAACCGTTATCATCTTGGAGCAAAGCGGATTAAATAAAAACCCGCAGCCGGCGGTGCATTACCAAGTCTGATATTGACACAGCTGCTGTGGTGGTTATTTTTCATTGTCTCATCAAGACAAAGCATCATGGGATATCAATCTTCTATCTGTCAGTCCTAGGCCTGGTATAAAGTTTTTTCGTTTACATTTTCATTATATCCCTTTATCTCGGCTGCCAAGGGTTTTTTTTTTTTTTCAGGGGACTTGATGACACTTTAGCTTTGGGAGGGCAGGTTGGGTTGAACTTTTAGCTCCTGGCCACCAAGATATTGATTTTTACCCCCGAGATAACAATGGTGTTTCCAGGCTTCCTATTTTTTCCAGAGCTCGAAATGTGTTCGAGGTGAACAGTTCTCTGTACTGCCGCGATAGTGGAGAGGTGAAAAAAAGTTGGGCAGGGATAATTATTGTCTCTGCCATTCCTCTGGACGCATTATCCACACAAACTACTCAGGACTATGTAGGGATTAGCTGAACGTGGCACAGTGCTCCTGTGTGCGTTTGAGAGTAACTTGACTACCATAGTAAGATTATTTATTTTTTTTTTTTTTTTATTACTTGTATATAATCAAAAAACAGATTTTTACAAGAACTGGTTCCATTCAGAGCGAATCCGCTTTGCGTTGCGGACGATTTGACAGTAGAGTGAACCACGGTCTCAAGTTTCTGTGGGTGAGGAATCAACGGCTGTGCTGATTTTTATCTTTTCAATTGCAAATTCCAAAAGTTTGGCGGCTGCCGTGTGCCATCGGGTCTTTTCGCCGTTGATAATGCGGTTCCACCAGATGTCTTCATTGCCCGCAAAGGAGGTGGCTGTCAGAGAACTGAAGTAGGCGATTCTGGGTTGGTGCAAGGCAGGGCAGCACATCAATAGATGTCTTATCGATTCGGTCTGTTCAGAGTTTTGGCAAAGTCTGCAGGTTCTTTCTTTTGATCTCGTTCTGATAGCTAGAATTTCTTGTGTCGGTAGCACGTTCAAACGGGCTTTCAAAAAGATTCTCATAAGAGATTTACTGGGGTATCTTTTACAGTAGGCCATTGGTTCTTTTAGCTTATTCGTATTCATTGGCAGGTGGACCAGAAGTTTATTAGAAGTTACTGTAATAAACACTGTCGAGATGAGGACACGGCACAGCGATCTGGCAGTACCTTACCTGGCTCCTTCCGGTATCATGGCGAATTGCAGTACTGCAGGCAACGGTCTAGTGTTGCAAGCAGCGACCAACCTTTCCATGGCCACGCCCCTCTACGCACGCAACGCTTATCACGAGACGGCGACGGCAGTTCAGTGCGTTGCTACTCTCCACAGAGTTCTGAGACGCTTCGTGAGTTCGAACACTAACTATTTACTATTTGTTCTTCCCCATACTTAGAATTGCCTTTTTAGCTCCTCTGTCCTGATAGGCACTTTAATCCTTGTTCTGGCTTTCGTCCCTATATGTGTTCCTAGCTTTCGGCAGAAGAATCCCTTCCTCACTTCCGAAACCCTCTGCCTGCACTTCAGGGCGGAGACGCCTCCTTTAACCACCAACGCTCACTGAGCGGGTACGTCTCTTCATATTTTTTTCCTCTGCTCTCTCATTGTATAGTGGGGAGAGATCTTGTACCTTCACAGGTATCTCATTCCTTGTTTTCCTTCAGGCAAAAGCTTCATCTCATCTGTCGTGATTATATACTCCGACCCACGTTTGGAGCCGAGCCTTACTCACCATTTTATTCCGAGGGTAAGATTCCTCACGAATATCTTTAGGAAGTCAGTTCAACTCCCTCTGCTACCAGGTTCATATTTTTTTGTTTTGTTCACAGTTTTCTGGTTAGTTCCTACTAACATCCCGGGTCTAAAATCGGGGGACACTCCTTTCCTCACTCAAGGCTTATCTCTGGCTAGTTTTGGGTAAGCCTCCATTTCTTCCTTCTTAAACTCCATTTCTCAGTTTATGAATGTGTTGTGGGTAAATCTTAAATTTCCCCTTATATTATTATCCAGTTCCAGTAGTCCTTACTGATTGCACGAAGATCATTTACTACATTGAGAAGAAACATCCTGATCATCTGGAACCTCCCCGGGGAGCAGCTATCTGGACGCCTCGAACCCCAGCAGCTCTTCTCGGCACAGGGTTTTTTCCCCTACGGGGGTTTTCCCTGGAGGGCTCACCCCTTGCCTGGACTTTTTCGTTCTGGCCAGTGGAGGGACTTCTAGGTATTTCCTCATTTTCGCCATAAATCGCAGGGAAAGGACTCAGGTAGGTGTTTTCTGTGTACTTTCTGGCCGTGTTAGAATATTTATGTGACAATTATTACAGTTAGCAACGCCCTGACGAAGAGAATTATTTTGACACGGCCGGGGCGTATCTGGGGAACACCTAGAGGAAGATGGATCAGCAAATCCAGCAGTTTATAGCTGCAGTACAGGCTTTAACTTCAGAAGTTCAGACCCTTAAACAGGAAAACGCTGCGCTGTTACAGAATCAGCAGCAGGCAGCCCAACAAGCTGCCCAGCAACAGGTTGCACAACAGCAGGCAGCTCAGCAGGCTACAAGTGTGAGGATCCCTCAGTGTTCAGAGGTTCCTCCCGGGGCTCTACCAGGAGGAATGTTTGATGGAAATCCTCATCGGGTAAAAGAGTTTCTTGATGCCTGTACTATACAGTTTGCTTTCAAACATGCTTATTTTCAGAATGATAGGGACAGAGTTGGTTATATGATTTCTCAGATGTCAGGACCAGCCCTAGCGTGGGCCACCCCATTGGTAACGTCCAATAATCCAATTCTTGACTCCTATACGGCATTCTGTCACAGCATCCGAACCATGTTCGCTAGGCAGGAAATTAGGGTGGCCTCTCAGGAACACTTGCTAGACATTAAACAAGGGAACCAAGACATACTGACCTATGTCACCCGGTTTAAACAGATGGCTAGCGAGACAACCTGGTCAGACGATGCTCAGGTGACTATTTTTCGTAGAGGTCTGTCAGAGGAGCTAAAAGATGAAGTGTCCAGAGTACCTCGCCCATCATCCTTGGCAGAACTAGTGGCATTGGTTATGCAGTTAGATTACAGAATCCGAGAACGGAACAATGAAAGACAAAGAGGCAGAGTCATGCGCCCGTTTCCTTCTCAGCCCTCATCGGTCACAAACAAATCGAGTTCCGATGAACCTATGCAATTAGGAACCGCTACCCCTCGAGGTCCTTTGTCGATAGAGGAGCGTACCCGGAGAAGAACCAATAACTTGTGCATGTATTGTGGAGCACATACTCATGTGGTTCAAGATTGTCCCATCGCTCCCCCTAGAAAGTCGGGAAACGCCAGCGCCCGGCCGTAGGAGGAACCACGGTTCGGGAACCCTCTCTAGTTTTAGGTTCCTCACATAATTTACAATGTTCACTTTGTCCCGATTCTTCCCTGACTTATATGTTGGTTCTAAAAGTAACTTTAAGAATCGGTGAAAATTTCCTTCCCGAGATATCAGCATTGGTGGACAGTGGAGCCGCTGGCAATTTTATTGACGATCAATGGGCCAGACAAAGAAACATACCTCGTTCGGCTAAACCCGAGTCTATTCCTGTCGAAAGTGTGGACGGGAGTCCGTTAATTTCCGGCCCAATTTTGAGCCAGACGAATCCTTTGTCCATGTCAATATCCTCTCATCATGAAATCATAACTTTGGATATAATCCGTGCCGCCCACTATCCCATCATATTAGGGATACCTTGGTTAAGAAAACATAACCCTTTTATTAACTGGACGGCTGGATCCCTTTCCTTAGGGTCCGAGTTTTGTGTGAGGCATTGTATTGGAGATCCAGGGAAGAACAAAGAAGCTCCTACATTGCCAGTTCTAGAGAGTCCAAGGACCAAGATTGTCAGCTACATTTCAGGTTTACCGAAGGACTACCAAAATTATGCTGACGTCTTTTCTACCTCAGAATATATGCAATTACCACCTCATCGTCGCGATGATTGTGCCATTGAGTTGGTTCCAGCACAACCTCTCCCTTTTGGAAGAATGTATATTCTCTCTAACACCGAGAAAGAAGTACTACGAGAATATCTACACACTCATTTAAAGAACGGGTTGATTACTGAGTCTACATCCCCGGCGGCGGCCTCATTATTCTTTATTCCAAAAAGAAATTGTTCAGAGCTCAGACCCTGTATTGACTACCGGGGCCTTAACAAGATCACCATTCCGGACAAATACCCTATGCCCCTAATTCCTGATATATTAGAAGCAGTCCAAGGGGCCAAGATATACACCAAACTGGATTTGAAAGGGGCTTATCATTTAATAAGAATTAGACAAGGGGACGAATGGAAGACTGCTTTCAGGACTCCATTTGGTCACTATCAATATCAGGTGATGCCCTTTGGTCTTTCGAACGCTCCAGCAGTCTTTCAGAGGTTCATGGACCATCTCTTCTCCGACCTTCTACTTCATTCCGTTATCGTCTATCTTGACGATATTTTGGTTTTCTCGGATAATCTTTCAGAACACAAATCTCAGGTCCAGGAAGTCCTGGGCAGACTGCACCGAAACCATTTACACTGCAATATGGAGAAATGCATGTTCCATCAATCACAGGTGACTTATCTGGGGTACATTTTGTCGGCTCAAGGTATTTCAATGGATCCAGAGAAGGTTTCAGCTGTTAAGGATTGGCCTGTACCCACAAACTGTAAGGATATCCAGAGATTTGTGGGATTTTCTAATTTCTACAGACGATTTATTCCAAATTTCTCCTCTCTTACACAACCCATGACTAATCTACTAAAGAAGGGGGTTCAATTTGTCTGGACCAAAGCTATTCAAGATTCTTTTGAGGAATTAAAGAATCGGTTTACCACCGCTCCCATTCTGAAGACTCCGAATCAAAAGCAGGGTTTCATCATCGAGACTGATGCCTCCCAACATGCTCTAGGAGCCGTCTTGCTACAACAAGATGATCAGGGCCAAGAACGACCCATCGCATATTTGTCTAAAACATTATCCCCTTCCGAATGGAATTATACTGTCTTGGAAAAGGAACTGTTGGCTATCAAAAGAGCGTTCGAAGAATGGAGGCATCTATTATTAGGGGCCGTCATTCCAGTGGAAGTTAGAACAGACCATCACAACCTGCGTATTTTACAATATGCTCAAACATGCAACAGCAGACAGGCTCGATGGGCTCACTTTTTCTCCCCTTTCCGGATCTCCTTCTCATTTATTCCTGGGAAGTACAATTTGCAAGCGGATGCTTTGTCTAGAAAGGACCCTACTCCCTCGAGCCTCTTCCGTTCAGAACCCATTTTCTCTTGCTCCACGTTGCAGGTAAACAAACCCTTCGATTTTGTATCTCGTCTGGAAGAACAATCCGGGCCGGCAGTATTGAAGAAACTTTCCCTAGCCCACCAGAAAACGCTGACCAAAAAGGAAGGTTGTTATTTCCATGGTCTTCAGGTTTACGTACCAACCAAGGTACTACGGAAGGAAGTGTTGAAGTGGTGTCATGATTCCAAGACTTCGGGTCACCGAGGACGGATTACCACCCGAGAATGGATCTCCCGTTATTTCTGGTGGCCAACGATAAGAAGGGATGTTCAACAGTATGTCGATTCTTGTCCTACGTGTCTTCAGACTAAGAGTCCCCGTCAACATCCGGTAGGGACTTTAGTAAAAATGCCATTACCCACAAGACCATGGCAAATCATCTCCACTGATTTTGTGGTCGATCTACCTCCCTCAGGAGGTCATTCGACCATTATGGTAACCATTGACTCCTTCACTAAATTGGCACACTTCGAGCCACTTAAGGGACTTCCGTCCGCAGCTCAAATGGCCCGGAAGTTTATTGACAAAATCTTTTCCCGGCATGGATTACCGGAAGTCATCATCTCTGATCGAGGGTCACAATATACATCTAAATATTGGAAGCAGATTTGTAAGATCTTAGGAATTACACGAGCTTTAAGTTCGGGGTATCATCCTCAAACCAACGGCCAGACTGAAAGGCTCAACCAGACCTTGGAAGGTTATTTAAGAAACTATATCTCAGCTGCTCACGATAATTGGTCAGAGTTATTACCTCTAGCAGAATTTGCATATAATAATTCTTATCATTCCTCACTTAAGACCTCACCATTTTTCTGTTCATATGGATTCCATCCAACCGCATTTCCCAAGACCAAACTCTCCGATGTCAAGTTTCCTGATGTTGAACAGCTGATGGGACAGATTCATGATGGTCATCTCGCTGCCTCAAAAGCCCTATCGGAGTCTCAAGAAAGAGTGAAGAAGTTCGCCGATCGCCTCCGGACCCCATCTCCGGTTATTCAAGTCGGTGACTGGGTTTGGTTGTCCTCTCGTTTTCTCCCCAGACATCTTCGGCCTTCAAAGCTTTCACCGAGATTTCTGGGTCCATTTCGTGTTGAGGCAGCAAGGGGCCCAGTCGCCTTCAAATTAAAACTCCCAAGGACCTGGTCCAGAATTCATCCGGTGTTCCATGTCTCCCAATTAAAGCCAGATCTCCGAAGTACTTTTCATCCTAATATTTCGGTACGTCCTCCCCCCTTATTAGGGTACTCAGGTTCGGAATATGAGGTATCAGGAATTTGTGACTCCAGATTTCATCATGGAAAATTACAGTATCTGGTGGATTGGAAAGGGTACTCCCCTTCAGACCGAACTTGGGAATCTGAAAAAGCAGTTCATGCCCCCAAACTTGTGCGTCTATTTCATTCAAAGCATCCTAACAAACCAGGGGGCGGTACCCTTAGGAGGGGGCATACTGTAATAAACACTGTCGAGATGAGGACACGGCACAGCGATCTGGCAGTACCTTACCTGGCTCCTTCCGGTATCATGGCGAATTGCAGTACTGCAGGCAACGGTCTAGTGTTGCAAGCAGCGACCAACCTTTCCATGGCCACGCCCCTCTACGCACGCAACGCTTATCACGAGACGGCGACAGCAGTTCAGTGCGTTGCTACTCTCCACAGAGTTCTGAGACGCTTCGTGAGTTCGAACACTAACTATTTACTATTTGTTCTTCCCCATACTTAGAATTGCCTTTTTAGCTCCTCTGTCCTGATAGGCACTTTAATCCTTGTTCTGGCTTTCGTCCCTATATGTGTTCCTAGCTTTCGGCAGAAGAATCCCTTCCTCACTTCCGAAACCCTCTGCCTGCACTTCAGGGCGGAGACGCCTCCTTTAACCACCAACGCTCACTGAGCGGGTACGTCTCTTCATATTTTTTTCCTCTGCTCTCTCATTGTATAGTGGGGAGAGATCTTGTACCTTCACAGGTATCTCATTCCTTGTTTTCCTTCAGGCAAAAGCTTCATCTCATCTGTCGTGATTATATACTCCGACCCACGTTTGGAGCCGAGCCTTACTCACCATTTTATTCCGAGGGTAAGATTCCTCACGAATATCTTTAGGAAGTCAGTTCAACTCCCTCTGCTACCAGGTTCATATTTTTCTGTTTTGTTCACAGTTTTCTGGTTAGTTCCTACTAACATCCCGGGTCTAAAATCGGGGGACACTCCTTTCCTCACTCAAGGCTTATCTCTGGCTAGTTTTGGGTAAGCCTCCATTTCTTCCTTCTTAAACTCCATTTCTCAGTTTATGAATGTGTTGTGGGTAAATCTTAAATTTCCCCTTATATTATTATCCAGTTCCAGTAGTCCTTACTGATTGCACGAAGATCATTTACTACATTGAGAAGAAACATCCCGATCATCTGGAACCTCCCCGGGGAGCAGCTATCTGGACGCCTCGAACCCCAGCAGCTCTTCTCGGCACAGGGTTTTTTCCCCTACGGGGGTTTTCCCTGGAGGGCTCACCCCTGGCCTGGACTTTTTCGTTCTGGCCAGTGGAGGGACTTCTAGGTATTTCCTCATTTTCGCCATAAATCGCAGGGAAAGGACTCAGGTAGGTGTTTTCTGTGTACTTTCTGGCCGTGTTAGAATATTTATGTGACAATTATTACAGTTACTTTATCAATGGTTGTGATCCAGTCCCAGAAATCCAGTTTGGTTTTGATCCTGGTTGGGTTGTTCTTCAGTTCCTCTTCCGTACAGGCAATTAGGTGGAGTTTTTGTTTTTGTTCCATGGCCCACTTATTCATAAAGTGGTTTTTGCCTTTTCCAATTTCTTCAGCTATCATGTGGTAAATTTTCAGGCTATCTGGATGGATGACTTTCCTGTATAGCTGTAGAGTACTGTGGTCCACCACTGCTTTCAGGGATATGAGGCCGAGTTCTCGTCTGATCGGGGCTACCGATGTAGAATTAGGAAGTCCTAAAACTGCTCTCCAGATTAACCCTTCAAGTCTTGGCCAGAGATGTAAGGGAATTGAGGGTGTGGCGTCCATGCCGTACGTCAAAGAAGGGATGATTTTTGACTTATAGAAACTGACTGCTGGCTGAAGTGAAAATTTACCATATTTTCGATCAACAGCTCTTAATTGGGCGGCTAGGTTCTTTGCCTTGGCCCAAAGGGTAGCTTGCATGTTCCGGGAATTCTTTGTGGTATCGAGTTGGACTCCTAGGTATTTAAATGAGTCGACCACTTTGATTTTTGTTTCGCTTAGGTGCCATCGAAAAAGATCTTTCTTTTTGCTCCCTGGTTTTTGCAAGATCATTATTTTTGTTTTCCATTTGTTGATCTCCAGGTTATTGTCAGTGATGTAAGTTGAAAGGTTATTTAGTTGACGTTGCAGACCGACCTGAGTTTGATCAAGTAGGATCAGGTCGTCCGCGTACAGAAGTCTGGGAACTCTTATAGAGCCTATTTTTGGAGGAAAAGACCTTATTTGTTCCTGGGTATCTTTGAAGTCTCCGAGGAAGGATATAAACAGGGCGGGGGCCAAGGGGCAACCTTGCTTCACTCCACGAGAGGTCGGTATGGACTTCGAGATGAGACCTTGATTGTTTAGCCGAACCTTTATGCTGGTGTTCGTGTGGAGACTGATTATAGGTTCCAAAATGCTTTCCGGGCAATGCCATGTCCTCAGTTTCGACCACAGTTTTGCCCTGTCCACTCTATCAAAAGCTTGGGACAGGTCGACGAATGCTAGAAAAATCCGAGGAGCACCTGTCAATACTCTTTCCTTCAGTATGTTCAAACACATTATGTTGACACTGGTGCTCGCATTTTTTTGAAATCCTGTTTGCAGGGTATCAAAGCACATCGAGGCAGAAGTCCATTTCTGGAAATGTAGGAGAAGGAGTGAGGCGAACACCTTCCCGATAGCCAACAAAGACGGTAAGGAACAGTCTCTTCTACCAGGCGACACTCTGGTCAGTGTCCCAGCCCCCTCTCCTTGGTCCTCCGGTGTCCCCTGTCTTCAAGGCGCAAGTAAGATTATTTCATAGACATCCTTACTCATAAATTGGACAGTGGGAAGCAGTGTGGACAAGGCTGATACTAAATGGCACAGAAAAACAATGTGTATGCAACACATGGCTACATCAGTCACTGACCAGGAGACGCCAACCAACTCAAGAAGAAGTCTCTGCCCTGTCCTTGTAAAATAGTTTACTCTCTATAATACATCTTAAAGGGTTACTAATGCTTAAATATTGATAAGCATATATCGTATATAGTATTACTGCACCTCAACTTTAGTTGTTTACATTGAAAACATTCCTATTATATTTTGCTGGATTTGTATGGTTCTTGTTATGAACATTGTTGCAATCTTTTGTTAAACATATAAGAATAAAGCACGATGAATGACCAAGCTGGGCGTTTCCCTGCTATAACTCATTCAGGTGATCACCCTCATAGATTTCAGTTGCACATCATCAAGTTGAGGTTGGAAGGCATGTTATAGAATATTGTCAAACAAATTCGAACTCTAACCTGTCCAAAATTCAACAGAACATGGACCATCGTTCAGCAAATTCTGCTTATCTGGTTGTTGCTGTAGTCACTACAAAAAGGACACGATTATAAACTAAAAGGTGAAATATTCAATACTCAAAAAAGAGCCCCATTTAAAATTATGAATGCACAGATATCATGAAGCACAGGCAATAACAGAAATCACCAAATTCTTAAAGATATCATCCCATCAAAATGATAAGATATCAGAACATGTTCATTGTGGGCCTTTTTCTTCAATTTATATGCGCCTCTGTGTTTAATGTCTGCAAACGAATACATAGAAAACACGCAAACTTCATGGCCTTGAGCCTCAAAAATACATCTGTAACACACCACGTAGTAAATCTCTTTACTGATCCGAACCACATGTTTGACAATTAGGAACCTGCAGTTGTGGATCTTTAGAGGAGGAAGGGCATGATAGGCGCACATGATGAGGTTTCCAATTCTCACCGAGTTGTACATTGAAGCTGCTATGTATTCAGCATTGTCCTCCAATACATAGAAATGCATGAGCACATCACTATTAATTAACGTGGTTGGGGTTGGTACATGAGTGACCCCATCCAATTACTACATTAGTGGTAGGTTGACCCCTTTTACTTGTATTCAGAACCAGGATAGTGTTGGGGTGGTCAGGAAAGGTCCTGATGATATAGAGGGGTTCATGTTGCGCGTGCCATATTTGTGACTAGGGGTGCAGCAATTTCACATGTATCCTGTGTAGTTAAATGTGAATGGGATATGTTACTTTAAGTGTTTATTGTGTGTTCAAGTTGATACATATTAGCTTTGCACCCCGTAGAAAGACAAATGCCAAAACCACCAAATGAAATATATAACACGATCCAGAAATGGTGTGCTATGAAGTGCCTAGAAACTGAGTGACTGGGAGTTTTGCAATGCACATGCAAGGAAGGGGATGAGTCACAGGAGGCCCACTGAAAAGGGGAGACAATATTTATTAAACATGCATACGCACTGAGATACATGCATAATGGAGTTTTTCATTTCACATGTACGAGACTTTTGTATAAATGGATTAAAAACAGCAGTCAGGGTTTGACTTTGAGAAACTGTTTTTGCAGAGTTTCAGAGGTCAGAGAATGGGTAAATAAGTATGTACGACCTTAGCCGATGGTCAGCTCAGCTAAAGAAACCGGCCATGGTTTTTATGACCGGGTCGAATCGCAGAAAGCAGATGTTATCTCTTCAGTGCATGGGAGCTTGACAGAGTGTTTCGGCTGTTTGCCTTTGACCAACAATGAACGTCTGTGAAGCAATGCTTGAGGCCAAAGTGATTGATATTCCTTGTGATTCGATTATTTACTCAGGATGTGGCCTGGGGCCATGCATTTGAAATGGTAGTAAATGTCACAATACTCCATTGAAGACAAGCACCAAATTTTATTTATCACTATTTATTCTTGATAGTGTAGTGCCCTTTGTGATGACACGTGTTTCGGCCATTGGCCTTTTTCAAATCAGGGCATAGTCATTGAGTCCTTTAGTTATTTTGTCATTGTTGAAACAATGTCTATACAACATAACACAAGTACATTGGTAATTACATAATCATGTACATTGATGCAATTTGCATCAATTGTATGAGAAAAAAGGGGAGAGGGTTGGAAGTGGGTTCATAGAGACAAGTGGAAACAAAAAAAACAAAAAAACATATATATACATTACCAGACGAGAAAATAAAATCAAAAATCAAAAATCATATGAAAAATTCAAGGAAAAAATCAAAGGAGAAAAAATCTAGAACACTGTTAGTGTTTGCATTGTCTTGTCCAATTGCATTAGAAAATGATTATATGTATATACACTTTATATTTACACCTGGGACTATTTCATTAGCAATCATGGTATGTAATCTATGTTTGACTATATATTTCATTGGTTATACTCTATTCATATTGGTCATAGATTACAAGTCTTCAATACATGTGGTATATTTGCTATATGTTGGAGTCAATCTAGTCCTTTTGCTCTTTTTTATGGTTTGATTTACTTTACAGATAACTCTAGCTGGTGAGGACGACTCAGATGCACAAGAAGGAATGTATGAGTTCACATCAGTGAGTTGAACAATGGCTTACCAGTGGTCTTTGGTGATTCAACTCCCTTTGATGAGATAAAAGGTTTAAATCCCTGCAATATAATATTATATTATATACATTGAAAAAACTTTGTTAAAGGGAGGTTATGGTTAAGTTGCACTAATAAAAACCTATGAAATTCAATGAAAAAACTTTGTTAAAGGGACGTTATGGTTAAGTTGCACTAATGAAAACCTTTAAAATTCACTGAAAAAACTTTGTTAAAGGGACGTTATGGTTAAGTTGGACTAATAAAAACCTATGAAATTCAAAGAAAAACCTTTGTTAAACGGACGTTATAGTTCCAAGTAAAACCAAAAAAAACCTGAAATTCGCCAGTTATGGTACGCTAAGCAACCATAACTGGTGCCACCACCATGCGCTGCTAAGATTAACACCCAGGACTTCAAAGATGACATCACAAATGTCACAGGGAAGTGTGTCCGCGGAGCGGACATAGCTATCACACATTTTTTTGCTTAATGTTTTGGTCATTTTAAAAAAAAACTACTAGACGGATTTACACCAAATTAACAAAAGCACGCTTTCGGGACCTAGCTGCCACTCCTGCTGCAAATTTGGTGAAAATGTTGGGTTTGGGCTGTAGGCGTGAGCAAAGTTTTTCCCATTATGTCTATGGGAAAATTCAGAGTGGGCCAGATACTTTTTTTGCAAAGTTTTCTGAGGATTCGTCCAGGGGGAGAGAAGTTATAAAGCAGCCCAAAAAGTGCTCTTCCTATGGGATTAGCAACTTAACCATAACTACACGGCCACTACTGTGGCCGTGTAATATCACTATTTCACGTCTCTAAATTATTTTCAAAAGATACAATCTGCATATATCAGTAAAGGTTAAAGTAACCTGAATTTTTGGAGCTTGGCACTGCATACTTTAACTCTCCTAAAATGTTAGATTGACTATTATTGCATAGTATAGTTAGGATTCTAATTCCACACTTTTCTCTTTAAGGGATATTAAATACACACTCAAATGTTAATGTCTGCATGGATTAGGCCCGGGATATGCTTCATATTGTATCTATTCAATGAAACTGTACTCTAAATCTGTCACGTCACAACAAATGCAGCAGTTTCTAGGGCTCTGTAACTATTGTAGATTGTGGATATTTGACTACTCTGGTTATGTGAGGCCCTTACTACAGGTACTTAAGGAATGCAGAAGGTGAAGGATCTGATAGAATTGTGACTTGCTTTCGGGATCTCAAAGCTGTAATCAGCAATGCTCCTGTCTTGGCGACCCTGAATTACAAGACAACATATTTTTTGGTTTCTCACTCTGATGGGTAGGTGATGAGAGTGGTCCAGATCTAGCACACATTGCTAGGCCACAAACCATAAGCATATTACAGTGGACTCCTAGACCAAATGGCACTCAGACAGTTCCATTGTGAGCAAGCTCTAGCAGAGGCGGCTTTTACATTTCAAAAATCTTCAACCATTATCATAGGTTGCCCAGTGACATTGTATGTGGAGCATGCATTCTTTGCGATTTTGAAAAAGTCCAAGTCGACTTTGATGACTAAAAGAGTTTCGGGGTTCAAGGTTATTTTATCAAATGCATCGACACATCCCATACGATGTCACCTAATCAATCCTCTGACATTTGTAGCTGAGCCAGTGAAACCTGATGACATTGTTCATGATTGTTCCACTTATGAGATGAAGAGAAAGAAAGAACGAATGTTAAAGACGATGCCTTGGAAGGAGGTGAGGAACCTTTTGTTGATGGGTCCTCAATAATTAATCAAGACACTGGTGAGAGGCATGCAGGTGAAGCTATTGTGGGTCTTGCAGAGGGGGAATACTGGGTCAGACTAAAGAAACGGTTGCCTTTGCATTACTCAGCGCAAGCAGAGGAACTAGCGGTACTCATAGAGGCACTAGAAATGAGTAAGGTGAACTGCAGTCACCATTTATTCAGACTCTTTGTATTTGACTGTGCATTCAGGGTTATCAAGGTGGCAGAGAAGAGGGTTTAGGAGATCTGACAGGAACCCTGTCTGGCATGCTGCACTTCTATCTTGACTAATTGAACCATTAACCCTGTCCACAGAAGTAGGCATTGTGAAGTGTGCTGCGCATTCTAATCATACTAACTTAATAGCACTTGGGACAGATG
This sequence comes from Ambystoma mexicanum, assembly GCF_040938575.1. Lineage (NCBI taxonomy): Eukaryota > Metazoa > Chordata > Amphibia > Caudata > Ambystomatidae > Ambystoma > Ambystoma mexicanum. Next base: position 677,067,271 of record NC_090922.1, on the reverse strand, counting down.
ATCATGCAGACAAGACAGTGATGGAAGTGGTGCACTTACCGTTTACAGATTTCCAGAAAATGGAAACTGTTTCCCAGCAGGTATGATATGGCATGTATAACATGCCTATACACAAGTGTTTCAAGGCGCAACAAGGCAAGGGATGGGAAACAGGGAAGAAGAAGGGGATTCTCAGAGGAAGGGATGGCATGGGTGCATCAAGAATATGGGAATGTGTGGGAAAGTTACCTACAGCACCTGACATGGCTCAAGGAGCCAGAAAAACCTGTTAAAATACAAATACTTACCCATTTTTCTCTATGTTTTAAGGGCGATGTCACAGTGCTTGATGGCACAAATGGGTACTGCAGCCGCACGTTTCGCACACTAACCAGCTAGAGGAACAGCTGCACTTTTGGCCATTTTTTGCACATGTGGATTGTACGCCTACAGGCAGATGCCTCCTGCCTTGCGAGGTGTGTATAGCTTTACCACATTGCACCTGCCCGTCCTCATTATTCCAGAGGAACATTTTGTTTTTGCCCGCTTATGCCCAACATCGCATCTGTGCTCCCTTTGTCCCCTGTGGCCCTTACATCCCTTGTGTCCCCACACATGGACATATCAATTACTCTTTATGACAATGGGAAGCAGTAACTATTGCAATGGAGTAAGAGTTGTAACAACCTTTCAGCAGCATCATAAAATACTTAATGCACATTCATGAGCAGAACCAACTGTCACACAGAGATGTTCTTTATCCCTGTCCTGATCCCTGCGTCCAAACAGCGTTAAATACCAAGTTGCTCCATGTGACCAGATCAGAACTCCTTTTTGTTAATTCATCTGAATAAGCGTTCAGTGCCATCAAAAAAGAGCTGCAGGCCATGAGGCTTATAACCTTACAAAATAGGTACATACTCGACCTCCTAACAGCTATAGAGGGAGGGATTTGTCAGAAGAAAGGGAGCACATGCTGCACATTTGTGCCTCCCATTGATTTAGAGAATGGATCCCTAATGCAGACTGTCACTGCCTTACACAAGCTTACAGTGATCATGGAAAACGAGGCAGGAATAACAAATGACCCATAGCTAGTTTTGCTTTTCTCTTGGGTGCCAGCTTGGACTAGCCATGCTGTAAAAACTCTCCTATCTATTTTTGTCTGTTTTCTCATTATGATTTACTCTTGTCAAATGCTCTTATGATGTTGTTCTGCCTAGGTACTGAAAGCAGCTGACATGATTACTGTGACACTGTCCAAGGCTAGAATCACTACCATTTCATCTCACGTGGATACTCAGAATTAAGCTGTTTTGTGTCCTCCACCAAGGTGAGATGATTGTTTGGAGCAACGTGTAGATTGCAGAAGTGGTGGGGGGACGAGTTGGGTTTGTTCAGCGGTGGAGTATGCCCATAGTGGGATGAGCATGAAGGATAATGGTAGGGTTTTTCCCTGAGAAGATGGTTTTTAAGAACAGAGGTATGATTTATTAGTTAAAGTATTAACTAAAGAGGGGATGTTGGGGTGGTCAAAAAAGGTCCCGATGATGAACAGGGGTTCATGTTGCATGTGCCATATTTGTGACTCGGCGTGTAGCAAACTGGGTGCAGAGTTGCTATTTCATATGTATCCAGTGTAGTTAAATGTGAATGGAATATGTTACTTTAAGGGTTTATTGTGTGCTCAAGTTGATACACATCAGATTTGCAAACTACCAAATAAAATGTAAAACACGATCCAGATATGGTGAGATATGAAGTGCATAGAAATTGAGTGATGCAGAGTTTGGTAATGCGCATGTGAGGAAGGGGATGGGTCATGGGAGGCCCACTGTAAAGGGGAGACAATGTTTATTAAACATGCATGCACACTGAAATGCATGCACAGGGGAGTTTATAATTTCACATGTAGGAGGATTATTATTATAAATGGATTAAAACACAGCAGCCAGGGTTGACTTTGAGAAACTGGTTTCACTGGGTTTCAGGGACCAGACGATGGGTAAATAAGTAACTACGACCTTAGTCGATGGTCAGGTCAGCTAAAGAAACTGGCCATGTTTTTTTATGACCTGGTAGTATCTCAGAAAGCAGATGTAATCTCTTAAATTCATGGGAGCTTGACAGAGGGTTTCGGCTATTTGTCTTTGACCACCAATAAACATGGGGTGAAGTGATGATTGAGGCCAAAGTGATTGATACTCCTTGTGGCTCAATTATCTACTCAGGTTGTGGCCAGGGGCCATGCGTGTTGAAATGGTAGTTGTCTATATTAGAATTTTCCGGGATGCTAGTAAAGTTGGGGTGGATGAGATAGTTATCGTCAGTTCAAGGAGAACCGGTTTATCTAGCTTTCCTCATGTTACTTGAAGTATCTATATGAACCATGTGCCATTACATTTAGGTTTAAAAGGTTTCAGGCGAGTCATGACCTGGAATGAATTATGTTTGTATATGAATGTGTTACCATGTGCTGATGACATGATCTACCTCGGATAAATCCTAAGAGTGCTCTACAGATTAGCTGAAGATGGTAGTTAAGATAACAAGTGAACAATGAGACTGGAAGAATTGAAGAAAGATGGGATTTCTTTGCATATGGATTTTCCAATCACATGTTTGGGGTGGGTTGTAATAAAATATATGGGAGTGTTTTGACTGTTTCAAAAGTGCATATAATGTGTCAACGTATGTGGTTCGGTGAGTATTTGGTTAGTTTGGCTTGACAGAGTCATCTAGCTGCTCCCCAGACAATTTTACAATAAACTTGCTTTACGTACAAACGTGCACTTGCTTCTTAAGTGGTGGTTAAGGTGATTAGGGGCCCACTCCTGCACTACCAACTTGCAAGACATTGAAGAATCATGATCTTGTAACCTGCAAACTGTGAACATACGATTGAAGGCACACCAATGCTTTACATCATGAATGTGTAGATGTTTTCACAATCTGGCCCTTACGGCATAATAAAAAGTGATTTACACTGTAGAGAATCAGGAGGGCTGGATCATCTTAGATTTACACCCGCTACCTCATAATTACAAATAACTGGAGCAAATCTTGAGATGCCTGGAACATGTTTACGATGCCCTTGACAAAATCTTGTGTGAATTGCCTTTGCACTTGAGCATCTTGAATAACCTTCAAGCATCTCAGAGCTTGTTCCCGATTTAGGACAAGTAGGAGGTGAAATTCAAAGATTTTAATGGGTATCCCCTTTCATTGTTCCTTGCAAATCTTTCTGAATCAGGTCCATAGTTTGGATTCACCTTTCAGCTTGCTCTAATTGGAAAAGTGATCTCTTTGTATGCTAAGCCTCTGCACAAGGATGCATCTAGACACATATCAGTAGCAGTAGGGCCAACCAAAGTTCTACCACATCCGTTACTATTCATTACAGTTTTTTCCCATTGTGCACACATTGTTTTAAAAGAATAGGAAAAGTTCTATGGATTCTCAAGAAAATAGCTTGTAAAAGTGGCCCCTTCATTTGAAATTGCCATTTAAGAATGCAAGGGGTAAAGTGTGAAGTTGAAGGTGATCTCTTTAGAGCAAGAATTTGTGTAACTTTAGCCAAAAATGTGGTAGGGCCCTATTATTCCCTTAAAGACTGAGGGAGGGGTCATTATCACAGAATAAAGATGCACCATCGAGTTATGCCATGAGGATCAATCAATGTTTTGGAGTTTTGGTGGTGAAGTAAAATATGTTACTTTACGACTATGCAAAGTAATCAAACTGAGTTAGTAAATTAAATGTGTTTTTATTTTCTAGTATTTAAATAGCATGGTTTTCTTCATAACGTAAGCATGTCAATTGCAACTTAATTGAACTGGAACAGGTTTTAATGAGAATGCAATAGGTGCCATGTAAAAGTTAACAGTTTCTCTATCAGAAAGTGAAAGCATCTTTCCATGTTTTAGTTTTATCTTTCATGTTTTAGATAACATGCTGGAACAAAAAGGTTGTCCCAGATAGGAAGGGTCTTGTTGAAAAATATCTTGCCTGGAAATTACATTGCCGTTTAGCCGTCTGCTTCTGAAGACAGAAAGATCAGAATGCAGTCAATACCAGTAAATATTGACTGCAATCTAAACATTCTGATTGGCTAAGAGGGGTCAATAATGAGATCCATGTGCTAATACTATTCTCTGCACTGATCCATCTATCCCATCTCAAGGTGAATATATACACACAACAACTCTTTCCTTGCCTTTGCAAATGTTGGAGGTTTCGTTTGATTTGTTGTATTGACTTCCAAATGAAAGGGATCAAAGACATACTACTATGAGAAATGTGTATTCTTCATTATGTTTGCTATAGTGTGCATCTATATATGTATGCAGATTTTACACAGAAAGGGACTGTACTACTTATTCCTCAAGCCCCATGTACATGACATTAATTGAATACACATATACTACAGCTTTCACTTTAATGTTAACTTTTAGTCTTTAGTCTATGAGCATTTTGAATTATTGTTATAATCACTGATGGTTGCATTTGTATTTTATATTGACATGCTGTTTAATCTATCCTAGTCCATTGATGACCGTAGGAGTTACAATACATGTCAATTTAAATACAGTTGCTGTTGGTACTCTTGTTCAGAGAGGAATTGCAATAGCATTTCGGTGCTGGACTGCCCATGTGGGCGGGACAAAGAGTGATATGCAAATGGATATTTCTCATCTGTGAAAGGTACAGTGAGCAAAAAGCGTGTGCTGCAAACTCTCATCTCAGAACAGGTTATGATGCCATGTTCATTCTGGAGAAGAGCGCCTGCTACCTTTTTTTGAAATATGTGCAAGGAACTTGGGGTTGGTCACCCTGAGTTACCTGGGGGCAACCAGACGTGGACTCCCTGCTCACTGTGCTCAGAGAGACAAAGCTTCACCTCACTGATGAGGCCCAATAAGGCTGAAACACGTGTATGTGGTTGCTGTTAGTACTCTTGCTCAGAGAGGATTTGCCATAGCATTTCGGTGCTGGACTGCCCATGTGGGGGAGACAAAGACTGATATGCAAATGGATATTTCCCATCTGTGAAAAGTACAGTGATCAAAAAGCATGTGCTGCAAACTCTCATCTCAGAACAGGTTATCATGCCATGTTCTTTCTGGAGAGGAGCGCCTGCTACCTTTTTTGATATATTTGAAAGGAACTTGGGGTTGGTCACCCTGAGTTACCTAGGGGCAACCAGACGTGGAGGACTCCCTGCTCACTGCGCTCAGAGAGACAAAGCTACACCTCACTGATGAGGCCCAACAAGGTTGAAACACGTGTATGGGGTTGCTTTTGGTACTCTTGTTCAGAGAGGAATTGCCATAGCATTTCGGTGCTGGACTGCCCATGTGGCAGGACAAAGACTGATATGCAAATGAATATTTCTCATCTGTGAAAAGTACAGTGAGCAAAAAGCCTGTGCTGCAAACTCTCATCTCAGAACAGGTTATCATGCCATGTTCTTCCTGGAGAGGAGCGCCTGTTACCTTTTTTGATACTGTTGGGAGATCAGTTTGAAGTTAGAAGCAATGATTTGAGCATATTCACACCAATGAGCCTGCAACCTGGCAAAACCAAACTCTAATCTCTGAGCTACTAGCTCTCCCTTCAAAAAGCATAGCTTTTTGCATTATGACATTACGTTCAATGGTGTAATGGATGAAGATGCATCTGGTAACTAACAATGCCGGTGGGGACAAACAAAGGCACTGGTCTCTCTTTGAGTGCCATTTGTAATGGACAAAAAGATAAAACAATATGTTATTAAAGTAAAATAAATACACACATTTAAAAATATGACCTATCACCTCCCAATACACAGCTCAACCTACAAGTTTGAGTAGATGCATGCCAATGAAGGGACCTGAATCTGCATTCTTGCCATTGGCGAAACCATATCCTAACCTCTGAGCTACTGAGTCTCCCATCAGCAAGGATAGATCTTTGAATGATGACATGTGGGTCAAAGGTGTAGTGGCTGAGGATGCATCAAGGAACTAGCAAAGCTGGTGGGGAAAAAACAAAGGTACTGGTGTCTGAGACATGTGTAATGGAAAGAAAGATTAAACAATGTTTTTATAACAGCAATAAAATGTTAAATATGTTACCGATTTCCTCCCAATGCGCAGCTTAACCTACTAGTTTGAGTATTTTCATGCCAACGGAGGTACTTAAAACTACAATCTCTCCATTGTTGAGCCCATGCTCTAACCTCCGAGCCTCTGGTTCTCTTTTCTGAAAGCATAGATTTGTGCATTATGACACAGGGAACAAAGGTATAAAGGATGAAGATACATCTGTGAACAAGCAATTTCGGTTAGGTTAAAGACATTTGCTGGTCTCTCTCTGAGCCATTTGAAATGGAAATAAAGATAAGACAATATTTTTATAACAGTACAAAAAATGAAACACTCAAAATGTTGCTGACTTTCTCCCAATATACAGCTCAACCTACCAGTTTGAGAATGTTCATGCCAATGAGGTGACTTATCCTTGCTACTGGTAAACAACCACTTTAACCTCTGAGCTACTGGCTTTCCAATCAGCACACACAGCTTTTTGCTTTATAACATGGCTGTCAACGGAATAATCAATGAAGATGTGTTTGGTAATGAGCCCCGGACTTTGCGGGGGTGTCTGGGTAATAAATTCTGGGGCGATGTGCGCAAATCATACCTCTGCGGATTCCCACGGGTGTCCTCTTTTCGGAAATGCATGGGGTTCCCTGTTTTCCTTTGTGGCTTGGACACACGAGGCCCGTATCTGTATGTTGTGCCGGTCGGCAGAATGGCTGAGATTCCCCTCTGCAAACAGACTGGGGGTTGCTTGCGTTTTCGGCTTTCCCCTTGCCAGCCAGGTAGGTGCACCCACGCATGTGAGGTACCGTTTTCATCGGGACACCTGTGGGAACGCGGGACGGTAGGCCATGTGTTGTTGGGGGTGTGTTTCGATGGGTGCGTCGAGCGAAATGTCTGGAAAATGCGTTTTTTCCCCCACATTTCGGACTTTGTGGGGATGTCTGGGTAATAAATTCTGGAGCGATGTGCGCAAATCATACCTCTGCGGATTCCCACGAGTGTCCTCTTTTCGGAAATGCATGGGGTTCCCTGTTTTCCTCGGTGGCTTGGACACCCGAGGCCCATATCTGTACGTTGTGCCGGTCGGCAGAATGTCTGAGATTTCCCTCTGAAAACAGACTTGGGGTTACTTGTGTTTTAGGCTTTCCCCTTGGCAGCCAGATAGGTGCACCCACACATGTGAGGTACCATTTTTATCGGGACACCTGTGGGAACGCGTGACGGTAGGCCATGTGTTGTTGGGGGCGTGTTTCGATGGGTGCGTCAAGCGAAATGTGCGGAAAATGCGTTTTTTTACCCAAATTTCGGACTTTGCAAGGGTGTCTGGATAATAAAATCTGGGCCGATGTGCGCAAATCATACCTCTGCGGATTCCCACGGGTGTCCTCTTTTCGGAAATGCATGGGGTTCCCTGTTTTCCTCGGTGGCTTGGACACCCGAGGCCCATATCTGTACGCTGTGCCGGTCGGCAGAATGTCTGAGATTTCCCTCTGAAAACAGACTTGGGGTTACTTGTGTTTTAGGCTTTCCCCTTGGCGGCCAGGTAGGTGCACCCACACATGTGAGGTACCGTTTTCATCGGGACACCTGTGGGAACGCGTGATGGTAGGCCATGTGTTGTTGGGGGTGTGTTTCGATGGGTGCGTCAAGCGAAATGTGCAGAAAATGCATTTTTTTCCCCAAATTTCGGACTTTGTGGGGGTGTCTGGGTAAAAAATTCTGGGGCGATGTGCGCAAATCATACCACTGTGGATTCCCACGGTGTCCTCTTTTCGGAAATGCATGGGGTTCCCTGTTTTCCTCGGTGGCTTGGACACCCGAGGCCCATATCTGTACGTTGTGCCGGTCGGCAGAATGTCTGAGATTTCCCTCTGAAAACAGACTTGACTTGGGGTTACTTGTGTTTTAGGCTTTCCCCTTGGCGGCCAGGTAGGTGCACCCACACATGTCAGGTACCGTTTTCATCAGGACACCTGTGGGAACGCATGACGGTAGGCCATGTGTTGTTGGGGGCGTGTTTCGATGGGTGCGTCGAGCGAAATGTGCGGAAAAAGCGTTTTTTTCCCCACATTTCGGACTTTGCGGGGGGTGTCTGGGTAATAAATTCTGGGGCGATGTGCGCAAATCATACCTCTGCGGATTCCTACAGGTGTCCTCTTTTCGGAAATGCATGGGGTTCCCTGTTTTCCTCGGTGGCTTGGACACCCGAGGCCCATATTTGAACGTTGTGCCGGTCAGCAGAATGTCTGAGATTTCCCTCTGAAAACAGACTTGGGGTTACTTGTGTTTTAGGCTTTCCCCTTGGCGGCCAGGTAGGTGCACCCACACATGTCAGGTACCGTTTTCATCGGGACACCTGTGGGAACGCATGACGGTAGGCCATGTGTTGTTGGGGGCGTGTTTTGATGGGTGCGTCGAGCGAAATGTGCAGAAAAAGTGTTTTTTTCCCGACATTTCGGACTTTGCGGGGATGTCTGGGTAAAAAATTCTGGGGCGATGTGCGCAAATCATACCTCTGCGGATTCCCACGGGTGTCCTCTTTTCGGAAATGCATGGGGTTCCCTGTTTTCCTCGGTGGCTTGGACACCCGAGGCCCATATCTGTACGTTGTGCCGGGTAGCAGAATGTCTGAGATTTCCCTCTGAAAACAGACTTGGGATTACTTGTGTTTTAGGCTTTCCCCTTGGCGGCCAGGTAGGTGCACCCACACATGTGAGGTACCGTTTTCATCAGGACACCTGTGGGAACGCGTGACGGTAGGCCATGTGTTGTTGGGGGCGTGTTTCGATGGGTGCGTCGAGCAAAATATGCGGAAAAAGCGTTTTTTTCCCCACATTTCGGACTTTGCGGGGGTGTCTGGGTAATAAATTCTGGGGCGATGTGCGCAAATCATACCTCTGCGGATACCCACGGGTGTCCTCTTTTCAGAAATGCATGGGGTTCGCTGTTTTCCTCGGTGGCTTGGACACCCGAGGCCCATATCTGTACGTTGTGCCGGTCAGCAGAATGTCTGAGATTTCCCTCTGAAAACAGACTTGGGGTTACTTGTGTTTTAGGCTTTCCCCTTGGCGGCCAGGTAGGTGTACCTACACATGTAAGGTACCGTTTTCATCGGGACACCTGTGGGAACGTGTGACAGTAGGCCATGTGTTGTTGGGGGCGTGTTTTGATGGGTGCGTCGAGCGAAATGTTCAGAAAAAGTGTTTTTATCCTGACATTTCGGACTTTGCAGGGCTGTCTGGATAAAAAATTCTGGGGCGATGTGCGCAAATCATACCTCTGCGGATTCCCACGGGTGTCCTCTTTTCGGAAATGCATGGGGTTCCCTGTTTTCCTCGGTGGCTTGGACACCCGAGGCCCATATCTGTACGTTGTGCCGGTCGGCAGAATGTCTGAGATTTCCCTCTGAAAACAGACTTGGGGTTACTTGTGTTTTAGGCTTTCCCCTTGGCGGCCAGGTAGGTGCACCCACACATGTGAGGTGCTGTTTTCCTCGGGACACCTGTGGGAACGCGTGACGGTAGGCCATGTGTTGTTGGGGGCGTGTTTCGATGGATGCGTCGAGCAAAATGTGCGGAAAAAGCGTTTTTTTCCCCACATTTCGGACTTTGCGGGGATGTCTGGGTAATAAATTCTGGGGCGATGTGCGCAAATCATACCTCTGCGGATTCCCACGGGTGTCCTCTTTTCGGAAATGCATCGGGTTCCCTGTTTTCCTTGGTGGCTTGGACACCCGAGGCCCATATCTGTACGTTGTGCCGGTCGGCAGAATGTCTGAGATTTCCCTCTGAAAACAGACTTGGGGTTACTTGTGTTTTAGGCTTTCCCCTTGGCAGCCAGGTAGGTGCACCCACACATGTGAGGTACCATTTTTATCAGGACACCTGTGGGAACGCGTGTCGGTAGGCCATGTGTTGTTGGGGGCGTGTTTCGATGGATGCGTCAAGCGAAATGTACGGAAAATGCGTTTTTTTCCACAAATTTCCGACTTTGCAGGGGTGTCTGGATAATAAAATCTGGGCCGATGTGCGCAAATCATACCTCTGAGGATTCCAACGGGTGTCCTCTTTTCGTAAATGCATGGGGTTCCCTGTTTTCCTCGGTGGCTTGGACACCCGAGGCCCATATCTGTACGCTGTGCCGGTCGGCAGAATGTCTGAGATTTCCCTCTGAAAACAGACTTGGGGTTACTTGTGTTTTAGGCTTTCCCCTTGGCGGCCAGGTAGGTTCACCCACACATGTGAGGTACCGTTTTCATCTGGGCAACTGTGGGAACGCGTGACGGTAGGCCATGTGTTGTTGGGGGCGTGTTTCTATGGGTGCGTCAAGCAAAATGTGCGGAAAATGCGTTTTTTTCCCCAAATTTCTGACTTTGCGGGGGTATCTGGGTAAAAAATTCTGGGGCGATGTGCGCAAATCATACCTCTGCGGATTCCCACATGTGTCCTCTTTTCGGAATTGCATGGGGTTCCCTGTTTTCCTTGGTGGCTTGGACACCCGAGGCCCATATCTGTACGTTGTGCCGGTCGGCAGAATGTCTGAGATTTCCCTCTGAAAACAGTCTTGGGGTTACTTGTGTTTTAGCCTTTCCCCTTGGCAGCCAGGTAGGTGCACCCACACATGTGAGGTACCGTTTTCATTGGGACACCTGTGGGAACGCGTGATGGTAGGCCATGTGTTGTTGGGGGCATGTTTCGATGGGTGCGTCAAGCGAAATGTGCGGAAAATGTGTTTTTTTCCCCAAATTTCGGACTTTGCAGGGGTGTCTGGGTAAAAAATTCTGGGGCGATGTGCGCAAATCATACCTCTGCAGATTCTCACGGGTGTCCCCTTTTCGGAAATGCATGGGGTTCCCTGTTTTCCTCGGTGGCTTGGACACCCGAGGCCCATATCTTTACGTTGTGCCGGTCGGCAGAATGTCTGAGATTTCGCTCTGAAAACAGACTTGGGGTTACTTGTGTTTTAGGCTTTCCCCTTGGCGGCCAGGTAGGTGCACCCACACATGTCAGGTACCGTTTTCATCGGGACACCTGTGGGAACGCGTGACGGTAGGCCATGTGTTGTTGGGGGCGTGTTTTGAAGGGTGCGTCGAGCGAAATGTGCAGAAAAAGTGTTTTTTTCCCGACATTTCGGACTTTGCAGGGCTGTCTGGGTAAAAAAATCTGGGGCGATGTGTGCAAATCATACCTCTGCGGATTCCCACGGGTGTCCTCATTTCGGAAATGCATGGGGTTCCCTGTTTTCCTCGGTGGCTTGGACACCCGAGGCCCATATCTGTACGTTGTGCCGGTCGGCAAAATGTCTGAGATTTCCCTCTGAAAACAGACTTGGGGTTACTTGTGTTTAAGGCTTTCCCCTTGGCGGCCAGGTAGGTGCACCCACACATGTGAGGTACCGTTTTCATTGGGCCACCGGTGGGAACGCGTGACGGTAGGCCATGTGTTGTTGGGGACGTGTTTCGATGGGTGCGTCAAGCGAAATGTGTGGAAAATGCGTTTTTTCCCCAAATTTCGGACTTTGCGGGGGTGTCTGGGTAAAAAATTCTGGGGCAATGTGCGCATATCATACCTCTGCGGATTCCCAAGGGTGTCCTCTTTTCGGAAATGCATGGGGTTCCCTGTTTTCCTCGGTGGCTTGGACACCCGAGGCCCATATCTGTACGTTGTGCCGGGTAGCAGAATGTCTGAGATTTCCCTCTGAAAACAGACTTGGGGTTACTTGTGTTTTAGGCTTTCCTCTTGGCGGCCAGGTAGGTGCACCCACACATGTGAGGTACCGTTTTCATCGGGACACCTGTGGGAACGCGTGACGGTAGGCCATGTGTTGTTGGGGGCGTGTTTCGATGGGTGCGTCGAGCGAAATGTGCGGAAAAAGCTTTTTTTTCCCCACATTTCGGACTTTGCGGGAGTGTCTGGGTAATAAATTCTGGGGCGATGTGCGCAAATCATACCTCTGTGGATTCCCACGGGTGTCCTCTTTTCGGAAATGCATGGGGTTCCCTGTTTTCCTTGGTGGCTTGGACACCCGAGGCCCATATCTGTACGTTGTGCCGGTCGGCAGAATGTCTGAGATTTCGCTCTGAAAACAGACTTGGGGTTACTTGTGTTTTAGGCTTTCCCCTTGGCGGCCAGGTAGGTGTACCTACACATGTGAGGTACCCTTTTCATCGGGACACCTGTAGGAACGCATGACAGTAGGCCATGTGTTGTTGGGGGCGTGTTTTGATGGGTGCGTCGAGTGAAATGTGCAGAAAAAGTGTTTTTTTCCTGACATTTCGGACTTTGCGGGGCTGATGGGTGCGTCAAGCGAAATGTGCGGAAAATGCGTTTTTTTCCCCAAATTTCGGACTTTGCGGGGGTGTCTGGGTAAAAAATTCTGGGGCGATGTATGCAAATCTTACCTCTGCGGATTCCCACGGGTGTCCTCTTTTCGGAAATGCATGGGGTTCCCTGTTTTCCTCGGTGGCTTGGACACCCTAGGCCCATATCTGTACGCTGTGCCGGGTAGCAGAATGTCTGAGATTTCCCTCTGAAAACAGACTTGGGGTTATTTGTGTTTTAGGCTTTCCCCTTGGTGGCCAGGTAGGTGCACCCACACATGTGGGGTACCGTTTTCATCGGGACACCTGTGGGAACGCGTGACGGTAGGCCATGTGTTGTTGGGGGCGTGTTTCGATGGGTGCGTCGAGCGAAATGTGCGGAAAAAGCGTTTTTTTCCCCACATTTCGGACTTTGCGGGGGTGTCTGTGTAATAAATTCTGGGGCGATGTGCGCAAATCATACCTCTGCGGATTCCCACGGGTGTCCTTTTTCGGAAATGCATGGGGTTCCCTGTTTTCCTCGGTGGCTTGGACACCCGAGGCCCATATCTGTACGTTGTGCGGGTCAGCGGAATGTCTGAGATTTCCCTCTGAAAACAGACTTGGGGTTACTTGTGTTTTAGGCTTTCCCCTTGGCGGCCAGGTAGGTGTACCTACACATGTGAGGTACCGTTTTCATCGGGACACCTGTGGGAACGTGTGACAGTAGGCCATGTGTTGTTGGGGGCGTGTTTTGATGGGTGCGTCGAGCGAAATGTGCAGAAAAAGTGTTTTTTTCCTGACATTTCGGACTTTGCAGGGCTGTCTGGGTAAAAAATTCTGGGGCGATGTGCGCAAATCATACCTCTGCGGATTCCCACGGGTGTCCTCTTTTCGGAAATGCATGGGGTTCCCTGTTTTCCTCGGTGGCTTGGACACCCGAGGCCCATATCTGTACGTTGTGCCGGTCGGCAGAATGTCTGAGATTTCCCTCTGAAAACAGACTTGGGGTTACTTGTGTTTAAGGCTTTCCCCTTGGCGGCCAGGTAGGTGCACCCACACATGTGGGGTACCGTTTTCATCGGGACACCTGTGGGAACGTGTGACGGTAGGCCATGTGTTGTTGGGGGCGTGTTTCGAAGGGTGCGACAAGCGAAATGTGCGGAAAATGCATTTTTTTCCCCAAATTTCGGACTTTGCGGGGGTGTCTGGGTAAAACATTCTGGGGCGATGTGCACAAATCATACCTCTGCGGATTCCCACGGGTGTCCTCTTTTCGGAAATGCATGGGGTTCCCTGTTTTCCTCGGTGGCTTGGACACCCGAGGCCCATATCTGTATGTTGTGCCGGTCGGCAGAATGTCTGAGATTTCCCTCTGAAAACAGACTTGGGGTTACTTGTGTTTTAGGCTTTCCCCTTGGCGGCCTGGTAGGTGTACCTACACATGTGAGGTAACGTTTTCATCGGGACACCTGTGGGAACGCGTGACAGTAGGCCATGTGTTGTTGGGGGCGTGTTTTGATGGGTGCGTCGAGCGAAATGTGCAGAGAAAGTGTTTTTTTCCCCAAATTTCGGACTTTGCGGAGGTGTCTGGGTAAAAAATTCTGGGGCGATGTACGCAAATCTTACCTCTGCGGATTCCCACGGGTGTCCTCTTTTCGGAAATGCATGGGGTTCCCTGTTTTCCTCGGTGGCTTGGACACCCGAGGCCCATATCTGTACGCTGTGCCGGGTAGCAGAATGTCTGAGATTACCCACTGAAAACAGACTTGGGGTTACTTGTGTTTTAGGCTTTCCCCTTGGCGGCCAGGTAGGTGCACCCACACATGTCAGGTACCGTTTTCATCGGGACACCTGTGGGAACGCGTGACGGTAGGCCATGTGTTGTTGGGGGCGTGTTTCGATGGGTGCGTCGAGCGAAATGTGCGGAAAAAGCATTTTTTTCCCCACATTTCGGACTTTGCGGGGGTGTCTGGGTAATAAATTCTGGGGCGATGTGCGCAAATCATACCTCTGCGGATTCCCACGGGTGTCCTCTTTTCGGAAATGCATGGGGTTCCCTGTTTTCCTCGGTGGCTTGGACACCCGAGGCCCATATCTGTACGTTGTGCCGGTCAGCAAAATGTCTGAGATTTCCCTCTGAAAACAGACTTGGGGTTACTTGTGTTTTAGGCTTTCCCCTTGGCGGCCAGGTAGGTGTACGTACACATGTGAGGTACCGTTTTCATCGGGACACCTGTGGGAACGTGTCACAGTAGGCCATGTGTTGTTGGGGGCGTGTTTTGATGGGTGCGTCGAGCGAAATGTGCAGAAAAAGTGTTTTTTTCCTGACATTTCGGACTTTGCGGGGCTGTCTGGGTAAAAAATTCTGGGGCGATGTGCGCAAATCATACCGCTGCAGATTCCCACGGGTGTCCTCTTTTCGGAAATGCATGGGGTTCCCTGTTTTCCTCGGTGGCTTGGACACCCGAGGCCCATATCTGTACGTTGTGCCGGTCGGCAGAATGTCTGAGATTTCCCTCTGAAAACAGACTTGGGGTTACTTGTGTTTAAGGCTTTCCCCTTGGCGGCCAGGTAGGTGCACCCACACATGTGAGGTACCGTTTTCATCGGGACACCTGTGGGAACGTGTGACGGTAGGCCATGTGTTGTTGGGGGCGTGTTTCGAAGGGTGCGTCAAGCGAAATGTGCGTAAAATGCGTTTTTTTCCCCAAATTTCGGACTTTGCGGGGGTGTCTGGGTAAAACATTCTGGGGCGATGTGCACAAATCATACCTCTGCGGATTCCCACGGGTGTCCTCTTTTCGGAAATGCATGGGGTTCCCTGTTTTCCTCGGTGGCTTGGACACCCGAGGCCCATATCTGTATGTTGTGCCGGTCGGCAGAATGTCTGAGATTTCCCTCTGAAAACAGACTTGGGGTTACTTGTGTTTTAGGCTTTCCCCTTGGCGGCCAGGTAGGTGTACCTACACATGTGAGGTAACGTTTTCATCGGGACACCTGTGGGAACGCGTGACAGTAGGCCATGTGTTGTTGGGGGCGTGTTTTGATGGGTGCGTCGAGCGAAATGTGCAGAAAAAGTGTTTTTTTCCTGACATTTCGGACTTTGCGGGACTGTCTGGGTAAAAAATTCTGGGGCAATGTGCGCAAATCATACCTCTGCGGATTTCCACGGGTGTCCTCTTTTCGGAAATGCATGGGGTTCCCTGTTTTCCTTGGTGGCTTGGACACCCGAGGCCCATATCTGTACGTTGTGCCAGTCGGCAGAATGTCTGAGATTTCCCTCTGAAAACAGACTTGGGGTTACTTGTGTTTAAGGCATTCCCCTTGGCGGCCAGGTAGGTGCACCCACACATGTGAGGTACCGTTTTCATCGGGACACCTGTGGGAACGTGTGACAGTAGGCCATGTGTTGTTGGGGGCGTGTTTTGATGGGTGCGTCGAGCGAAATGTGCAGAAAAAGTGTTTTTTTCCTGACATTTCGGACTTTGCAGGGCTGTCTGGGTAAAAAATTCTGGGGCGATGTGCGCAAATCATACCTCTGCAGATTCCCACGGGTGTCCTCTTTTCGGAAATGCATGGGGTTCCCTGTTTTCCTCGGTGGCTTGGACACCCGAGGCCCATATCTGTACGTTGTGCCGGTCGGCAGAATGTCTGAGATTTCCCTCTGAAAACAGACTTGGGGTTACTTGTGTTTAAGGCTTTCCCCTTGGCGGCCAGGTAGGTGCACCCACACATGTGAGGTACCGTTTTCATCGGGACACCTGTGGGAACGTGTGACGGTAGGCCATGTGTTGTTGGGGGCGTGTTTCGAAGGGTGCGTCAAGCGAAATGTGCGTAAAATGCGTTTTTTTCCCCAAATTTCGGACTTTGCGGGGGTGTCTGGGTAAAACATTCTGGGGCGATGTGCACAAATCATACCTCTGCGGATTCCCACGGGTGTCCTCTTTTCGGAAATGCATGGGGTTCCCTGTTTTCCTCGGTGGCTTGGACACCCGAGGCCCATATCTGTATGTTGTGTCGGTCGGCAGAATGTCTGAGATTTCCCTCTGAAAACAGACTTGGGGTTACTTGTGTTTTAGGCTTTCCCCTTGGCGGCCAGGTAGATGTACCTACACATGTGAGGTAACGTTTTCATCGGGACACCTGTGGGAACGCGTGACAGTAGGCCATGTGTTGTTGGGGGCGTGTTTTGATGGGTGCGTCGAGCGAAATGTGCGGAAAATGCGTTTTTTTTCCCCAAATTTCGGACTTTGCAGGGGTGTCTGGATAATAAAATCTGGGCCGATGTGCGCAAATCATACCTCTGCGATTCCCACGGGTGTCCTCTTTTCGGAAATGCATGGGATTCCCTGTTTTCCTCTGTGGCTTAGACACCCGAGGCCCATATCTGTACGCTGTGCCGGTCGGCAGAATGTCTGAGATTTCCCTCTGAAAACAGACTTGGGGTTACTTGTGTTTTAGGCTTTCCCCTTGGCGGCCAGGTAGGTGCACCCACACATGTGAGGTATTGTTTTCATCGGGACACCTGTGGGAACGCGTGACGGTAGGCCATGTGTTGTTGGGGGTGTGTTTCGAAGGGTGCGTCAAGCGAAATGTGCGGAAAATGCGTTTTTTTCCCCAAATTTCGGACTTTGCGGGGGTGTCTGGATAAAAAATTCTGGGGCGATGTGCGCAAATCATACCTCTGCGGATTCCCACGGGTGTCCTCTTTTCGGAAATGCATGGGGTTCCCTGTTTTCCTCGGTGGCTTGGACACCCGAGGCCCATATCTGTACGTTGTGCCGGTCGGCAGAATGTCTGAGATTTCGCTCTGAAAACAGACTTGGGGTTACTTGTGTTTTAGGCTTTCCCCTTGGCGGCCAGGTAGGTGTCCCTACACATGTGAGGTACCGTTTTCATCGGGACACCTGTGGGAACGCGTGACAGTAGGCCATGTGTTGTTGGGGGCGTGTTTTGATGTGTGCGTCGAGCGAAATAAGCAGAAAAAGTGTTTTTTTCCTGACATTTCGGACTTTGCGGGGCTGTCTGGGTAAAATATTCTGGGGCAATGTGCGCAAATCATACCTCTGCGGATTCCCACGGGTGTCCTCTTTTCAGAAATGCATGGGCTTCCCTGTTTTCCTCGGTGGCTTGGACACCCGAGGCCCATATCTGTACGTTGTGCCGGTCGGCAGAATGTCTGAGATTTCCCTCTGAAAACAGACTTGGGGTTACTTGTGTTTAAGGCTTTCCCCTTGGCGGCCAGGTAGGTGCACCCACACATGTGAGGTACCGTTTTCATCGGGACACCTGTGGGAACGCGTGACAGTAGGCCATGTGTTGTTGGGGGCGTGTTTCTATGGGTGCGTCAAGCGAAATGTGCGGAAAATGCGTTTTTTTCCCCAAATTTCTGACTTTGCGGGGGTGTCTGGGTAAACAATTCTGGGGCGATGTGCGCAAATCATACCTCTGCGGATTCCCACGGGTGTCCTCTTTTCGGAAATGCATGGGGTTCCCTGTTTTCCTTGGTGGCTTGGACACCCGAGGCCCATATCTGTACGTTGTGCCGGTCGGCAAAATGTCTGAGATTTCCCTCTGAAAACAGACTTGGGGTTACTTGTGTTTTAGGCTTTCCCCTTGGCAGCCAGGTAGGTGCACCCACACATGTGAGGTACCATTTTTATCGGGACACCTGTGGGAACGCGTGACAGTAGGCCATGTGTTGTTGAGGGCGTGTTTCGATGGGTGCGTCAAGCGAAATGTGCGGAAAATGCGTTTTTTTCCCCAAATTTTGGACTTTGCAGGGGTGTCTGGATAATAAAATCTGGGCCGATGTGCGCAAATCATACCTTTGTGGATTCCCACGGGTGTCCTCTTTTCGGAAATGCATGGGGTTCCCTGTTTTCCTCGGTGGCTTGGACATCCGAGGCCCATATCTGTACGCTGTGCCGGTCGGCAGAATGTCTGAGATTTCCCTCTGAAAACAGACTTGGGGTTACTTGTGTTTTAGGCTTTCCCCTTGGCGGCCAGGTAGGTGCACCCACACATGTGAGGTACCGTTTTCATCGGGACACCTGTGGGAACATGTGACAGTAGGCCATGTGTTGTTGGGGGCGTGTTTCGATGGGTGCGTCAAGCGAAATGTGCAGAAAATGCATTTTTTTCCCCAAATTTCGGACTTTGCGGGGGTGTCTGGGTAAAAAATTCTGGGGCGATGTGCGCAAATCATACCTCTGTGGATTCCCACGGGTGTCCTCTTTTCGGAAATGCATGGGGTTCCCTGTTTTCCTCGGTGGCTTGGACACCCGAGGCCCATATCTGTACGTTGTGCCGGTCGGCAGAATGTCTGAGATTTCCCTCTGAAAACAGACTTGGGGTTACTTGTGTTTTAGGCTTTCCCCTTGGCGGCCAGGTAGGTGCATCCACACATGTCAGGTACCGTTTTCATCAGGACACCTGTGGGAACGTGTGACGGTAGGCCATGTGTTGTTGGGGGCGTGTTTCGATGGGTGCGTCGAGCGAAATGTGCGGAAAAAGCGTTTTTTTCCCCACATTTCGGACTTTGCGGGGGTGTCTGGGTAATAAATTCTGGGGCGATGTGCGCAAATCATACCTCTGCGGATTCCCACAGGTGTCCTCTTTTCGGAAATGCATGGGGTTCCCTGTTTTCCTCGGTGGCTTGGACACCTGAGGCACATATCTGTACGTTGTGCCGGTCAGCAGAATGTCTGAGATTTCCCTCTGAAAACAGACTTGGGGTTACTTGTGTTTTAGGCTTTCCCCTTGGCGGCCAGGTAGGTGCACCCACACATGTGAGGTACCGTTTTCATTGGGACACCTGTGGGAACGCGTGATGGTAGGCCATGTGTTGTTGGGGGCGTGTTTCGATGGGTGCGTCAAGCGAAATGTGCGGAAAATGCATTTATTTCCCAAAATTTCGGACTTTGCAGGGGTGTCTGGGTAAAAAATTCTGGGGCGATGTGCGCAAATCATACCTCTGCAGATTCTCACGGGTGTCCTCTTTTCGGAAATGCATGGGGTTCCCTGTTTTCCTTGGTGGCTTGGACACCCGACGCCCATATCTGTACGTTGTGCCGATCGGCAGAATGTCTGAGATTTCGCTCTGAAAACAGACTTGGGGTTACTTGTGTTTTAGGCTTTCCCCTTGGCGGCCAGGTAGGTGCACCCACACATGGGAGGTACCATTTTCATTGGGCCACCTGTGGGAACGCGTGACGGTAGGCCATGTGTTGTTGGGGACGTGTTTCGATGGGTGCGTCAAGCGAAATGTGCGGAAAATGCATTTATTTCCCCAAATTTCGGACTTTGCAGGGGTGTCTGGGTAAAAAATTCTGGGGCGATGTGCGCAAATCATACCTCTGCAGATTCTCACGGGTGTCCTCTTTTCGGAAATGCATGGGGTTCCCTGTTTTCCTTGGTGGCTTGGACACCCGAGGCCCATATCTGTACGTTGTGCCGGTCGGCAGAATGTCTGAGATTTCGCTCTGAAAACAGACTTGGGGTTACTTGTGTTTTAGGCTTTCCCCTTGGCGGCCAGGTAGGTGCACCCACACATGTCAGGTACCGTTTTCATCGGGACACCTGTGGGAACGCGTGACGGTAGGCCATGTGTTGTTGGGGGCGTGTTTTGAAGGGTGCGTCGAGCGAAATGTGCAGAAAAAGTGTTTTTTTCCCGACATTTCGGACTTTGCGGGGCAGTCCGGGTAAAAAAATCTGGGGCGATGTGTGCAAATCATACCTCTGCAGATTCCCACGGGTGTCCTCATTTCGGAAATGCATGGGGTTCCCTGTTTTCCTCGGTGGCTTGGACACCCGAGGCCCATATCTGTACGTTGTGCCGGTCGGCAGAATGTCTGAGATTTCCCTCTGAAAACAGACTTGGGGTTACTTGTGTTTTAGGCTTTCCCCTTGGCGGCCAGGTAGGTGCACCCACACATGTGAGGTACCGTTTTCATTGGGACACCTGTGGGAACGCGTGATGGTAGGCCATGTGTTGTTGGGGGCGTGTTTCGATGGGTGCGTCAAGCGAAATGTGCGGAAAATGCATTTATTTCCCCAAATTTCGGACTTTGCAGGGGTGTCTGGGTAAAAAATTCTGGGGCGATGTGCGCAAATCATACCTCTGCAGATTCTCACGGGTGTCCTCTTTTCGGAAATGCATGGGGTTCCCTGTTTTCCTTGGTGGCTTGGACACCCGAGGCCCATATCTGTACGTTGTGCCGGTCGGCAGAATGTCTGAGATTTCGCTCTGAAAACAGACTTGGGGTTACTTGTGTTTTAGGCTTTCCCCTTGGCGGCCAGGTAGGTGCACCCACACATGGGAGGTACCGTTTTCATTGGGCCACCTGTGGGAACGCGTGACGGTAGGCCATGTGTTGTTGGGGACGTTTTTCGATGGGTGCGTCAAGCGAAATGTGCAGAAAATGCGTTTTTTTCCCCAAATTTCGGACTTTGCGGGGGTGTCTGGGTAAAAAATTCTGGGGCGATGTGCGCAAATCATACCTCTGTGGATTCCCACGGGTGTCCTCTTTTCGGAAATGCATGGGGTTCTCTGTTTTCCTCGGTGGCTTGGACACCCGAGGCCCATATCTGTACGTTGTGCCGGTCGGCAGAATGTCTGAGATTTCCCTCTGAAAACAGACTTGGGGTTACTTGTGTTTTAGGCTTTCCCCTTGGCGGCCAGGTAGGTGCACCCACACATGGGAGGTTCCGTTTTCATTGGGCCACCTGTGGGAATGCGTGACGGTAGGCCATGCGTTGTTGGGGACGTGTTTCGATGGGTGCGTCAAGCGAAATGTGCGGAAAATGCATTTATTTCCCCAAATTTCGGACTTTGCAGGGGTGTCTGGGTAAAAAATTCTGGGGCGATGTGCGCAAATCATACCTCTGCAGATTCTCACGGGTGTCCTCTTTTCGGAAATGCATGGGGTTCCCTGTTTTCCTTGGTGGCTTGGACACCCGAGGCCCATATCTGTACGTTGTGCCGGTCGGCAGAATGTCTGAGATTTCGCTCTGAAAACAGACTTGGGGTTACTTGTGTTTTAGGCTTTCCCCTTGGCGGCCAGGTAGGTGCACCCACACATGTCAGGTACCGTTTTCATCGGGACACCTGTGGGAACGCGTGACGGTAGGCCATGTGTTGTTGGGGGCGTGTTTTGAAGGGTGCGTCGAGCGAAATGTGCAGAAAAAGTGTTTTTTTCCCGACATTTCGGACTTTGCGGGGCTGTCTGGGTAAAAAAATCTGGGGCGATGTGTGCAAATCATACCTCTGCAGATTCCCACGGGTGTCCTCATTTCGGAAATGCATGGGGTTCCCTGTTTTCCTCGGTGGCTTGGACACCCGAGGCCCATATCTGTACGTTGTGCCGGTCGGCAGAATGTCTGAGATTTCCCTCTGAAAACAGACTTGGGGTTACTTGTGTTTTAGGCTTTCCCCTTGGCGGCCAGGTAGGTGCACCCACACATGTGAGGTACCGTTTTCATTGGGACACCTGTGGGAACGCGTGATGGTAGGCCATGTGTTGTTGGGGGCGTGTTTCGATGGGTGCGTCAAGCGAAATGTGCGGAAAATGCATTTATTTCCCCAAATTTCGGACTTTGCAGGGGTGTCTGGGTAAAAAATTCTGGGGCGATGTGCGCAAATCATACCTCTACAGATTCTCACGGGTGTCCTCTTTTCGGAAATGCATGGGGTTCCCTGTTTTCCTCGGTGGCTTGGACACCCGAGGCCCATATCTGTACGTTGTGCCGGTCGGCAGAATGTCTGAGATTTCCCTCTGAAAACAGACTTGGGGTTACTTGTGTTTTAGGCTTTCCCCTTGGCGGCCAGGTAGGTGCATCCACACATGTCAGGTACCGTTTTCATCAGGACACCTGTGGGAATGTGTGACGGTAGGCCATGTGTTGTTGGGGGCGTGTTTCGATGGGTGCGTCGAGCGAAATGTGCGGAAAAAGCGTTTTTTTCCCCACATTTCGGACTTTGCGGGGGTGTCTGGGTAATAAATTCTGGGGCGATGTGCGCAAATCATACCTCTGCGGATTCCCACAGGTGTCCTCTTTTCGGAAATGCATGGGGTTCCCTGTTTTCCTCGGTGGCTTGGACACCTGAGGCACATATCTGTACGTTGTGCCGGTCAGCAGAATGTCTGAGATTTCCCTCTGAAAACAGACTTGGGGTTACTTGTGTTTTAGGCTTTCCCCTTGGCGGCCAGGTAGGTGCACCCACACATGTGAGGTACCGTTTTCATTGGGACACCTGTGGGAACGCGTGATGGTAGGCCATGTGTTGTTGGGGGCGTGTTTCGATGGGTGCGTCAAGCGAAATGTGCGGAAAATGCATTTATTTCTCAAAATTTCGGACTTTGCAGGGGTGTCTGGGTAAAAAATTCTGGGGCGATGTGCGCAAATCATACCTCTGCAGATTCTCACGGGTGTCCTCTTTTCGGAAATGCATGGGGTTCCCTGTTTTCCTTGGTGGCTTGGACACCCGACGCCCATATCTGTACGTTGTGCCGGTCGGCAGAATGTCTGAGATTTCGCTCTGAAAACAGACTTGGGGTTACTTGTGTTTTAGGCTTTCCCCTTGGAGGCCAGGTAGGTGCACCCACACATGGGAGGTACCGTTTTCATTGGGCCACCTGTGGGAACGCGTGACGGTAGGCCATGTGTTGTTGGGGACGTGTTTCGATGGGTGCGTCAAGCGAAATGTGCGGAAAATGCATTTATTTCCCCAAATTTCGGACTTTGCAGGGGTGTCTGGGTAAAAAATTCTGGGGCGATGTGCGCAAATCATACCTCTGCAGATTCTCACGGGTGTCCTCTTTTCGGAAATGCATGGGGTTCCCTGTTTTCCTTGGTGGCTTGGACACCCGAGCCCCATATCTGTACGTTGTGCCGGTCGGCAGAATGTCTGAGATTTCGCTCTGAAAACAGACTTGGGGTTACTTGTGTTTTAGGCTTTCCCCTTGGCGGCCAGGTAGGTGCACCCACACATGTCAGGTACCGTTTTCATCGGGACACCTGTGGGAACGCGTGACGGTAGGCCATGTGTTGTTGGGGGCGTGTTTTGAAGGGTGCGTCGAGCGAAATGTGCAGAAAAAGTGTTTTTTTCCCGACATTTCGGACTTTGCGGGGCTGTCTGGGTAAAAAAATCTGGGGCGATGTGTGCAAATCATACCTCTGCAGATTCCCACGGGTGTCCTCATTTCGGAAATGCATGGGGTTCCCTGTTTTCCTCGGTGGCTTGGACACCCGAGGCCCATATCTGTACGTTGTGCCGGTCGGCAGAATGTCTGAGATTTCCCTCTGAAAACAGACTTGGGGTTACTTGTGTTTTAGGCTTTCCCCTTGGCGGCCAGGTAGGTGCACCCACACATGTGAGGTACCGTTTTCATTGGGACACCTGTGGGAACGCGTGATGGTAGGCCATGTGTTGTTGGGGGCGTGTTTCGATGGGTGCGTCAAGCGAAATGTGCGGAAAATGCATTTATTTCCCCAAATTTCGGACTTTGCAGGGGTGTCTGGGTAAAAAATTCTGGGGCGATGTGCGCAAATCATACCTCTGCAGATTCTCACGGGTGTCCTCTTTTCGGAAATGCATGGGGTTCCCTGTTTTCCTTGGTGGCTTGGACACCCGAGGCCCATATCTGTACGTTGTGCCGGTCGGCAGAATGTCTGAGATTTCGCTCTGAAAACAGACTTGGGGTTACTTGTGTTTTAGGCTTTCCCCTTGGCGGCCAGGTAGGTGCACCCACACATGGGAGGTACCGTTTTCATTGGGCCACCTGTGGGAACGCGTGACGGTAGGCCATGTGTTGTTGGGGACGTGTTTCGATGGGTGCGTCAAGCGAAATGTGCAGAAAATGCGTTTTTTTCCCCAAATTTCGGACTTTGCGGGGGTGTCTGGGTAAAAAATTCTGGGGCGATGTGCGCAAATCATACCTCTGTGGATTCCCACGGGTGTCCTCTTTTCGGAAATGCATGGGGTTCCCTGTTTTCCTCGGTGGCTTGGACACCCGAGGCCCATATCTGTACGTTGTGCCGGTCGGCAGAATGTCTGAGATTTCCCTCTGAAAACAGACTTGGGGTTACTTGTGTTTTAGGCTTTCCCCTTGGCGGCCAGGTAGGTGCATCCACACATGTCAGGTACCGTTTTCATCAGGACACCTGTGGGAACGTGTGACGGTAGGCCATGTGTTGTTGGGGGCGTGTTTCGATGGGTGCGTCGAGCGAAATGTGCGGAAAAAGCGTTTTTTTCCCCACATTTCGGACTTTGCGGGGGTGTCTGGGTAATAAATTCTGGGGCGATGTGCGCAAATCATACCTCTGCAGATTCTCACGGGTGTCCTCTTTTCGGAAATGCATGGGGTTCCCTGTTTTCCTTGGTGGCTTGGACACCCGACGCCCATATCTGTACGTTGTGCCGGTCGGCAGAATGTCTGAGATTTCGCTCTGAAAACAGACTTGGGGTTACTTGTGTTTTAGGCTTTCCCCTTGGCGGCCAGGTAGGTGCACCCACACATGGGAGGTACCGTTTTCATTGGGCCACCTGTGGGAACGCGTGACGGTAGGCCATGTGTTGTTGGGGACGGGTTTCGATGGGTGCGTCAAGCGAAATGTGCGGAAAATGCATTTATTTCCCCAAATTTCGGACTTTGCAGGGGTGTCTGGGTAAAAAATTCTGGGGCGATGTGCGCAAATCATACCTCTACAGATTCTCACGGGTGTCCTCTTTTCGGAAATGCATGGGGTTCCCTGTTTTCCTCGGTGGCTTGGACACCCGAGGCCCATATCTGTACGTTGTGCCGGTCGGCAGAATGTCTGAGATTTCCCTCTGAAAACAGACTTGGGGTTACTTGTGTTTTAGGCTTTCCCCTTGGCGGCCAGGTAGGTGCACCCACACATGTGAGGTACCGTTTTCATTGGGACACCTGTGGGAACGCGTGACGGTAGGCCATGTGTTGTTGGGGGCGTGTTTTGAAGGGTGCGTCGAGCGAAATGTGCAGAAAAAGTGTTTTTTTCCCGACATTTCGGACTTTGCGGGGCAGTCCGGGTAAAAAAATCTGGGGCGATGTGTGCAAATCATACCTCTGCAGATTCCCACGGGTGTCCTCATTTCGGAAATGCATGGGGTTCCCTGTTTTCCTCGGTGGCTTGGACACCCGAGGCCCATATCTGTACGTTGTGCCGGTCGGCAGAATGTCTGAGATTTCCCTCTGAAAACAGTCTTGGGGTTACTTGTGTTTTAGGCTTTCCCCTTGGCGGCCAGGTAGGTGCACCCACACATGTGAGGTACCGTTTTCATTGGGACACCTGTGGGAACGCGTGATGGTAGGCCATGTGTTGTTGGGGGCGTGTTTCGATGGGTGCGTCAAGCGAAATGTGCGGAAAATGCATTTATTTCCCCAAATTTCGGACTTTGCAGGGGTGTCTGGGTAAAAAATTCTGGGGCGATGTGCGCAAATCATACCTCTGCAGATTCTCACGGGTGTCCTCTTTTCGGAAATGCATGGGGTTCCCTGTTTTCCTTGGTGGCTTGGACACCCGAGGCCCATATCTGTACGTTGTGCCGGTCGGCAGAATGTCTGAGATTTCGCTCTGAAAACAGACTTGGGGTTACTTGTGTTTTAGGCTTTCCCCTTGGCGGCCAGGTAGGTGCACCCACACATGGGAGGTACCGTTTTCATTGGGCCACCTGTGGGAACGCGTGACGGTAGGCCATGTGTTGTTGGGGACGTTTTTCGATGGGTGCGTCAAGCGAAATGTGCAGAAAATGCGTTTTTTTTCCCCAAATTTCGGACTTTGCGGGGGTGTCTGGGTAAAAAATTCTGGGGCGATGTGCGCAAATCATACCTCTGTGGATTCCCACGGGTGTCCTCTTTTCGGAAATGCATGGGGTTCCCTGTTTTCCTCGGTGGCTTGGACACCCGAGGCCCATATCTGTACGTTGTGCCGGTCGGCAGAATGTCTGAGATTTCCCTCTGAAAACAGACTTGGGGTTACTTGTGCTTTAGGCTTTCCCCTTGGCGGCCAGGTAGGTGCACCCACACATGGGAGGTTCCGTTTTCATTGGGCCACCTGTGGGAATGCGTGACGGTAGGCCATGTGTTGTTGGGGACGTGTTTCGATGGGTGCGTCAAGCGAAATGTGCGGAAAATGCATTTATTTCCCCAAATTTCTGACTTTGCAGGGGTGTCTGGGTAAAAAATTCTGGGGCGATGTGCGCAAATCATACCTCTGCAGATTCTCACGGGTGTCCTCTTTTCGGAAATGCATGGGGTTCCCTGTTTTCCTTGGTGGCTTGGACACCCGAGGCCCATATCTGTACGTTGTGCCGGTCGGCAGAATGTCTGAGATTTCGCTCTGAAAACAGACTTGGGGTTACTTGTGTTTTAGGCTTTCCCCTTGGCGGCCAGGTAGGTGCACCCACACATGTCAGGTACCGTTTTCATCGGGACACCTGTGGGAACGCGTGACGGTAGGCCATGTGTTGTTGGGGGCGTGTTTTGAAGGGTGCGTCGAGCGAAATGTGCAGAAAAAGTGTTTTTTTCCCGACATTTCGGACTTTGCGGGGCTGTCTGGGTAAAAAAATCTGGGGCGATGTGTGCAAATCATACCTCTGCAGATTCCCACGGGTGTCCTCATTTCGGAAATGCATGGGGTTCCCTGTTTTCCTCGGTGGCTTGGACACCCGAGGCCCATATCTGTACGTTGTGCCGGTCGGCAGAATGTCTGAGATTTCCCTCTGAAAACAGACTTGGGGTTACTTGTGTTTTAGGCTTTCCCCTTGGCGGCCAGGTAGGTGCACCCACACATGTGAGGTACCGTTTTCATTGGGACACCTGTGGGAACGCGTGATGGTAGGCCATGTGTTGTTGGGGGCGTGTTTCGATGGGTGCGTCAAGCGAAATGTGCGGAAAATGCATTTATTTCCCCAAATTTCGGACTTTGCAGGGGTGTCTGGGTAAAAAATTCTGGGGCGATGTGCGCAAATCATACCTCTACAGATTCTCACGGGTGTCCTCTTTTCGGAAATGCATGGGGTTCCCTGTTTTCCTCGGTGACTTGGACACCCGAGGCCCATATCTGTACGTTGTGCCGGTCGGCAGAATGTCTGAGATTTCCCTCTGAAAACAGACTTGGGGTTACTTGTGTTTTAGGCTTTCCCCTTGGCGGCCAGGTAGGTGCATCCACACATGTCAGGTACCGTTTTCATCAGGACACCTGTGGGAATGTGTGACGGTAGGCCATGTGTTGTTGGGGGCGTGTTTCGATGGGTGCGTCGAGCGAAATGTGCGGAAAAAGCGTTTTTTTCCCCACATTTCGGACTTTGCGGGGGTGTCTGGGTAATAAATTCTGGGGCGATGTGCGCAAATCATACCTCTGCGGATTCCCACAGGTGTCCTCTTTTCGGAAATGCATGGGGTTCCCTGTTTTCCTCGGTGGCTTGGACACCTGAGGCACATATCTGTACGTTGTGCCGGTCAGCAGAATGTCTGAGATTTCCCTCTGAAAACAGACTTGGGGTTACTTGTGTTTTAGGCTTTCCCCTTGGCGGCCAGGTAGGTGCACCCACACATGTGAGGTACCGTTTTCATTGGGACACCTGTGGGAACGCGTGATGGTAGGCCATGTGTTGTTGGGGGCGTGTTTCGATGGGTGCGTCAAGCGAAATGTGCGGAAAATGCATTTATTTCTCAAAATTTCGGACTTTGCAGGGGTGTCTGGGTAAAAAATTCTGGGGCGATGTGCGCAAATCATACCTCTGCAGATTCTCACGGGTGTCCTCTTTTCGGAAATGCATGGGGTTCCCTGTTTTCCTTGGTGGCTTGGACACCCGACGCCCATATCTGTACGTTGTGCCGGTCGGCAGAATGTCTGAGATTTCGCTCTGAAAACAGACTTGGGGTTACTTGTGTTTTAGGCTTTCCCCTTGGCGGCCAGGTAGGTGCACCCACACATGGGAGGTACCGTTTTCATTGGGCCACCTGTGGGAACGCGTGACGGTAGGCCATGTGTTGTTGGGGACGTGTTTCGATGGGTGCGTCAAGCGAAATGTGCGGAAAATGCATTTATTTCCCCAAATTTCGGACTTTGCAGGGGTGTCTGGGTAAAAAATTCTGGGGCGATGTGCGCAAATCATACCTCTGCAGATTCTCACGGGTGTCCTCTTTTCGGAAATGCATGGGGTTCCCTGTTTTCCTTGGTGGCTTGGACACCCGAGCCCCATATCTGTACGTTGTGCCGGTCGGCAGAATGTCTGAGATTTCGCTCTGAAAACAGACTTGGGGTTACTTGTGTTTTAGGCTTTCCCCTTGGCGGCCAGGTAGGTGCACCCACACATGTCAGGTACCGTTTTCATCGGGACACCTGTGGGAACGCGTGACGGTAGGCCATGTGTTGTTGGGGGCGTGTTTTGAAGGGTGCGTCGAGCGAAATGTGCAGAAAAAGTGTTTTTTTCCCGACATTTCGGACTTTGCGGGGCTGTCTGGGTAAAAAAATCTGGGGCGATGTGTGCAAATCATACCTCTGCAGATTCCCACGGGTGTCCTCATTTCGGAAATGCATGGGGTTCCCTGTTTTCCTCGGTGGCTTGGACACCCGAGGCCCATATCTGTACGTTGTGCCGGTCGGCAGAATGTCTGAGATTTCCCTCTGAAAACAGACTTGGGGTTACTTGTGTTTTAGGCTTTCCCCTTGGCGGCCAGGTAGGTGCACCCACACATGTGAGGTACCGTTTTCATTGGGACACCTGTGGGAACGCGTGATGGTAGGCCATGTGTTGTTGGGGGCGTGTTTCGATGGGTGCGTCAAGCGAAATGTGCGGAAAATGCATTTATTTCCCCAAATTTCGGACTTTGCAGGGGTGTCTGGGTAAAAAATTCTGGGGCGATGTGCGCAAATCATACCTCTGCAGATTCTCACGGGTGTCCTCTTTTCGGAAATGCATGGGGTTCCCTGTTTTCCTTGGTGGCTTGGACACCCGAGGCCCATATCTGTACGTTGTGCCGGTCGGCAGAATGTCTGAGATTTCGCTCTGAAAACAGACTTGGGGTTACTTGTGTTTTAGGCTTTCCCCTTGGCGGCCAGGTAGGTGCACCCACACATGGGAGGTACCGTTTTCATTGGGCCACCTGTGGGAACGCGTGACGGTAGGCCATGTGTTGTTGGGGACGTGTTTCGATGGGTGCGTCAAGCGAAATGTGCAGAAAATGCGTTTTTTTCCCCAAATTTCGGACTTTGCGGGGGTGTCTGGGTAAAAAATTCTGGGGCGATGTGCGCAAATCATACCTCTGTGGATTCCCACGGGTGTCCTCTTTTCGGAAATGCATGGGGTTCCCTGTTTTCCTCGGTGGCTTGGACACCCGAGGCCCATATCTGTACGTTGTGCCGGTCGGCAGAATGTCTGAGATTTCCCTCTGAAAACAGACTTGGGGTTACTTGTGTTTTAGGCTTTCCCCTTGGCGGCCAGGTAGGTGCATCCACACATGTCAGGTACCGTTTTCATCAGGACACCTGTGGGAACGTGTGACGGTAGGCCATGTGTTGTTGGGGGCGTGTTTCGATGGGTGCGTCGAGCGAAATGTGCGGAAAAAGCGTTTTTTTCCCCACATTTCGGACTTTGCGGGGGTGTCTGGGTAATAAATTCTGGGGCGATGTGCGCAAATCATACCTCTGCAGATTCTCACGGGTGTCCTCTTTTCGGAAATGCATGGGGTTCCCTGTTTTCCTTGGTGGCTTGGACACCCGACGCCCATATCTGTACGTTGTGCCGGTCGGCAGAATGTCTGAGATTTCGCTCTGAAAACAGACTTGGGGTTACTTGTGTTTTAGGCTTTCCCCTTGGCGGCCAGGTAGGTGCACCCACACATGGGAGGTACCGTTTTCATTGGGCCACCTGTGGGAACGCGTGACGGTAGGCCATGTGTTGTTGGGGACGGGTTTCGATGGGTGCGTCAAGCGAAATGTGCGGAAAATGCATTTATTTCCCCAAATTTCGGACTTTGCAGGGGTGTCTGGGTAAAAAATTCTGGGGCGATGTGCGCAAATCATACCTCTACAGATTCTCACGGGTGTCCTCTTTTCGGAAATGCATGGGGTTCCCTGTTTTCCTCGGTGGCTTGGACACCCGAGGCCCATATCTGTACGTTGTGCCGGTCGGCAGAATGTCTGAGATTTCCCTCTGAAAACAGACTTGGGGTTACTTGTGTTTTAGGCTTTCCCCTTGGCGGCCAGGTAGGTGCACCCACACATGTGAGGTACCGTTTTCATTGGGACACCTGTGGGAACGCGTGACGGTAGGCCATGTGTTGTTGGGGACGTGTTTCGATGGGTGCGTCAAGCGAAATGTGCGGAAAATGCGCTTTTTTCCCCAAATTTCGGACTTTGCGGGGGTGTCTGGGTAAAAAATTCTGGGGCAATGTGCGCAAATCATACCTCTGCGGATTCCCACGGGTGTCCTCTTTTCGGAAATGCATGGGGTTCCCTGTTTTCCTCGGTGGCTTGGACACCCGAGGCCCATATCTGTACGTTGTGCCGGGTAGCAGAATGTCTGAGATTTCCCTCTGAAAACAGACTTGGGGTTACTTGTGTTTTAGGCTTTCCCCTTGGCGGCCAGGTAGGTGCACCCACACATGTGAGGTACCGTTTTCATCGGGACACCTGTGGGAACGTGTGACGGTAGGCCATGTGTTGTTGGGGGCGTGTTTCGATGGGTGCGTCGAGCGAAATGTGCGGAAAAAGCGTTTTTTTCCCCACATTTCAGACTTTGCGGGGGTGTCTGGGTAATAAATTCTGGGGCGATGTGCGCAAATCATACCTCTGCGGATTCCCACGGGTGTCCTCTTTTCGGAAATGCATGGGGTTCCCTGTTTTCCTCGGTGGCTTGGACACCCGAGGCCCATATCTGTACGTTGTGCGGGTCAGCAGAATGTCTGAGATTTCCCTCTGAAAACAGACTTGGGGTTACTTGTGTTTTAGGCTTTCCCCTTGGCGGCCAGGTAGGTGTACCTACACATGTGAGGTACCGTTTTCATCGGGACACCTGTGGGAACGTGTGACAGTAGGCCATGTGTTGTTGGGGGCGTGTTTCGAAGGGTGCTTCAAGCGAAATGTGCAGAAAAAGTGTTTTTTTCCTGACATTTCGGACTTTGCGGGGCTGTCTGGGTAAAAAATTCTGGGGCGATGTGCGCAAATCATACCTCTGCGGATTCCCACGGGTGTCCTCTTTTCGGAAATGCATGGGGTTCCCTGTTTTCCTCGGTGGCTGGACACCCGAGGCCCATATCTGTACGTTGTGCCGGTCGGCAGAATGTCTGAGATTTCCCTCTGAAAACAGACTTGGGGTTACTTGTGTTTAAGGCTTTCCCCTTGGCGGCCAGGTAGGTGCACCCACACATGTGAGGTACCGTTTTCATCGGGACACCTGTGGGAACGTGTGACGGTAGGCCATGTGTTGTTGGGGGCGTGTTTCGAAGGGTGCTTCAAGCGAAATGTGCGGAAAATGCGTTTTTTTCCCCAAATTTCGGACTTTGCGGGGGTGTCTGGGTAAAACATTCTGGGGCGATGTGCACAAATCATACCTCTGTGGATTCCCACGGGTGTCCTCTTTTCGGAAATGCATGGGGTTCCCTGTTTTCCTCGGTGGCTTGGACACCCGAGGCCCATATCTGTATGTTGTGCCGGTCGGCAGAATGTCTGAGATTTCCCTCTGAAAACAGACTTGGGGTTACTTGTGTTTTAGGCTTTCCCCTTGGCGGCCAGGTAGGTGTACCTACACATGTGAGGTAACGTTTTCACCGGGACACCTGTGGGAACGCGTGACAGTAGGCCATGTGTTGTTGGGGGCGTGTTTTGATGGGTGCGTCGAGCGAAATGTGCAGAAAAAGTGTTTTTTTCCCCAAATTTCGGACTTTGCGGGGGTGTCTGGGTAAAAAATTCTGGGGCGATGTGCGCAAATCATACCTCTGCGGATTCCCACGGGTGTCCTCTTTTCGGAAATGCATGGGGTTCCCTGTTTTCCTTGGTGGCTTGGACACCCGAGGCCCATATCTGTACGTTGTGCCGGTCGGCAGAATGTCTGAGATTTCCCTCTGAAAACAGACTTGGGGTTACTTGTGTTTTAGGCTTTCCCCTTGGCAGCCAGGTAGGTGCACCCACACATGTGAGGTACCATTTTTATCGGGACACCTGTGGGAACGCGTGACGGTAGGCCATGTGTTGTTGAGGGAGTGTTTCGATGGGTGCGTCAAGCGAAATGTGCGGAAAATGCATTTTTTTCCCCAAATTTCGGACTTTGCAGGGGTGTCTGGATAATAAAATCTGGGCCGATGTGCGCAAATCATACCTTTGTGGATTCCCACGGGTGTCCTCTTTTCGGAAATGCATGGGGTTCCCTGTTTTCCTCGGTGGCTTGGACACCCGAGGCCCATATCTGTACGTTGTGCCGGTCGGCAGAATGTTTGAGATTTCCCTCTGAAAACAGACTTGGGGTTAGTTGTGTTTTAGGCTTTCCCCTTGGCAGCCAGGTAGGTGCACCCACACATGTGAGGTACCGTTTTCATCGGGACACCTGTGGGAACACGTGACAGTAGGCCATGTGTTGTTGGGGGCGTGTTTCGATGGGTGCGTCAAGCGAAATGTGCAGAAAATGCATTTTTTTCCCCAAATTTCGGACTTTGCGGGGGTGTCTGGGTAAAAAATTCTGGGGCGATGTGCGCAAATCATACCTCTGTGGATTCCCACGGGTGTCCTCTTTTCGGAAATGCATGGGGTTCCCTGTTTTCCTCGGAGGCTTGGACACCCGAGGCCCATATCTGTACGTTGTGCCGGTCGGCAGAATGTCTGAGATTTCCCTCTGAAAACAGACTTGGGGTTACTTGTGTTTTAGGCTTTCCCCTTGGCGGCCAGGTAGGTGCACCCACACATGTCAGGTACCGTTTTCATCAGGACACCTGTGGGAACGTGTGACGGTAGGCCATGTGTTGTTGGGGGCGTGTTTCGATGGGTGCGTCGAGCGAAATGTGCGGAAAAAGCGTTTTTTTCCCCACATTTCGGACTTTGCGGGGGTGTCTGGGTAATAAATTCTGGGGCGATGTGCGCAAATCATACCTCTGCGGATTCCCACAGGTGTCCTCTTTTCGGAAATGCATGGGGTTCCCTGTTTTCCTCGGTGGCTTGGACACCTGAGGCACATATCTGTACGTTGTGCCGGTCAGCAGAATGTCTGAGATTTCCCTCTGAAAACAGACTTGGGGTTACTTGTGTTTTAGGCTTTCCCCTTGGCGGCCAGGTAGGTGCACCCACACATGTGGGGTACCGTTTTCATCGGGACACCTGTGGGAACGTGTGACGGTAGGCCATGTGTTGTTGGGGGCGTGTTTCGAAGGGTGCGACAAGCGAAATGTGCGGAAAATGCGTTTTTTTCCCCAAATTTCGGACTTTGCGGGGGTGTCTGGGTAAAACATTCTGGGGCGATGTGCACAAATCATACCTCTGCGGATTCCCACGGGTGTCCTCTTTTCGGAAATGCATGGGGTTCCCTGTTTTCCTCGGTGGCTTGGACACCCGAGGCCCATATCTGTATGTTGTGCCGGTCGGCAGAATGTCTGAGATTTCCCTCTGAAAACAGACTTGGGGTTACTTGTGTTTTAGGCTTTCCCCTTGGCGGCCTGGTAGGTGTACCTACACATGTGAGGTAACGTTTTCATCGGGACACCTGTGGGAACGCGTGACAGTAGGCCATGTGTTGTTGGGGGCGTGTTTTGATGGGTGCGTCGAGCGAAATGTGCAGAGAAAGTGTTTTTTTCCCCAAATTTCGGACTTTGCGGAGGTGTCTGGGTAAAAAATTCTGGGGCGATGTACGCAAATCTTACCTCTGCGGATTCCCACGGGTGTCCTCTTTTCGGAAATGCATGGGGTTCCCTGTTTTCCTCGGTGGCTTGGACACCCGAGGCCCATATCTGTACGCTGTGCCGGGTAGCAGAATGTCTGAGATTACCCACTGAAAACAGACTTGGGGTTACTTGTGTTTTAGGCTTTCCCCTTGGCGGCCAGGTAGGTGCACCCACACATGTCAGGTACCGTTTTCATCGGGACACCTGTGGGAACGCGTGACGGTAGGCCATGTGTTGTTGGGGGCGTGTTTCGATGGGTGCGTCGAGCGAAATGTGCGGAAAAAGCATTTTTTTCCCCACATTTCGGACTTTGCGGGGGTGTCTGGGTAATAAATTCTGGGGCGATGTGCGCAAATCATACCTCTGCGCATTCCCACGGGTGTCCTCTTTTCGGAAATGCATGGGGTTCCCTGTTTTCCTCGGTGGCTTGGACACCCGAGGCCCATATCTGTACGTTGTGCCGGTCAGCAAAATGTCTGAGATTTCCCTCTGAAAACAGACTTGGGGTTACTTGTGTTTTAGGCTTTCCCCTTGGCGGCCAGGTAGGTGTACGTACACATGTGAGGTACCGTTTTCATCGGGACACCTGTGGGAACGTGTCACAGTAGGCCATGTGTTGTTGGGGGCGTGTTTTGATGGGTGCGTCGAGCGAAATGTGCAGAAAAAGTGTTTTTTTCCTGACATTTCGGACTTTGCGGGGCTGTCTGGGTAAAAAATTCTGGGGCGATGTGCGCAAATCATACCGCTGCAGATTCCCACGGGTGTCCTCTTTTCGGAAATGCATGGGGTTCCCTGTTTTCCTCGGTGGCTTGGACACCCGAGGCCCATATCTGTACGTTGTGCCGGTCGGCAGAATGTCTGAGATTTCCCTCTGAAAACAGACTTGGGGTTACTTGTGTTTAAGGCTTTCCCCTTGGCGGCCAGGTAGGTGCACCCACACATGTGAGGTACCGTTTTCATCGGGACACCTGTGGGAACGTGTGACGGTAGGCCATGTGTTGTTGGGGGCGTGTTTCGAAGGGTGCGTCAAGCGAAATGTGCGTAAAATGCGTTTTTTTCCCCAAATTTCGGACTTTGCGGGGGTGTCTGGGTAAAACATTCTGGGGCGATGTGCACAAATCATACCTCTGCGGATTCCCACGGGTGTCCTCTTTTCGGAAATGCATGGGGTTCCCTGTTTTCCTCGGTGGCTTGGACACCCGAGGCCCATATCTGTATGTTGTGCCGGTCGGCAGAATGTCTGAGATTTCCCTCTGAAAACAGACTTGGGGTTACTTGTGTTTTAGGCTTTCCCCTTGGCGGAAAGGTAGGTGTACCTACACATGTGAGGTAACGTTTTCATCGGGACACCTGTGGGAACGCGTGACAGTAGGCCATGTGTTGTTGGGGGCGTGTTTTGATGGGTGCGTCGAGCGAAATGTGCAGAAAAAGTGTTTTTTTCCTGACATTTCGGACTTTGCGGGACTGTCTGGGTAAAAAATTCTGGGGCAATGTGCGCAAATCATACCTCTGCGGATTTCCACGGGTGTCCTCTTTTCGGAAATGCATGGGGTTCCCTGTTTTCCTTGGTGGCTTGGACACCCGAGGCCCATATCTGTACGTTGTGCCAGTCGGCAGAATGTCTGAGATTTCCCTCTGAAAACAGACTTGGGGTTACTTGTGTTTAAGGCTTTCCCCTTGGCGGCCAGGTAGGTGCACCCACACATGTGAGGTACCGTTTTCATCGGGACACCTGTGGGAACGTGTGACAGTAGGCCATGTGTTGTTGGGGGCGTGTTTTGATGGGTGCGTCGAGCGAAATGTGCAGAAAAAGTGTTTTTTTCCTGACATTTCGGACTTTGCAGGGCTGTCTGGGTAAAAAATTCTGGGGCGATGTGCGCAAATCATACCTCTGCAGATTCCCACGGGTGTCCTCTTTTCGGAAATGCATGGGGTTCCCTGTTTTCCTCGGTGGCTTGGACACCCGAGGCCCATATCTGTACGTTGTGCCGGTCGGCAGAATGTCTGAGATTTCCCTCTGAAAACAGACTTGGGGTTACTTGTGTTTAAGGCTTTCCCCTTGGCGGCCAGGTAGGTGCACCCACACATGTGAGGTACCGTTTTCATCGGGACACCTGTGGGAACGTGTGACGGTAGGCCATGTGTTGTTGGGGGCGTGTTTCGAAGGGTGCGTCAAGCGAAATGTGCGTAAAATGCGTTTTTTTCCCCAAATTTCGGACTTTGCGGGGGTGTCTGGGTAAAACATTCTGGGGCGATGTGCACAAATCATACCTCTGCGGATTCCCACGGGTGTCCTCTTTTCGGAAATGCATGGGGTTCCCTGTTTTCCTCGGTGGCTTGGACACCCGAGGCCCATATCTGTATGTTGTGTCGGTCGGCAGAATGTCTGAGATTTCCCTCTGAAAACAGACTTGGGGTTACTTGTGTTTTAGGCTTTCCCCTTGGCGGCCAGGTAGATGTACCTACACATGTGAGGTAACGTTTTCATCGGGACACCTGTGGGAACGCGTGACAGTAGGCCATGTGTTGTTGGGGGCGTGTTTTGATGGGTGCGTCGAGCGAAATGTGCGGAAAATGCGTTTTTTTTCCCCAAATTTCGGACTTTGCAGGGGTGTCTGGATAATAAAATCTGGGCCGATGTGCGCAAATCATACCTCTGCGATTCCCACGGGTGTCCTCTTTTCGGAAATGCATGGGATTCCCTGTTTTCCTCTGTGGCTTAGACACCCGAGGCCCATATCTGTACGCTGTGCCGGTCGGCAGAATGTCTGAGATTTCCCTCTGAAAACAGACTTGGGGTTACTTGTGTTTTAGGCTTTCCCCTTGGCGGCCAGGTAGGTGCACCCACACATGTGAGGTATCGTTTTCATCGGGACACCTGTGGGAACGCGTGACGGTAGGCCATGTGTTGTTGGGGGTGTGTTTCGAAGGGTGCGTCAAGCGAAATGTGCGGAAAATGCGTTTTTTTCCCCAAATTTCGGACTTTGCGGGGGTGTCTGGATAAAAAATTCTGGGGCGATGTGCGCAAATCATACCTCTGCGGATTCCCACGGGTGTCCTCTTTTCGGAAATGCATGGGGTTCCCTGTTTTCCTCGGTGGCTTGGACACCCGAGGCCCATATCTGTACGTTGTGCCGGTCGGCAGAATGTCTGAGATTTCGCTCTGAAAACAGACTTGGGGTTACTTGTGTTTTAGGCTTTCCCCTTGGCGGCCAGGTAGGTGTCCCTACACATGTGAGGTACCGTTTTCATCGGGACACCTGTGGGAACGCGTGACAATAGGCCATGTGTTGTTGGGGGCGTGTTTTGATGTGTGCGTCGAGCGAAATAAGCAGAAAAAGTGTTTTTTTCCTGACATTTCGGACTTTGCGGGGCTGTCTGGGTAAAATATTCTGGGGCAATGTGCGCAAATCATACCTCTGCGGATTCCCACGGGTGTCCTCTTTTCAGAAATGCATGGGCTTCCCTGTTTTCCTCGGTGGCTTGGACACCCGAGGCCCATATCTGTACGTTGTGCCGGTCGGCAGAATGTCTGAGATTTCCCTCTGAAAACAGACTTGGGGTTACTTGTGTTTAAGGCTTTCCCCTTGGCGGCCAGGTAGGTGCACCCACACATGTGAGGTACCGTTTTCATCGGGACACCTGTGGGAACGCGTGACAGTAGGCCATGTGTTGTTGGGGGCGTGTTTCTATGGGTGCGTCAAGCGAAATGTGCGGAAAATGCGTTTTTTTCCCCAAATTTCTGACTTTGCGGGGGTGTCTGGGTAAACAATTCTGGGGCGATGTGCGCAAATCATACCTCTGCGGATTCCCACGGGTGTCCTCTTTTCGGAAATGCATGGGGTTCCCTGTTTTCCTTGGTGGCTTGGACACCCGAGGCCCATATCTGTACGTTGTGCCGGTCGGCAAAATGTCTGAGATTTCCCTCTGAAAACAGACTTGGGGTTACTTGTGTTTTAGGCTTTCCCCTTGGCAGCCAGGTAGGTGCACCCACACATGTGAGGTACCATTTTTATCGGGACACCTGTGGGAACGCGTGACAGTAGGCCATGTGTTGTTGAGGGCGTGTTTCGATGGGTGCGTCAAGCGAAATGTGCGGAAAATGCGTTTTTTTCCCCAAATTTTGGACTTTGCAGGGGTGTCTGGATAATAAAATCTGGGCCGATGTGCGCAAATCATACCTTTGTGGATTCCCACGGGTGTCCTCTTTTCGGAAATGCATGGGGTTCCCTGTTTTCCTCGGTGGCTTGGACACCCGAGGCCCATATCTGTACGCTGTGCCGGTCGGCAGAATGTCTGAGATTTCCCTCTGAAAACAGACTTGGGGTTACTTGTGTTTTAGGCTTTCCCCTTGGCGGCCAGGTAGGTGCACCCACACATGTGAGGTACCGTTTTCATCGGGACACCTGTGGGAACATGTGACAGTAGGCCATGTGTTGTTGGGGGCGTGTTTCGATGGGTGCGTCAAGCGAAATGTGCAGAAAATGCGTTTTTTTCCCCAAATTTCGGACTTTGCGGGGGTGTCTGGGTAAAAAATTCTGGGGCGATGTGCGCAAATCATACCTCTGTGGATTCCCACGGGTGTCCTCTTTTCGGAAATGCATGGGGTTCCCTGTTTTCCTCGGTGGCTTGGACACCCGAGGCCCATATCTGTACGTTGTGCCGGTCGGCAGAATGTCTGAGATTTCCCTCTGAAAACAGACTTGGGGTTACTTGTGTTTTAGGCTTTCCCCTTGGCGGCCAGGTAGGTGCATCCACACATGTCAGGTACCGTTTTCATCAGGACACCTGTGGGAACGTGTGACGGTAGGCCATGTGTTGTTGGGGGCGTGTTTCGATGGGTGCGTCGAGCGAAATGTGCGGAAAAAGCGTTTTTTTCCCCACATTTCGGACTTTGCGGGGGTGTCTGGGTAATAAATTCTGGGGCGATGTGCGCAAATCATACCTCTGCGGATTCCCACAGGTGTCCTCTTTTCGGAAATGCATGGGGTTCCCTGTTTTCCTCGGTGGCTTGGACACCTGAGGCACATATCTGTACGTTGTGCCGGTCAGCAGAATGTCTGAGATTTCCCTCTGAAAACAGACTTGGGGTTACTTGTGTTTTAGGCTTTCCCCTTGGCGGCCAGGTAGGTGCACCCACACATGTGAGGTACCGTTTTCATTGGGACACCTGTGGGAACGCGTGATGGTAGGCCATGTGTTGTTGGGGGCGTGTTTCGATGGGTGCGTCAAGCGAAATGTGCGGAAAATGCATTTATTTCCCAAAATTTCGGACTTTGCAGGGGTGTCTGGGTAAAAAATTCTGGGGCGATGTGCGCAAATCATACCTCTGCAGATTCTCACGGGTGTCCTCTTTTCGGAAATGCATGGGGTTCCCTGTTTTCCTTGGTGGCTTGGACACCCGACGCCCATATCTGTACGTTGTGCCGATCGGCAGAATGTCTGAGATTTCGCTCTGAAAACAGACTTGGGGTTACTTGTGTTTTAGGCTTTCCCCTTGGCGGCCAGGTAGGTGCACCCACACATGGGAGGTACCATTTTCATTGGGCCACCTGTGGGAACGCGTGACGGTAGGCCATGTGTTGTTGGGGACGTGTTTCGATGGGTGCGTCAAGCGAAATGTGCGGAAAATGCATTTATTTCCCCAAATTTCGGACTTTGCAGGGGTGTCTGGGTAAAAAATTCTGGGGCGATGTGCGCAAATCATACCTCTGCAGATTCTCACGGGTGTCCTCTTTTCGGAAATGCATGGGGTTCCCTGTTTTCCTTGGTGGCTTGGACACCCGAGGCCCATATCTGTACGTTGTGCCGGTCGGCAGAATGTCTGAGATTTCGCTCTGAAAACAGACTTGGGGTTACTTGTGTTTTAGGCTTTCCCCTTGGCGGCCAGGTAGGTGCACCCACACATGTCAGGTACCGTTTTCATCGGGACACCTGTGGGAACGCGTGACGGTAGGCCATGTGTTGTTGGGGGCGTGTTTTGAAGGGTGCGTCGAGCGAAATGTGCAGAAAAAGTGTTTTTTTCCCGACATTTCGGACTTTGCGGGGCAGTCCGGGTAAAAAAATCTGGGGCGATGTGTGCAAATCATACCTCTGCAGATTCCCACGGGTGTCCTCATTTCGGAAATGCATGGGGTTCCCTGTTTTCCTCGGTGGCTTGGACACCCGAGGCCCATATCTGTACGTTGTGCCGGTCGGCAGAATGTCTGAGATTTCCCTCTGAAAACAGACTTGGGGTTACTTGTGTTTTAGGCTTTCCCCTTGGCGACCAGGTAGGTGCACCCACACATGTGAGGTACCGTTTTCATTGGGACACCTGTGGGAACGCGTGATGGTAGGCCATGTGTTGTTGGGGGCGTGTTTCGATGGGTGCGTCAAGCGAAATGTGCGGAAAATGCATTTATTTCCCCAAATTTCGGACTTTGCAGGGGTGTCTGGGTAAAAAATTCTGGGGCGATGTGCGCAAATCATACCTCTGCAGATTCTCACGGGTGTCCTCTTTTCGGAAATGCATGGGGTTCCCTGTTTTCCTTGGTGGCTTGGACACCCGAGGCCCATATCTGTACGTTGTGCCGGTCGGCAGAATGTCTGAGATTTCGCTCTGAAAACAGACTTGGGGTTACTTGTGTTTTAGGCTTTCCCCTTGGCGGCCAGGTAGGTGCACCCACACATGGGAGGTACCGTTTTCATTGGGCCACCTGTGGGAACGCGTGACGGTAGGCCATGTGTTGTTGGGGACGTTTTTCGATGGGTGCGTCAAGCGAAATGTGCAGAAAATGCGTTTTTTTCCCCAAATTTCGGACTTTGCGGGGGTGTCTGGGTAAAAAATTCTGGGGCGATGTGCGCAAATCATACCTCTGTGGATTCCCACGGGTGTCCTCTTTTCGGAAATGCATGGGGTTCCCTGTTTTCCTCGGTGGCTTGGACACCCGAGGCCCATATCTGTACGTTGTGCCGGTCGGCAGAATGTCTGAGATTTCCCTCTGAAAACAGACTTGGGGTTACTTGTGTTTTAGGCTTTCCCCTTGGCGGCCAGGTAGGTGCACCCACACATGGGAGGTTCCGTTTTCATTGGGCCACCTGTGGGAATGCGTGACGGTAGGCCATGCGTTGTTGGGGACGTGTTTCGATGGGTGCGTCAAGCGAAATGTGCGGAAAATGCATTTATTTCCCCAAATTTCGGACTTTGCAGGGGTGTCTGGGTAAAAAATTCTGGGGCGATGTGCACAAATCATACCTCTGCAGATTCTCACGGGTGTCCTCTTTTCGGAAATGCATGGGGTTCCCTGTTTTCCTTGGTGGCTTGGACACCCGAGGCCCATATCTGTACGTTGTGCCGGTCGGCAGAATGTCTGAGATTTCGCTCTGAAAACAGACTTGGGGTTACTTGTGTTTTAGGCTTTCCCCTTGGCGGCCAGGTAGGTGCACCCACACATGTCAGGTACCGTTTTCATCGGGACACCTGTGGGAACGCGTGACGGTAGGCCATGTGTTGTTGGGGGCGTGTTTTGAAGGGTGCGTCGAGCGAAATGTGCAGAAAAAGTGTTTTTTTCCCGACATTTCGGACTTTGCGGGGCTGTCTGGGTAAAAAAATCTGGGGCGATGTGTGCAAATCATACCTCTGCAGATTCCCACGGGTGTCCTCATTTCGGAAATGCATGGGGTTCCCTGTTTTCCTCGGTGGCTTGGACACCCGAGGCCCATATCTGTACGTTGTGCCGGTCGGCAGAATGTCTGAGATTTCCCTCTGAAAACAGACTTGGGGTTACTTGTGTTTTAGGCTTTCCCCTTGGCGGCCAGGTAGGTGCACCCACACATGTGAGGTACCGTTTTCATTGGGACACCTGTGGGAACGCGTGATGGTAGGCCATGTGTTGTTGGGGGCGTGTTTCGATGGGTGCGTCAAGCGAAATGTGCGGAAAATGCATTTATTTCCCCAAATTTCGGACTTTGCAGGGGTGTCTGGGTAAAAAATTCTGGGGCGATGTGCGCAAATCATACCTCTACAGATTCTCACGGGTGTCCTCTTTTCGGAAATGCATGGGGTTCCCTGTTTTCCTCGGTGGCTTGGACACCCGAGGCCCATATCTGTACGTTGTGCCAGTCGGCAGAATGTCTGAGATTTCCCTCTGAAAACAGACTTGGGGTTACTTGTGTTTTAGGCTTTCCCCTTGGCGGCCAGGTAGGTGCATCCACACATGTCAGGTACCGTTTTCATCAGGACACCTGTGGGAATGTGTGACGGTAGGCCATGTGTTGTTGGGGGCGTGTTTCGATGGGTGCGTCGAGCGAAATGTGCGGAAAAAGCGTTTTTTTCCCCACATTTCGGACTTTGCGGGGGTGTCTGGGTAATAAATTCTGGGGCGATGTGCGCAAATCATACCTCTGCGGATT
Organism: Ambystoma mexicanum; assembly: GCF_040938575.1. Taxonomy (NCBI): domain Eukaryota; kingdom Metazoa; phylum Chordata; class Amphibia; order Caudata; family Ambystomatidae; genus Ambystoma; species Ambystoma mexicanum. The sequence goes on along the minus strand of NC_090922.1, from coordinate 677,024,618 downwards.
CCCACAGGTGTCCTCTTTTCGGAAATGCATGGGGTTCCCTGTTTTCCTCGGTGGCTTGGACACCTGAGGCACATATCTGTACGTTGTGCCGGTCAGCAGAATGTCTGAGATTTCCCTCTGAAAACAGACTTGGGGTTACTTGTGTTTTAGGCTTTCCCCTTGGCGGCCAGGTAGGTGCACCCACACATGTGAGGTACCGTTTTCATTGGGACACCTGTGGGAACGCGTGATGGTAGGCCATGTGTTGTTGGGGGCGTGTTTCGATGGGTGCGTCAAGCGAAATGTGCGGAAAATGCATTTATTTCTCAAAATTTCGGACTTTGCAGGGGTGTCTGGGTAAAAAATTCTGGGGCGATGTGCGCAAATCATACCTCTGCAGATTCTCACGGGTGTCCTCTTTTCGGAAATGCATGGGGTTCCCTGTTTTCCTTGGTGGCTTGGACACCCGACGCCCATATCTGTACGTTGTGCCGGTCGGCAGAATGTCTGAGATTTCGCTCTGAAAACAGACTTGGGGTTACTTGTGTTTTAGGCTTTCCCCTTGGAGGCCAGGTAGGTGCACCCACACATGGGAGGTACCGTTTTCATTGGGCCACCTGTGGGAACGCGTGACGGTAGGCCATGTGTTGTTGGGGACGTGTTTCGATGGGTGCGTCAAGCGAAATGTGCGGAAAATGCATTTATTTCCCCAAATTTCGGACTTTGCAGGGGTGTCTGGGTAAAAAATTCTGGGGCGATGTGCGCAAATCATACCTCTGCAGATTCTCACGGGTGTCCTCTTTTCGGAAATGCATGGGGTTCCCTGTTTTCCTTGGTGGCTTGGACACCCGAGCCCCATATCTGTACGTTGTGCCGGTCGGCAGAATGTCTGAGATTTCGCTCTGAAAACAGACTTGGGGTTACTTGTGTTTTAGGCTTTCCCCTTGGCGGCCAGGTAGGTGCACCCACACATGTCAGGTACCGTTTTCATCGGGACACCTGTGGGAACGCGTGACGGTAGGCCATGTGTTGTTGGGGGCGTGTTTTGAAGGGTGCGTCGAGCGAAATGTGCAGAAAAAGTGTTTTTTTCCCGACATTTCGGACTTTGCGGGGCTGTCTGGGTAAAAAAATCTGGGGCGATGTGTGCAAATCATACCTCTGCAGATTCCCACGGGTGTCCTCATTTCGGAAATGCATGGGGTTCCCTGTTTTCCTCGGTGGCTTGGACACCCGAGGCCCATATCTGTACGTTGTGCCGGTCGGCAGAATGTCTGAGATTTCCCTCTGAAAACAGACTTGGGGTTACTTGTGTTTTAGGCTTTCCCCTTGGCGGCCAGGTAGGTGCACCCACACATGTGAGGTACCGTTTTCATTGGGACACCTGTGGGAACGCGTGATGGTAGGCCATGTGTTGTTGGGGGCGTGTTTCGATGGGTGCGTCAAGCGAAATGTGCGGAAAATGCATTTATTTCCCCAAATTTCGGACTTTGCAGGGGTGTCTGGGTAAAAAATTCTGGGGCGATGTGCGCAAATCATACCTCTGCAGATTCTCACGGGTGTCCTCTTTTCGGAAATGCATGGGGTTCCCTGTTTTCCTTGGTGGCTTGGACACCCGAGGCCCATATCTGTACGTTGTGCCGGTCGGCAGAATGTCTGAGATTTCGCTCTGAAAACAGACTTGGGGTTACTTGTGTTTTAGGCTTTCCCCTTGGCGGCCAGGTAGGTGCACCCACACATGGGAGGTACCGTTTTCATTGGGCCACCTGTGGGAACGCGTGACGGTAGGCCATGTGTTGTTGGGGACGTGTTTCGATGGGTGCGTCAAGCGAAATGTGCAGAAAATGCGTTTTTTTCCCCAAATTTCGGACTTTGCGGGGGTGTCTGGGTAAAAAATTCTGGGGCGATGTGCGCAAATCATACCTCTGTGGATTCCCACGGGTGTCCTCTTTTCGGAAATGCATGGGGTTCCCTGTTTTCCTCGGTGGCTTGGACACCCGAGGCCCATATCTGTACGTTGTGCCGGTCGGCAGAATGTCTGAGATTTCCCTCTGAAAACAGACTTGGGGTTACTTGTGTTTTAGGCTTTCCCCTTGGCGGCCAGGTAGGTGCATCCACACATGTCAGGTACCGTTTTCATCAGGACACCTGTGGGAACGTGTGACGGTAGGCCATGTGTTGTTGGGGGCGTGTTTCGATGGGTGCGTCGAGCGAAATGTGCGGAAAAAGCGTTTTTTTCCCCACATTTCGGACTTTGCGGGGGTGTCTGGGTAATAAATTCTGGGGCGATGTGCGCAAATCATACCTCTGCAGATTCTCACGGGTGTCCTCTTTTCGGAAATGCATGGGGTTCCCTGTTTTCCTTGGTGGCTTGGACACCCGACGCCCATATCTGTACGTTGTGCCGGTCGGCAGAATGTCTGAGATTTCGCTCTGAAAACAGACTTGGGGTTACTTGTGTTTTAGGCTTTCCCCTTGGCGGCCAGGTAGGTGCACCCACACATGGGAGGTACCGTTTTCATTGGGCCACCTGTGGGAACGCGTGACGGTAGGCCATGTGTTGTTGGGGACGGGTTTCGATGGGTGCGTCAAGCGAAATGTGCGGAAAATGCATTTATTTCCCCAAATTTCGGACTTTGCAGGGGTGTCTGGGTAAAAAATTCTGGGGCGATGTGCGCAAATCATACCTCTACAGATTCTCACGGGTGTCCTCTTTTCGGAAATGCATGGGGTTCCCTGTTTTCCTCGGTGGCTTGGACACCCGAGGCCCATATCTGTACGTTGTGCCGGTCGGCAGAATGTCTGAGATTTCCCTCTGAAAACAGACTTGGGGTTACTTGTGTTTTAGGCTTTCCCCTTGGCGGCCAGGTAGGTGCACCCACACATGTGAGGTACCGTTTTCATTGGGACACCTGTGGGAACGCGTGACGGTAGGCCATGTGTTGTTGGGGGCGTGTTTTGAAGGGTGCGTCGAGCGAAATGTGCAGAAAAAGTGTTTTTTTCCCGACATTTCGGACTTTGCGGGGCAGTCCGGGTAAAAAAATCTGGGGCGATGTGTGCAAATCATACCTCTGCAGATTCCCACGGGTGTCCTCATTTCGGAAATGCATGGGGTTCCCTGTTTTCCTCGGTGGCTTGGACACCCGAGGCCCATATCTGTACGTTGTGCCGGTCGGCAGAATGTCTGAGATTTCCCTCTGAAAACAGTCTTGGGGTTACTTGTGTTTTAGGCTTTCCCCTTGGCGGCCAGGTAGGTGCACCCACACATGTGAGGTACCGTTTTCATTGGGACACCTGTGGGAACGCGTGATGTTAGGCCATGTGTTGTTGGGGGCGTGTTTCGATGGGTGCGTCAAGCGAAATGTGCGGAAAATGCATTTATTTCCCCAAATTTCGGACTTTGCAGGGGTGTCTGGGTAAAAAATTCTGGGGCGATGTGCGCAAATCATACCTCTGCAGATTCTCACGGGTGTCCTCTTTTCGGAAATGCATGGGGTTCCCTGTTTTCCTTGGTGGCTTGGACACCCGAGGCCCATATCTGTACGTTGTGCCGGTCGGCAGAATGTCTGAGATTTCGCTCTGAAAACAGACTTGGGGTTACTTGTGTTTTAGGCTTTCCCCTTGGCGGCCAGGTAGGTGCACCCACACATGGGAGGTACCGTTTTCATTGGGCCACCTGTGGGAACGCGTGACGGTAGGCCATGTGTTGTTGGGGACGTTTTTCGATGGGTGCGTCAAGCGAAATGTGCAGAAAATGCGTTTTTTTCCCCAAATTTCGGACTTTGCGGGGGTGTCTGGGTAAAAAATTCTGGGGCGATGTGCGCAAATCATACCTCTGTGGATTCCCACGGGTGTCCTCTTTTCGGAAATGCATGGGGTTCCCTGTTTTCCTCGGTGGCTTGGACACCCGAGGCCCATATCTGTACGTTGTGCCGGTCGGCAGAATGTCTGAGATTTCCCTCTGAAAACAGACTTGGGGTTACTTGTGCTTTAGGCTTTCCCCTTGGCGGCCAGGTAGGTGCACCCACACATGGGAGGTTCCGTTTTCATTGGGCCACCTGTGGGAATGCGTGACGGTAGGCCATGTGTTGTTGGGGACGTGTTTCGATGGGTGCGTCGAGCGAAATGTGCGGAAAATGCATTTATTTCCCCAAATTTCTGACTTTGCAGGGGTGTCTGGGTAAAAAATTCTGGGGCGATGTGCGCAAATCATACCTCTGCAGATTCTCACGGGTGTCCTCTTTTCGGAAATGCATGGGGTTCCCTGTTTTCCTTGGTGGCTTGGACACCCGAGGCCCATATCTGTACGTTGTGCCGGTCGGCAGAATGTCTGAGATTTCGCTCTGAAAACAGACTTGGGGTTACTTGTGTTTTAGGCTTTCCCCTTGGCGGCCAGGTAGGTGCACCCACACATGTCAGGTACCGTTTTCATCGGGACACCTGTGGGAACGCGTGACGGTAGGCCATGTGTTGTTGGGGGCGTGTTTTGAAGGGTGCGTCGAGCGAAATGTGCAGAAAAAGTGTTTTTTTCCCGACATTTCGGACTTTGCGGGGCTGTCTGGGTAAAAAAATCTGGGGCGATGTGTGCAAATCATACCTCTGCAGATTCCCACGGGTGTCCTCATTTCGGAAATGCATGGGGTTCCCTGTTTTCCTCGGTGGCTTGGACACCCGAGGCCCATATCTGTACGTTGTGCCGGTCGGCAGAATGTCTGAGATTTCCCTCTGAAAACAGACTTGGGGTTACTTGTGTTTTAGGCTTTCCCCTTGGCGGCCAGGTAGGTGCACCCACACATGTGAGGTACCGTTTTCATTGGGACACCTGTGGGAACGCGTGATGGTAGGCCATGTGTTGTTGGGGGCGTGTTTCGATGGGTGCGTCAAGCGAAATGTGCGGAAAATGCATTTATTTCCCCAAATTTCGGACTTTGCAGGGGTGTCTGGGTAAAAAATTCTGGGGCGATGTGCGCAAATCATACCTCTACAGATTCTCACGGGTGTCCTCTTTTCGGAAATGCATGGGGTTCCCTGTTTTCCTCGGTGGCTTGGACACCCGAGGCCCATATCTGTACGTTGTGCCGGTCGGCAGAATGTCTGAGATTTCCCTCTGAAAACAGACTTGGGGTTACTTGTGTTTTAGGCTTTCCCCTTGGCGGCCAGGTAGGTGCATCCACACATGTCAGGTACCGTTTTCATCAGGACACCTGTGGGAATGTGTGACGGTAGGCCATGTGTTGTTGGGGGCGTGTTTCGATGGGTGCGTCGAGCGAAATGTGCGGAAAAAGCGTTTTTTTCCCCACATTTCGGACTTTGCGGGGGTGTCTGGGTAATAAATTCTGGGGCGATGTGCGCAAATCATACCTCTGCGGATTCCCACAGGTGTCCTCTTTTCGGAAATGCATGGGGTTCCCTGTTTTCCTCGGTGGCTTGGACACCTGAGGCACATATCTGTACGTTGTGCCGGTCAGCAGAATGTCTGAGATTTCCCTCTGAAAACAGACTTGGGGTTACTTGTGTTTTAGGCTTTCCCCTTGGCGGCCAGGTAGGTGCACCCACACATGTGAGGTACCGTTTTCATTGGGACACCTGTGGGAACGCGTGATGGTAGGCCATGTGTTGTTGGGGGCGTGTTTCGATGGGTGCGTCAAGCGAAATGTGCGGAAAATGCATTTATTTCTCAAAATTTCGGACTTTGCAGGGGTGTCTGGGTAAAAAATTCTGGGGCGATGTGCGCAAATCATACCTCTGCAGATTCTCACGGGTGTCCTCTTTTCGGAAATGCATGGGGTTCCCTGTTTTCCTTGGTGGCTTGGACACCCGACGCCCATATCTGTACGTTGTGCCGGTCGGCAGAATGTCTGAGATTTCGCTCTGAAAACAGACTTGGGGTTACTTGTGTTTTAGGCTTTCCCCTTGGCGGCCAGGTAGGTGCACCCACACATGGGAGGTACCGTTTTCATTGGGCCACCTGTGGGAACGCGTGACGGTAGGCCATGTGTTGTTGGGGACGTGTTTCGATGGGTGCGTCAAGCGAAATGTGCGGAAAATGCATTTATTTCCCCAAATTTCGGACTTTGCAGGGGTGTCTGGGTAAAAAATTCTGGGGCGATGTGCGCAAATCATACCTCTGCAGATTCTCACGGGTGTCCTCTTTTCGGAAATGCATGGGGTTCCCTGTTTTCCTTGGTGGCTTGGACACCCGAGCCCCACATCTGTACGTTGTGCCGGTCGGCAGAATGTCTGAGATTTCGCTCTGAAAACAGACTTGGGGTTACTTGTGTTTTAGGCTTTCCCCTTGGCGGCCAGGTAGGTGCACCCACACATGTCAGGTACCGTTTTCATCGGGACACCTGTGGGAACGCGTGACGGTAGGCCATGTGTTGTTGGGGGCGTGTTTTGAAGGGTGCGTCGAGCGAAATGTGCAGAAAAAGTGTTTTTTTCCCGACATTTCGGACTTTGCGGGGCTGTCTGGGTAAAAAAATCTGGGGCGATGTGTGCAAATCATACCTCTGCAGATTCCCACGGGTGTCCTCATTTCGGAAATGCATGGGGTTCCCTGTTTTCCTCGGTGGCTTGGACACCCGAGGCCCATATCTGTACGTTGTGCCGGTCGGCAGAATGTCTGAGATTTCCCTCTGAAAACAGACTTGGGGTTACTTGTGTTTTAGGCTTTCCCCTTGGCGGCCAGGTAGGTGCACCCACACATGTGAGGTACCGTTTTCATTGGGACACCTGTGGGAACGCGTGATGGTAGGCCATGTGTTGTTGGGGGCGTGTTTCGATGGGTGCGTCAAGCGAAATGTGCGGAAAATGCATTTATTTCCCCAAATTTCGGACTTTGCAGGGGTGTCTGGGTAAAAAATTCTGGGGCGATGTGCGCAAATCATACCTCTGCAGATTCTCACGGGTGTCCTCTTTTCGGAAATGCATGGGGTTCCCTGTTTTCCTTGGTGGCTTGGACACCCGAGGCCCATATCTGTACGTTGTGCCGGTCGGCAGAATGTCTGAGATTTCGCTCTGAAAACAGACTTGGGGTTACTTGTGTTTTAGGCTTTCCCCTTGGCGGCCAGGTAGGTGCACCCACACATGGGAGGTACCGTTTTCATTGGGCCACCTGTGGGAACGCGTGACGGTAGGCCATGTGTTGTTGGGGACGTGTTTCGATGGGTGCGTCAAGCGAAATGTGCAGAAAATGCGTTTTTTTCCCCAAATTTCGGACTTTGCGGGGGTGTCTGGGTAAAAAATTCTGGGGCGATGTGCGCAAATCATACCTCTGTGGATTCCCACGGGTGTCCTCTTTTCGGAAATGCATGGGGTTCCCTGTTTTCCTCGGTGGCTTGGACACGCGAGGCCCATATCTGTACGTTGTGCCGGTCGGCAGAATGTCTGAGATTTCCCTCTGAAAACAGACTTGGGGTTACTTGTGTTTTAGGCTTTCCCCTTGGCGGCCAGGTAGGTGCATCCACACATGTCAGGTACCGTTTTCATCAGGACACCTGTGGGAACGTGTGACGGTAGGCCATGTGTTGTTGGGGGCGTGTTTCGATGGGTGCGTCGAGCGAAATGTGCGGAAAAAGCGTTTTTTTCCCCACATTTCGGACTTTGCGGGGGTGTCTGGGTAATAAATTCTGGGGCGATGTGCGCAAATCATACCTCTGCAGATTCTCACGGGTGTCCTCTTTTCGGAAATGCATGGGGTTCCCTGTTTTCCTTGGTGGCTTGGACACCCGACGCCCATATCTGTACGTTGTGCCGGTCGGCAGAATGTCTGAGATTTCGCTCTGAAAACAGACTTGGGGTTACTTGTGTTTTAGGCTTTCCCCTTGGCGGCCAGGTAGGTGCACCCACACATGGGAGGTACCGTTTTCATTGGGCCACCTGTGGGAACGCGTGACGGTAGGCCATGTGTTGTTGGGGACGGGTTTCGATGGGTGCGTCAAGCGAAATGTGCGGAAAATGCATTTATTTCCCCAAATTTCGGACTTTGCAGGGGTGTCTGGGTAAAAAATTCTGGGGCGATGTGCGCAAATCATACCTCTACAGATTCTCACGGGTGTCCTCTTTTCGGAAATGCATGGGGTTCCCTGTTTTCCTCGGTGGCTTGGACACCCGAGGCCCATATCTGTACGTTGTGCCGGTCGGCAGAATGTCTGAGATTTCCCTCTGAAAACAGACTTGGGGTTACTTGTGTTTTAGGCTTTCCCCTTGGCGGCCAGGTAGGTGCACCCACACATGTGAGGTACCGTTTTCATTGGGACACCTGTGGGAACGCGTGACGGTAGGCCATGTGTTGTTGGGGACGTGTTTCGATGGGTGCGTCAAGCGAAATGTGCGGAAAATGCATTTATTTCCCCAAATTTCGGACTTTGCAGGGGTGTCTGGGTAAGAAATTCTGGGGCGATGTGCGCAAATCATACCTCTGCAGATTCTCACGGGTGTCCTCTTTTCGGAAATGCATGGGGTTCCCTGTTTTCCTTGGTGGCTTGGACACCCGAGGCCCATATCTGTACGTTGTGCCGGTCGGCAGAATGTCTGAGATTTCGCTCTGAAAACAGACTTGGGGTTACTTGTGTTTTAGGCTTTCCCCTTGGCGGCCAGGTAGGTGCACCCACACATGTCAGGTACCGTTTTCATCGGGACACCTGTGGGAACGCGTGACGGTAGGCCATGTGTTGTTGGGGGCGTGTTTTGAAGGGTGCGTCGAGCGAAATGTGCAGAAAAAGTGTTTTTTTCCCGACATTTCGGACTTTGCGGGGCTGTCTGGGTAAAAAAATCTGGGGCGATGTGTGCAAATCATACCTCTGCAGATTCCCACGGGTGTCCTCATTTCGGAAATGCATGGGGTTCCCTGTTTTCCTCGGTGGCTTGGACACCCGAGGCCCATATCTGTACGTTGTGCCGGTCGGCAGAATGTCTGAGATTTCCCTCTGAAAACAGACTTGGGGTTACTTGTGTTTAAGGCTTTCCCCTTGGCGGCCAGGTAGGTGCACCCACACATGGGAGGTACCGTTTTCATTGGGCCACCTGTGGGAACGCGTGACGGTAGGCCATGTGTTGTTGGGGACGTGTTTCGATGGGTGCGTCAAGCGAAATGTGCGGAAAATGCGCTTTTTTCCCCAAATTTCGGACTTTGCGGGGGTGTCTGGGTAAAAAATTCTGGGGCAATGTGCGCAAATCATACCTCTGCGGATTCCCACGGGTGTCCTCTTTTCGGAAATGCATGGGGTTCCCTGTTTTCCTCGGTGGCTTGGACACCCGAGGCCCATATCTGTACGTTGTGCCGGGTAGCAGAATGTCTGAGATTTCCCTCTGAAAACAGACTTGGGGTTACTTGTGTTTTAGGCTTTCCCCTTGGCGGCCAGGTAGGTGCACCCACACATGTGAGGTACCGTTTTCATCGGGACACCTGTGGGAACGCGTGACGGTAGGCCATGTGTTGTTGGGGGCGTGTTTCGATGGGTGCGTCGAGCGAAATGTGCGGAAAAAGCGTTTTTTTCCCCACATTTCAGACTTTGCGGGGGTGTCTGGGTAATAAATTCTGGGGCGATGTGCGCAAATCATACCTCTGCGGATTCCCACGGGTGTCCTCTTTTCGGAAATGCATGGGGTTCCCTGTTTTCCTCGGTGGCTTGGACACCCGAGGCCCATATCTGTACGTTGTGCGGGTCAGCAGAATGTCTGAGATTTCCCTCTGAAAACAGACTTGGGGTTACTTGTGTTTTAGGCTTTCCCCTTGGCGGCCAGGTAGGTGTACCTACACATGTGAGGTACCGTTTTCATCGGGACACCTGTGGGAACGTGTGACAGTAGGCCATGTGTTGTTGGGGGCGTGTTTCGAAGGGTGCTTCAAGCGAAATGTGCAGAAAAAGTGTTTTTTTCCTGACATTTCGGACTTTGCGGGGCTGTCTGGGTAAAAAATTCTGGGGCGATGTGCGCAAATCATACCTCTGCGGATTCCCACGGGTGTCCTCTTTTCGGAAATGCATGGGGTTCCCTGTTTTCCTCGGTGGCTGGACACCCGAGGCCCATATCTGTACGTTGTGCCGGTCGGCAGAATGTCTGAGATTTCCCTCTGAAAACAGACTTGGGGTTACTTGTGTTTAAGGCTTTCCCCTTGGAGGCCAGGTAGGTGCACCCACACATGTGAGGTACCGTTTTCATCGGGACACCTGTGGGAACGTGTGACGGTAGGCCATGTGTTGTTGGGGGCGTGTTTCGAAGGGTGCTTCAAGCGAAATGTGCGGAAAATGCGTTTTTTTCCCCAAATTTCGGACTTTGCGGGGGTGTCTGGGTAAAACATTCTGGGGCGATGTGCACAAATCATACCTCTGTGGATTCCCACGGGTGTCCTCTTTTCGGAAATGCATGGGGTTCCCTGTTTTCCTCGGTGGCTTGGACACCCGAGGCCCATATCTGTATGTTGTGCCGGTCGGCAGAATGTCTGAGATTTCCCTCTGAAAACAGACTTGGGGTTACTTGTGTTTTAGGCTTTCCCCTTGGCGGCCAGGTAGGTGTACCTACACATGTGAGGTAACGTTTTCACCGGGACACCTGTGGGAACGCGTGACAGTAGGCCATGTGTTGTTGGGGGCGTGTTTTGATGGGTGCGTCGAGCGAAATGTGCAGAAAAAGTGTTTTTTTCCCCAAATTTCGGACTTTGCGGGGGTGTCTGGGTAAAAAATTCTGGGGCGATGTGCGCAAATCATACCTCTGCGGATTCCCACGGGTGTCCTCTTTTCGGAAATGCATGGGGTTCCCTGTTTTCCTTGGTGGCTTGGACACCCGAGGCCCATATCTGTACGTTGTGCCGGTCGGCAGAATGTCTGAGATTTCCCTCTGAAAACAGACTTGGGGTTACTTGTGTTTTAGGCTTTCCCCTTGGCAGCCAGGTAGGTGCACCCACACATGTGAGGTACCATTTTTATCGGGACACCTGTGGGAACGCGTGACGGTAGGCCATGTGTTGTTGAGGGAGTGTTTCGATGGGTGCGTCAAGCGAAATGTGCGGAAAATGCATTTTTTTCCCCAAATTTCGGACTTTGCAGGGGTGTCTGGATAATAAAATCTGGGCCGATGTGCGCAAATCATACCTTTGTGGATTCCCACGGGTGTCCTCTTTTCGGAAATGCATGGGGTTCCCTGTTTTCCTCGGTGGCTTGGACACCCGAGGCCCATATCTGTACGCTGTGCCGGTCGGCAGAATGTTTGAGATTTCCCTCTGAAAACAGACTTGGGGTTAGTTGTGTTTTAGGCTTTCCCCTTGGCGGCCAGGTAGGTGCACCCACACATGTGAGGTACCGTTTTCATCGGGACACCTGTGGGAACACGTGACAGTAGGCCATGTGTTGTTGGGGGCGTGTTTCGATGGGTGCGTCAAGCGAAATGTGCAGAAAATGCATTTTTTTCCCCAAATTTCGGACTTTGCGGGGGTGTCTGGGTAAAAAATTCTGGGGCGATGTGCGCAAATCATACCTCTGTGGATTCCCACGGGTGTCCTCTTTTCGGAAATGCATGGGGTTCCCTGTTTTCCTCGGAGGCTTGGACACCCGAGGCCCATATCTGTACGTTGTGCCGGTCGGCAGAATGTCTGAGATTTCCCTCTGAAAACAGACTTGGGGTTACTTGTGTTTTAGGCTTTCCCCTTGGCGGCCAGGTAGGTGCACCCACACATGTCAGGTACCGTTTTCATCAGGACACCTGTGGGAACGTGTGACGGTAGGCCATGTGTTGTTGGGGGCGTGTTTCGATGGGTGCGTCGAGCGAAATGTGCGGAAAAAGCGTTTTTTTCCCCACATTTCGGACTTTGCGGGGGTGTCTGGGTAATAAATTCTGGGGCGATGTGCGCAAATCATACCTCTGCGGATTCCCACAGGTGTCCTCTTTTCGGAAATGCATGGGGTTCCCTGTTTTCCTCGGTGGCTTGGACACCTGAGGCACATATCTGTACGTTGTGCCGGTCAGCAGAATGTCTGAGATTTCCCTCTGAAAACAGACTTGGGGTTACTTGTGTTTTAGGCTTTCCCCTTGGCGGCCAGGTAGGTGCACCCACACATGTGAGGTACCGTTTTCATTGGGACACCTGTGGGAACGCGTGATGGTAGGCCATGTGTTGTTGGGGGCGTGTTTCGATGGGTGCGTCAAGCGAAATGTGCGGAAAATGCATTTATTTCCCCAAATTTCGGACTTTGCAGGGGTGTCTGGGTAAAAAATTCTGGGGCGATGTGCGCAAATCATACCTCTGCAGATTCTCACGGGTGTCCTCTTTTCGGAAATGCATGGGGTTCCCTGTTTTCCTCGGTGGCTTGGACACCCGAGGCCCATATCTGTACGTTGTGCCGGGTAGCAGAATGTCTGAGATTTCCCTCTGAAAACAGACTTGGGGTTACTTGTGTTTTAGGCTTTCCCCTTGGCGGCTAGGTAGGTGCACCCACACATGTGAGGTACCGTTTTCATCGGGACACCTGTGGGAACGCGTGACGGTAGGCCATGTGTTGTTGGGGGCGTGTTTCGATGGGTGCGTCGAGCGAAATGTGCGGAAAAAGCGTTTTTTTCCCCACATTTCGGACTTTGCGGGGGTGTCTGGGTAATATATTCTGGGGCGATGTGCGCAAATCATACCTCTGCGGATTCCCACGGGTGTCCTCTTTTCGGAAATGCATGGGGTTCCCTGTTTTCCTCGGTGGCTTGGACACCAGAGGCCCATATCTGTACGTTGTGCGGGTCAGCAGAATGTCTGAGATTTCCCTCTGAAAACAGACTTGGGGTTACTTGTGTTTTAGGCTTTCCCCTTGGCGGCCAGGTAGGTGTACCTACACATGTGAGGTACCGTTTTCATCGGGACACCTGTGGGAACGGGTGACAGTAGGCCATGTGTTGTTGGGGGCGTGTTTTGATGGGTGCGTCGAGCGAAATGTGCAGAAAAAGTGTTTTTTTCCTGACATTTCGGCCTTTGCGGGGCTGTCTGGGTAAAAAATTCTGGGGCGATATGCGTAAATCATACCTCTGCGGATTCCCACGGGTGTCCTCTTTTCGGAAATGCATGGGGTTCCCTGTTTTCCTCGGTGGCTTGGACACCCGAGGCCCATATCTGTACGTTGTGCCGGTCGGCAGAATGTCTGAGATTTCCCTCTGAAAACAGACTTGGGGTTACTTGTGTTTAAGGCTTTCCCCTTGGCGGCCAGGTAGGTGCACCCACACATGTGAGGTACCGTTTTCATCGGGACACCTGTGGGAACGTGTGACGGTAGGCCATGTGTTGTTGGGGGCGTGTTTCGAAGGGTGCTTCAAGCGAAATGTGCTGAAAATGCGTTTTTTTCCCCAAATTTCGGACTTTGCGGGGGTGTCTGGGTAAAACATTCTGGGGCGATGTGCACAAATCATACCTCTGCGGATTCCCACGGGTGTCCTCTTTTCGGAAATGCATGGGGTTCCCTGTTTTCCTCGGTGGCTTGGACACCCGAGGCCCATATCTGTATGTTGTGCCGGTCGGCAGAATGTCTGAGATTTCCCTCTGAAAACAGACTTGGGGTTACTTGTGTTTTAGGCTTTCCCCTTGGCGGCCAGGTAGGTGTACCTACACATGTGAGGTAACGTTTTCATCGGGACACCTGTGGGAACGCGTGACAGTAGGCCATGTGTTGTTGGGGGCGTGTTTTGATGGGTGCGTCGAGCGAAATGTGCAGAAAAAGTGTTTTTTTCCCCAAATTTCGGACTTTGCGGGGGTGTCTGGGTAAAAAATTCTGGGGCGATGTATGCAAATCTTACCTCTGCGGATTCCCACGGGTGTCCTCTTTTCGGAAATGCATGGGGTTCCCTTTTTTCCTCGGTGGCTTGGACACCCGAGGCCCATATCTGTACGCTGTGCCGGGTAGCAGAATGTCTGAGATTTCCCACTGAAAACAGACTTGGGGTTACTTGTGTTTTAGGCTTTCCCCTTGGCGGCCAGGTAGGTGCACCCACACATGTCAGGTACCGTTTTCATCGGGACACCTGTGGGAACGCGTGACGGTAGGCCATGTGTTGTTGGGGGCGTGTTTCGATGGGTGCGTCGAGCGAAATGTGCAGAAAAAGTGTTTTTTTCCTGACATTTCAGACTTTGCGGGGCTGTCTGGGTAAAAAATTCTGGGGCAATGTGCGCAAATCATACCTCTGCGGATTCCCACGGGTGTCCTCTTTTCGGAAATGCATGGGGTTCCCTGTTTTCCTCGGTGGCTTGGACACCCGAGGCCCATATCTGTACGTTGTGCCGGTCGGCAGAATGTCTGAGATTTCCCTCTGGAAACAGACTTGGGGTTACTTGTGTTTAAGGCTTTCCCCTTGGCGGCCAGGTAGGTGCACCCACACATGTGAGGTACCGTTTTCATCGGGACACCTGTGGGAACGTGTGACGGTAGGCCATGTGTTGTTGGGGGCGTGTTTCGAAGGGTGCGTCAAGCGAAATGTGCGGAAAATGCGTTTTTTCCCCAAATTTCGGACTTTGCGGGGGTGTCTGGGTAAAACATTCTGGGGCGATGTGCACAAATCATACCTCTGCGGATTCCCACGGGTGTCCTCTTTTCGGAAATGCATGGGGTTCCCTGTTTTCCTCGGTGGCTTGGACACCCGAGGCCCATATTTGTATGTTGTGCCGGTCGGCAGAATGTCTGAGATTTCCCTCTGAAAACAGACTTGGGGTTACTTGTGTTTTAGGCTTTCCCCTTGGCGGCCAGGTAGGTGTACCTACACATGTGAGGTAACGTTTTCATCGGGACACCTGTGGGAACGCGTGACAGTAGGCCATGTGTTGTTGGGGGCGTGTTTTGATGGGTGCGTCGAGCGAAATGTGCAGAAAAAGTGTTTTTTTCCTGACATTTCGGACTTTGCGGGACTGTCTGGGTAAAAAATTCTGGGGCAATGTGCGCAAATCATACCTCTGCGGATTCCCACGGGTGTCCTCTTTTCGGAAATGCATGGGGTTCCCTGTTTTCCTTGGTGGCTTGGACACCCGAGGCCCATATCTGTACGTTGTGCCAGTCGGCAGAATGTCTGAGATTTCCCTCTGAAAACAGACTTGGGGTTACTTGTGTTTAAGGCTTTCCCCTTGGCGGCCAGGTAGGTGCACCCACACATGTGAGGTACCGTTTTCATCGAGACACCTGTGGGAACGCGTGACGGTAGGCCATGTGTTGTTGGGGGTGTGTTTCGATGGGTGCGTCAAGCGAAATGTGCGGAAAATGCGTTTTTTTTCCCCAAATTTCGGACTTTGCAGGGGTGTCTGGATAATAAAATCTGGGCCGATGTGCGCAAATCATACCTCTGCGGATTCCCACGGGTGTCCTCTTTTCGGAAATGCATGGGATTCCCTGTTTTCCTCTGTGGCTTAGACACCCGAGGCCCATATCTGTACGCTGTGCCGGTCGGCAGAATGTCTGAGATTTCCCTCTGAAAACAGACTTGGGGTTACTTGTGTTTTAGGCTTTCCCCTTGGCGGCCAGGTAGGTGCACCCACACATGTGAGGTATCGTTTTCATCGGGACACCTGTGGGAACGCGTGACAGTAGGCCATGTGTTGTTGGGGGTGTGTTTCGAAGGGTGCGTCAAGCAAAATGTGCGGAAAATGCGTTTTTTTCCCCAAATTTCGGACTTTGCGGGGGTGTCTGGATAAAAAATTCTGGGGCGATGTGCGCAAATCATACCTCTGCGGATTCCCACGGGTGTCCTCTTTTCGGAAATGCATGGGGTTCCCTGTTTTCCTCGGTGGCTTGGACACCCGAGGCCCATATCTGTACGTTGTGCCGGTCGGCAGAATGTCTGAGATTTCGCTCTGAAAACAGACTTGGGGTTACTTGTGTTTTAGGCTTTCCCCTTGGCGGCCAGGTAGGTGTCCCTACACATGTGAGGTACCGTTTTCATCGGGACACCTGTGGGAACGCGTGACAGTAGGCCATGTGTTGTTGGGGGCGTGTTTTGATGGGTGCGTCGAGCGAAATGTGCAGAAAAAGTGTTTTTTTCCTGACATTTCGGACTTTGCGGGGCTGTCTGGGTAAAATATTCTGGGGCAATGTGCGCAAATCATACCTCTGCGGATTCCCACGGGTGTCCTCTTTTCGGAAATGCATGGGGTTCCCTGTTTTCCTCGGTGGCTTGGACACCTGAGGCCCATATCTGTACGTTGTGCCGGTCGGCAGAATGTCTGAGATTTCCCTCTGAAAACAGACTTGGGGTTACTTGTGTTTAAGGCTTTCCCCTTGGCGGCCAGGTAGGTGCACCCACACATGTGAGGTACCGTTTTCATCGGGACACCTGTGGGAACGTGTGACGGTAGGCCATGTGTTGTTGGGGGCGTGTTTCGAAGGGTGCTTCAAGCGAAATGTGCGGAAAATGCGTTTTTTTCCCCAAATTTCGGACTTTGCGGGGGTGTCTGGGTAAAACATTCTGGGGCGATGTGCACAAATCATACCTCTGTGGATTCCCACGGGTGTCCTCTTTTCGGAAATGCATGGGGTTCCCTGTTTTCCTCGGTGGCTTGGACACCCGAGGCCCATATCTGTATGTTGTGCCGGTCGGCAGAATGTCTGAGATTTCCCTCTGAAAACAGACTTGGGGTTACTTGTGTTTTAGGCTTTCCCCTTGGCGGCCAGGTAGGTGTACCTACACATGTGAGGTAACGTTTTCACCGGGACACCTGTGGGAACGCGTGACAGTAGGCCATGTGTTGTTGGGGGCGTGTTTTGATGGGTGCGTCGAGCGAAATGTGCAGAAAAAGTGTTTTTTTCCCCAAATTTCGGACTTTGCGGGGGTGTCTGGGTAAAAAATTCTGGGGCGATGTGCGCAAATCATACCTCTGCGGATTCCCACGGGTGTCCTCTTTTCGGAAATGCATGGGGTTCCCTGTTTTCCTTGGTGGCTTGGACACCCGAGGCCCATATCTGTACGTTGTGCCGGTCGGCAGAATGTCTGAGATTTCCCTCTGAAAACAGACTTGGGGTTACTTGTGTTTTAGGCTTTCCCCTTGGCAGCCAGGTAGGTGCACCCACACATGTGAGGTACCATTTTTATCGGGACACCTGTGGGAACGCGTGACGGTAGGCCATGTGTTGTTGAGGGCGTGTTTCGATGGGTGCGTCAAGCGAAATGTGCGGAAAATGCATTTTTTTCCCCAAATTTCGGACTTTGCAGGGGTGTCTGGATAATAAAATCTGGGCCGATGTGCGCAAATCATACCTTTGTGGATTCCCACGGGTGTCCTCTTTTCGGAAATGCATGGGGTTCCCTGTTTTCCTCGGTGGCTTGGACACCCGAGGCCCATATCTGTACGCTGTGCCGGTCGGCAGAATGTTTGAGATTTCCCTCTGAAAACAGACTTGGGGTTACTTGTGTTTTAGGCTTTCCCCTTGGCGGCCAGGTAGGTGCACCCACACATGTGAGGTACCGTTTTCATCGGGACACCTGTGGGAACACGTGACAGTAGGCCATGTGTTGTTGGGGGCGTGTTTCGATGGGTGCGTCAAGCGAAATGTGCAGAAAATGCATTTTTTTCCCCAAATTTCGGACTTTGCGGGGGTGTCTGGGTAAAAAATTC
This sequence comes from Ambystoma mexicanum, assembly GCF_040938575.1. Taxonomy (NCBI): domain Eukaryota; kingdom Metazoa; phylum Chordata; class Amphibia; order Caudata; family Ambystomatidae; genus Ambystoma; species Ambystoma mexicanum. The sequence continues at coordinate 677,007,082 of NC_090922.1, read as the reverse complement.
TGGGGCGATGTGCGCAAATCATACCTCTGTGGATTCCCACGGGTGTCCTCTTTTCGGAAATGCATGGGGTTCCCTGTTTTCCTCGGAGGCTTGGACACCCGAGGCCCATATCTGTACGTTGTGCCGGTCGGCAGAATGTCTGAGATTTCCCTCTGAAAACAGACTTGGGGTAACTTGTGTTTTAGGCTTTCCCCTTGGCGGCCAGGTAGGTGCACCCACACATGTCAGGTACCGTTTTCATCAGGACACCTGTGGGAACGTGTGACGGTAGGCCATGTGTTGTTGGGGGCGTGTTTCGATGGGTGCGTCGAGCGAAATGTGCGGAAAAAGCGTTTTTTTCCCCACATTTCGGACTTTGCGGGGGTGTCTGGGTAATAAATTCTGGGGCGATGTGCGCAAATCATACCTCTGCGGATTCCCACAGGTGTCCTCTTTTCGGAAATGCATGGGGTTCCCTGTTTTCCTCGGTGGCTTGGACACCTGAGGCACATATCTGTACGTTGTGCCGGTCAGCAGAATGTCTGAGATTTCCCTCTGAAAACAGACTTGGGGTTACTTGTGTTTTAGGCTTTCCCCTTGGCGGCCAGGTAGGTGCACCCACACATGTGAGGTACCGTTTTCATTGGGACACCTGTGGGAACGCGTGATGGTAGGCCATGTGTTGTTGGGGGCGTGTTTCGATGGGTGCGTCAAGCGAAATGTGCGGAAAATGCATTTATTTCCCCAAATTTCGGACTTTGCAGGGGTGTCTGGGTAAAAAATTCTGGGGCGATGTGCGCAAATCATACCTCTGCAGATTCTCACGGGTGTCCTCTTTTCGGAAATGCATGGGGTTCCCTGTTTTCCTCGGTGGCTTGGACACCCGAGGCCCATATCTGTACGTTGTGCCGGTAGCAGAATGTCTGAGATTTCCCTCTGAAAACAGACTTGGGGTTACTTGTGTTTTAGGCTTTCCCCTTGGCGGCTAGGTAGGTGCACCCACACATGTGAGGTACCGTTTTCATCGGGACACCTGTGGGAACGCGTGACGGTAGGCCATGTGTTGTTGGGGGCGTGTTTCGATGGGTGCGTCGAGCGAAATGTGCGGAAAAAGCGTTTTTTTCCCCACATTTCGGACTTTGCGGGGGTGTCTGGGTAATATATTCTGGGGCGATGTGCGCAAATCATACCTCTGCGGATTCCCACGGGTGTCCTCTTTTCGGAAATGCATGGGGTTCCCTGTTTTCCTCGGTGGCTTGGACACCAGAGGCCCATATCTGTACGTTGTGCGGGTCAGCAGAATGTCTGAGATTTCCCTCTGAAAACAGACTTGGGGTTACTTGTGTTTTAGGCTTTCCCCTTGGCGGCCAGGTAGGTGTACCTACACATGTGAGGTACCGTTTTCATCGGGACACCTGTGGGAACGTGTGACGGTAGGCCATGTGTTGTTGGGGGCGTGTTTCGAAGGGTGCTTCAAGCGAAATGTGCTGAAAATGCGTTTTTTTCCCCAAATTTCGGACTTTGCGGGGGTGTCTGGGTAAAACATTCTGGGGCGATGTGCACAAATCATACCTCTGCGGATTCCCACGGGTGTCCTCTTTTCGGAAATGCATGGGGTTCCCTGTTTTCCTCGGTGGCTTGGACACCCGAGGCCCATATCTGTATGTTGTGCCGGTCGGCAGAATGTCTGAGATTTCCCTCTGAAAACAGACTTGGGGTTACTTGTGTTTTAGGCTTTCCCCTTGGCGGCCAGGTAGGTGTACCTACACATGTGAGGTAACGTTTTCATCGGGACACCTGTGGGAACGCGTGACAGTAGGCCATGTGTTGTTGGGGGCGTGTTTTGATGGGTGCGTCGAGCGAAATGTGCAGAAAAAGTGTTTTTTTCCCCAAATTTCGGACTTTGCGGGGGTGTCTGGGTAAAAAATTCTGGGGCGATGTATGCAAATCTTACCTCTGCGGATTCCCACGGGTGTCCTCTTTTCGGAAATGCATGGGGTTCCCTTTTTTCCTCGGTGGCTTGGACACCCGAGGCCCATATCTGTACGCTGTGCCGGGTAGCAGAATGTCTGAGATTTCCCACTGAAAACAGACTTGGGGTTACTTGTGTTTTAGGCTTTCCCCTTGGCGGCCAGGTAGGTGCACCCACACATGTCAGGTACCGTTTTCATCGGGACACCTGTGGGAACGCGTGACGGTAGGCCATGTGTTGTTGGGGGCGTGTTTCGATGGGTGCGTCGAGCGAAATGTGCAGAAAAAGTGTTTTTTTCCTGACATTTCAGACTTTGCGGGGCTGTCTGGGTAAAAAATTCTGGGGCAATGTGCGCAAATCATACCTCTGCGGATTCCCACGGGTGTCCTCTTTTCGGAAATGCATGGGGTTCCCTGTTTTCCTCGGTGGCTTGGACACCCGAGGCCCATATCTGTACGTTGTGCCGGTCGGCAGAATGTCTGAGATTTCCCTCTGGAAACAGACTTGGGGTTACTTGTGTTTAAGGCTTTCCCCTTGGCGGCCAGGTAGGTGCACCCACACATGTGAGGTACCGTTTTCATCGGGACACCTGTGGGAACGTGTGACGGTAGGCCATGTGTTGTTGGGGGCGTGTTTCGAAGGGTGCGTCAAGCGAAATGTGCGGAAAATGCGTTTTTTCCCCAAATTTCGGACTTTGCGGGGGTGTCTGGGTAAAACATTCTGGGGCGATGTGCACAAATCATACCTCTGCGGATTCCCACGGGTGTCCTCTTTTCGGAAATGCATGGGGTTCCCTGTTTTCCTCGGTGGCTTGGACACCCGAGGCCCATATCTGTATGTTGTGCCGGTCGGCAGAATGTCTGAGATTTCCCTCTGAAAACAGACTTGGGGTTACTTGTGTTTTAGGCTTTCCCCTTGGCGGCCAGGTAGGTGTACCTACACATGTGAGGTAACGTTTTCATCGGGACACCTGTGGGAACGCGTGACAGTAGGCCATGTGTTGTTGGGGGCGTGTTTTGATGGGTGCGTCGAGCGAAATGTGCAGAAAAAGTGTTTTTTTCCTGACATTTCGGACTTTGCGGGACTGTCTGGGTAAAAAATTCTGGGGCAATGTGCGCAAATCATACCTCTGCGGATTCCCACGGGTGTCCTCTTTTCGGAAATGCATGGGGTTCCCTGTTTTCCTTGGTGGCTTGGACACCCGAGGCCCATATCTGTACGTTGTGCCAGTCGGCAGAATGTCTGAGATTTCCCTCTGAAAACAGACTTGGGGTTACTTGTGTTTAAGGCTTTCCCCTTGGCGGCCAGGCAGGTGCACCCACACATGTGAGGTACCGTTTTCATCGAGACACCTGTGGGAACGCGTGACGGTAGGCCATGTGTTGTTGGGGGTGTGTTTCGATGGGTGCGTCAAGCGAAATGTGCGGAAAATGCGTTTTTTTTCCCCAAATTTCGGACTTTGCAGGGGTGTCTGGATAATAAAATCTGGGCCGATGTGCGCAAATCATACCTCTGCGGATTCCCACGGGTGTCCTCTTTTCGGAAATGCATGGGATTCCCTGTTTTCCTCTGTGGCTTAGACACCCGAGGCCCATATCTGTACGCCGTGCCGGTCGGCAGAATGTCTGAGATTTCCCTCTGAAAACAGACTTGGGGTTACTTGTGTTTTAGGCTTTCCCCTTGGCGGCCAGGTAGGTGCACCCACACATGTGAGGTATCGTTTTCATCGGGACACCTGTGGGAACGCGTGACAGTAGGCCATGTGTTGTTGGGGGTGTGTTTCGAAGGGTGCGTCAAGCAAAATGTGCGGAAAATGCGTTTTTTTCCCCAAATTTCGGACTTTGCGGGGGTGTCTGGATAAAAAATTCTGGGGCGATGTGCGCAAATCATACCTCTGCGGATTCCCACGGGTGTCCTCTTTTCGGAAATGCATGGGGTTCCCTGTTTTCCTCGGTGGCTTGGACACCCGAGGCCCATATCTGTACGTTGTGCCGGTCGGCAGAATGTCTGAGATTTCGCTCTGAAAACAGACTTGGGGTTACTTGTGTTTTAGGCTTTCCCCTTGGCGGCCAGGTAGGTGTCCCTACACATGTGAGGTACCGTTTTCATCGGGACACCTGTGGGAACGCGTGACAGTAGGCCATGTGTTGTTGGGGGCGTGTTTTGATGGGTGCGTCGAGCGAAATGTGCAGAAAAAGTGTTTTTTTCCTGACATTTCGGACTTTGCGGGGCTGTCTGGGTAAAATATTCTGGGGCAATGTGCGCAAATCATACCTCTGCGGATTCCCACGGGTGTCCTCTTTTCGGAAATGCATGGGGTTCCCTGTTTTCCTCGGTGGCTTGGACACCCGAGGCCCATATCTGTACGTTGTGCCGGTCGGCAGAATGTCTGAGATTTCCCTCTGAAAACAGACTTGGGGTTACTTGTGTTTAAGGCTTTCCCCTTGGCGGCCAGGTAGGTGCACCCACACATGTGAGGTACCGTTTTCATCGGGACACCTGTGGGAACGCGTGACAGTAGGCCATGTGTTGTTGGGGGCGTGTTTCTATGGGTGCGTCAAGCGAAATGTGCGGAAAATGCGTTTTTTTCCCCAAATTTCTGACTTTGCGGGGGTGTCTGGGTAAAAAATTCTGGGGCGATGTGCGCAAATCATACCTCTGCGGATTCCCACGGGTGTCCTCTTTTCGGAAATGCATGGGGTTCCCTGTTTTCCTTGGTGGCTTGGACACCCGAGGCCCATATCTGTACGTTGTGCCGGTCGGCAGAATGTCTGAGATTTCCCTCTGAAAACAGACTTGGGGTTACTTGTGTTTTAGGCTTTCCCCTTGGCAGCCAGGTAGGTGCACCCACACATGTGAGGTACCATTTTTATCGGGACACCTGTGGGAACGCGTGACGGTAGGCCATGTGTTGTTGAGGGCGTGTTTCGATGGGTGCGTCAAGCGAAATGTGCGGAAAATGCGTTTTTTTCCCCAAATTTTGGACTTTGCAGGGGTTTCTGGATAATAAAATCTGGGCCGATGTGCGCAAATCATACCTTTGTGGATTCCCACGGGTGTCCTCTTTTCGGAAATGCATGGGGTTCCCTGTTTTCCTCGGTGGCTTGGACACCTGAGGCACATATCTGTACCTTGTGCCGGTCAGCAGAATGTCTGAGATTTCCCTCTGAAAACAGACTTGGGGTTACTTGTGTTTTAGGCTTTCCCCTTGGCGGCCAGGTAGGTGCACCCACACATGTGAGGTACCGTTTTAATTGGGACACCTGTGGGAACGCGTGATGGTAGGCCATGTGTTGTTGGGGGCGTGTTTCGATGGGTGCGTCAAGCGAAATGTGCGGAAAATGCGTTTATTTCCCCAAATTTCGGACTTTGCAGGGGTGGCTGGGTAAAAAATTCTGGGGCGATGTGCGCAAATCATACCTCTGCAGATTCTCACGGGTCTCCTCTTTTCGGAAATGCATGGGGTTCCCTGTTTTCCTTGGTGGCTTGGACACCCGAGGCCCATATCTGTACGTTGTGCCAGTCGGCAGAATGTCTGAGATTTCGCTCTGAAAACAGACTTGGGGTTACTTGTGTTTTAGGCTTTCCCCTTGGCGGCCAGGTAGGTGCACCCAAACATGTCAGGTACCATTTTCATCGGGACACCTGTGGGAACGCGTGACGGTAGGCCATGTGTTGTTGGGGGCGTGTTTTGAAGGGTGCGTCGAGCGAAATGTGCAGAAAAAGTGTTTTTTTCCCGACATTTCGGACTTTGCGGGGCTGTCTGGGTAAAAAAATCTGGGGCGATGTGTGCAAATCATACCTCTGCAGATTCCCACGGGTGTCCTCATTTCGGAAATGCATGGGGTTCCCTGTTTTCCTCGGTGGCTTGGACACCCGAGGCCCATATCTGTACGTTGTGCCGGTCGGCAGAATGTCTGAGATTTCCCTCTGAAAACAGACTTGGGGTTACTTGTGTTTAAGGCTTTCCCCTTGGCGGCCAGGTAGGTGCACCCACACATGGGAGGTACCGTTTTCATTGGGCCACCTGTGGGAACGCGTGACGGTAGGCCATGTGTTGTTGGGGACGTGTTTCGATGGGTGCGTCAAGCGAAATGTGCGGAAAATGCGGTTTTTTCCCCAAATTTCGGACTTTGCGGGGGTGTCTGGGTAAAAAATTCTGGGGCAATGTGCGCAAATCATACCTCTGCGGATTCCCACGGGTGTCCTCTTTTCGGAAATGCATGGGGTTCCCTGTTTTCCTCGGTGGCTTGGACACCCGAGGCCCATATCTGTACGTTGTGCCGGGTAGCAGAATGTCTGAGATTTCCCTCTGAAAACAGACTTGGGGTTACTTGTGTTTTAGGCTTTCCCCTTGGCGGCCAGGTAGGTGCACCCACACATGTGAGGTACCGTTTTCATCGGGACACCTGTGGGAACGCGTGACGGTAGGCCATGTGTTGTTGGGGGCGTGTTTTGATGGGTGCGTCGAGCGAAATGTGCGGAAAAAGCGTTTTTTTCCCCACATTTCGGACTTTGCGTGGGTGTCTGGGTAATAAATTCTGGTGCGATGTGCGCAAATCATACCTCTGCGGATTCCCACGGGTGTCCTCTTTTCGGAAATGCATGGGGTTCCCTGTTTTCCTTGGTGGCTTGGACACCTGAGGCCCATATCTGTACGTTGTGCCGGTCGGCAGAATGTCTGAGATTTGGCTCTGAAAACAGACTTGGGGTTACTTGTGTTTTAGGCTTTCCCCTTGGCGGCCAGGTAGGTGTACCTACACATGTGAGGTACCGTTTTCATCGGGACACCTGTAGGAACGCATGACAGTAGGCCATGTGTTGTTGGGGGCGTGTTTTGATGGGTGCGTCGAGTGAAATGTGCAGAAAAAGTTTTTTTTCCTGACATTTCGGACTTTGCGGGGCTGATGGGTGCGTCAAGCGAAATGTGCGGAAAATGCGTTTTTTTCCCCAAATTTCGGACTTTGCGGGGGTGTCTGGGTAAAAAATTCTGGGGCGATGTACGCAAATCTTACCTCTGCGGATTCCCACGGGTGTCCTCTTTTCGGAAATGCATGGGGTTCCCTGTTTTCCTCGGTGGCTTGGACACCCGAGGCCCATATCTGTACGTTGTGCCGGTCGGCAGAATGTCTGAGATTTCCCTCTGAAAACAGACTTGGGGTTACTTGTGTTTAAGGCTTTCCCCTTGGCGGCCAGGTAGGTGCACCCACACATGTGAGGTACCGTTTTCATCGGGACACCTGTGGGAACGCGTGACGGTAGGCCATGTGTTGTTGGGGGTGTGTTTCGATGGGTGCGTCAAGCGAAATGTGCGGAAAATGCGTTTTTTTTCCCCAAATTTCGGACTTTGCGGGGGTGTCTGGATAAAAAATTCTGGGGCGATGTGCGCAAATCATACCTCTGCGGATTCCCACGGGTGTCCTCTTTTCGGAAATGCATGGGGTTCCCTGTTTTCCTCGGTGGCTTGGACACCCGAGGCCCATATCTGTACGTTGTGCCGGTCGGCAGAATGTCTGAGATTTCGCTCTGAAAACAGACTTGGGGTTACTTGTGTTTTAGGCTTTCCCCTTGGCGGCCAGGTAGGTGTACCTACACATGTGAGGTACCGTTTTCATCGGGACACCTGTGGGAACGCGTGACAGTAGGCCATGTGTTGTTGGGGGCGTGTTTTGATGGGTGCGTCGAGCGAAATGTGCAGAAAAAGTGTTTTTTTCCTGACATTTCGGACTTTGCGGGGCTGTCTGGGTAAAAAATTCTGGGGCAATGTGCGCAAATCATACCTCTGCGGATTCCCACGGGTGTCCTTTTTTCGGAAATGCATGGGGTTCCCTGTTTTCCTCGGTGGCTTGGACACCCATGGCCCATATCTGTACGTTGTGCCGGTCGGCAGAATGTCTGAGATTTCCCTCTGAAAACAGACTTGGGGTTACTTGTGTTTAAGGCTTTCCCCTTGGCAGCCAGGTAGGTGCACCCACACATGTGAGGTACCGTTTTCATCGGGACACCTGTGGGAACGCGTGACGGTAGGCCATGTGTTGTTGGGGGCGTGTTTCTATGGGTGCGCCAAGCGAAATGTGCGGAAAATGCGTTTTTTTCCCCAATTTTCGGACTTTGCGGGGGTGTCTGGGTAAAAAATTCTGGGGCGATGTGCGCAAATCATACCTCTGCGGATTCCCACGGGTGTCCTCTTTTCGGAAATGCATGGGGTTCCCTGTTTTCCTTTTATTGGCTTGGACACCCGAGGCCCATATCTGTACGTTGTGCCGGTCGGCAGAATGCCTGAGATTTCCCTCTGAAAACAGACTTGGGGTTACTTGTGTTTTAGGCTTTCCCCTTGGCGGCCAGGTAGGTGCACCCACACATGTGAGGTGCCGTTTTCCTCGGGACACCTGTGGGAACGCGTGACGGTAGGCCATGTGTTGTTGGGGGCGTGTTTCGATGGGTGCGTCAAGCGAAATGTGCGGAAAATGCGTTTTTTTTCCCCAAATTTCGGACTTTGCGGGGGTGTCTGGATAAAAAATTCTGGGGCGATGTGCGCAAATCATACCTCTGCGGATTCCCACGGGTGTCCTCTTTTCGGAAATGCATGGGGTTCCCTGTTTTCCTCGGTGGCTTGGACACCCGAGGCCCATATCTGTACGTTGTGCCGGTCGGCAGAATGTCTGAGATTTCGCTCTGAAAACAGACTTGGGGTTACTTGTGTTTTAGGCTTTCCCCTTGGCGGCCAGGTAGGTGTACCTACACATGTGAGGTACCGTTTTCATCGGGACACCTGTGGGAACGCGTGACAGTAGGCCATGTGTTGTTGGGGGCGTGTTTTGATGGGTGCGTCGAGCGAAATGTGCAGAAAAAGTGTTTTTTTCCTGACATTTCGGACTTTGCGGGGCTGTCTGGGTAAAAAATTCTGGGGCAATGTGCGCAAATCATACCTCTGCGGATTCCCACGGGTGTCCTTTTTTCGGAAATGCATGGGGTTCCCTGTTTTCCTCGGTGGCTTGGACACCCATGGCCCATATCTGTACGTTGTGCCGGTCGGCAGAATGTCTGAGATTTCCCTCTGAAAACAGACTTGGGGTTACTTGTGTTTAAGGCTTTCCCCTTGGCAGCCAGGTAGGTGCACCCACACATGTGAGGTACCGTTTTCATCGGGACACCTGTGGGAACGCGTGACGGTAGGCCATGTGTTGTTGGGGGCGTGTTTCTATGGGTGCGCCAAGCGAAATGTGCGGAAAATGCGTTTTTTTCCCCAATTTTCGGACTTTGCGGGGGTGTCTGGGTAAAAAATTCTGGGGCGATGTGCGCAAATCATACCTCTGCGGATTCCCACGGGTGTCCTCTTTTCGGAAATGCATGGGGTTCCCTGTTTTCCTTTTATTGGCTTGGACACCCGAGGCCCATATCTGTACGTTGTGCCGGTCGGCAGAATGCCTGAGATTTCCCTCTGAAAACAGACTTGGGGTTACTTGTGTTTTAGGCTTTCCCCTTGGCGGCCAGGTAGGTGCACCCACACATGTGAGGTGCCGTTTTCCTCGGGACACCTGTGGGAACGCGTGACGGTAGGCCATGTGTTGTTGGGGGCGTGTTTCGATGGGTGCGTCAAGCGAAATGTGCGGAAAATGCATTTTTTTCCCAAAATTTCGGACTTTGCAGGGGTGTCTGGATAATAAAATCTGGGCCGATGTGCGCAAATCATACCTCTGCGGATTCCCACGGGTGTCCCCTTTTCGGAAATGCATGGGGTTCCCTGTTTTCCTCGGTGGCTTGGACACCCGAGGCCCATATCTGTACGTTGTGCCGGTCGGCAGAATGTCTGAGATTTCCCTCTGAAAACAGACTTGGGGTTACTTGTGTTTAAGGCTTTCCCCTTGGCGGCCAGGTTGGTGCACCCACACATGTGAGGTACCGTTTTCATCGGGACACCTGTGGGAACGCGTGACGGTAGGCCATGTGTTGTTGGGGGCGTGTTTCGATGGGGGCGTGTTTCGATTGGTGCGTCAAGCGAAATGTGCGGAAAATGCGTTTTTTTCCCCAAATTTCGGACTTTGCGGGGGTGTCTGGGTAAAGAATTCTGGGGCGATGTGCGCAGATCATACCTCTGCGGATTCCCACGGGTGTCCTCTTTTCGGAAATGCATGGGGTTCCCTGTTTTCCTCGGTGGCTGGAAACCCGAGGCCCATATCTGTACGTTGTGCAGGTCAGCAGAATGTCTGAGATTTCCCTCTGAAAACAAATTTGGGGTTACTTGTGTTTTAGGCTTTCCCCTTGGCGGCCAGGTAGGTGCACCCACACATGTGAGGTACCGTTTTCATTGGGACACCTGTGGGAAAGCGTGACGGTAGGCCATGTGTTGTTGGGGGCGTGTTTCGATGGGTGCGTCGAGCGAAATGTGCGGAAAAAGCGTTTTTTTCCCCACATTTCGGACTTTGCGGGGGTGTCTGGGTAATAAATTCTGGGGCGATGTGCGCAAATCATACCTCTGCGGATTCCCACGGGTGTCCTCTTTTCGGAAATGCATGGGGTTCCCTGTTTTCCTCGGTGGCTTGGACACCCGAGGCCCATATCTGTACGTTGTGCCGGTCGGCAGAATGTCTGAGATTTCCCTCTGAAAACAGACTTGGGGTTACTTGTGTTTTAGGCTTTCCCCTTGGCGGCCAGGTAGGTGCACCGACACATGTGAGGTGCCGTTTTCATCGGGACACCTCTGGGAACGCGTGACAGTAGGCCATGTGTTGTTGGGGGCGTGTTTTGATGGGTGCGTCGAGCGAAATGTGCAGAAAAAGTGTTTTTTTCCTGACATTTCGGATTTTGCGGGGCTGATGGGTGCGTCAAGCGAAATGTGCGGAAAATGCGTTTTTTTCCCCAAATTTCGGACTTTGCGGGGGTGTCTGGGTAAAAAATTCTGGGGCGATGTGCGCAAATCATACCTCTGTGGATTCCCACTGGAGTCCTCTTTTCGGAAATGCATGGGGTTCCCTGTTTTCCTCGGTGGCTTGGACACCCGAGGCCCATATCTGTACATTGTGCCGGGTAGCAGAATGTCTGAGATTTCCCTCTGAAAACAGACTTGGGGTTACTTGTGTTTTAGGCTTTCCCCTTGGCGGCCAGGTAGGTGCACCAACACATGTGAGGTACCGTTTTCATCGGGACACCTGTGGGAACGCGTGACGGTAGGCCATGTGTTGTTGGGGGCGTGTTTCGATGGGTGCGTCGAGCAAAATGTGCGGAAAAAGCGTTTTTTTCCCAAAATTTCGGACTTTGCGGGGGTGTCTGGGTAAAAAATTATGGGGCGATGTGCGCAAATCATACCTCTGCGGATTCCCACTGGAGTCCTCTTTTCGGAAATGCATGGGGTTCCCTGTTTTCCTCGGTGGCTTGGACACCCGAGGCCCATATCTGTACATTGTGCCGGGTAGCAGAATGTCTGAGATTTCCCTCTGAAAACAGACTTGGGGTTACTTGTGTTTTAGGCTTTCCCCTTGGCGGCCAGGTAGGTGCACCAACACATGTGAGGTACCGTTTTCATCGGGACACCTGTGGGAACGCGTGACGGTAGGCCATGTGTTGTTGGGGGCGTGTTTCGATGGGTGCGTCGAGCAAAATGTGCGGAAAAAGCGTTTTTTTCCCCACATTTCGGACTTTGCGGGGATGTCTGGGTAGTAAATTCTGGGGCGATGTGCGCAAATCATACCTCTGCGGATTCCCACGGGTGTCCTCTTTTCGGAAATGCATGGGGTTCCCTGTTTTCCTCGGTGGCTTGGACACCCGAGGCCCATATCTATACGTTGTGCCGGTCAGCAGAATGTCTGAGATTTCCCTCTGAAAACAGACTTGGGGTTACTTGTGTTTTAGGCTTTCCCCTTGGCGGCCAGGTAGGTGTACCTACACATGTGAGGTACCGTTTTCATCGGGACACCTGTGGGAACGTTTGACAGTAGGCCATGTGTTGTTGGGGACGTGTTTTGATGGGTGCGTCGAGCGAAATGTGCAGAAAAAGTGTTTTTTTCCTGACATTTCGGACTTTGCGGGGCTGTCTGGGTAAAAAATTCTGGGGCGATGTGCGCAAATCATACCTCTGCGGATTCCCACGGGTGTCCTCTTTTCGGAAATGCATGGGGTTCCCTGTTTTCCTCGGTGGCTTGGACACCCGAGGCCCATATCTGTACGTTGTGCCGGTCGGCAGAATGTCTGAGATTTCCCTCTGAAAACAGACTTGGGGTTACTTGTGTTTAAGGCTTTCCCCTTGGCGGCCAGGTAGGTGCACCCACACATGTGAGGTACCGTTTTCATCGGGACACCTGTGGGAACGCGTGACGGTAGGCCATGTGTTGTTGGGGGCGTGTTTCGAAGGGTGCGTCAAGCGAAATGTGCGGAAAATGCATTTTTTTCCCCAAATTTCGGACTTTGCGGGGGTGTCTGGGTAAAAAATTCTGGGGCGATGTGCGCAAATCATACCTCTGCGGATTCCCACGGGTGTCCTCTTTTCGGAAATGCATGGGGTTCCCTGTTTTCCTCGGTGGCTTGGACACCCGAGGCCCATATCTGTACGTTGTGCAGGTCAGCAGAATGTCTGAGATTTCCCTCTGAAAACAGACTTGGGGTTACTTGTGTTTTAGGCTTTCCCCTTGGCGGCCAGGTAGGTGCACCCACACATGTGAGGTACCGTTTTCATTGGGACACCTGTGGGAACGCGTGACGGTAGGCCATGTGTTGTTGGGGGCGTGTTTCGATGGGTGCGTCAAGCGAAATGTGCGGAAAATGCATTTTTTTCCCAAAATTTCGGACTTTGCGGGGGTGTCTGGGTAAAAAATTATGGGGCGATGTGCGCAAATCATACCTCTGCGGATTCCCACGGGTGTCCTCTTTTCAGAAATGCATGGGGTTCCCTGTTTTCCTCGGTGGCTTGGACACCCGAGGCCCATATCTGTACGTTGTGCAGGTCAGCAGAATGTCTGAGATTTCCCTCTGAAAACAGACTTGGGGTTTCTTGTGTTTTAGGCTTTCCCCTTGGCGGCCAGGTAGGTGCACCCACACATGTGAGGTACCGTTTTCATTGGGACACCTGTGGGAACGCGTGACGGTAGGCCATGTGTTGTTGGGGGCGTGTTTTGATGGGTGCGTCGAGCGAAATGTGCAGAAAAAGTGTTTTTTTCCTGACATTTCGTACTTTGCGAGGCTGATGGGTGCGTCAAGCGAAATGTGCGGAAAATGCGTTTTTTTCCCCAAATTTCGGACTTTGCGGGGGTGTCTGGGTAAAAAATTCTGGGGCGATGTGCGCAAATCATACCTCTGCGGATTCCCGCTGGAGTCCTCTTTTCGGAAATGCATGGGGTTCCCTGTTTTCCTCGGTGGCTTGGACACCCGAGGCCCATATCTGTACATTGTGCCGGGTAGCAGAATGTCTGAGATTTCCCTCTGAAAACAGACTTGGGGTTACTTGTGTTTTAGGCTTTCCCCTTGGCGGCCAGGTAGGTGCACCAACACATGTGAGGTACCGTTTTCATCGGGACACCTGTGGGAACGCGTGACGGTAGGCCATGTGTTGTTGGGGGCGTGTTTCGATGGGTGCGTCGAGCAAAATGTGCGGAAAAAGCGTTTTTTTCCCCACATTTCGGACTTTGCGGGGGTGCCTGGGTAATAAATTCTGGGGCAATGTGCGCAAATCATACCTCTGCGGATTCCCACGGGTGTCCTCTTTTCGGAAATGCATGGGGTTCCCTGTTTTCCTCGGTGGCTTGGACACCCGAGGCCCATATCTGTACGTTGTGCCGGTCGGCAGAATGTCTGAGATTTCCCTCTGAAAACAGACTTCGGGTTACTTGTGTTTAAGGCTTTCCCCTTGGCGGCCAGGTAGGTGCACCCACACATGTGAGGTACCGTTTTCATCGGGACACCTGTGGGAACGCGTGACGGTAAGCCATGTGTTGTTGGGGGCGTGTTTCGAAGGGTGCGTCAAGCGAAATGTGCGGAAAATGCATTTTTTTCCCCAAATTTCGGACTTTGCGGGGGTGTCTGGGTAATAAATTCTGGGGCGATGTGCGCAAATCATACCTCTGCGGATTCCCACGGGTGTCCTCTTTTCGGAAATGCATGGGGTTCCCTGTTTTCCTCAGTGGCTTGGACACCCGAGGCTCATATCTGTACGTTGTGCAGGTCAGCAGAATGTCTGAGATTTCCCTCTGAAAACAGACTTGGGGTTACTTGTGTTTTAGGCTTTCCCCTTGGCGGCCAGGTAGGTGCACCCACACATGTGAGGTACCGTTTTCATTGGGACACCTGTGGGAACGCGTGACGGTAGGCCATGTGTTGTTGGGGGCGTGTTTCGATGGGTGCGTCAAGCGAAATGTGCGGAAAATGCATTTTTTCCCCAAATTTCGGACTTTGCGGGGGTGTCTGGGTAAAAAATTATGGGGCGATGTGCGCAAATCATACCTCTGCGGATTCCCACGGGTGTCCTCTTTTCGGAAATGCATGGGGTTCCCTGTTTTCCTCGGTGGCTTGGACACCCGAGGCCCATATCTGTACGTTGTGCAGGTCAGCAGAATGTCTGAGATTTCCCTCTGAAAACAGACTTGGGGATACTTGTGTTTTAGGCTTTCCCCTTGGCGGCCAGGTAGGTGCACCCACACATGTGAGGTACCGTTTTCATTGGGACACCTGTGGGAACGCGTGACGGTAGGCCATGTGTTGTTGGGGGCGTGTTTTGATGGGTGCGTCGAGCGAAATGTGCAGAAAAAGTGTTTTTTTCCTGACATTTCGTACTTTGCGGGGCTGATGGGTGCGTCAAGCGAAATGTGCGGAAAATGCGTTTTTTTCCCCAAATTTCGGACTTTGCGGGGGTGTCTGGGTAAAAAATTCTGGGGCGATGTGCGCAAATCATACCTCTGCGGATTCCCACTGGAGTCCTCTTTTCGGAAATGCATGGGGTTCCCTGTTTTCCTCGGTGGCTTGGACACCCGAGGCCCATATCTGTACATTGTGCCGGGTAGCAGAATGTCTGAGATTTCCCTCTGAAAACAGACTTGGGGTTACTTGTGTTTTAGGCTTTCCCCTTGGCGGCCAGGTAGGTGCACCAACACATGTGAGGTACCGTTTTCATCGGGACACCTGTGGGAACGCGTGACGGTAGGCCATGTGTTGTTGGGGGCGTGTTTCGATGGGTGCGTCGAGCAAAATGTGCGGAAAAAGCATTTTTTTCCCCACATTTCGGACTTTGCGGGGGTGTCTGGGTAATAAATTCTGGGGCGATGTGCGCAAATCATACCTCTGCGGATTCCCACGGGTGTCCTCTTTTCGGAAATGCATGGGGTTCCCTGTTTTCCTCGGTGGCTTGGACACCCGAGGCCCATATCTGTACGTTGTGCCGGTCAGCAGAATGTCTGAGATTTCCCTCTGAAAACAGACTTGGGGTTACTTGTGTTTTAGGCTTTCCCCTTGGCGGCCAGGTAGGTGTACCTACACATGTGAGGTACCGTTTTCATCGGGACACCGGTGGGAACGTGTGACAGTAGGCCATGTGTTGTTGGGGGCGTGTTTTGATGGGTGCGTCGAGTGAAATGTGCAGAAAAAGTGTTTTTTTCCTGACATTTCGGACTTTGCGGGGCTGTCTGGGTAAAAAATTCTGGGTCGATGTGCGCAAATCATACCTCTGCGGATTCCCACGGGTGTCCTCTTTTCGGAAATGCATGGGGTTCCCTGTTTTCCTCGGTGGCTTGGACACCCGAGGCCCATATCTGTACGTTGTGCCGGTCGGCAGAATGTCTGAGATTTCCCTCTGAAAACAGACTTGGGGTTACTTGTGTTTAAGGCTTTCCCCTTGGCGGCCAGGTAGGTGCACCCACACATGTGAGGTACCGTTTTCATCGGGACACCTGTGGAAACGCGTGACGGTAGGCCATGTGTTGTTGGGGGTGTGTTTCGAAGGGTGCGTCAAGCGAAATGTTCGGAAAATGCATTTTTTTCCCCAAATTTCGGACTTTGCGGGGGTGTCTGGGTAAAACATTCTGGGGCGATGTGCGCAAATCATACCTCTGCGGATTTCCACGGGTGTCCTCTTTTCGGAAATGCATGGGGTTCCCTGTTTTCCTCGGTGGCTTGGACACCCGAGGCCCATATCTGTACATTGTGCCGGTCGGCAGAATGTCTGAGATTTCGCTCTGAAAACAGACTTGGGGTTACTTGTGTTTTAGGCTTTCCCCTTGGCGGCCAGGTAGGTGTACCTACACATGTGAGGTACTGTTTTCATCGGGACACCTGTGGGAACGCGTGACAGTAGGCCATGTGTTGTTGGGGACGTGTTTTGATGGGTGCGTTGAGCGAAATGTGCAGAAAAAGTGTTTTTTTCCTGACATTTCGGACTTTGCGGGGCTGTCTGGGTAAAAAATTCTGGGGCAATGTGCGCAAATCATACCTCTGCGGATTCCCACCGGTGTCCTCTTTTCGGAAATGCATGGGGTTCCCTGTTTTCCTCGGTGGCTTGGACACCAGAGGCCCATATCTGTACGTTGTGCCGGTCGGCAGAATGTCTGAGATTTCCCTCTGAAAACAGACTTGGGGTTACTTGTGTTTAAGGCTTTACCCTTGGCGGCCGGGTAGGTGCACCCACACATGTGAGGTACCATTTTCATCGGGACACCTTTGGGAACGCGTGACGGTAGGCCATGTGTTGTTGTGGGCGTGTTTCTATGGGTGCGTCAAGCAAAATGTGCGGAAAATGCGTTTTTTTCCCCAAATTTCGGACTTTGCGGGGGTGTCTGGGTAATAAATTCTGGGGCTATGTGCGCAAATCATACCTCTGCGGATTCCCACGGGTGTCCTCTTTTCGGAAATGCATGGGGTTCCCTGTTTTCCTCGGTGGCTTGGACACCCGAGGCCCATATCTGTACGTTGTGCAGGTCAGCAGAATGTCTGAGATTTCCCTCTGAAAACAGACTTGGGGTTACTTGTGTTTTAGGCTTTCCCCTTGGCGGCCAGGTAGGTGCACCTACACATGTGAGGTACCGTTTTCATCGAGAAACCTGTGGGAACGCGTGACAGTAGGCCATGTGTTGTTGGGGGCGTGTTTTGATGGATGCGTCGAGCGAAATGTGCAGAAAAAGTGTTTTTTTCCTGACATTTCGGACTTTGCGGGGCTGATAGGTGCGTCAAGCGAAATGTGCGGAAAATGCGTTTTTTTTCCCCAAATTTCGGACTTTGCGGGGGTGTCTGGGTAAAAAATTCGGGGGCGATGTGCGCAAATCATACCTCTGCGGATTCCCACGGGAGTCCTCTTTTCGGAAATGCATGGGGTTCCCTGTTTTCCTCGGTGGCTTGGACACCCGAGGCCCATATCTGTACATTGTGCCGGGTAGCAGAATGTCTGAGATTTCCCTCTGAAAACAGACTTGGGGTTACTTGTGTTTTAGGCTTTCCCCTTGGCGGCCAGGTAGGTGCACCAACACATGTGATGTACCGTTTTCATCGGGACACCTGTGGGAACGCGTGACAGTAGGCCATGTGTTGTTGGGGGCGTGTTTCGATGGGTGCGTCGAGCAAAATGTGCGGAAAAAGCGTTTTTTTCCCCACATTTCGGACTTTGCGGGGGTGTCTGGGTAATAAATTCTGGGGCGATGTGCGCAAATCATACCTCTGCGGATTCCCACGGGTGTCCTCTTTTCGGAAATGCATGGGGTTCCCTGTTTTCCTCGGTGGCTTGGACACCCGAGGCCCATATCTGTACGTTGTGCCGGTCAGCAGAATGTCTGAGATTTCCCTCTGAAAACAGACTTGGGGTTACTTGGGTTTTAGGCTTTCCCCTTGGCGGCCAGGTAGGTGTACCTACACATGTGAGGTACCGTTTTCATCGGGACACCTGTGGAAACGTGTGACAGTAGGCCATGTGTTGTTGGGGGCGTGTTTTGATGGGTGCGTCGAGTGAAATGTGCAGAAAAAGTGTTTTTTCCCTGACATTTCGGACTTTGCGGGGCTGTCTGGGTAAAAAATTCTGGGGCGATGTGCGCAAATCATACCTCTGCGGATTCCCACTGGTGTCCTCATTTCGGAAACGCATGGGGTTCCCTGTTTTCCTCGGTGGCTTGGACACCCGAGGCCCATATCTGTACGTTGTGCCGGTCGGCAGAATGTCTGAGATTTCCCTCTGAAAACAGACTTGGGGTTACTTGTGTTTAAGGCTTTCCCCTTGGCGGCCAGGTAGGTGCACCCACACATGTGAGGTACCGTTTTCATCGGGACACCTGTGGGAACGCGTGACGGTAGGCCATGTGTTGTTGGGGGCGTGTTTCGAAGGGTGCGTCAAGCGAAATGTGCGGAAAATGCATTTTTTTCCCCAAATTTTGGACTTTGCGGGGTGTCTGGGTAAAAAATTCTGGGGCGATGTGCGCAAATCATACCTCTGCGGATTCCCAGGGGTGTCCTCTTTTCGGAAATGCATGGGGTTCCCTGTTTTCCTCGGTGGCTTGGACACCCGAGGCCCATATCTGTACATTGTGCCGGTCGGCGGAATGTCTGAGATTTCGCTCTGAAAACAGACTTGGGGTTACTTGTGTTTTAGGCTTTCCCCTTGGCGGCCAGATAGGTGTACCTACACATGTGAGGTACCGTTTTCATCGGGACACCTGTGGGAACGCGTGACAGTAGGCCATGTGTTGTTGGGGACGTGTTTTGATGGGTGCGTTGAGCGAAATGTGCAGAAAAAGTGTTTTTTTCCTGACATTTCGGACTTTGCGGGGCTGTCTGGGTAAAAAATTCTGGGGCAATGTGCGCAAATCATACCTCTGCGGATTCCCACGGGTGTCCTCTTTTCGGAAATGCATGGGGTTCCCTGTTTTCCTCGGAGGCTTGGACACCCAAGGCCCATATCTGTACGTTGTGCCGGTCGGCAGAATGTCTGAGATTTCCCTCTGAAAACAGACTTGGGGTTACTTGTGATTAAGGCTTTCCTCTTGGCGGCCAGGTAGGTGCACCCACACATGTGAGGTACCGTTTTCATCGGGACACCTTTGGGAACGTGTGACGGTAGGCCATGTGTTGTTGGGGGCGTGTTTCTATGGGTGCGTCAAGCAAAATGTGCGGAAAATGCGTTTTTTTCCCCAAATTTTGGACTTTGCGGGGGTGTCTGGGTAAAAAAATCTGGGGCGATGTGCGCAAATCATACCTCTGCGGATTCCCACGGGTGTCCTCTTTTCGGAAATGCATGGGGTTCCCTGTTTTCCTCGGTGGCTTGGACACCCGAGGCCCATATTTGTACGTTGTGCCGGTCGGCAGAAAGTCTGAGATTTCCCTCTGAAAACAGACTTGGGGTTACTTGTGCTTTAGGCTTTCTCCTTGGCGGCCAGGTAGGTACACCCACACATGTGAGGTACCGTTTTCATCGGGACACCTGTGGGAACGCGTGACGGTAGGCCATGTGTTGTTGGGGGCGTGTTTCGATCGGTGCGTCGAGCGAAATGTGCGGAAAAAACGTTTTTTTCCCCACATTTCGGACTTTGCGGGGGTGTCTGGGTAATAAATTCTGAGGTGATGTGCGCAAATCATACCTCTGCGGATTCCCACAGGTGTCCTCTTTTCGGAAATGCATGGGGTTCCCTGTTTTCCTCGGTGGCTTGGACACCCGAGGCCCATATCTGTACGTTGTGCCGGTCAGCAGAATGTCTGAGATTTCCCTCTGAAAACAGACTTGGGGTTACTTGTGTTTTAGGCTTTCCCCTTGGCGGCCAGATAGGTGCACCCACACATTGAGGTACCGTTTTCATCGGGACACCTGTGGGAACGTTTGATGGTAGGCCATGTGTTGTTGGGGGCGTGTTTCGATGGGTGCGTCAAGCGAAATGTGCGGAAAATGCGTTTTTTTCCCCAAATTTCGGACTTTGCAGGGGTGTCTGGGTAAAAAATTCTGGGGCGATGTGCACAAATCATACCTCTGCGGATTCCCAGGGGTGTCCTCTTTTCGGAAATGCATGGGTTTCCCTGTTTTCCTCGGTGGCTTGGACACCCGAGGCCCATATCTGTACATTGTGCCGGTCGGCGGAATGTCTGAGATTTCGCTCTGAAAACAGACTTGGGGTTACTTGTGTTTTAGGCTTTCCCCTTGGCGGCCAGATAGGTGTACCTACACATGTGAGGTACCGTTTTCATCGGGACACCTGTGGGAACGCGTGACAGTAGGCCATGTGTTGTTGGGGACGTGTTTTGATGGGTGCGTTGAGCGAAATGTGCAGAAAAAGTGTTTTTTTCCTGACATTTCGGACTTTGCGGGGCTGTCTGGGTAAAAAATTCTGGGGCAATGTGCGCAAATCATACCTCTGCGGATTCCCACGGGTGTCCTCTTTTCGGAAATGCATGGGGTTCCCTGTTTTTCTCGGTGGCTTGGACACCCGAGGCCCATATCTGTACGTTGTGCCGGTCGGCAGAATGTCTGAGATTTCCCTCTGAAAACAGACTTGGGGTTACTTGTGTTTAAGGCTTTCCTCTTGGCGGCCAGGTAGGTGCACCCACACATGTGAGGTACCGTTTTCATCGGGACACCTTTGGGAACGTGTGACGGTAGGCCATGTGTTGTTGGGGGCGTGTTTCGATGGGTGCGTCAAGCGAAATGTGCGGAAAATGCGTTTTTTTCCCCAAATTTCGGACTTTGCAGGGGTGTCTGGGTAAAAAATTCTGGGGCGATGTGCACAAATCATACCTCTGCGGATTCCCACGGGTGTCCTCTTTTCGGAAATGAATGGGGTTCCCTGTTTTCCTTGGTGGCTTGGACACCCGAGGCCCATATCTGTACGTTGTGCCGGTCGGCAGAATGTCTGAGATTTCCCTCTGAAAACAGACTTGGGGTTACTTGTGTTTTAGGCTTTCCCCTTGGCGGCCAGGTAGGTGCACCCACTCATGTGAGGTACCGTTTTCATTGGTACAACTGTGGGAACGCGTGACGGTAGGCCATGTGTTGTTGGGGGCGTGTTTCGATGGGTGCGCCAAGCGAAATGTGCGGAAAATGCGTTTTTTTCCCCAAATTTCGGACTTTGCGGGGCTGTCTGGGTAAAAAATTCTGGTGCGATGTGCGCAAATCATACCTCTGCGGATTCCCACGGGTGTCCTCTTTTCGAAAATGCATGGGGTTCCCCGTTTTCCTTGGTGGCTTGGACAACCGAGTCCCATATCTGTACGTTGTGCCGGTCGGCAGAATGTCTGAGATTTCACTCTGAAAACAGACTTGGGGTTACTTGTGTTTTAGGCTTTCCCCTTGGCGGCTAGGTAGGTACACCCACACATGTGAGGTACCGTTTTCATCGGGACACCGGTGGGAACGCGTGACAGTAGGCCATGTGTTGTTGGGGGCGTGTTTCGATGGGTGCGTCAAGCAAAATGTGCGGAAAATGCGTTTTTTTCCCCAAATTTCGGACTTTGCAGGGGTGTCTGGGTAAAAAATTCTGGGGCGATGTGCGCAAATCATACCTCTGCGGATTCCCACGGGTGTCCTCTTTTCGGAAATGCATGGTGTTCCCTGTTTTCCTTGGTGGCTTGGACACCCGAGGCCCATATCTGTACGTTGTGCCGGTCGGCAGAATGTCCGAGATTTCGCTCTGAAAACAGACTTGGGGTTACTTGTGTTTTAGGCTTTCCCCTTGGCGGCCAGGTAGGTGCACCCACACATGTGAGGTACCGTTTTCATCGGGACACCTGTGGGAACGCGTGACGGTAGGCCATGTGTTGTTGGGGGCGTGTTTTGATGGGTGTGTCGAGCGAAATGTGCAGAAAAAGTGTTTTTTTCCTGACATTTCGGACTTTGCAGGGGTGTCTGGGTAATAAAATCTGGGCCGATGTGCGCAAATCATACCTCTGCGGATTCCCACGGGTGTCCTCTTTTCGGAAATGCATGGGGTTCCCTGTTTTCCTCGGTGGCTTGGGCACCCGAGGCCCATATCTGTACGTTGTGCCGGTCGGCAGAATGTCTGAGATTTCCCTCTGAAAACAGACTTGGGGTTACTTGTGTTTAAGGCTTTCCCCTTGGCGGCCAGGTAGGTGCACCCACACATGTGAGGTACCGTTTTCATCGGGACACCTGTGGGAACGCGTGTCGGTAGGCCATGTGTTGTTGGGGCGTGTTTCGAAGGGTGCGTCAAGCGAAATGTGCGGAAAATGCATTTTTTTCACCAAATTTCGGACTTTGCGGGGGTGTCTGGGTAAAAAATTATGGGGCGATGTGTGCAAATCATACCTCTGCGGATTCCCACGGGTGTCCTCTTTTCGGAAATGCATGGGGTTCCCTGTTTTCCTCGGTGGCTTGGACACCCGAGGCCCATATCTGTACGTTGTGCAGGTCAGCAGAATGTCTGAGATTTCCCTCTGAAAACAGACTTGGGGTTACTTGTGTTTTAGGCTTTCCCCTTGGCGGCCAGGTAGGTGCACCCACACATGTGAGGTACCGTTTTCATTGGGACACCTGTGGGAACGCGTGACGGTAGGCCAAGTGTTGTTGGGGGCGTGTTTTGATGGGTGCGTCGAGCGAAATGTGCAGAAAAAGTGTTTTTTTCCTGACATTTCGTACTTTGCGGGGCTGTCTGGGTAAAAAATTCTGGGGCAATGTGCGCAAATCATACCTCTGCGGATTCCCACGGGTGTCCTCTTTTCGGAAATGCATGGGGTTCCCTGTTTTCCTCGGTGGCTTGGACACCCGAGGCCCATATCTGTACGTTGTGCCGGTCGGCAGAATGTCTGAGATTTCCCTCTGAAAACAGACTTGGGGTTACTTGTGTTTAAAGCTTTACCCTTGGCGGCCAGGTAGGTGCACCCACACATGTGAGGTACCATTTTCATCGGGACACCTTTGGGAACGCGTGACGGTAGGCCATGTGTTGTTGTGGGCGTGTTTCTATGGGTGTGTCAAGCAAAATGTGCGGAAAATGCGTTTTTTTCCCCAAATTTCGGACTTTGCGGGGGTGTCTGGGTAATAAATTCTGGGGCTATGTGCGCAAATCATACCTCTGCGGATCCCCACGGGTGTCCTCTTTTCGGAAATGCATGGGGTTCCCTGTTTTCCTCGGTGGCTTGGACACCCGAGGCCCATATCTGTACGTTGTGCAGGTCAGCAGAATGTCTGAGATTTCCCTCTGAAAACAGACTTGGGGTTACTTGTGTTTTAGGCTTTCCCCTTGGCGGCCAGGTAGGTGCACCCACACATGTGAGGTACCGTTTTCATTGGGACACCTGTGGGAACGCGTGACGGTAGGCCATGTGTTGTTGGGGGCGTGTTTCGATGGGTGCGTCAAGCGAAATGTGCGGAAAATGCATTTTTTTCCCCAAATTTCGGACTTTGCAGGGGTGTCTGGGTAAAAAATTCTGGGGCGATGTGCGCAAATAATACCTCTGCGGATTCCCATGGGTGTCCTCTTTTTGGAAATGCATGGGGTTCCCTGTTTTCCTTGGTGGCTTGGACACCCGAGGCCCATATCTGTACGTTGTGCCGGTCGGCAGAATGTCTGAGATTTCGCTCTGAAAACAGACTTGGGGTTACTTGTGTTTTAGGCTTTCCCCTTGGCGGCCAGGTAGGTGTACCTACACATGTGAGGTACCGTTTTCATCGAGAAACCTGTGGGAACGCGTGACAGTAGGCCATGTGTTGTTGGGGGCGTGTTTTGATGGGTGCGTCGAGCGAAATGTGCAGAAAAAGTGTTTTTTTCCTGACATTTCGGACTTTGCGGGGCTGATAGGTGCGTCAAGCGAAATGTGCGGAAAATGCGTTTTTTTTCCCCAAATTTCGGACTTTGCGGGGGTGTCTGGGTAAAAAATTCTGGGGCGATGTGCGCAAATCATACCTCTGCGGATTCCCACGGGAGTCCTCTTTTCGGAAATGCATGGGGTTCCCTGTTTTCCTCGGTGGCTTGGACACCCGAGGCCCATATCTGTACATTGTGCCGGGTAGCAGAATGTCTGAGATTTCCCTCTGAAAACAGACTTGGGGTTACTTGTGTTTTAGGCTTTCCCCTTGGCGGCCAGGTAGGTGCACCAACACATGTGAGGTACCGTTTTCATCGGGACACCTGTGGGAACGCGTGGCAGTAGGCCATGTGTTGTTGGGGGCGTGTTTCGATGGGTGCGTCGAGCAAAATGTGCGGAAAAAGCGTTTTTTTCCCCACATTTCGGACTTTGCGGGGGTGTCTGGGTAATAAATTCTGGGGCGATGTGCGCAAATCATACCTCTGCGGATTCCCACGGGTGTCCTCTTTTCGGAAATGCATGGGGTTCCCTGTTTTCCTCGGTGGCTTGGACACCCGAGGCCCATATCTGTACGTTGTGCCGGTCAGCAGAATGTCTGAGATTTCCCTCTGAAAACAGACGGGGTTACTTGGGTTTTAGGCTTTCCCCTTGGCGGCCAGGTAGGTGTACCTACACATGTGAGGTACCGTTTTCATCGGGACACCTGTGGAAACGTGTGACAGTAGGCCATGTGTTGTTGGGGGCGTGTTTTGATGGGTGCGTCGAGTGAAATGTGCAGAAAAAGTGTTTTTTTCCTGACATTTCGGACTTTGCGGGGCTGTCTGGCTAAAAAATTCTGGGGCGATGTGCGCAAATCATACCTCTGCGGATTCCCACGGGTGTCCTCTTTTCGGAAACGCATGGGGTTCCCTGTTTTCCTCGGTGGCTTGGACACCCGAGGCCCATATCTGTACGTTGTGCCGGTCGGCAGAATGTCTGAGATTTCCCTCTGAAAACAGACTTGGGGTTACTTGTGTTTAAGGCTTTCCCCTTGGCGGCCAGGTAGGTGCACCCACACATGTGAGGTACCGTTTTCATCGGGACACCTGTGGGAATGCGTGACGGTAGGCCATGTGTTGTTGGGGGCGTGTTTCGAAGGGTGCGTCAAGCGAAATGTGCAGAAAATGCATTTTTTTCCCCAAATTTTGGACTTTGCGGGGGTGTCTGGGTAAAAAATTCTGGGGCGATGTGCGCAAATCATACCTCTGCGGATTCCCAGGGGTGTCCTCTTTTCGGAAATGCATGGGGTTCCCTGGTTTCCTCGGAGGCTTGGACACCCGAGGCCCATATCTGTACGCTGTGCCGGTCGGCAGAATGTCTGAGATTTCCCTCTGAAAACAGACTTGGGGTTACTTGTGTTTAAGGCTTTCCTCTTGGCGGCCAGGTAGGTGCACCCACACATGTGAGGTACCGTTTTCATCGGGACACCTTTGGGAACGCGTGACGGTAGGCCATGTGTTGTTGGGGGCGTGTTTCTATGGGTGCGTCAAGCAAAATGTGCGGAAAATGCGTTTTTTACCCCAAATTTTGGACTTTGCGGGGGTGTCTGGGTAAAAAAATCTGGGGCGATGTGCGCAAATCATACCTCTGCGGATTCCCACGGGTGTCCTCTTTTCGGAAATGCATGGGGTTCCCTGTTTTCCTCGGTGGCTTGGACACCCGAGGCCCATATTTGTACGTTGTGCCGGTCGGCAGAAAGTCTGAGATTTCCCTCTGAAAACAGACTTGGGGTTACTTGTGCTTTAGGCTTTCTCCTTGGCGGCCAGGTAGGTACACCCACACATGTGAGGTACCGTTTTCATCGGGACACCTGTGGGAACGAGTGACGGTAGGCCATGTGTTGTTGGGGGCGTGTTTCGATGGGTGCGTCGAGCGAAATGTGCGGAAAAACCGTTTTTTTCCCCACATTTCGGACTTTGCGGGGGTGTCTGGGTAATAAATTCTAAGGCGATGTGCGCAAATCATACCTCTGCGGATTCCCACGGGTGTCCTCTTTTCGGAAATGCATGGGATTCCCTGTTTTCCTCGGTGGCTTGGACACCCGAGGCCCATATCTGTACGTTGTGCCGGTCAGCAGAATGTCTGAGATTTCCCTCTGAAAACAGACTTGGGGTTACTTGTGTTTTAGGCTTTCCCCTTGGCGGCCAGATAGGTGCACCCACACATTGAGGTACCGTTTTCATCGGGACACCTGTGGGAACGTTTGATGGTAGGCCATGTGTTGTTGGGGGCGTGTTTCGATGGGTGCGTCAAGCGAAATGTGCGGAAAATGCGTTTTTTTCCCCAAATTTCGGACTTTGCAGGGGTGTCTGGGTAAAAAATTCTGGGGCGATGTGCACAAATCATACCTCTGCGGATTCCCACGGGTGTCCTCTTTTCGGAAATGAATGGGGTTCCCTGTTTTCCTTGGTGGCTTGGACACCCGAGGCCCATATCTGTACGTTGTGCCGGTCGGCAGAATGTCTGAGATTTCCCTCTGAAAACAGACTTGGGGTTACTTGTGTTTTAGGCTTTTCCCTTGGCGGCCAGGTAGGTGCACCCACTCATGTGAGGTACCGTTTTCATTGGTACACCTGTGGGAACGCGTGACGGTAGGCCATGTGTTGTTGGGGGCGTGTTTCGATGGGTGCGCCAAGCGAAATGTGCGGAAAATGCGTTTTTTTCCCCAAATTTCGGACTTTGCGGGGCTGTCTGGGTAAAAAATTCTGGTGCGATGTGCGCAAATCATACCTCTGCGGATTCCCACGGGTGTCCTCTTTTCGAAAATGCATGGGGTTCCCCGTTTTCCTTGGTGGCTTGGACAACCGAGTCCCATATCTGTACGTTGTGCCGGTCGGCAGAATGTCTGAGATTTCACTCTGAAAACAGACTTGGGGTTACTTGTGTTTTAGGCTTTCCCCTTGGCGGCTAGGTAGGTACACCCACACATGTGAGGTACCGTTTTCATCGGGACACCGGTGGGAACGCGTGACAGTAGGCCATGTGTTGTTGGGGGCGTGTTTCGATGGGTGCGTCAAGCAAAATGTGCGGAAAATGCGTTTTTTCACCAAATTTCGGACTTTGCAGGGGTGTCTGGGTAAAAAATTCTGGGGCGATGTGCGCAAATCATACCTCTGCGGATTCCCACGGGTGTCCTCTTTTCGGAAATGCATGGTGTTCCCTGTTTTCCTTGGTGGCTTGGACACCCGAGGCCCATATCTGTACGTTGTGCCGGTCGGCAGAATGTCCGAGCTTTCGCTCTGAAAACAGACTTGGGGTTACTTGTGTTTTAGGCTTTCCCCTTGGCGGCCAGGTAGGTGCACCCACACATGTGAGGTACCGTTTTCATCGGGACACCTGTGGGAACGCGTGACAGTAGGCCATGTGTTGTTGCGGGCGTGTTTCGATGGGTGCGTCAAGCGAAATGTGCAGAAAAAGTGTTTTTTTCCCGACATTTCGGACTTTGAAGGGGTGTCTGGGTAATAAAATCTGGGCCGATGTGCGCAAATCATACCTCTGCGGATTCCCACGGGTGTCCTCTTTTCGGAAATGCATGGGGTTCCCTGTTTTCCTCGGTGGCTTGGACACCCGAGGCCCATATCTGCACGTTGTGCCGGTCGGCAGAATGTCTGAGATTTCGCTCTGAAAACAGACTTGGGTTTACGTGTGTTTTAGGCTTTCCCCTTGGCGGCCAGGTAGGTGCACCCACACATGTGGGGTACCGTTTTCATCGGGACACCTGTGGGAACGCGGGACGGTAGGCCATGTGTTGTGTTTTTGTGGTTTCCATAACGTTTTGACCCATTTGCTGGTGCCCTTTGTCTCACAACCCTTTCTTTTCCCAAATGTGACCTACATTTAGTCGCTTCTTTAGCCACCATACACTTTTGTAACCTGCACAAGTCACCTACCCTTGAAAAGGTCTGCCTGTGCTCTTTCAAAAAATGTATGGCTGCCGTTCCTCAACACATTGGTTTTCCCAATTTACACATGCTAAGTGCGTCTGGTCAGGCCGTGAGCGTAAAACTCCTGTGTACCATGGCTCAGTGTTTGGCTTGTGGTATTGCTTGTTTTGTAAAAACACTACAAAAATGGTATGCTCTCCTAACTGCAAGAGTCGGGGGAATGTAGCGGAGCATTACTTTTCTCAAAATTCATAGAAGCCATTGCCGTACCAAGCCAACCATGTCCAACACATACCTTTTTTTTCAGTCATTTTCCCGCTTTTCCCCCATTCGATGGCAGTTTCCCCTACCTAGTTGTTGCCTGACCTATGCAAATCACCCCTTCCTAAACTTGGAATATTGTCTACTTTTCAGAAATATATGCCTTTCTGTCCTCCAATTTGGCTTTTCTGCCCTTTTCTTCCATTCCGTCCATGCATGTCCAATTGGCAAAAATGGCAAAAATCTCCTACCTCTCACAAAACGGTTGATAACCACATCAAAATAATTTTTTTCCATTTCCACTCAACCTGTTCCTGAAAGCCACGACATTGGGGAACTCAGCACAGCAAACCATTTGTTCCGAGCTCTTACAAGGAAAAAACCACAGGCTGTACATCATTTTATTGGCATTTTTTGAAAAAACCCAAAATGTTCACACTTTTTCCTTATTTTCTCTACAGCAACCTGGGATTCCTGGGTGGCGTTATGACCGCCTACATGTGGGAAAAAAAGGAGCCAAATTTGGCAGAGATATCTCATGTAACAAAAAAGTTACAAGCCATTGAATGGCCACATACCAAAATCACCAAAAAAGGCCCTGGCACTGGGGAGAAATACCCATGGCACTTAAAGGGTTAAATTGGTTGAATGTTTATGTTGGGTCGACAGATGCTTCAGTTGGGGGTGGAGTATGGGGTGGGGAGAGTTGAGGATGATGTTTTCTTTCTGTTTTCAACGTTTAGCATGCAAAGGCACAATGAGTACGCTGTTCAGATCAAACGCGGTACAACTGCCGCGTATACAATCGAGGAAGCCCATGCGCAAATCTACACCCCAAAAAGCCAATGGCACCTGAGGCTAATTCAACCCAGAGAAGGCTCAAACTCCTGTAATGGAACGTGAATGGGCTGGGATCCAGCATCAAGAGAAGACTGGTACTGCAGCACCTAAATAGACACTCCCCGGATATAGTCTTTCTGTCCGAAACACACCTTGAAGGAAATGTGTGCAAATTCTTCCTAAGATCAAACTATCGCACAGCAGTGCACACTAGTTTCTCCATGGGTGCGAGAGGGGTGCTCATACTGATCCATTAAAGACTTCCGCTTGTGATCACGCACATGTTACAAGACAGAGGAGGCCGCTATGTACACATCCAAGCAACGCTATGGAGCCAAACCCTGGCACTCATGGCAGTATACTCCCCGCCACTTCTCCTTAATGACCTGCTAACTGAAATTACCCCCATCCTGGCAGCAAACCCCACAGACACATGGGTGTTAGGAGGGGACTTCAATGAAGTCATGAACAATATCCTCGATCGCACGCACTTGAGAGCCATAAATCTTGCCAACACCACCAAATTGGCTTCCTTCGCGTCAGCATTGGGCCTATGTGACGCGTGGAGAGACCTGCACGCTGAGGTTCAACAGTATTCTTTTCATCTGGGGCCCACGCCTCGATGTCCAGAATAGACTTCTTCTTCTTACCATGCCAAAATATTCATAAAGTATCCAGCGCATTCTTCCTCCCGGGGGGATCTCTGACCACTCCCCACTGGTACTCGAACTGGAAACGGCAAGACCACGACCGCCCCCCTTGTGGAGGCTGAACACCTACTACTTGAGGTTCCCGGACCTTCAGGAAAAGATGGAGGCAGCTACTTCCAACTATTTTGAGTTGAATGCAGGCACGGTTGACGATCCCAATACACTATGGGAAGCGTACAAAACAGTCCTACGCGGTGAAATCATCTCATGGACCTCAGCAAAAAAGAAGGCACAACGCGAGAGAATCACCGAAGCCGAAAGCGAAGTCACGTCCAAGGAATTAGATCACATTGCCAGAGACACCCCAGAGACAAACAGAGCCCTTATAATGCCACAGCAGAAGCTCCACAATTTAGCCTTAGACTGTGCCAAAAAGGCACACATTGGTATGAAAGCACTTCTGTACGAAACAGGAGAAAAAGCAGGCAAAATGCTCGCGTGGCTGGAAAAGCGCGACGAAGGACAACAGAAGGTGAAGTCCATCAGAACTTCGAATGCAGATCTTGTCTACTCCGATGCAGAGATTGCAGAGCGTTTTGCAGAATTCTACGAGGACCTTTATAAACCCCCCATCAACGCTGCAGTCAGCACCATACTGAACGACATTGACCTCCCAACACTTACCACAGAACAAGCTACCACTCTAGACAACCAAATTACGGCTGATGAAATATCAACAGCCATTGCCCAACTCCAAACAGGCAAGACCCCAGGTCCCAACGGGTTCCCACTTGACATCTGGAAAAAGCTGAACCATCTAGATATACCCACGCACTTGCTCAACATGTTCGAACACTCCCTAGCCAAGGGCGAACTCCCACCAGACCTCTGTAAAGCCACCATCATAGTGATCCCCAAAATGGGCAAACCCCACGGAGGAATGCACCTCCTACCGACCCATATCCCTAATCAACAGTGAAGCCAAAATACTAGCCAAAATACTAGCCAACAGGCTACAATTGGTCATTTCATCACTGATTCACCCTGACCAATGCGGCTTCATGCCTCAAAGGTCCATGAGAATGAACATTCGCAGGCTGCATCTGGCGCTGGAGAGAGCACCTGCTTTGCAACAGTCACTCGCATTGTTGGCCATAGATTTCGAAAAAGCATTCGATTCAGTTTACTGGGAGGCCTTATGGGCAATAATGCGCAAGATGCAATTTGGGGAGCCGTTCATAAAATGGGTACAACTCCTCTACAACAATCCAACGGTAGAGGTCAGAGTAAATGGGTGGCCCTCACGTAATATCTGATTAGGGAAAGGAACCAGACCCAGACAAGGTTGCCCACTCTCGGCAATGGTGTTTGCACTGATAATGGAACCACTGGCAGTCCTTCTGCGGGACACCACCAAGTGGACTGGCTTCAGATGGGGGCCGAACTGGGAAGATAGGATATCCCTGTATGCGGATGACCTCTTAGTATATCTGGGCAACCCAGCGACCTCCTGCCCCGTGGTCACGCAACTACTGACTAACTATGGAATCTTCAGTGGACTCAGAGTAAACTGGTCCAAATCTGTGCTGTTTCCGGTAAAAGGGGTAGACTGCATACCAGCATCGGGCTTCCCTTATCAAGTAGAAACCACTCAGTTTTGCTACCTGGGCATTCTAATCACCAATGGGCTGGATAGCTATGTAAAACAAAACTTGCATCCACTAGTTAAGAGATATGAGCAAGATGCAGCCAACTGGCAAGCACTGCCACTGACATTGCTAGGCAGGGCGGCGCTATTAAGATGCTGGCCCTACCCCGGTTCTTATACATCCTTCAAAATGCCCCTCTCCATGTCCCCACCGAAGAGTTCCGTAGAATAGATGGAACAACACGTAAACTCCTTTGGGGTGGGGAAATACCCGAGAATTGCCCTCAAAACTCTCCAACGCTCAGTCTGGGAGGGGGGAATAGGACTTCCAAACATCCAGATCTACTACTGGGCGACACAAATGGCGACAGTCAATGATATATTGCACGGAGACCCGTCCACTCCCCATATAAAACCTAAATTAGCTGCATGACACGGAATGCCCCCGATTGAAAGCCTCTACTGTAAACAGACTCACCCTCCTGAACGCACGATAGTAGCACATACAGCCCTGGTGTGGAAGGAAATACACAAACACTTAGGATGGGACAACAGTCCAACCCATCTGGAACAATGCTCACCTCTCGAGCCTCAGCAATCTCCCGAAATGGCCAAACTGGGTAACAGCCGGCATACTGACCATTCAGCAGGTATTCGTGAATGATCAGTTGATACAGTTCCCTGAGCTCGTGGCATCATATGGTCTCCCGGACACTGAACACTTTCACTATGGACAATTACAACATGCTCTCACCTTACATAGGGGCCAAATGGCAGACATGCCGGAATGTACGCCTATGGAAAGGAATATAGTCATAGACAGTGTGAATAGCAAGGTCACGTCTACTATATACAACGCTATCTCCTCATTTACCACAAAAGAGCTGCTGAACCTGAAGATGAAATGGGAATGCGATGTGGGCCCAATATTACCTGAAGACTGGATCTCGAATCTGATGTATCCTAGAGACTCTGCCATCTCCGCAAGAATCAGACTCGTTCAATTGAAGATTCTTCATAGGATATATTATCCCTGAGTGGCTTTGTATAATTGGGGCAAAACGACCGACCCCAAATGCCTACGCTGCAAACAGGAAGAAGGGACCTTCTATCATATCGTCTGGCAATGTACACGTATACAACACTTCTGGCATAAGTGTAGCGAAAGACTCACTAAAGTTATGTGCCGTCCGATCCCAACAGACCCTAAACTCTTCCTTTTGGGTATTGAAGATGCAGTAGACATGTCTCGCTTCAAAAAGCTTCTTCTCTCGTCAGCAACAGGAATTGCCAAATGGAACATTGCGCAATTGTGGGGCTCAGAAGTTACATAGAAATATGACCAATGGATGTCAGATGTGGACGCCATCATCCAAATGGAACGCCGAGTCTACCAAGCTAGAGGCTGTCCGGGCAAAGCAGATAGAATCTGGGGTAAATGGGAACAGACATTATAACTCGGATCCAGAATGGACAACAAGTTTTGTTGCGCAATTCTGCCAAGGCCACGAACGACAACGTCACTTTTTGAGGCTGCTTGAGAAGGACTAATACGTAAACGGCCATTTGCTGACTTGTTTGCATCTATCTCTCAAAACAACTGTGTTTCCACGTCTGCTTATATACAGATCATATCAGACTCTGCCTTTTGTATGCAAAGTTATATGGTTACGTTTTGTATGTTTTTGTATTATCACACAAAATGCAATAAAATGTGTTATAAAAAAAATATACCCTCTTCCTGAAAAGTACTCCAACCGGAAGAAGAACCAAAGACAATATGGCCACCGATCGTATGAGCTTGTACCAACCCCGACCGCACCCACATCGGACAAATACCACAAAAAATACCCTATTAGTCAACCTTACAACAAAGGGGCTGCACGAGCATTACCCAGACTGGATGAAGACTACCAAGAAGGAACCGGGTATAACTACATGGACAGAATCGACTAAAAGCGCTGAGAAGCCATGCTTCAAGTCGTTAAAGACCACATGACTGAGCTGCGTCAGACACGAAGCACACATGCTATCCGCACATCGAGACACAATCACGCACCCAAATACATGAAGAACACATGCGTGCAGTTCTATAAGTTAGAGGCTGGTAATATTTACATACTGATTACACGTTTATTATTTTGTCATTAGCTTATCGCAGCAATGCAGAACTACAAGAAGCAAGAAGATCTTGTGTACATGCTTGCAGATGCTTACGTGCAATTAACCCTATGGAATGTCAAGAGCACTCGAGGGACCTCACAGAGCCATAACGCACTAACCTATGGATACTATGGGAAAGCACATACAGCAGAAGCCAAACCATGGTTTAGGAAATCACAGTAGCCCACAATGGTCTCAGAAAGCTGAAGCTAAACTGAATACCGCGCAGGCCACCATGCAAGCATAGAACAGGACCCACTGACAAGGTTGCAATGTTGCAAAGGGACATTCCTTCTCCTGAACTGAAGTAACACCAACGGCAGAGGTGCACAATTCTCCATAAAATACAAACTAATTCAGAGCTTCAGAACCCTGAACACGTGATACAGCCAAGCTCAGAGTGACCCAAGAACTGGTGGCTGGGAAGGACAATCATCTCACGGACCAAGACAGTGGCTTGCAACAAAGTTGTTACTGCCAAGTCAAAGCTATACGATGGGAAAGGAGCACTCCCATGGTGATAGCAATTCACACACGGTTATGGTGTAGACACATAGTTGCACATACTACCTTGAAAACTCTGAGCTGAAAATCGATTCTGTCCCAGGCTTGGACCAATCACAATTCATGGCCCTAGAGGTAGGTAGCTGGGGCCACCAACCAATCATCAGGTTTGCATACTGTAACAATTAATAAGTAACAGTTTTCGGCGATGGTCCAGGCCTGACCCCTGACATGATAAGAGCCAATCCACTAACCTCTATAGGGACTACTATAGGGGTACTGACCTTCAAGAGCCAATCCGGAGTGGAGATAGGTTTATGGAGAAGGGCCCAGAGTGTGACGTTCTTAGTGAGGAAATGTTCCATCAAAACTGGTCTGTGAGCCAGAGTTCTTTGAGCTGTTCCTGGATTTCTCTACACGTGCTAATCCCTGTTGGTTTGTTGACTGTAATAAACAACCGTTGAACTTGCTACCTGTCTGGACTTGCGTTCCTTTTGGGAGTGGGAAGGAGTTAGGCCTTCCATGAGTTAGATGTCTGTGAACTCCTAGCAAACCACCCTGCTTGCCTGGGAGTTCTCCTTAACAAGTTGGTAGCAGAGGTGATGGTTTGTGGCGTCAGCCCAGCCAGAAGCTGCCTCCTTCACTGCCGTACCTGAAATGGTGTGGGACCTTTGCGGGTATTGCAAGAAGAACAAAGAAAGCATTAACCGGAGAAAGGCAGTCGGGAGCCATTTTGGAAATTATCCTGGCTGCAATCAGTGAAGATTCCATGGCAGACCAGAAGGGCGAGGCAAGCGGTTGACTGGGAGCCAGCGGCTGAACAGTATCAACAAACACGGAACGTAAGTATTGGTCCAAACAATTAGCAAACGGAAGGTGTGAGGGTGGGTGTTATATGTGTGGGAGATGGGAGTTATCGGTTGTAACGTATAGTATTGTGTAGTATTTAGAGAGTATTGGTAGCAGGTGCATGTTAAGTTGGGACCGAAGCGGAGGTAGGATTCCCTTTCTATATCTAGGGAATGTTCGGTCTTTGAAGTAAAAAGTTCAGGTGGAAAACCGGACTGTAGACTTGACAGGCTTGGACTATAGAAGTATGCAAATAAAGAATTCCTATGCATTAGGCATTTAAGCTTGAAGCATAGATGTCTGTATCCCGGTGAGGGTTAGCTGGAGCTATCCTGTTTTGCGGAAGGTGAACTATCTGTTTAAGTCTCCTGGAGAGAGGCGTTTCACATGTTTGACGATGCAACATGTGCCGTTAGTCACATGAAATAGAATTATACTATGCCATGGAGAGGTGGGAAGACAGCTGTGGGGTTTTGTTGTGGGATTGTGGGGAATTATGTGCAGGTTTGGGTGCAACAGGTTATTGTCTGTATGTGCAGTTGTCTGTTTTGATGATAAGCTTAGCTTGGTGACATCACCCATAGGTCGGTGCATAGGACGGAATGTTGTGACAGTGAGGAGCTAGTATTGTGAACTTGTGTTTTGTAGAGAGGTGAACGAATAGCAGTGCGAGGAAGGCGCATGCTCAGGATTGAGGTGGTGTGTCAGAGAATGTCAAAACTGGTGAAGGAGGGGCTGTATGTGGAGTACGCCATGTAAGGTGCAGAGCCACTGGGGCTCGCAGCAATTGAAAGTGGTTACCATTGAATTGTAATTTTCTCCATTTGACAGCAGATAATCGAAACCCTCGATTAGAGGTCTGGTAAAAAAATAATAATGTATCCAATCTACCAAGGGATGGTAGGGGGGAGTAACGCCAATACAACACATGTGCAAAACCCTGCCACCATGCAAAAAAACAAGGGGGTCCTGGGAGTCTCTCAGCCAGACATTAGTCCTGGTTACGAGAGCCTTACCCAGATTCTATAGCTCACCATCTTTCACAGAGGAGAAATGCCCCAAACCTATCAGTCTTTGTCCTGCTCCGGGGCAGTCCAGCACCGAAATGCTAGACAATTCTCCTTTGAACAAGAGTACCAACAGCAAACCCAGACACGTGTTTTGGTCTGGTTGAACTTCATCAGTAGGGTGTAGCTGTGCCTCTCTAAGAATAGTGAGCAAGGGGTTGGCAGGTATAGTGTGCAGTGGTCAAAGGGCACTGAAGGGAAAATACTGAGGCCATGGCCGCCTAACAGCAGTTTCTCCAGGAACGTGCTGCAGTCGCTGTTGACATACCTACAGAACACATGTAAGGGGAAGAAACTAGCAAACCACATGGCCATATTCGAACTTTGGCGCATGTTCCAAGAGGGGGCAGGATAAAGAGCATTGATGATGAACCAGCAGGAGATTAAGAAGGAGGGATCTGACCCTTCCGCACCCCCTGCAGCTCCGCCTACTGTAATATCCGATGACACAGATGATGGCCAACTGGATCTATCCAAGAAGGGAACTTAGGGCAGCAAAGGGGTACTCCAATCCAACATATAAACCACCACCATATACTAAGGAAGAGAACACTGAAGGTGTAGGGTCAGCAGTTCATAGTTCCGAGGCAAATGAAGTAGAGCTGCAATGTGCAAAGGCAGAAATGGAGGGCATAGGTACGGAAAAATGAATAGCAGCACATAAACTGTTGAAACTCGGCAGGGGTAGCAGAAGGGGCAACAGGGGCAATAGAGAGCCTGGAAAGGGAGCAAGGGAAGATTGACTGGGCAGCGCAAGTGAAGGAGGTGGAGCACTGACAAAGGGACAAAGAAGCAAGACTAGAACGTGAGGACAGAGAACGGAGAAGGGAAGAGAAATTGGAATGGGAAGTGCGGGAACTAAGACGGGAAAAGGAGCTGGAGATCATGGAAAGGCAGCGGAAGGAGAGAATAGAAAGGGAAAGGAAGGAGAAGGAGAGGTAAGAGTAGGAGAAAAATGGGGAAGAAGAGAAGGAGGCAGAGCTGGCAGAGTGGAGAAGGTAGATAATAGAGCAAGAAACACACAAGTATGAAGAAAGGAAACAGCGGAAGTTACAACTAGAAAGGCTGACATGGTTGCGAGCACGAAAGGAGGAGGATGAGAGAGAAATAAAGGCAGCGAGTGAGCAAGCTGGATTAGAATGGGAGAAGAAAAGAGGGAAGGTGAGAAGCGAACAGAACCAGACAGCACAGCTATACAGGAGAAAGGTTCAGTAGGGAGTGGCACCGCACGCCCGGTATTATGGGAAGGGGAGAACAAATATAATTTGAAGGATATTGATCTTAATGTAGAACATGACCCCGGCCTAACCTCACGAAGATTGAATTTGTCAGACGGCTTTTGTAGCAACATGGACGAAGGGTCTGACAATGATGACACACACAGTGATGACGAGAGAGGGGGGCACAGCAAACTCTATCTCACGAGGATGGGTGAAGGGACATCATGGGAATGCAGGTCCCAGGAACAGAGGGGAGGAGGACAGGATTCAGATGAACCAACGCAACACACTACGAACGGGAGCGGAGGCACCACACCACAAAACGCACACCTCAACAGACTAAGGGATCTTCCAGGGTGCTCGATGGATGAGGCAGAATTAGCACACTACAGGGGGCGACTGTCTAGAGCACAGTGGGCAGGGATGCTACAACTCACGGATATATGTACAGACATTGAGGACGAAAGAGGGTCTACCCAGTTACAGACAATACAGACGGACACCGGAAG
The DNA here is from genome assembly GCF_040938575.1 of Ambystoma mexicanum. Lineage (NCBI taxonomy): Eukaryota > Metazoa > Chordata > Amphibia > Caudata > Ambystomatidae > Ambystoma > Ambystoma mexicanum. Next base: position 676,969,795 of record NC_090922.1, on the reverse strand, counting down.
AAAGAGCAGCATACTCTCAGATGCCCCTGCTAGAGAGGGGTGGGACAAGACATCAGTTTGTGCCGTGGAAACACACAGACAAGGAAAACGTAAAATGCTAATTACCATCATTAAGTGCGGAGGCTGGTAAATGGATACAAAATGGAGAAGCTGACAGCAGTGCACAGGCTAGCAGCAGGAGACACCAAGGGACTGCTGGACTCCATATTGGGTGACGCAGCTGATGACATTTGGAAGTGGGTGGGTTCCCAGGCGTGACCATCCAAAATACTGCCCATGACGGGTCACCATTTCCAAATTGCGGAGCAGCAGTATGGAAAGCATTAAGGACACAATACCCAGATACGTCAGACATAGGGGCTATTACGTCACGCAAAATGCGTGACGACAAAGAACTTGTTGGTTATATTCAAGAGATTCGAGAGATTTTGCGTCTCAAAACTCAAGAGCCGTGGAACAAAACGATAGCGATCTTTTATCACATCTTGTTGCAGCAGTTACCAGAACATGTACAGAAAAATGTGAAATAATTGGTGGGGATGGAAGGAAAGGGATGGCTAGAAATACAGCTCACCATAGTACACCATTGCAGGCTAAGACAGGAAAAGGTTAAACAAAAAGCAGAAGAGAGAAAGGCAGATGAGGCCAAGCCAGTTAAAAGGAAATTGTCAAAATATGCCATGGAAGGGGCACTGATAACTAGTCCCACACAACAGACACACGCACCAACACCACCGCCACAATTCCAACCACAGCAACAGTACCACCCAATGCAACAATTTGCACCACCCATGGGAGGAGGGTACATGGGAAGGGGTGGGTACCAGCAAGGTTAAAGAGGAAGGGGAGGGTTTCTGCAAGGGCATGCCTTCAGACCACAATCACATCACCACCAAGTAAGGTTTTGAAGGTACAACCAACAGATGCCACAATGACCGGGAGACTTTTCGAGAGGGTTACCAGGTCAAGGGAGCGAGCTACCACAGTGCTGGACATGCGGGCATCTAGGACAAATTTCAACAGCATACAGGACCAAAGGGGTACAACAAGGGTGGGGAGATCAAGGACAACAGGGATATCAAGGAGGCCAGGATGATTTTTTTATTATGCCCAAGATATGCAGCAACAAGGACAGGTACAAAACACCCAACAAAAGATACCACAGTCACACACGCAAGTACAAAGTCCAATGCAAACACAGTCACCGGCTCCACCTAGGAGATCACCACAAATGACATTGCACGAATAACAGCATTACTACCCCAATATCTACAAGCAGCAGAAATTAGAGGTAGCATGCAACAGTTAGCACAGATACAGGGTTGTGACTCCCCAGAACCTATGGACACCATGGCAACCATACCTGTCAGACGATTGGGAGGTGTCACCATGGTAGGGAACAACCCTTTCACCGGGAATGGGCTATCTATGTTTCCTCAATAGGACAGCCTATAGACAAACTTGTTGTGTCCCATCCTTGAGGTCACACCCAATCCTGCGGAGGAACCTCACATAAGGATAGTGATAGGTGACAAAATGTTTTCCTTTCTTGTAGACACTGGGGCGACTAAGTCATGTATTTGGGAAGGAACCTTTACATTTTCAGTCGATGCCATTAACACTCAAGGATTTTGTGGGATTCAAGAAGTGGGTCTTTTTACTGATAACATCTCCCTATCTATAGGAGATCACGACTTATCTTTACCCTTACTTTACTCTAGACAAGCACCCGTAAACATACTGGGACGCAACATCATGAGTAGACGAAACATGACCATCTCATTCACAGACAAGGGCATAGTTGTTCTACACCAGGAATACACATGCTAAATGTAAGACAGATTGTCCAAGCATATTGTGGGAGCACGGTACAGAGGGGTGGGTGCCGTCAGACTCAGAGATGTTTCAGTATGGGACAGATGTGGCACTCGCATGGGTGCCAGGTGTAGCAGGGAAGGTGTGGAGGATGCCGAGATAGTATCTGTTCAGACCAGGGACACCACTGGTGAGAAAGAGGGAACAATTGTGCCCATAGACATGGAGGCAGTCCTGGTAAGGGAGGATTGGGTTGCAGAACATGCAACAGATGACTAAAGGAGAGTATGGAGAGCATTCTTTGAGTAGCAGAAGGGTGCAGGCTAACAACAGTGACAGATGAGGAGCTATTTTCGGAAGAAAGAGTGGAGACAGATACACTGTTGGAAATGAGTGTGTGTTTTTGGCTACAAATTATCTACAGAGAGGTTTCACAGAAAATGGAGATGGCGCTGGAAGTGCCACCCATATTCTGAGAAGAAGACTTGGCCAAGGTACCCGACAGCTTATGGACCACAAGTCCCTATGATGTAGGGTGCATTAAAAGCATAGGGGAAGTGAAGATAAAACTGAAACCTGGAACAAATCTGCCACAGGTGAAACAATACCAACTGACCAAGGAAACAGATGAGGCCATTTATGAAACAATCAACGCCCTCATTGAGAGAGGCATCCTAGTACCATTAGAATATCCATTCAACACTGCAGTGTACCCTGTACGCAAAGCGAATGGGGGGTCATGGCGTTTTATAGAAGATTTATGCCCACTTAACTATATTGTAGAAGCAGAGTACCCCATAGCAGCAAGCCGAGTGACACTTCTGTTTGGCATTCTAACGTTAGCCATCTGCTTCACCGTAATTGATCTAAAGAATTCCTTTTTCTCTGTACCAGTACACCCAGACTCACAAGATTTGACTAGCTTTATATATCGCAACCAGAAGTGGAAACACACTAGGCTGCCACAAGGGTACTGCGAGTTACCATCTACCTTTAACAGAGTTAGCCAGATGGATTTAGGAAACATTCAGACTTAGAGAACGGTCCTGCAGTACGTAGATGATATTTTGATTTGTAGCAAAACAGAGGAAGAGTGCAGGACTGACTCAGTACATATGCTGTCAGTGTTAGCTGACAAGGGATACAAGGTAGACAAGGCCAAACTCCAGTACTGTCAGAGGGAAGTGCTGTAAATAGGACAACTGATATCAAAAGATGGTAGGCACATAGCCCCAAAGAGAGCACAGGCCACACACGACACACCGAAACCCACAACAGTGAGGGAAATGCAGCAGTTCTTAGGTTTTTGAAACTTTTGCAGGGCAAGGGTTTTTGACTAAATCACTTACACTCGACCACTTTTAACTGCACTGAAGGAAGTACAGAGAGGAGCAAAGAAACTGACCTGGAAATGGCTGAAGCATTTGAGGACCCCTGACTATAAATGAGAGTTGTTTTTGTTCTTGCACACTGATGGTGTAGCAATAAAGGCAGTGTTGACACAGAAAACAAGGATGGGCCATACACCAATTGCTTACTACAGTGGACAACTTGATCCAGTGATCAAAGGACACTACTCGTGTGAACAATCATTGGCTGCTGCAGCCTTCACAGTGGAGCGAGCGTCCACAGGGACAATGTGGTGCGCAACCACCCTTTACTTGGAGCATGACCTATTTGCTAGACTGCACAAGCCAAAGAGCACAGTGACCAGACAGAGAGCATTTGGATATGAGATCATATTGGCAAACTCACAGCTGAAGATAGTAAGATGCAAAACGGTAAATCCAACATTATTCCTGGCAGACATATCTCAACCAGGAGATTGGGCTCATGACTGCACAAAGAACATAGAGCAATTAATTGAGACACATAAGGTCTACACGTAAGGTGGAGGAAGATGCAGTTGAGGGGGTAGAAGTACTTCACATTGATGGTTCTTCGACCATTGATCAAACAGACTGAGTGAGGAGGACAGGGTTTGCTCTAGTGAGATTGAAAGAGGACTGGAGAAAAGAGGTGGTTGTGAGTGCACAATTGCCACCTCACTACTCACCACAGGCAGCAGAACCAGTGTAAATAAGAGAGTGACAATATATTCAGACAGTGCTTATGTCATGTTCACAGTACATTCTGGTTTGGCACGATGGCTCAGGAGAGGATACAGAAGGGCAGATGGGACGCCAATACAGCATGCACTATTGTTGGGTGAACTGATTGAAGTGATAACATACCCACAGGAGTTAGCACTGGTAAAGTTCCAAGCACACACCAAAGGGGAAGATGCAATTTCAAGGGAGCATGAAGCAGCGGACTATGATGCAAAATCTGCAGCTTATTCTGGAGAATTGTGGGAGGTGAAAGAGAGGCCAAAGACACTGGAAGGGGTGAGAAACATGGTTTTGAGAGGTGGGTAAAATTACCTACCAGAAACTTTATGGAATTGCAGGGAGCTGCACCCACAGAAGAAAATGAGATCTGGTTAATGAGAGGGTGTCCCATGTCCCCCAGAGATGCCTTATGGCGATAAAACAACACAGGGAAAGTGGACATGCCACTTGCGCTACTGAAAACAGCATTGGCGCAGTTGCATCACCCAACAGACACAGGAAAATAGGTAATTGCAGCACGCATTGGAGAATCATGGTTCTGTCCTAATTTGAATGAGTATGTGAACAATGTTATTAGTACTTGTTTGATGTGGCAGCAGTTCACAGCTGTGCACACTCTGAGATTTGTGAGAGGAGCCATACCCAGACCCGTGGACATGATCCAAGTATGTCAAGGATACTGCTACATGATGGTTGTCGTTTGCCCATTCTCAATATGGATAAAGGCTGGACCCTGTTCACATGCTGATGCTTTCCAAGCAGCCAAATTCTTAGTTTGGGAAGTATTCCCAGGATGGGGCGTGTGTGAGATCCTGAGGTCTGACAACGGCCCACACTTCGCCAATGAAATGTTCCAACACATCACTACCCTGAAAGAAATAAAACACAAATTTGCATGTGCGTACCACCCACAAGCAAACAGAATCTGTGAACGCCTCAATGGCCTCCTGAAGGAGAGCATTGGCAAAACTCAGCAAAGCAAACAGAAAAACTGGCTCCACGGCTTGCCATTGGCACTATTTGAACTGTGTAACAAGCCAGAGTCTCCATCTCCCATTGGCTCCTCCCACTAGGGCACTAAAGATTCTGAAAATGTTGCTGAAATTATGGGGCAAGAAATGTTCAATTATGTCACTTCGCTGGTTTCTAGTGCTTCTTTTATCTTTCGCCAGAAACAGCAGACCCAGGGCAGGACAGAAGACAACTTGCAAGAAAATACAGACGACACAGGGCAGTAGACACGTAAGGAACCTTTAGTAGAAATTGGAGATTTAGTATTGTTGAAAAATGTCATCAGGTGCTGGAATGCGCCCCGATTTGCAGGACCCCATATAGTTGAGGCCGTGGCAGACAGAGCAGTATGCCTACAGGGAAAGACGGTCTGGAAACACCTGCAGGACATCAAGACCTACAAAGCATTGGCTTTGCCCAGAAGCATAACTGCAGAGATTGACAGGGCCAACTCTGCAACTACCGAAGATCTACAAGGCAGTGCAAATGCTAATGAACTAGAGACTACCGGCCACCCTATGGTCAGACGTTCCCAAACCGCAGAAGTACCCATAGCAACATTGGTACAAATTGACCAATGAGAAACACTGTTCTTTCCCTTGACCAAAGCACATGCCTATTGTTACGATACAACTTGGATATGTCTAGACATTGACAACAGTAACACGATCTAACTTCTTTCTTCTCTCGCACACGCAGGATATGCACATTTGACATCTGTAACACAATTTAACCTCTCTTTCTCTGGCACATGCAGGTTGATGCGACTGTTGATATAAGTGTTAGAAAAGTAGCTTGATGGGCTCTATGTGATCACTGCGACCACATATAATTGTGACGGCCAAAAATGCTGCCTTTTTTTTCCTTTTTTTATTAAACCCCCTTTACACCACATAGGTATGTGCGGGGAGACCCCCCACAGGACCCCCATATTTCTATAATATCTCATCCCCCCATATATATATATATATATATATGTGGTGTGAAGGGGCTGTTAAAAAGTCGGGCATTTCGGCCATCGGAATTGTGAGGGTGACATTTTGGGCCATTTCCACTTGATGTTACCTCCCATTGATCGCTCCGAAGCATTTTCCAACTAATTTGTCCACACAATACAAAGACTGAGATGCTTCAGGGCACCATCCCCTGAGATATATTTCCTGGTATTTATAGAGTATTTGACCTAAGTTTATCCACAACTTGACCACAGCGCATACCCCATCCTACCCACATTACAAGGCCCATCTATAAGGAAGGTCTGGCAAGAGATATTTGCATGGGCAATAAGTGATTACTTAATACACAGAGCTTAAAGAATACTTATAACTACTAAACAAATAACGCTTCTTCTTGGGATATTCAGGCGAGCATCTTTATCATCTCCTTAGCTGTTCAGACAAAACAGCGTAAGTGGTGATAATGAACAAAATAAACTTGGTTTCTATATTTGTGTGGTTATTGGTTCCCATGTGGGTGGTGGGTATCGTATTATGGCATCTTTATTGTGCTATGCATGTTACCGCTGTGTCCCTTACTAACATCCCCCACCAAAGCAGCAGGAGCTACAATGTCAGTTGGAGGAGAAGACCCTGCTGTTGAAGGGAGTTGACACTTATCTCACAGACACAGCATACATAACAAACATGTGGTATAAGCACATGTCCAAAATTGGTAGGGATACCAACGGGGAGAGCTGTTATGTCTGCTCATTAATCCCCTACATCATGAATGCCCCCAGAACCTTTGTTGCAACAGAAACACCCACAGCACAAGCACACGGTTTAATGTACCTCGCCATTTTCCAAAAACGAGGAAGATTCCAAGGAAAAACAGCAACGTTGATGTGGATGTCTAAGGGGACCTTCCCATATGGAGACAGTTACATCAAGACACTAGACATGATGAACAATTATTGGCAGCTCAACCAGGGACTACAATACGTTACAGACGGCCCAGAGAAGGGGGAAACAAAAGAAGTCACACTATAGGAGCTACCATGTCCATGGACATGAGTAACGGAAATAGGAGGAGAGCCCGGCTGCTGGAAAAGGCCACAAATACTGATCTATGGACAATTATACACTAACAATTGGTCAGAAGATCGAGTGATGGGAAGCAAGGCACTGACATTAGCAAATGCGCCAGTGAATAAAGTACAGGAAGAAAACAACAAGTGCCTGAAGGAATGGGACAGGAGCGCAAAGTTAGTGACCTGGATGGACAACGAAAGTGGACTGATGCCAATAATTTCCCTGAAGACATCAGCCCTGTGTTACCAACATAATGGAGATGCGGAGGTTGGCGAAAACACAGGATGCAAGGTGGTACAGATGGGAGCAGGAACAGCAGTAGTTATGGATCACTACTGGGCCTGTAGATCAAAAGCATACAAGAAGCTGCCACCTAACTGGGGAGGGATGTGTTCATTAGTACACGTCAAGATGCCTTTGTTGATGGTACCTAGAAAAGACGTGAAGCTTGATGACTTCCCGAAAATGGATGACAACAAAAGAAATTAAAGGTAATTGAAAGAAGTTCCATCCATCCAAGGAGAACAGATGAGAGACCGGGAAGGGCTAAGCAGAGTGAAAAGAGGAAACTACTTCTTCAGAAAATCAGAAGCTGCATTGGATAAATTACCAGCATTCCACAGACTGCTCAGCATAACACAAATGTTCTTTGGATCCCTGATCCCAGGGATACAACCATACACTAATGCCAAATGGTTACAAATCACTCGCTGGAAGTTGATGGTAACTATAAATTCGACAGTAAATGGGTTCAACGCAATAAAAGAACTGAGGGAAATATGCTCAGTGGTTCTCTAGAATAGATACGTCTTTGATCTCCTCACAGCAATGGAAGGAGGAGTTTGTGCCAAAATCGGGAGTTCCTGTTGCATGTTCATATCTGCCAACAATGAAGATAATTGAACTCTCTCAGATGCTTTTGCACAATTGGCCCAGATGCACGCGAAGATGGAGGACGAAGCACACGGAGCAAGAAAAGACAAGAGCTGGCTGGCACATCTCTGGTCATGGATGCCATCCTGGCTGGCAGATGGATTGACACTGGGAGCAGCATCCATTTGTGGATTTAACATAAGTATTGGTAGGTGTAAAAAGACAGCAGAAGAGGAAATAGGATTGCAAGTACTTATGGAAATGGAGAGATGAAGAGCAATGGATGATATCGTGAGGGAAAGAGAAAGACTGAGAGAAAAGATAATAACATCTAACCTATTCCCAGCTGGAATGGAAGTAGAAAATCCACCTAACCCGAAAAAGTACGTAGGGAAGTGGGTCTGGCGCAAACCTGGGGGAGGATCCGTCTACATATCCTGATCATTTAACAATCATGTCAACTACTATGGACACCTCGTAGGGATAACAAAAGTGTGGCAGTTGGTAGACGATGGAGGAGATTGTGGTGGTGTGGTTGACAAGTTGACCAGAGGGGGGACTGAAGAGGGAAAATCAAAATATACCCCCGTCCTGAAAAGTACTCCAACCAGAAGAAGAACCAAAGATAATATGGCCACCGATCGTATGAGCTCGTACCAACACCCACCCCACCCACATCGGACAAATACAGCGAGAAATTCCCTCTTAATCGACCTTACAAACCAGGGGCAACACAAGCATTACCCAGCCTGGACGAAGACCCCCAAGAAGGAACCAGTGATAACTACATGGACAGAATCGACTAAAAGTGCTGAGAAGCTATGGCTCTAGTCGTTAGAGCCCACATGACTGAGATGCATCAGACACGAAGCACACGTGCCATCCGCACATCGGGACACAATCACGCACCCAAATACATGAAGAACACATCCATACAGTTCTTTAAGTTAGAGGATGGTAATATGTACATACTGTTTACATGTTTATTATTTTGACATTAGCTTATCGCAGCAACGCAGAATCGCAAGAAGCAAGAAGATCTTGTGTACATACTTGCAGAGGGTTGCATGCAAATAACCTTATGGAATGTCAGAAGCACTCAAGGGACCTGACAGATCCATAACACACTAACCTATGAATACTATGGGAAAGCACATACAGTAGAAGCCAAACCATGGCTTAGGAAATCACAGTAGGCTACAATGGTATCAGAAAGATTAAGCTAAACTGAATACCGCACAGGCCAGAGCTGCCGGCCAAGCGTGGAACAGGACCCACTGCCAAGTTTACAATGTTGCAAAGGGGCATTCCTTCTCCTGATCTGAAGTAACACCAACAGCAGAGGTTCACAATTCTCCATAAAATACAAATTAATTCAGAGTTTCAGAACTCACAAACGTGGTCTCTGAACACGTAATCCAGCTAAACTGAAAGTGAGTCAAGAACTGGTGGCTGGGAAGCAAAGTTGGTACAGCCAAGTCGAAGCTATACGCTGGGAAAGGAACGCTGCCATGGCGACAGCAATTCTCACACGGTTATGGTGCAGACACATAGTTGCACATACTACCTTGAAGAGGTACACTCCAAGCTGGGAATTGATTCTGTGCCAGGCCTGAGGGCTCGCAGCTCAACCAATAACAATTCATGGCCCTAAGGGTGGGAAGCTGGGGTCACTGACCAATCATCAGGTCCGCATACTGTAACAATAAATAAGTAACAGTTTTCGGCAATGGTCCAGGCCTGACACCTGATATGATAAGAGCCAATCCACTAACCTCTATAGGGGTTACTATTGGGGGACTACCACTCAAGAGCTAGTCCAGAGTGGGGATAGGTTTCTGGAGAAGGGCCCAGGTTGTGACGTTCTTGTGATGAAATGTTCCATCAAAACTGGCCTGCAGGCCAGATTTCATTGAGCTATACCTGGATTTCTCTCCATGTGCTAATCCTTGTTGGTTTGTTGGTTGTAATAAACCACAGTTGAACTTGCTGCCTTTCTGGACTTGCATTCCTTTTGGGAGTGGGAAGGGGCTAGGCCTTCCATGAGTTTGATGTCTGCAAACTCCTAGCAAACCACCCTGCTTGCCTGGGAGTTCTCCCTAACACTTTCACTACTATCAGCTTTGTCATTGTCCGATTTTGCCACTAAGATTGTTTAAATGTGAGACTTTGCCATTATCAGTTGTTACCACGATTATGTTTTGCAACTATCAGTTTTTCTACCAGATTTGGCAGCATCAATTTTGCCACTATCAGTTTTGCTGCTGTCACCTATTGTTATTGGGCCTCATTACGAGATTCGCGGTAATGGAAAAACGATGCCGGTAAGGGAATATCAGCACCGCTTACCGCTCCGGCCTATTATGAGTAGACAACCCGGTATCAGCGCCACCCCTGAGACCATGCCCCTCCGTACTGGCATGTGGCGGGCACACGCCCCTTTGGGCCGGCAATACCAGGATGCCGCTAACAGGAGGACATCACAAGTCATGCGGATATGCACCCACCGGCATCTCGAAGGTGGTAATTAGGGATCACCCGCTAATAGCAATGTGCTGTGTTCCCAACTGCCACAGGGGCACAAAATCAGCACCGGTGGAGGCAATGGAGTCTGGCCCAGCACAAAAGAAGCACACCCACACCCCTTCCCACACCAAAATGATCCCACTTGCTGTTGCGATATTGGGGCTCGAGAACATGTTTGTATTGCTACTCCATGAGCAACAACTACAACAGGCACTACAGAGGAGATGCAGGAGGAGAAGGAGAGTGAGACAGGCCCAGCAAGTCCCACCAGTACAGCCAGTGGTACCACACAGGCAGCCACCAATCCCTCGCATCATAACCAGTCCTTTCAACCTAACTCCTGTGCAGATCCACACTCTGTACCGCCTGGGCCGGGACACCATCACCACCATTGTGGACATGATACACAACAACATTGTCAGCCTGATTGAAATCCACATCGCCATCCCCCCTCTACTAAAGCTAGTGTCTGTGCTCCACTTCCTGGCCACAGGCACCTACCAGCACACAGTGGGGCAGATGCATGGCATATCACAACCTTTTTTCTCACGCATGCTGAACCAAGTGATGGATGCCCTCCTGAAGCACACAAGCGACTACATATCCTTACCACACACTGCAAAGGAGATCTTTGACACTAACATTGGCTTCCATGCACTAGCAGGCATGCCAAATTGTATTGGTGCCCTCAACTGCACCTATGTGGAATTGGTGGTCCCACATGCCATGGAGGTGGCGTACCGCAATCACAAGCTATACCACGCTGTCAATGTGCAGATGGTATGTGACTCCAGCAAATTCATCACACATTGTTGTGCCCGATATCCTGGATCAACTCATTATTCAATGGTCCTGCGGAACTCGATGATACAACGCTACATGGAGCGGCATGCTGGAATGACGTGCCTGGCTGCTTGGTAAGTTGCATGACAGGCACATGGCAGTGTAAAGGTGGCGGGGAGATGCACACACCACCTGGGTGAGATTGGGGTGGTGACTGGACAATGCCCATACTGCAAAACACTGCGCCCCAAAACATCCCAACCTGAACATGACACCTAAACGTCATAGAAATGATGGATGCTGTACATCAATGCCAACATGCCAGACTTGAACCAGCCCACATCCCTCAACACGTCCATTGCACATCATCAGACCGTACCCTCTGTAACACAATGCAGCAACATGCAGTGAGTATGCACAATGTACATGACCACAGCAAAGCACAACACACGACATGCATCGATGAGTGCGCACAAATCAATCCCACCAAGGGAATACACTGATTGTTACTGGCCCACCACCACAGTAGCGCTGCATGTCACATGGGAATAGTAACCGATGAATGACAAATCATGATGAAACAACCCTGCATCATCTGGACGAATCAACCCACACCTGTAGACCATGGAACAGCACACATTGTAGCAAATAAACATGTGTGCAGACATCCAGGGACATGTGCATGTGAACAACAAATATCTGCAGGCATGAGAGTGATAAGTACAGTTGTCATGGTAGAAATTGACTCACAAAGACCTCATTTTGTTCCCATGCAGCTGATGCTGGCTATCCCTTGAATCCGTGGCTCCTCACCCCTGTTCGGAACCCGCAGAACAGGCACAAAGAGGACTACAATTGGGCCCATACACGTACCCGTATGGTGATCTAACAGACCTTCGGCCTATTGAAGGCACAGTTTCGCTGCCTCAGCAGGCAGGGCGGGGCACTCCTGTATGGGTATGAGAAGGTGGCCAAGATCATCATGGTATGTGCCATGCTGCACAGCATGTGCATCCGACGGAACATGCCTCTGCCACCTGACATTGACCAGCAACCACCAGGTGCGGATGAAGATGATGAAGAAGAAGGAGTTGCACATCTGCCAGGTGGCGATGCACAAGAGGGACGTGTTGTGAACCAGTCTGTGATAGGCTAACATTTCTAAGACACATGGATGCAGAGGGTGCCATGGATGTTGGACTCTGGGCACTGGGCGTTGGGGTACATGGACCCTGCACTGTAGACCAATAAAGCACACATACACAATATGCAATGTCCAGTCATGTGTTTTTTTGTACTCAATGGGTGTATTAAACAGGTGATATATACAAAGAGCATTGACCCGCTACCTCAAACACACCCCCAAACTCCCTGCCCCACAAATCCCCCACACACCCCCTCCCCCTCCCTCTTGCCTCACAACTCCCCCACACACCCCCTCCCCCTCGCACTCCCCCTTACCCCACAACTACCCCACACACACCCTCCGCGCCCCCCCACAGGTTGTCGTCCTCAGGTAGGCATTCTTCAACCTGGCACTGTCCTTCGTCTCCACTCTGGGGCGCTGTGGCAGCTGCCTCCCCTATGGAGCTGTTTGCGGCTGACAGGGTCCTGTCTGCCACTGCCTCAGGATCAGTGGATGCCACCTGTTTTCCTTCTATTGGTTTTTCGGAAGTTCTTTGCCACCCCTGTGCCTTGGCATCTTGTGTTGGTATTGGTTTGGGTGACAGTTGTTGCTTGCTAGTGGCCTTTGATGTGGATGGCCTGGTGCCGTCATCCATGGCCCTGGCCTGTGCCGCAGTATCCTCACCATCGCTGTCAGAATCTGTGCCTGTGGGGGACCGAGAGAGGCACAGAATCAGTGATGGTTGTACATGTTTCATGCATACATTGGTATTAGTGCAGTTGTACACGTGTGATGATTTTCTGTCTTGGAGTTGTGGTATACAGGTTGCTTGCTATATGGGGGGTTATTCAGGCATACGTCAGGTTCTCACATGTGTAAGGTGGAGTATGCGACATGCCTTTGTGTTGTGGACTGCGTGCAGTGTGACACATGCCATTTAGCTGTTTGTGGGGGATGTTTCAGGTATGGCATTGGCATGCTGCATGCATGTTGAAGTGACAGTGCTGGGTACAGTATCTAGACAGGGATGTGTCCATGTGTGCGTGATGGCCCATGCACTGGCTTATGCCACTGTCACATTTGCAGGCCATCATCATGCTTTGGATTCTAGTGGTTTGTGTGGACGCTCACATCCATCTGCCGATGACGGTACTCCACGCTCCATGTCTCAGACTCCCTCAAGGGCATCCATGCCAATCTCCCGGTGAGCTTGATGGGGGAGTGGTCCCCACCGCCTGTTGCCAGACCCTGGCTCTGATTGGCCGATAGAATGTTCCGCACATGGAGGCGTAGGTCATCCCGCCGTTTTTTCACATCTTTGACGGTGCGGGCGGTGGTGCCGACCGCACTGACCTTTCTGGTCACTTCCTCCCATATCTCCTTTTTCTTGATCTGAGCAGGTCGCCTGAGGTCTGCTGCAAAGACCACATCAGCATTGTGGGCCAGAGTGTTGGCCAACATATTCAACGTGTCCTCGGAGAAGCATACCTTACGCTGACTGGAGGCACCTTTCGTGATGGCCTTTGGCATCCTGGTGGCGATGTCTGTGGTGGTTTGGGGATCCAGGTCCTGTGTGTGGAGGATTGCAATAAATTGTGCTTTTCAAGATGGCTGCCGTTGGATTTCCCGTTCCGGCGCGATGACATTACTTCCGGTTCCGGTATTGCCGGTCCCGTTAATTAGGGGTGGACGGAGGTGGAGGAGGTGTCAGTGCATTACATGATGCCGCTAACAGGGTTTTGCGGGTCGTTCACGGCATGCCGGTACGGGCTTTACCGGCATGCCGGTACGCGCGTGCACGCATTCTCGTAATCGCCCGCTGTTAGCGGCGTCAGTGCTACTTGGACGCGATATTGCCTACATGCCAATAAGGATTGGTTTTTAACCACGAATCACGTAATGAGGCCCAGTGTCTGATTTTGCCACTAAGAATGTTATAATATGAGATTGTACTAATGTGAGACTTTGCCACTGTCAGTTTTGCTACTGCTGGTTTTGCTGCTGTCAGTTTTGCCACTGTCAGTTTTTGCAAGTACCAGATTTTTCCACTGAGAATGTATGTGCTAATGTGAGAATTTACTACTGCAAGTTTTTCCATTGTAGGGTAAACTGGCTGCTCGGTCCAACCACTGTCAAATGTAAACACAGAGAGACTTTCCACTGTATAGTATTGCCACTGTAGAGTTCTGACACTGCACACCTCTGCCAGTGTGAAAAAGCTTTTCCACAGTGGAAATTCTGCCACTTTGGTCTCACCGTTATGAGGAGTCACCACTGTGAGTGTTTTCCATTGTGAATCTTTGCCATTGTAAGACTTCCCCTAGTTTGAATCTTCACCACTGTGAATTCATTCAATTTGGAGTCCTTGCAAGTGTGAGCCTTTTCCTTTGTGAGCCTTTATCATTGTAAGTCTTTGTCAATGAGAGTCCTTATTATTGTGAGCCTGACCACTGGGAGAATCCACCACTTAGAGACTGCGCCATTGTGAGGTGATACCACTATAAGGGTTTGGCCCTGTGAGATTGATCCCATTGATCCAATTTAGTGAACTACAACTGTGAGGTTTCTGATGAACATCTACTGCTGTGAGGCTCTGCCACTTTGAGATCATACTGAGATTACACTTTGATCTTTTAACTGGGTGACACCACCACCAACCAAACCTGTGGTTGCTTGCTCCTGCAACACTGTGCCCATGATACACTGAGACCATGCTACATCCTGTCACTCACATTCTGTGTCCCTGTGACATCCTGCAGTAACCCTGCCTGCGATTTCCTTGCATGCTATTCCACCCCTTTTGCACCCTGGCCCTCTGATACCCAGCCTATTCTGCATCCAGCCCCTACAATATGCAGCCTGTGTAATATCCAGTCAATGGATATGCAGCCCCTGCAGTAGTCACCCACTGCGACTTCCAAACCCTGCTATACTGAACCCCTCTAGTACACTTCCCTGCAGTATTTTCTTTCCCTACAATGTCCTGCTTGGCCACACCGAACCTATTGTTGATAAAAACTCTGTGACTGAACAACATGCAATTAAATCTGTTGAGATGCAGACAACCAAATTGGGAACATTAACACAATCAATATACATCAAATCCAGAGAAGGAACCAACAAGCAACGACACAAACTCTACCCAACTACAAAAAAACAAAAAAAAAAATGCCACGCACCAGTCCTTGCACACTAGAAAACTCTGTTAAAGAACACATTAGACAGAAGGCGACCAATCATCTCAATTAACTATGCTAAGGAACAAACGAATACCAAGAAACACTCCATTAAAAAGCTTTCGGGAAGAAAGATCTTTCACAAGAACATGATCAAAATCACGTTATCTTTTGCGCTACCTTTCAAAATACAACACACCTCAACAACCAGCCACTGATAATCAATATAATGACACAAGGAAGGATGATGAAAACATAAGTGACAAACCTGAGATGGATAGAAGAAATGCAACTGAACCAAGCGACTACAACACGCCATTCATCACTAAGAACTTGTGAAACAACAAGTTTCACCAACACAAACATACACACAACCCCAAAGAACACCTCCACCAAAATGCAACCTTCATGAACAATTCAATGATGAAATGAAACCAATGAAAATCTCCCATACAACTCTCGGACCAAAACCTAACGCAGAATCACAAGAAAATATCAACCTATGCCAAGCCGAATTACCAACGCCAACCCCAAAGGACAAACTAACCTCAGTGAACAAAAATATTCACTGCAATCTAGTCAGTGTAAGATTTATGTCAAATCACAGCACAAAGATATAACGTCCTGAGAAATGGTGGAATGAACATCCTATTCCTGACCAAAACCTAGCTAACTGAAGAATTTAAGGTAGTATCAACGCAAATCCCTACTCAACAACTTCAAACTGAAACAATCAGAGAAGGAAAATGAGGAGGAGGTCTCACCATTGAACACAAAGACCACCTAAAGATCAAACCAGCACCATTACTAAACCTCCTCCACCTAGCCATGGACCACCAAACCAACCTTTCATTCTACTCGTCTATAGACTGCCCACATACAACCCATCTTTCGCAGACAAATTTGTAGATGCCATAACTAACATCGCCAAAAAATATGACCAATTGATAATATTTGCAAACTTCAATATATGGTTTGAAGAAGAAAATATCAACTCAGCTAAATCACTAATAGCGCAACTAGCAGTAATCCAACTACAGCAAATTGTGAAGTTAGCAACCCACTACGCAGGGCAAACCCTCGATGTAATTTTCTGAAAATGCAACCTGGTCACAAATACACCCCCAATGCGCATTCTCTGGAGTGACCTGTGATCCACGCACTAACACAATACAACCTGATATTAAAAAAATGTCTACAGCCCATAAAAGAAATCCCTACTTTACTTATACTTGACTGTACTTTATTTAATTTGTGGTGCGCAAACTATTAACCCGTGGGCGTGAGGGCACAAACAAAGGCAGGCAGAAACATAGCACAGCAGTCCAGGTTAACTAGAGAGCAAACAGCCAGCAGATAGATACTATAAACACCATAAACCTCAAAACCAGACTAGAATACACAAAACCACCAAGTGGCTTCCTAGAAACCCTTCACTTAGATGAAAGGACTAAGACACTCCAAATATGGATCACAAAAACACCAGATGCTATCACACCGGAAAAGCAACACCCAGAAAGAGATGTTCAGTATCATCAGCATGGTAAAAAACCTGATAGTCTGCAATAACTCACCCACTACCTCCCAGAAAATGTGTGACAAACTTGCAAACCATTTCAAAGACAAAATTGTAAACATCCAGCAAGTCATCAAGAGTATGCCCAAGAACACAAATACCAATTCCAC
The DNA here is from genome assembly GCF_040938575.1 of Ambystoma mexicanum. NCBI lineage: Eukaryota > Metazoa > Chordata > Amphibia > Caudata > Ambystomatidae > Ambystoma > Ambystoma mexicanum. The sequence continues at coordinate 676,952,658 of NC_090922.1, read as the reverse complement.
TGCCCACTCAGCTCCATAATAAAATACAAGACTGAACTACATCTCAACAGTATCAAAAGAAATATTTAGCAACCTATTGTGTCAAAGCACCAAAGCAGGATTCCCAACAGACCTCTGGACATCTACAAGATCATCCTAACCCAAGAGATGCCTGCAGAAAACTTCCAGAATCTCATTAACCATTCTCTGGTAACAGGAGATATACCACAGAACTTCAAAGTGGCATATATTAAACTGCTCCTCAAAGATTCCTAGGGAAACACAGAAGACCTAACCAACAACCAATCTCAAACATCTCTTACCCAGCCAAACATCTAGAAATGTACATTTATGAACAAATCCTGGGACATGCAGAAAGCAATGAGTTATTTAACCAGGGACTAATATGTTCCAGATCCACGAGAGGAACAGTAACATCGTCTGGGGCGATCTTAAAACAAACGCTGACTCCAATATTACCTCAGCGTTAATACTACTAAACCTTTCAGCAGCCTTCGAAACAGTCTACCATAAACCTCTCATCAATAGAGTCCGTGAAATAGAAATTAATGACACTTCCTTGCAATGGGTAAACTCTTTAATAACATAGAGAACAGAAAAACCTGGCTAAGCCCCCTTCATGTCAGCACCACTCATACCAACCGGTGGGGTCCCACAAGGCTCAGCCCCCTCACCACTACTCTTCAACATCTACATGACCTCTCGAATCAACCTCATCAAAAGACTTGGACTCACCTGCTACAACTACAAAGATCATCTATATCATCAACACTACTGGAGAACAAGATCAAACACTCATCAACTGCCTCACATAAATAAAAGAATGGATGAGCAACAACAGCCTTTAACTCAACCCGACAAAACAGAAATCATGAACATGCACAACAATCCTTTGGACCAAAATCATATTCCATGGACTAGTGAAATGGGAAACCAACGAGAACCTTTGAAAGTAGTTAAAAATCTCAAACTATTAATGGACAACAACCCAGGGACGTCATTACACCAAAATGCCTGGGGTAGCGGAAGTGACATCACATGACTCTTGACCTCTGATAACATCACACACAGTGATGTCATTTGACCCCACCCTGAAGTGACATCACGGGAAGCGATGGAACACAACCTTTCACCCCACGACAAAACAGGAAGTGGCATCACATAACATTGTTTCTGAATACACTACAAAAAATATGGTTACGATATCACTGTAAAGTGATATACATTTCATACAAGAATGGATCATCAAATGTATCATTAATATCAGTGCGTAAAGGCCCATATTACCAAATCACTGTGAATGCAAGCAGACTTCCAAGGCCAAACGATAATGATGTGCTATTATATAGCACTTATGCTTAAGCGCTTAATATAGAACAAATATACATACAATATCACAAAACCTGTGTTGGTACTCATTTATCAACCTCAGCAGGTTGAAAGGCTGATTTGACCTTGCTGGGAGTCGAACCGGCAACCTTCAGATCACACACACATTTCAGCAGTCAGCGCTCAACCCATTGATCTATCTTACCAGCTATAGCCATCAGAAAACCAGCCACTCCAGAAACAAAGAACCACATGCTGCTGGCCACAACCCATGAACCTCAGTGTGGAAAAAAAACTTTATATTTTTAAATTTTTTTTTTAGGGGTAGCAAGGGAGACCACACGGGTCACAGTTACAACACCAGGCGACCCCTAAATGATGTCCATGCAACAACCTAACACTGCAAGCAGTAGTCAACAAAGTCATAAGAAATGCTTCTTCCACCTACACACAATCAAGCGGGTTCTACCTTTCCTCACCTTCCCACACAGAACACTCACTGTCATCTCCCTTGTCATGTCATGAATAGACTACACCAACAGCATCTACCTTAAAATGCAGTATTACCTCACCAAAAGACTACAGTGAATACAGAATGCATTGGCAAGTCTACTTTTCAGACTCAACAAGAGAAAGTACATCACACCAGCATTGAGAACCCTACATTGGCTAACAGTCAAAAAAGGGATTTACTTCAAAACTCTTTGAATAGCACATAGAACAATACACGGCCAAGGAGTGGAATTCAGCAAGGACTAAAACTCCATCTACAAATCGAAATGAACCCTGAGATCCAGCAATGACATTCACCCTGAAGCAAAGCAATACTCAAAACTGAAATATTTTGAATCAGTGTTTTCTTGCACCTCAGTAAAACTTTGGAACCCCCACCCAAGGACTTACGAACAATGGAAGAACACCTAAACCTCTCTTTAACGCACACACCTAGACAGAAAGCACAACTGAGAAAAAAAAACATGAAAATAGGAAAGGCACCACAAACCATTGTAAAACCAAAATGAACTGAAGTAGCCCAACAAAAGAAAACCATAATATTGACAAACTGCAAAATAAGATATTCAGTTTAACAAACAATGCAAGTTGCAAGAAGGCACAGACCTCCCTCACCACTAACCCTAACAAAAACCAGACATTTTCCTGCAACTTTTTATTTGTATTTTTATTGTACTTTATATAGCGCCTTTTTCCAAAGCACTTTACATAAGAAAATCAAAGGTACATAAAATCAGTAATTCAAATCAACATTTGGATACTGCCAGTAACAATCAATCAGTAAACTGAAGCAGGTGAGTTTTTAGGGCAGAGCAGAACGAGGCGTAAGAAGGGATAGAGCAGAGAGACATAGTGAGCAAGTTCCAATCAAGAGGAGCAAGAAGCTGAAATTAACGAAAGCAGGATTGGGGCGCAAAGGGGATGGGGAACATTCAGCCTGAAGAGAACAGAGAGAGTGAGAAGGATTATAAAATGAAAGGAGAGATGCAAGAGAGTCAGGGCAAGTCTGTAAAGAGATTTAAAAACTAGACAAAGAAAATTACATTTAAGCTGGGAATAGAATGACAGCCAGCCGAGTGAGGCAAGAGAGGAAGAGATTGAGTCTGGATAAGAAAGAAGACAGAGTGAACGAATAGAAGAATGATACATTTATTTAAGAGGAGCGAGACGTGAACAGGGAAGACCAAAGAACATAACAGAACAGTAAAATAGTCGAGAGAAGATTAACAATGAGATTAAAAGTTTTATAGCGTGGAAAGAAAGAAAAGGGCAGACTCTACGAATATTATAGAGATGAAATCGACAGTAGCGAGATGTGAGAGAGATATGATGAGCAAAAGAAAGATTGGGGTCAAAATAGAGACCAGGATTATGAGCAGTAGGAGAGATAGACAGACTGGAGGGAGGAAAAGAAATAGAAGGAGGAGGAGACTGCGGTAGGAGAGTATTAGCAGGAAAGAATAAGACTTTAGTCTTTCCGGCATTTAAAGTAAGAAAATGGGAGATCATCCAGGATTTGATAGAGAGAGACATGTTGAGATGTGATGAATATCAGGCATGAAAGACGAAAAAGATATAAAAAGCTGAGTATCACCAGCATAGAAGTGGTGCAATAGTCCGAAAGAAGAAATTATAGGCACAAGAAGCGAAGTGTATAGGGAGAATAGAAAAGGAACCAGGACTGACCCTTGGGGAACACCATGATGAAAGGGGGAAAAGATGGAGAAGTGTTGCCACCCCAGGAGACAGAAAAAGTATGATTAGATAATTAAGAAGAAAACCATTATAGAACAGAACCACAAAGACCAAATGAGGAACGAGAATCCAGAAGCAGAGAGTGATCCACAGTGTCAAAAGCGGAAGATAGATCAAGAAGAATGAGAACAAAGGAGTGTTTAGAGTAACGAGCTGTAAGAAGAGAGTTGAGCACACAGGTCAGGGCTGTTTCAGTAGAGTGACAGGGACGAAAACCAGACTGAGTAGGGGGAAGAAGAGATAGACCAGACACGAACAAGGACATTTGTGAATAAACAAGCCGCTCAAGAAGCTTGGATAGAAAAGGTAAAAGAGATATAGGATGAAAGTTTGAAACAAGAAGGGGATTAGCTGTGGGTTTATTTGAAATAGGAATAATGACTGCATGTTTGAAAGCAGAGGGAAAGGTACATGCAGAGAGAGAGAGATGTTAAAGAAGGATGCAAGAAAGGGTGCCAAGAGCGGATACATTTTGGGAATGAGCAGAGACGGAATGGAGTCAGTAGGGGCAGCAGTGGGGTGAACTTTGGTCAGCAGAAGAGCCACTTCAGAGTCAGAAACGGGAGCAAAGTTAGAAACCGTGTTGGAAGGTGTAGGGAAAAGATAAAGGAGAAGAATTATAGGAGGGTGACGATAGAATGTCCTGGTGTAGGGAGTAAACTTTAGAAGAGAAGAAGTTGACGAAATCAGATGCTGATAGAGATAAATTAATAGAGGGATCAGATGTGGGAGGAGAAAGAAGCCAATTTAAAGTTTGAAAAAGAAGCCGAGGGTGAGTAGATTGACTAAGGAGAAGATCAGAGAAATAGGTGCGTTTAGCAGAGTTAATACAGTTAACATAAAGAGCGTGATAAGAAAAATAAGTAGCTTGATTGCTGGGAGATTGGAATTTGCACCAGCACCTTTCAAGGCAATGTAGAAGACGGCGCATAGAACAGAGATGAGAAGAGAGCCAGGGTTGGGCAGGTTTGTGGGTAGGCTGAAAGGAAGAAAGAGGATAGAGTTGATCAAGCCTGGAAACAAGGGATGAGGAAAGGGTGGACGTAGCTTCGTCCACAGAGAGAGTAGAGAAATCTGTAAGAGATGGAAGAGAGTTTATGCAGGTATAGTAGAAAAGTGAGGAATTAAAGTTGCGTAAGTCACGCCTAAAGAATATTTTAGGAGAAGAGAAACCAAGGATACTAAGAGGGGTAAGTGGGGGAAGAGATACAGAAAGTAGAGAGTGGTCAGATAGGCAGGTAAAGCAGATAGAGAAGAAACAGTGACTAATGAGGTAAGAAACAAGTCGAGAGTAGAACCAGAGGTGTGAGTGAGAGGAGTAGGAAATGGTGAAAGTATATGTGAGTCAAGTATCGAGAGGAAGGGAGAAGGTATGTGACTAGAAGAAAAATAGAGATAAAAGTCTTCAAGTAAATCAAGTGGAGTAGGACTAGGTAGAATATGTCCAAGAAGGCGATCCATGTCCTCGCAAAATGACCTAAGTGGGCCAGGTGGGCGGTAGACAATAAGAAAAGAAATAGCATGGGGAGCAGTGAAAATCTTATAAATAAACTGAAATGAGTAATAGTCTGGTGTAGACCAACACCGCCACTGTGATCATTGGCTCGAGGAACATGGGAAAAAGAGGACAGAGAAGAGGTAAGAGAAGCACCTACAGTAGTATTATATGGGAGAATCCAGGTTTTGGGTATGCAGAAGAAATGAAAATGCAAGCGTAGAAGAAAAGGTCCAATACTGATGTCATCTTATTGCAGAGCCACCTCATATTCCATAGCGCAAGGTCGATGGCAGTGGAGGTGTCGGTAAGTTGTGGGTAGATGAGATTAGTATATGTAGATGAGTCCGTAGAGCGATAGTTTGATTGGGAGTTATCAGGAGATGAACAATGATGTATTGATACAGTCATGAGGGAAATGAACAGTATCTCAGTGATGGTCTGAACAGCAGATAATGGTTTCGGGAAAGTGCTGGGAAGAGCAGGCAGGTGGTGCGTGACATACCTATAAGGTAATTAGCTGCTGAACCACCGGGGACAGCTGCAGACAGCAGGGGTCAGTGACTTGACCTGACTTCACCATTGCTCCACCAGGGCGGCGGGTCTTGTAGCATGCAAGCGGGATGAAACTTAGGCTGGGGGCATGTCTAGCAAGATGCTGAGTGTCGCTAGGCAACCACACATGCCAAACAGCAGATGATCACAAGTCTCAAGGGCTTTGCAGACGCCGTAAATCCAGATGGTATGGATCCTCACAATGACAGGGCATAATCACTAACGCTCCAAGCAGAGCAGGATATCAAGGCACACGCATTGGCTGCAGACAGCAGGAGTCAGTGACTTGGCCGAACTTTGCTGTGGCTTCAACAGGGGGGGTGGGTCTTGTAGCACACACATGGGATGAAACTGAGGCTGGGGGTGTGCCTAGCAAATTGCCGGGTATCGCTAGGCAACCACACACGCCAAACAGCAGATGATCACAAATCTCAAGGGCCTCGCAGATGCCGTAAATCCAGATGGTATGAATCCTCACAATGACAGGGCACAGTCAGTAATGCTCCAAGCAGAGCAGGATGTCAAGGCACACGCAGCCGCTGCAGACAGCAGGGGTCAGTGACTTGGCCTGACTTCACTTGCCAACTGCCAAATACAACACACACATACATTTATCAGAGCACAAACCAGAAATGACACAGAAAACAGCACCCCCCCTCTGTAATCTCACTCAACCCAACAGACTAAACCTCCAGCACCAGGCCACAGACACACAACACAATGCCATATAGACTCACACAAAACAACAGCACCTAACCCATATCATCTAGAAGCAAACCCAACACACAGTGACCTTTTTTTCTGAACTGAAGGTAACAACAGGACCAGCAAAATGTTATTTTGCTCTATCCTTCTACCTCCCACTAACTTACCCTCCCCGACCCTCTTTCCTTTTCACATCTCCCTGAGCACCTGTATACCATGGAAATGGTAGTGGTGTGCAGTATGAAGCTCAATAACATAACATAACATTATCCTATTGGCCTAAAGGCCAGTCCGAGCCTGCATCCTCTTACTTAAGTCGCAGTTGGTATTAACGATCTCCTGGCTAGTGAATGACTGCCCACACCTGTTTCAGCTTAGCCCAGATATGAGGACAATCATCTTTCTTTTGCTAACAGAAGGAGAAATCAGCCACTGGACTAACTACAAGAAAGATCCCTTGGGCCAGTCCAGAGCAAATGTGTACTCTTGCTACAATTATTTAGATGTGTGGGCCTCAAGGTTGGTTTTCCCTTCCCTCCCTCACAGCATTAAAACATTACAACCCTCAGATACTTGCATTTTACTTACTGGTGCAGCAATCGTTCCATGTCAATTCTTGTGACATATCCTAATGCACACACAGGGAGAGAGTGGTAGAAAGACTTGGAGAGAGGCAAAAAGAACAAATAATGCAGTGCTTTTGATAAGCTATCCTCATAATGCTCACTGTGTTAGTAATATACCAGAGACATGAACAACCAATATTGATGTACAAAATAAACCATATTATTTACAGTCACAAAGTCCATCAGTTTCTTATCACTAAATTAACATAATGCACAAACACATTTATTGCCATTTTCAATGGTGCAATAACAGCAGCTCCAATATCTACATGAGATGAGTTTCAGGTCACTTATCTTTAACTAAAACAACTGCTATCATCAATTCACCTTCTGAATACTAACGCACTTCCCATATGTTCTCTACGGAAAGGTATATCACTTTCTGAGAGTAGTCAAACCTATTTCTATTACTTCTAAAACAAACCAAGATGCTTTATTCAATCAAACAATATTATGCATATAAATATTTGAAACAATGCCACAGGATCAGAATTTCACACTGTTCTGGCATGCAAAACTCAATGCATTTCAAAGAATACATCATCTATGGCATTTAGGTGGCACTCAGAGCCCACATCCCCCTACATCCCTTGTATGGCTTTGGCCGCCCAGGTCTGTGGGCTGAAGGCCTATTTATTATGTTTCCCACTTGGAATTCCCCACTTACCAAAAACGCTCCCACTCTCAGACGAATCCCACAGCTTCTAGCTTCTGAATAGGAAGTACTTCCCATTCTCATTAGGATAATGGTAAACAATATTGATGGTAACAACCCTAGGATTTCTTCTTTTTTATCAGTAGAATCCTTAAGCTGAATTATCAGTACTGGCTCTGTCAGGATTTATCTATATAACATGACATGGCTGTCTCTACCCAAGGTCTCAACGTCACAACGTGCTTTTTCTTAGCTCCCAAGCTAATTGCTGTACATTTTGCGAAATAGCAAATTATGTGGCTCTGGTTCAACTGCCTTCACATTATAACTATAGGTTTGCATAGTGATACATGTACTGGACTGCTCAATCTAACTACACTGCATATGTAAGCATGCATGCATATATGATATGATTTGGTCAAGCTTCTTAGCGCCTTGCTATGCTGAATGATTACATAAATGAATAAATGAATTAATGAATTTTAACTCAAAAACACACTTCTCTTTGTGTCTGAGATATTACTACTAAAACTCCATTGCTATATAGCGGCTTTTCACTACAAAGCTAATATGGCCTCTAAGAGCCTTTTTGAGCAGTAAACTGCATTGAGTTTACTGTTGCAGTGCTAAGCACTACAGTTGTAAGTTTAAGTATCACATTGTGTACTGCCCTTAAACATGTATCACAATACTATCTTTGATAACTATACCTTAAACATAACATAACATATCCTCACAGGATATAATATAGGAATCAATTTGCTTATCTGATTCAAGGTACTATATTATATCTGGCATTTTAAAGCTAATTCTAAAATAGTTCTTCTGTTATGAGGAGACATTCTGACATGAGATGATGTCTTACCTATTCAACTTACCCCTGAACTGGGCAGAATGGGAAAGACCCCATGACACGAGAACCACTGGGTCTCCTTTAAGAAAGCATATGGCTTTGCATTATAACATGGGGCGGGGGGGGGCAAAGCAGCCAGTTGGCATAAACAAAGGTGTTGGTCCCTCTCTATGAGCTATTTGTAAAGGAAATAAAAGTAAAATATATTTTATAACACTAACACAGCTCAATACCAGTTTGAGGATTCCCATGCCAAAGAGGGAACTCGAAACTGTAACCTTGCCATTTTCTAATCTTAGGGGTCTACTTTCAGAAAGCATAGCTTTTTGATTGTTTTATGTGGGGGTCTCTCTCTCTGAGTCATGTGTAACAATGTTTATCTCTATCTATGAAAGGTGCAGCTCAATCAACCAGATTGAGTATTTAGTGCCAATGAAGGGAGTTGTCATTATTAAACCCATATGCATTATTCATCTGGGAAAAATAAATGCATTTTGGTATAAATAAAGGTGCTAGTCTCTCTCTCTCTCTCTCTCTCTCTCTCTCTCTCTCTCTCTCTCTCTCAGCCATTTGTAATGTAAATAAAGAGAAAACATTATTTTCATAACATTAAATAAATGTTAATTAAAATATTTACCAATTTCCTCCCAACCCACAGATCAACTGGGCAGTTTGCCTGCACCCTTACCATTGGTAAACCAACACAAGCTATAGGGTCTCCATTCAGAAAGTATATCTTTTTGCATTAAAACAAATCTGTGCAAAGGTGTAATTGTCTGAGTCATTTGTAATGGAAATAAGGTTAAAACTAAATGTGTATGGCAGTAAAACATGGTAACAATTAAAAGCTTTACCTATTTCCTCACAGCACACTGGTCAGCCCACCAGTTTGGTTATGTTTATATCCACAAGGGGACTTGAATCTGCAACCCTGCCACCCATAAACTTACACTGTAACCTCTTGGCCATTGGGTCTCACTTCTGAAATCTTAGCTTTTTGCATTATGACATGGTGGCCAAAAAACAAAAGTGTAATGGATGAAGCTGCGTCTGGGATCCTGCAATACTGGTTTAGATAAAGTTGCTCTTCTCTCTCTCCGAGTCATTAATAATGGATGTACAGTTAAAGCAATATTTTTATAACAGTACAAATATTTAAAGTGTTCACTTAATTCCTTCCAATGCACAGCTCAGCTACCAGTTTGAGTATTTTCATTCTAATTAGGAGACTTGTACTTGCAATATTGTGACTGGTAAATACATGCTGTAACCTCTGAGCTACCGGTTCTCCCTTAAAATCGAAAGCATCATTTTCTGCATCATAACCTAGCTGTCAAAGGTGTACTCGATTAAATGGTATCTGGGAACTAGCAGTGCCTGTTGGTTTAAACAACTGTTCTGGTCTCTCTCTCTCGCTCTCTGAGTCATTTGTAATGGAAATAAAGATCAAACATCATTTTTGTAGCAGTAACATTTTACCCCCCTCACCCCTCCATGGCCGAAACACTCCTGTGTCGATCTCCTGAGGCACAACTGTATAAACCTCTTTTGTGTATGTTCTGTAGATAGTGTTGTGCACATTTTGTGTTAATCACGCCCTGGACCATTTTCCGTCCTGGGTGCACTTTGTTCAACTGTAGGTTTACCCTACTGTCATGTGTGACTGTGCCCTTTTGTGGAGCTTTTACCTCAACATTATAGAGGTTGATACTTACCTGTATTTACACTGTATATAATCACACCTGTCCGTTGTCACTTTCGTGCTTATCGAAAGTTTTGTAAAATAATCAAGAATTTGTCTTAAAAAAAACCTTGTGTTTTGAAATAAATGTATATGTTCAGAACCACCCAGCTGCTTGTAGGATCTCTCATCCTGATTTTTTGATATGTAGACGTGTACCCACCTGGGTATATCAGGACCCCGCCAGGCGCCCTAAAATGTACTTGCCATACTATGTGGACTCATTGAGAGCCGCTGAACCCAGTCACAATCTCCCAAGAACAGGCCTTGACTGCTCTGCATTGCCTCTTTGATTGTGTTTTGGCTTTCCGCTCCAAGTTCAATGTTCACCATTAGCTATTTTGGCCCCCTAAAATCTGTTCACCAGGCCAGATTCTCAAAATCCCTCTTAACAGGTGTAATGAATGAAGATGCACCTGGGAACTACCAATGCCCGTTGGGATAAACAAAGGTGCTTGTCCCTCTCTCTGAGCCATTTGTAATTTAAATAAAGAGGGAACAATATTTTTTTAACAATACCTATTTCCTCAAAACGAACAGCTCAAAATACCATTTTGAGTATTTCTATAACGGCATGGATGGAAACTTGAGCCTGCAGCCTTTACATTGTAAAAGGCATGCTCTAAGCTCTGGGCCAAGTGGTCACCCTTGCAAAAATGATAGCTTTTTGCATTATGACATGGAGCCAATGGTGGAATGGATAAAGATGCATTCGGGAAGGTGTAATATTGGTTAGGATGAACAAAGGTGCTGCTCTCCCTCTCTCTCTTTGAGCAATTTGTAATGGAGATAAAGATAAACAATATTTAGAGCAGTAAAAAAAACATGTTTACCTATGTCCTTCACTGCACACATGCCCAAATCAGTTTAGGCCTTCTGCACTTACCCTTGCACTTGCCACTTGCTGGCCGTCACTTACTTACTGTTTTATCTATTCCCATGTACTGCACTGTCCCTGTCCCCTTCTCATGCACTTGCACGATCTGAATGACACCTGTCCTAGTAGGATCGTTGTCCATCCTCCCTTTGTTCCCCTCCCTTGCCTCGTCGCGCCTTCAATTTGTATAGGCGCGTCATAAATGCCATATCATATCATATCCATGCCAATGTGGTGACCTGCATTGGAAACCCTGTGCTCTAATCTCTGATCCACTGGGTAACCTGCCAAAAAGCATAAATGTTGCACTATGACATGCGGATCAAAAATGTAATGAATGAAGGTTCACCTGGGAACTAGCAATGAAAATTGGGATAAGCAAAGGTGTTGGTCTGTCACTCTCTCCCTCTGAGCCTTATGTAACGAAAATAAAGACAAAACAATATTTAGACCAGTACACAAAATGTTAAAAATAAAATGTTTACATATTTTCTCCCAACACAAAGTTCAAACTATCAGTTTGAACATGTTGGCGTCAATGAGAGGACTTAAGCCTGCAACCTTGCCACTGGTATACCTACTATGTAACCCCCAAGTCAATGGGTCTCTCTGCACAAATGCAATATGACATGGAGGTCAAATTGTAATGGATAGAGATGAATTTGGGAACTAGCAATGCTGGTTAACTAAACAAAGGTGCTGGTCTCTCTCCCTGAGCATTTGTAATGGAGCTAAAGATAAAAGCACACATTTCTAACAGTAAAGTGCACAGGAAGTGCTGTTTTGCTGGGTTACACTGTTGGTCACACTGAGGGAGATACTGCTGCTGTTGGCAAGACACTGCAATATCAGAGGCGGAGCATGAGCGACTGTGTGGTTGGCCCCTCCCACCTCAACTACAAAATAGACGAGCACCCAGGAGTGCACAGGAAGTGCTGTTTGCTGGGTTACACTGTTGGTCACGCTGTTGGAGACGTTACTGCTGTTTGAGAGACACTGATATCAGAGGCAGAGCACGAAAGATGTGTTTGTTCCCCAGTATTGGATACTACTATAGACTATAACACTGTAACACGTAGATATTGGACTTTAAGAGTGGACTGTAAGATTTCTTACACCTCTTATCCTGTTTACCTTGTCAATAGGTTGGCTGCTCGCACCTCAACTACAAAATAGCCGGTGTGCACACCTGCGTGCACACATCCAGAAGTGCACAGGAAGTTCTGTTATGCTGTTCTGGTACTGTGGTGGTGTGAGGATGTGAGATAGAGCCTATGCTGGTATCGTTCACAATCTCTACTCTCTCTATGATGGGAATGTAATCAGAGTCGTTTCTCTGCCTGAGATGCGTTGGGACTGGTTGACAAACACTTAATGGGAGTGGGAGCAGTCTGTTAAGCAGTTCATGAAGTCGATTTTAAGTATATTTTTATGATACACCAGATCCCCCTGACGAGGGAACTGCACATGTATAACTAAAAATATAACTAAAAGTATCTTTAGTAGTAGATATGGTGGTGGGAGTGGGAGCAGGAGTGCGAAAAAAGTTGCAGTAATGACAAATTACTACTCAAAGAAGAGACCTCCAAAAAGGGAAAAAATGTCATTGAGACCATAGAGGTAATAGATGATACAGTTGAGTCAGGCGTGTGCAAGCCTATCGAACTCACTGATAAAGTGGCTGCGGCACAAGAGTTATCATGTCAACTCAATGAGCTATTACCATGTCTGGCCACTAAATTAATAGAATCTGTATTTAGTACAACTATAGTCACCAAGAATAGCGAGGCCCACCAAGGTCAACAAATTAACACATGTCCACATACCCAAGTAACTGACCCCCTGCTGAGAGAATTATTTCACCTACGTCTATCCTACCTAGCATTAGCTCACCCCTGATTAGTTATTCAGACAAAGCAAACATGAGCATATCTAGGACTGACACCGGAGATACCACAGAGAAAACATCCTTGACCGATAGGTTGACCGAACAAATATACAACGTCAGCAAATAAAGTCACATGTGATTATGAGTCTGCAGAAGTTCAATAGAAATCCCTGTCGGTGCACAGAAGCAGAATAGATAGTGATTACTAAATGTACTTGCCTAATGCAGTAGAAGATGTAGTGGAAGAAACATGTAACACAGAACACAACACATCCACATCTAACGTGACCGCCATCCAGTGGAAAACGAGTAGCCAAGTACAAAGTGTAGAGAAGTTAATAATTGAAGAAAGAAGCTTCACATCCAAGAAATTATAACTACACAGGAGAAAGATATAGACAAACTAGATGATTTCAACATCAGCACCATGAGTATATCATCCTCAGCGATGTTTGAAATAGTTGAAATTCTGTTGTGTAGCTTAAATATAAAAAGTGAAAGAATTGAAAAAAACTTGACGTCTAATCGTGACTATTTCACAAGAGTATTATTCGCACCAGAATGGTGTGTAAAGATAACACTACAAACACAGAAGAGTCTGGTCAAGAAATGCAAGTCGAGATAGACATAGAAGACTTACAGGATTCAGAAATGCAAGTAGAAGTCAAAGCAATCTAAAAAATGTCAAAATGACTATTGAACCCATAATAGTAGCAGCCCCAAGATGTACCTGTTCATATTGGTAGTGGTCTTCCACACAAGAGGCTGCTGACACATACGACTGAATCTATCGTACTTCCTAAGGAAGCGACAATAGTATCTCAATATGATGAAGAGCAGGACAAAGAGGGATACTGGCAATGGCTACCTAAAGTTTTTAAGGCCCACTTTGCTGAAATATCTTGATGACAATAGTGTATTGTGTTCTTGGAACACAAGAGGTTTTGCCCACCTATAAGCTAAGGGTGGGTTCGTAGCATTGACTTGTTTAAAATAGTGGCACTACAAGAGACATGGATGTTTGAACCCTATGAGATAGATGGTCGAAGTACACTTCACACATTAGCCACCACGGGCCCAATGGGAAGAACATGTGGTGGTTTATTTGTGACAGTGCACCATCTTTGTCACCTCTCTTCGATGACATCAGCACCCATGATACAAGCTGTAACAATCAACTGTAACTTACAGAAACATGATATCATCCTGCCAGTTAATGTTTAGGACCCACCCAACACTGCGGCAACTAAACCTAATATAGCAACCGTGAGAAGCATCCTCCAATTGTCTAATTGTGACATGCCAGTGTTTGTCCTGGGTGATTTTAAGCCAGAATAAGTGCTCGAAGCGAATGTCTGTTAAACCCAAAGCAAATCTGGGCCCTCAAACACAGTAGAAACCAATAGACAAGGCAGGAACTCGCTTGAGCTGTTCAACACCTTTAATTTCTCCATGCTCAATGGAAATTGTGACGGTGATCCAATAAAGGCATATACGCGAATAAGTGGAAAAAGTCCCTCAGCGATTGACTACGTCTTTGTCAACAAAGCAGGAATGAGCATTGTGAAATACATGGCTATACTGCACTGTGAAGAAAGTGATAATTACCCACTGTGTCGGGGGGAAATTCTGCTGGGGTCGGCCGGGCCGTCCGCAGACCTCCGGGCAGGGAGGCCCCAACTCCTCCCGTATATCCCAAAAGAGATAGAGTATGAGACACACGCAAGAAGCAAGGTGACTCTGCTGTTTATTAGACAAAACGGCAGGGATGGGTCAAGGAGCGTACGCGTCCATCCTGACACACACACAATCGTGGGGCTCGCAGGCCCTTTTTACCTTAGTATGACGCGCTACTTGCGTCACCTTACAAAGTTTAACAAAAAACCTACTTCCACTCTGGATTGGTTACTCGAGTGATAGGGTTAGTATAGCATACATATAGAGAACGGTGTTAGTGGTTGAGGGTTAGTCAGGTGATATACTTGGGCTGTCCCTTCAATTTGATACATGAAAATTGTTACATGAAGACCTCTGAGGATTGGTCAATGTTAATGGCGTCAGTGATAAGAGCCCCATGTTATGATTGGTCCGCTCGCGAGCCTCCCAATCTGGGACTATCGCTGTTCCCAGCTCGCGGTGCACCTGTAATTTGCAACAATGTTTTACTATAGGTAGGTGTAAACAATGTGAGGATTTATTCATATGTTGGGAGGTCGACTACTCCCACTGCTGCAGATGTCCAATGAGTCTTTTAATTGTATCTGCCTGTGTCTTGAAACGTGGGATTCAGGCGTCTCCTTCCTCCTGGGCTTGGCATTCTGTCAGGTTTGGCTTTGTCACGTGAGGTGGGACCGTGTTTGAGGCAGAATTCAGCACAATTAATATTGTTTTTCCCACTGTGTGTCTGGTTTATCTTGCAGGTGCGACCTTGGCGTTGGCTTGCGGCGTGCGAGATCGCAACATCGTGCCCTTGGCGGTGTGCTTTCGCCGGGCTCATTCTGCAGGGTCAGCAACCGAGCTCTTGCTCATTCAATGTTCATGGAAGCTTTTGCTTGCGGCCTACTTGGGCCTAGTGCATAGGTGGAACCGTTTGATGCAGAGCGCTTTAGGTTACGGTATCATATTGCCCTATCATCAGTATTGTGTCTTCATTATATTCTTCATTATGGTATATGGTTCTTAGAAGAAGCGTGAGCAAGCCTTTTTAGATAAGTTCATGATGCGTCTTGCGTTTCTGCATTTTGAGAGCCTATGTGGAAAATAATAAAGATGCACGTCCGTGAGTATGTCTGTCGCCTACGTCATAGCACTGAGTATATTCTTCGTGTGGATTGGTGTGGGAGTGTCCGGTGTGCATGTTTGCACAGGTGTGCTGACCATTGGCTAGGTCGTCATGGCATCTCTAACGACGTGTTGATTTAGTGCTGGATGGTTCAGTCGAGTCCATCCATGCCACAGGTGTCGGCATGTGCAGGGCAGGCTGGTGGGCACATCCGTATGTTCCTGTACCAGGGTATTTGGTCGTCCGGTAGATGGGCAAACTCCTCTCGTGGCGGGTGTCTGGGCCGTGATCCTCTAGGCCAAGCGCGAGAGGGGAAGGGCGGGAGCCTGTTCTTCCATTCTCCCACTTCAGTCCCCCCTCTGGTCGACTTGTCGACCACAAACATATCCTTTTCTTTATCTCCTCTTACTCTCCATATTTTAGTTATTCCTCCCAAATGTCCATAGTGGTTAACATGGTCTTCAAATGACCAATACATATATTCACAGGTTCCTCCAGGAGTGCAGTATACCCATTTCCCTATGTAGCTCTTTGGGTTCATTGGGTTTTCGAGCTTTACAGATGGTGGGTCCAGGTGGTTGGTGATGATTTGTTTGCGCAACTTCTCTCTCTCTTTTATTATCGTGCCTCTGTGTTTGCCGTCATCTGTTGGCATCAAGAGGTGCATACCAACCATTTCGATCATCTCGTCTGTGGTGCGTGCCTTCCGGGCCTTCCAAAATCTTATTATGATCAGTGTAGCTCCAGCCAAAATAGTACATCCAACTATAATCTTCAGTCCACCTGACAGCCAAGATGGCATCCATGACCATAATATTGAAAACCAGCTCTCATCCTCTTTCACACCTTTACTTTCATCCATCATTTTTGAGTGCATCTGGGTCAATTGTAAAACTGCTTCTGTCAGTGTACCATTGTCAGCATCGTTGGCAGGGATGAATGTGCAGCATGATTGTCCTATCTTAGCGCAAACTCCTCCTTCCATTGCTGTGAGGAGGTCCAGTACATATCTGTTCTGAAGCGCTACCATCCTCAAAGCTCGCAGTTCCTCTTTCATTGCGTTGAATCCATTCACTGTAGAGTTAATTGTCATCATTAGTTCCCACCTAATTATCTGGAGCCATTTTGCGTTTGCGTAAGCCTGTAGTCCCAGATGTATTATTGAGGAGAAGAACATTGCTGCTCTGCTGAATAGTCTGTGTTCTGGCGGAATTGAAGTGAGTGCTGTTTCCGACCTTCCCCACAGGTAATTCCCTGTCAGAGGTTCTCCTTGTCTTTTCTTTCTATTCAGGACAGTATTATTGCCGTTGGCTTTGTTCTCTGGCCCCTTCTGAGGTTGTACAGATCTCTTCTTCCTTTTGTTCCCTTCATCCATTTTGGGGAAGTTCACCATATTGACATGTTTCTGGGGTACCACTAGTGATGGTACATTAACGTGTACTATTGTGCATACACCATTCCACAGAGGGGGCAGTGTGTGGTATGCCTTGTCTCCACAGGCCCAGTAATGGTCCATTACTACTGCTGTTCCTGCTCCCCCCTCAGGTAACTCCATCACGCTTTCACAGTTGGTGTTGTATCCTACGTCCACTTCTCCTTTATGTTGGTAGCATACCTTAGGCGCAGTTAGGGGCAGTATTGTTATTGGGTCTTCATCCTTTTCCATCCACGTGAGCATGGGTACGTACTTGACCCAAGTCATCCAACGTCTATGGTTGTGTCCATCAATAGTTGAAATATTTTCTCTTGTTACCATGTTGCTGCCAACCACTCCTATGTCCCATGTGTTGTTCATGTACACCTTCCCTGTTATTATCACCAGTGGTCTTTCCCAACATCCATTTTTACCAGGGACTTCAGTGGCGTACCAATCACATGGTAGGTACTGCAGTGTTACTTTATTTGTTTCTCCTTTTTCAGGACCACTTGTTATGTATTTGAATCCTTCAGCATGTAAACTGCTCTTGTGGTAACTCAAATAAGTCTTGAGGAAGTTGTTTTCATATGGATATGTATCTCGTGTTTTCCACACCAGATGCACCACTGTCCCTTGAAATCTTCCTTTCGTCTGGAACAGTGCCAGGTATATTATACATCGTGCTATTCTTTCATCTATCTCCGTGGCAACAAATGTTCGAGAAGCGCTCATGGCATATGGAATCAATGAGCAAACGTAGCAGCTGTCTTCTGTTGTCTGTTTACCTATGTGGGTCATGTGTTGGTACCATATGTTGTTTGAGATGTGTGCTGAATCTTGTATGTAGTTGTCAATACCTTTATTATCTGAGTATGTGCTGCGTTTAACTCTATTTTTCTTGTGTGGGATTTTACTAGTACCACCTGACGTAACACCTGTTGCAGCTGGGGGTGCTTTAGGTTTGGGTACAGCAATAATATCAATAGCATAGCTGTACTACCATACAGAGGCAGCCAAGAACCCGGTGATCATTAAAATCCCTATCAATTATATTACAGATGCTAATTTCACCGGCATTTTGCTCTTACCTTGCTGCAGTCCGGCAGCTTATTCTTGCGACGTTACAGTTGCCGGCCTGAAAATTCTTAATATGCTTGTTATTGGTGTTAGTTGTCGTTTTTTTAAGCTCTCCCTATCAAGTAGTCATTCAGTGCCCAGGCGAAGAGCTGTTCCCATGCCAATCTAAGCGATCTATCTCTTAGGGCAGGCAAGTATGGTTGGAGGTAGGGCATTGAGTGTTCTATGGCCAAGAGGAATGCTGTGTAGTAGACACGTACCCTCCTTCTTTTCAGGTACGTTGGCCGTTTTATTTCATATACAAATTGGTGTGACAATTCTTCCAGGTAATTATCGTCTGAGGGTACCATCTACTCCTGGGCAGTGAATTGGTTAGTTATCTACTTTCTTAACAGTACAATAATACGCTGTACCTGCATGTGCGAGAGAAAAGAAAGAGAACATTCAGGTGTTTACATGTGTATATGTGCAAAACAATGTCCTTCAGTTCAGTTATTACTACAGTGGGTAGGGGGTCAATGGGCAGAGGGTTTGGGGCTCGACTGGCGGAAGTCTCTTTACCCTTTGATCGTGTAACCATGGGGTGGGCGGTATGGGGATCACCCCTTTCTTTTCTAGTAGTTGTCTCTGGGGAATCTGGGGGGTGGCAGGGTATGGGGACACTTAGGCCGTTAGTTGCGGTAGAAGTCTCTTCCTCCGTTGGTGACGCTGCTGTTGTTCTTTCAGTGGCCCTGTC
Source organism: Ambystoma mexicanum (assembly GCF_040938575.1). Classification (NCBI taxonomy): domain Eukaryota; kingdom Metazoa; phylum Chordata; class Amphibia; order Caudata; family Ambystomatidae; genus Ambystoma; species Ambystoma mexicanum. The sequence continues at coordinate 676,933,654 of NC_090922.1, read as the reverse complement.
GGTGGCGCTGGGGCGGATCTGGAGTTTGTAGATCTTTACGTCATGTAGGTGGTTCCAGGCACGTTTGTCCTGTAGCTTTACTGCTCTCGTTGATACCTCCTCTACCAGATGGGGGCCAGTGAAGCGTGGACTGTTCCACTTCCTGTTGAAATTGCGAAGTAGTACGTGGTCACCTTTAGCAACCTTGCACAGTCTTTCCTTTTCCAATTCTTTATCCGCGCCTTCTTGTTGATCGCTGTTAGACCCGCCCCGCGTGCGCTCGAGCTGATGAGACACAAACACTACACTAGTAATCAGAGAAGACACATATTGGTACATTTCATCACCAAGGACATCTGCAGTACTCTCGTGGTCAGTAAATGCTCTTGATGTTGGGGTTAGGGGAAGGCGCATTTGACGTCCGGTAACCACCTCGTGAGGGGTGAGGTGGTGGTCGGAACCTGGTCTATTCCTTAGCTCAAATAGGGCTAATGGAAGGCAATACAACCAACTCTTCTTTGTTGTTTGCTGTATTTTTGCAATTGCCTCCTTTAATAAGCCATTCAGGCGTTCACATACACCGTTGGCCTGTGGGTGGTATGCACATGCAAATTTATGCTTGATGTTCAGTAAGGATGTGATGTGCTGGAACATTTCGTTTGCGAAATGTGGGCCATTGTCTGACCGCAGTACTTCGCACACTCCCCACCTGGGGAAGACCTCCCTCACTAGGAATTTAGCTGCTCTAAATGCATCTGGGTGTGAACAGGGCCCTGCTTCAATCCACCTCGAGAATGGGCATACTACTACGATCATATACCTATTTCCTTGACATACGTTTATCATATCAACATAGTCAATATGGAGATGTCGGAAGGGTCCCTCTGGCCGGGGTATAGTACCTCTTATCACCTTCAGAGTGTGACCGGCCGTAAACTGTTGACATGTGAGACAATTGCTGATGAAATTTGACACATGAGAATTTAACTTGGGGCAGAACCAGTCTTCCCTAATTCGTGCTGCAATTACTTCCTTGCCTGTGTGGGCTGGGTGGTGTAGTTGGCTCAGGGCAGTGTTCAATAGTGCCAGTGGTATTACAATCTTCCCAGTGTCACTCTGGCGCCATAGTGCGTCGGTTGGTGACATTGTGCATCCTCTTTTTAGCCATATTTCCTTTTCGGCCATTGGTGCAGCCGCTTGTAGCTCCATAATCTGTGTGGCTGGGAGATGGGTGTACCCTTCTCTTATCAACATCTCCTTAGCCATTCCCCTCCCTCTCCCTCTCTCTGACTCTGGGGGGTTCCATATCTCACCAAAATATGCAGCATACTTCGCATGTGCGTCTGCTGCTGCGTTCCCTTTTGAAATGTGGTCTTCACCATTGGTGTGTGCGGTGCATTTGACCAAAGCTAATTCTTGGGGGTCATTTATTGCATCAATTAGTTCAGCCAATAGGAGGGCATGTTGCACTGGAGTGCCATCAGCTCTCCTAAACCCTCTTCTTCTCCATTTCGACAGCCCTGAGTGGACAGTGGACGTAACATATGCGCTGTCGTAATATATGGTCACTCGTTTGTCAAATCTTTCCCTCAACGCCAAAATCAGTGCAATTAATTCTGCTGCTTGAGCGGAGTCATGCTGTGGTAATTGTACACATTTCATTGCCACACACACCGCTACCTCCATCATTTTTACCACTGCTGCCCCAGTCCTCCTTATACCATCCCTTTGGTCGATAGTTGATGACCCATCAATGAACAGGAGCTCACCTCCCTCTAGTGCGTTTTCTTCAATCTTTCTAGTACATGAGTACATTTCAGTTATTTGCGTACAATCGTGGGCATAATCTCCTTCCTCAAGTACTTCTGCTAGGAACCTTGCAGGGTTGACCGTGCTACATCTAACAATTGATAGTTCAGCTCTGGATAAGATGATCTCATAACCTGATGCCCTTTGCGTGGTTAGGGTGGACTTAGGTTTATTCAATATTGCAAATAGTGCATGTTCCACAAACAGTGTAGTTGGGTACCCCATGGTTATTGCTGATGCTTTTTCTACCGCAAAAGCAGCTGCGGCGAGACCTTGTTCGCAAGGGAAATGACCTAACATCACAGGATCTAAGTGGCCACTGTAAAATGCTACTGGTTTGTAGCCCATGCTTGTTTTTTGAGCCAACACTGCTTTCATTACTGCTGAGTCGCAATGTGAAAATATAAAGAATTGTCGCTCATAGTCTGGGGTTGCCAGTACCGGAGCAGTTGATATCGCATCTTTCAGTTCATCAAAAGCCTCTTTCATTTCCATTGTCCACCCCAACTTTTTCTCCCCTTTATTAGCTTCCTTTAACCCCTCAAGCAGGGGTCCAATGTATGAGCTGTAATCAAATACCCATGCTCTACAGTAGTTGCACAGACCCAGGAACTGCTGCAGTTCCCTCACTGTTTGTGGGATTGGCGTTTTTGAAATGGCCTGTGCCCTTTGTGGTGCAATCTTTCTTCCATGTTGGGATATGAGCTGACCAATGTGAAGTACCTGTTCTTGACAGTACTGTAACTTTTCCATATCTACCTTGTAACCTTTTTCAGCCAATATTGTCAGCATCTTTAATGAGTCGTCTCTGCATGTTCTTTCGTTTGTACTGCAAATTATTATGTCGTCGACATACTGCAACACTGTGCTTTCCACTTCAATGTTACCCAAATCCATCTGTATTACTCTGTTGAATATTGAGGGTGATTCGCAGTACCCTTGTGGTAATCTGGTGTGTTTCCACTTTGTGTTTCTGTAAGTGAAGCTTGTCAGATCTTGTGAGTCTGGGTGCAATGGTATTGAGAAAAAAGCATTTTTAAGGTCGATCACTGTAAATCGTGATGCTTCCGCTGGAATGCCACACAATATCGTGGCCGGGTTTGCGGCTATGGGGTATTCTGCTTCTACTATGTTGTTCAAGGGCCTGAGATCCTGTATGAAGTGCCAAGACCCCCCTCTAGCCTTGCGCACTGGGTATACAGCCGTGTTACATGGTGATTCTGAGGCGACCAATATGCCATTATCTATAAGGGCCGTTATGGTTTCATATATGCCCTCATCTGCCTCTTTTGATAGTGGGTACTGTTTCACTCTGGGGAGTATTGCACCTTTTTTCAATTTTATCCTTACCCCCCCTATACTTTTAATGCACCCCATGTCATAGGGGCTAGTAGTCCATAATGATGTGGGTACTTTTGTCATATCCTCCTTAAAGAAGGGAACTGGGGTGGATGTGGGTGCCTCAAGTGCCATTGCCATTTTCTGTGCCACTTGTTTGTACGCCACTCTTAGCCATATTTCCCCACTCATCATAAACACCATTTCACCTTCCTCCTTTTCCTCTGAGAACAGCTCCTCATCTGACACCTGGGTGAGCCTACATCCTTCTGCTAGTGCTATCACTGCCCTCCATGCTCTTCCTTCTCTGTCTTGGGCATGTACAGCAATGTAATCAGCTGTTGCTATAATGCTCTCAATGTCCACTGGAACCACCTTTCCTTCTAGTTCATTGACTGGTGTTTCTGGTCTGAACAAATAGGCTGCTGGCCTCCTCCAGATCTTTCCCTCTATCCCTGGCATCCATGCAAATGCCATGTCTGTCCCGTACTGGAAGAGTTCGCAATCTACTGGCTCGGCCCTAATCGCTGTCTGTCCGCAGTATGCTTGCATCATCTGTTGTGCTGTGAGCATGTTAATTCCTGGAGTGGAGCAAATTATGCCGTCCTCCGTAAAGGAGATCGTCATATTCAACCTGTTCATTATGTCTCTCCCCAGTATATTTACTGGTGAGGCACTATAATATAAAAGTGGGACTGACATGTCATAATCTCCTATAGATAAGGGAATTTTATCAGTAAAAGGAACCAACCCTCTAGCCCCAGAGAATCCTTGGGTGTTCATGGCTTCGCCCGACATCTTAAATTTACCTTCCCTTATGCAAGACCGGGTCGCCCCGGTGTCAACAAGGAATGATAATTTTTTGTCGCCTATCGTTACCTCTATGCGTGGTTCCTCCGCACTATTAGGTGTTACCGACAGGATGGGACACACCAAGGCCGTCTGTGGGCTGTCCTATTGAGGGTACAACAATTGACCATTTCCTGTGTAAGGGTTGTGTCCCAGGACCGTCACCCTACCCAGTTGTGTTTGTGGTGCTTGGGGTTGTTGTGTTATCACTACCTGTTGTTGTGGCAGTGAATATGTCTGTGGCTGTTGTTGTGTTATTATTTGTTGCTGTTCATTTCCCTGTTGCAACGTCTGCTGTTGCTGTATGCCCTGCTGTTCCTGTGTGGGCCTTGGTTGTCCCTGTTTGCTCCATGATGGTGTACCTGGTCTTACTCTACACGTGCGTGACATGTGCCCTACTAATCCACAACTCCAACACACCCGTGGTTCCCTACTCTGCCATGGAAAGCTTCCTGTGTTGTCCTGGTATATTGGTTGCCCGGTGGGGTAGGAGTTTCTAAGTCCTCCCACCTGCTGTTGTGTGTTATATCCGTATCCTCATAATTCCTCCTCTTCCCCTGTTGTAATTATAATACCCAGCTCCTGGCATTGAGTATCCTCCTCCCATGTTGGTCGTGTATGGTTGGAGTGGCGGCACCTGTTGTGTTATTGTCTGTGAGGGTAGTATTTTGGAGGGATCTTGTGCAGCCAATACTTGTGTGGGGCTTTGGGTCATTATTGTAGGTGCAGTTATTAGTGCCCTTCCATTGTGTATTTAGTAAGTTTTTTTCTGTACTAGCTTAGCCTCTTCCGTTTTCCTGTCTTCTTCCTTTTGTTTCATTTTTCCTTGCCATGCCCTACAATGATGCACTATTGTCAGTTGTATTTCTGGCCATGCTTTTGCCTCCATTCCCACTACTTTCTTCAGTTGTTTCTGAACTCCTTCTGGGAGCCCTTGTACTAGTATATGATAAAATATTGCTGGTGTTTTGTCCCATTGTTCTCTAGTTTCCATGCGCCACTTCTCTTGGATTTCCGGGATATAATCAACAGGATCTTCGTTCTCACGCATCTTGCGTGAGGTAATTGCTCCTATGTCTGATGTGTCTGGGTACTGTACCCTCAATGCCTGCCATAGTGCATGTCTGCAGTTTGCGAATGGTGCCCCATCATGCGATGTGTTTGCTATTGTTACCCCAGGGAATCCCGCTCTCTTCCAAATGTCATCCGCTGCATCCCCTAATATCGATATTAGAAGGCCCTTTACATCTCCCACTGCCAGTTTCTGTCCTGCGGTGTGTTTTTCCATTTCATATATCCATTTACCCGCACCTCCACTTAATGATGGGAGCCTGCACTTTATATTCTCTTTGTCTGTATGCTTCCAAGGGACGTACTGTGGTCTAACTCCTCCTCTCTCCAGAAGTGGCATTAAGTTGTGTCTCATTTTACCCCTTGGGTTCCATAAAGTCGAGTCCTCACACCCCTCCTCTTCTTCCTTCTCTTCTACATCATCAATTTCGTCCGTATTTCCCCTGCTCGTAACTCTTTCTTCTTCATCCTTTCCACTTCTTCCATCATTTCCTGTATTTAATGTGGGCGTGTGTATTCGTCCTTCCTGCCTGCGTCTAGGGAGGTCTCTAAGCCGACATGCATAGGGTGTCAGTTCGTTTGTGAAGGGCGCAAGTTTTATTGTACGTAATAAGCGTGAGGTGGTTGAGCATGTGGGGTGGGATGGGAGAGGATGTGATGGTGACGGTGTGGTTTCATGTGTCTGTCTTGCCGCTATTCCTTGCTCTTCCTCCTCACTTCTCTCCAGTTCATCCTTTCTCCTACAGATCCATGGTGAGTCTGTATTGGTCCGGGTGGTGTATAGTTTATCTAGACTTTCCCTTTCGCTGCTTCTTCCTTCCTTCTCCATTCCTTCTTCTTCCTCACTACAAAAGTCATTCACAAACGGCAGCCCCCACTCTGTCTTTTTCCCCTTGATTGTTACTGTTTTTAAGTCTATTAGGTCTGGTTCTCCCTTTTCTCCTTTATCAACCGCTCCCCTTTGCGCTGATGTTGTTGCTACTTCTGTGTCTCTATATACATCCCCCCTTACTTCACTCTCCCTTCTCCTATCTTCTCTTTCCCCTTCATTTCTCTCCTCCATCTCTCTACCAATTTCCTCCCTTTTCCTTTTTAATTCCTCCATTACTTCACTACTCATCTTTTCCAATATCCTTTCATCCTCTTTCTTCCTTTCCCGTCTCATCCTCTCCCTTTCTAATATACTCTCTATCACCCTCCCTTCTTCGTATTTCCTAGTTGTTTCTGATAGTAATCTCTTGTTCCACATTGCCATTTCTTTTTCTTTCTCTTCTTCCCTTTTCCTCTCTCGTAGCACTGCTCTTGATACCCTTTCTGCTGCTGCTCTTACCCTGTCAGCTTCTTTCCTTTGCTCCTCAGTTCTTTCCCTTATTTTTTCCAATTTGTTCTTACCTTCTTTCCTTTCCCTCGCTCTCTCTCTTTCCTCCCTCTCGAGCTGTTTGATCAGTTCATTCTGCTCATCCCTTAACTCTGCTAGTCGTTCCTCCAAAATCTCTTCCTTTTGACGTAACAGCTCTTCCCCTGTCATTCCACTCTCCCTAGTATTATCCTCGTCTATTTTCCTTACTACCTCCTTCTCTTCTCCTGTTAATGAACCTCGTAATTTTAATAATATCTGCGCGGCTACCCACTCCTCATGTCCTATTTCCACAGTTTGTTCTTCTCCAGTCCTCTCCTCCCCTGCTGTCATCTTCCTATGAGCCACATATGGTGGCGGGCTGTATGCCGGGTTCGAGTACCCCTCAGCCGCCCTTAACTGTCCTCTTTCTATTTCTCCTAATTCTCTTAAAGGGTACAACCCCCCTCCCTCTGTTTTCACTACCTTTGCTAGGGGTATATCGTTGCTCTGTTCCTTTTTCATTTCATTTACTTTTGAGTTATTATTCTTTTCTCCTCCCTCTTGTCCATTCCCCGTGTTCTTTGGGTCTTCACTCCCCTTTTTCCCATTCTCTCTTTACTCCTTAATCTCTTTTTCTTCCGGTATTTCCCCCACAGTGAACATTCCATTTGGTCCTGGTCGGGACCCCTGAACATCCTCCATAAGTTAAACACCTCCACGTGGTTTGTCAACTTCTTCCCTTTGTATGTATTATGCAAATGGTTTAATAGTGAATGTTGGGTATATGGATCGAAGCTACCATTAGGCGGCCATGGTGTTATCATTTTGTTGTCCGTCCCCTGTGTCCATTCTATGCTATACTTGATCAGTTTCTCCCTATGGGGTGACAGTGTTGTATATATGTGTTGTAGTGGGGTAGTGAGGGTGTTCCCCCACCCTCCCGATCCTGTCCCGTGTGACATAGTAGCGCTCCACTTGTTACCCTTCCCCTATTTGGTAGCGGTCATCTCACTAGCAGTTTACAATATACAGCCTTATATCGTTACCTGGCCCCGTAAGTTTGGGGACTTGCGATAGTCCGCTAAGGAAAATTATTAAAATATAGTATTTACATTTGTATATTTTCTTCTGTCTTTCTTCCTTTACACGACACCCTTACGGCCCCCTGCGGCCGAGGCGCACGTAGCCCCCTGCGGCTGCGTACCCCTTGTGACGTTCTTATACAGTCGTCCTATTTTTCACTTGCTCCTCCTCCTTCTTCTACACTCTCCGTGCGCCGCCACGTCCCCCGTTTCGCCTTTCCTCAATCAATTCATTACCGTTTATCTCCGTTTCCACTCCTTTACCACAGTTCTCTTCCCCACCACTCTCAGAAAGAAAGATGCCTTGTGCTCGGGATATCCTATGAAAGCCCTACTGGTGACGTCACCGATCTCTTCGAGCTACTGGTAAGTTCTTCATATATTCTTTAAGTTCAAAATACACTTGCAATCTACCCCCGTTAACCTCACAGCTGTCTTCCTGTCACTCCTGGAACAAGGTAATCAATAATATAATCGGACTGCGCACACTGCGTCGCCTCACGTGTGATACGCCCCTCGACAGGAGGGCTTAACCAGCCAATTATCTTCCGTATTGGGCAACTAACTAGCTACCGCCTACAGGGAAACGTCATCTACCTATCGAGTTTCTTGCTCGAACAATAGGGATCCTCATCTACTCATTGATCAATAAATGCCAAATCGTAGGAAACCACACACACACACACCCTTACACGTAGTCGCGACCTAGGCCAATCAGTGGCCGCACGTGATGTTTTCGTGCTCCACCCCCCTCTCTCGCGCAACGTAGCCGACTGCTCTCGCACTCGTTCTGCTACCCTTCATTTCATTGCCAACACTAAATTGTCAAACCTTCGCCGCGCACCTGTGCAACACCTCCCACCTCCCGTATTTAATTCCTCCCCCCTCCCTCACAATTTCACATTGCTTGTTGTGCGTGGCATGCTCACCAAGTTCTCTTGATGTGGGGCCGCTCGACTGCGTGCACCCCTCCAAGCGTCTCGCCACCTCCTCTCGTCTGGACCACGTCTGGACACTCGCCAACCGCCGGCGGGATACTTCTCAACCGGCTCCCGAAGGCCAATATCCGGATTGCGCTGTCCGGTCTTCTCGCAGTTCCGCGATTGTCCTGTAGTCCTCAGAAGGGGGCAACGGCAGAGGGGGCCGCGCCGCCGGGCCTCCTCGCAACGGGATTACCTGGAAAAAAGTAAAAATAAAAAAGCAGATCTTAAACAGATCTCAGCAGTGCCTCCAACTTGTTAGGGGGAAATTCTGCCGTGGTCGGCCGGGCCGTCCGCAGACCTCCGGGCAGGGAGGCCCCAACTCCTCCCGTATATCCCAAAAGAGATAGAGTATGAGACACAAGCAAGAAGCAAGGTGACTCTGCTGTTTATTAGACAAAACGGCAGGGATGGGTCAAGGAGCGTACGCATCCGTCCTGACACACACACAATCGTGGGGCTCGCAGGCCCTTTTTACCTTAGTATGACGCGCTACTTGCGTCACCTTACAAAGTTTAACAAAAAACCTACTTCCACTCTGGATTGGTTACTCGAGTGGTAGGGTTAGTATAGCATACATATAGAGAACGGTGTTAGTGGTTGAGGGTTAGTCAGGTGATATACTTGGGCTGTCCCTTCAATTTGATACATGAAAATTGTTACATGAAGACCTCTGAGGATTGGTCAATGTTAATGGCGTCAATGATAAGAGCCCCATGTTATGATTGGTCCGCTCGCGAGCCTCCCAATCTGGGACTATCGCTGTTCCCAGCTCGCGGTGCACCTGTAATTTGCAACAATGTTTTACTATGGGTAGGTGTAAACAATGTGAGGATTTATTCATATGTTGGGAGGTCGACTACTCCCACTGCTGCAGATGTCCAATGAGTCTTTTAATTGTATCTGCCTGTGTCTTGAAACGTGGGATTCAGGCGTCTCCTTCCTCCTGGGCTTGGCATTCTGTCAGGTTTGGCTTTGTCACGTGAGGTGGGACCGTGTTTGAGGCAGAATTCAGCACAATTAATATTGTTTTTCCCACTGTGTGCCTGGTTTATCTTGCAGGTGCGACCTTGGCGTTGGCTTGCGGCGTGCGAGATTGCAACATCGTGCCCTTGGCGGTGTGCTTTCGCCGGGCTCATTCTGCAGGGTCAGCAACCGAGCTCTTGCTCATTCAATGTTCATGGAAGCTTTTACTTGCGGCCTACTTGGGCCTAGTGCATAGGTGGAACCGTTTGATGCAGAGCGCTTTAGGTTACGGTATCATATTGCCCTATCATCAGTATAGTGTCTTCGTTATATTCTTCATTATGGTACATGGTTCTTAGAAGAAGCGTAAGCAAGCCTTTTTAGATAAGTTCATGATGCGTCTTGCGTTTCTGCATTTTGAGAGCCTATGTGGAAAATAATAAAGATGCACGTCCGTGAGTATGTCTGTCGCCTACGTCATAGCACTGAGTATATTCTTCGTGTGGATTGGTGTGGGAGTGTCCGGTGTGCATGTTTGCACAGGTGTGCTGACCGTTGGCTAGGTCGTCATGGCATCTCTAACGACGTGTTGATTTAGGGCTGGATGGTTCAGTCGAGTCCATCCATGCCACAGGTGTCGGCATGTGCAGGGCAGGCTGGTGGGCACATCCGTATGTTCCTGTACCAGGGTATTTGGTCGTCTGGTAGATGGGCAAACTCCTCTCGTGGCGGGTGTCTGGGCCGTGATCCTCTAGGCCAAGCGCGAGAGGGGAAGGGCGGGAGCCTGTTCTTCCATTCTCCCACTTCAACTGTGTGTATTACTGAATGCCTGTGAGAGCTAAAATGATGTTGAACTGAATGGTGACATTTTTCTTAACCCTGATTGTAACCGTATATGTTGGAACCCAGTAAAATCTAGAGAAAGCACGAGTGGTAGTAGAAAACATCATCCCATGTTTTGCTGACTGATGGAACACCACGCTTGAAACAAAGGGTGAATCCAAGTTAACTGATTTCACCAAAGCGATGGAACCAATCAAAGTAGTCACGCAGAAAAAAGATAGATTTAATACGTCAGTAGAGCGATGTAATAGATCCCAACCTAAAAATCGACTGTATGTTCACAGCATTCGACTAGCAAAAAAAACACTAAGGAAAAACATTTCACTAGTAGTAAAACATGAGAAACACTATACACTAAAGAGTAAAATCCCAAAAATGATTAAAATTCACAAAATTACGTTTTACAGTTGGTTGCGCAGACACAAAGAGAAAAACAAGTATGAGCTTTGGATGCGGCTTGCACACCATGCTAAGACAAATAATCACGCTGGAAATGTAGTCTTGGTGGATTGTTTACTATGGAAGCAGGATTGAAGTGACTCTCCAAGGCTGTTATGCATAAGGTATTTAGTGATCTGGTGGAAGACCACCCACTCAAAGACATTTGAATAATAGGGAAGTAGAGATACTGGGTGATAGTCTGCTTGGACATTTGGGTCAGCAGAGGATTTCTTCAATAGGGATAAGATAGTCACAGGTTTGAAGCATGCAGATAAAAGTTCAGGAGAGAGAAGTTAAAGAGCTGAGAGAGATAAGGGCAAGTGATTGAGACTAAGACTTTCACCATTTGGGAAGATAAACAGTCAAAAGGAGTGCAAGATGGGTTGGCACTGCAAAGGATAGGTACTAATGGAATAGGAGAGATAGGGGAGAAGTAGTCAATCATAGAAGAAGTAGGGGGAGCAGTGGTGGGCAGTTCGAGGATTGGGGGGAGAGAGAGAGGAGGGCTAGGAGAATGTCACACTTTTTAGATATATTAGAGGAAAGGTAAAGAGTGAAGTCACTAGCAGAAAGGGAGGAGGTGATGAATATTGACTAGGGAGGTGTGAGTAATAAGTGGAGGATAGAGGATTGTAAAGGGAGGAGACTAGGTTTAGGGTTATTTGGCAGCGTGCAGCCCAGAGGAATCTTTGTACACTGCGAGTAGGCAAGATGTCCTTAATTTGCACAAACATACTGCAACCTATTTAGCGCTGTGATACCTCTGGGTCTGGGCACTACCAACAAATGCAATAAATAAATAAATAGTGTCGTAGGTCAGGGCTCATGTTTGGTTTGAGGGTCTGAATTTCAGAGGCGATCCAAGGCTGAGGACGGGAAGGTGATAAGGTGTAAGCAGGATAATGTTGATCATACAGAGTCAAAAGTGCACAGTAAAACGTCAGTGAAAGAACATTCAGTGGAAGAGGTATAAATAGGGGAAAGAGACAGGAGTGAGGTCCTCACATCATCAAGGTAAGGGGCATGGAAATCATGCCTGAATTTCCAATTACTCAATGAAGAGTGGAGATGAGGTGTAGAAAGTGGAGGGACCAAGTTATTTAACTGAACAATGGAGTGATCAGAGGGAAAGGGTTCAGACAAGAAGTGTACATTAGAGAGCAAGACACGGTCAAGAGATTTCCTACCAGTGGGTAGGCTGGTCATGAAGGGAGTAGAGGAAGTGGTCAAATAGGAAGGTTTTATGTTCAAGATAGGTGTCTGCAGAGGGGTTGGGAAGATCAAAGTCCTCCAGCATGACAATGGAGAAGGCAATAGGAAGTTAATCAGGATGAAGGATCAGATCAGGGAATTAGGACTTGAGAGAACCAGAGGGGCAAATAGAGAGCCCGAACAGTGGGAGGAGCAGGAAGGAGGAGTCGAATAGTGGCATATTGAAAAGAGGAAGAATAGATGTCATGGGGGCAGAGGTACAGTGTTGTGGGCCTTATTGATAAGGAAAACCACACAGACGCCCTTCCAAACAGGATCTGAGAGAGTGGGAGAAGGTAGCAGAGTCAGTGTAAAGAGCTGCTAGTGTAGTAGAGTCCTGAGGTGGGATCCAAATGTAAGTGACCGCAAAAATGGAAAGTTGAGTGTGATAATAGTCAAAGTGGTCAGTGATATAGGAAGTCGTGTTGCAGAGGGACTGTGCCTTCCAGAGGACCAGTGAATAAGTAATAGGAAGTGGGGGAAAGGAGAAGGTGTTTTATGAAGGCTAGAGAGACAGATGAGGTCAGAGAACTTAGAAAAACGGCAGCGTCTTACTTGAGGGGTGTGTGTGCAGGGTGGAAGGATGAAGATGGATGGGCTGGAGACTGATGCAAAAGATACACCGAGTTGAGCGTGAAGGCTATGAGAGGAGGGAATGCAAAGAGTGAGAAAATGGCGGAATGGAGCAAATTCAAGAGACATGATTGGAGGTAGAAGAAATAGGCAAATGAAGACAATAAAAAAAGGGTGTAGCCCGAGAGAGAAGGAGGGTAGGTGGTGAGGGCAAATCCCTTTACACTCATGCCAGAATTAAAACAACCCTCTAGGGAAATAAGGCCAAGAGATTGTTTGCAAGGACAACAAGGTTTAATTGTACAAAAAGTAAAGGTGTCAGCAGACTCTGCTGCTCAAGAACTTTCTGCCTGAATCATCATAATTAATATATTATAAGAGTCCACAGCGTCACTAAGGATGTCATCACATAGGGTATAAACCCGTACAACTGATTGATGAGACTTTATACATGGTCCTGCTCCATATGGGGTGCCAGGTTATGATTGGTTCCAGTCTCAGCCATCTGTCTTTAACCACGTGGGTCAGCTGGGCTCATCTCTCCAGGGACGGAAGTTCTGGCACTTCACATGTTGCTGTTCCAAGGCTACTATTGTGAGCTAATGCTACTACTACATCATTATGGCATGCACCTGGGAGGCTCATGGACTGGCACCAGGGGGGAGAGAAGGAATACAATTGTGCTGACCCATACATTATGTGTTCTGTCTATATCACACTCCTTGCACCCAAGGCTTCCAGCCTGGTTTTTGATCTATAATGTATACCTCCCTGTATATGTGCATACTAAGTTCATGCATCTCAAATGCCTCTGATATTGTATCTGTGCTGGGTTTCTTTAGCAAGGCCCTTTCGCCCTAACACATTGTGCAGCTGTCTTTGGTATTCACCTCACTCTAAAGCACCTAAGGGCGTGGGACAGACTCATTTCCTTCCCAACATTCGGCAAGAATGTTAGTTCCACAGTAATGAATCATTCCACATATTTTCCCTCTTTTTCCCTTCTCACTGAATCTTCATATGGGGGTGTCTCCTTTATTGGCATCCATGCCCTACACACATGTTGTAGGCTTTATCCTGCTCATGCATACTTTTCGGGCGTACATGTCATGTAAATGCAGCCCACATCCCATGCCAAATCTACCCATACTTCTTTATGATGTTCAGGGTTTGGGGGAGGGACAATGGTTATGTGGTACAATCGGTCAACTTATCTCCGTAGGGGATATGGACCATGTGGGGAATGGGGTGGTCAGTTTGTACTTCCATCATCATTGTGCTATTAGGCACTGCTTTGGCAAAACACCGGAGACCCCACTGGCACGTGCAGAAGATGACCAAGACGAACACGATTATGGGCACTAGCATATTCACCAGTGTTCCAAGCCAGGATGGGGTCCAACTGAAAGCGAGTGTAAACCAGTCCTCTTGGACGCCAGCATCTTTTTTCATTGTGGCCCCTAGATCATTCATTGCAGTGATGACATTTGACAAAGTCCCATTCTCAACATGTTCGGAAGGTACGAATGTGCAACATGAACTCCCTATCTTTTTCCACACGCCAACTTCCATCTCAGTCAGCATATCAAGGACTTAGCGGTTCTGCATCGTAATCAGCCTTAGTGCACGCAGCTTGACCCTTATGACATTGAAGCCCTGCTCGGTGTCGTTAGCCAAGTGGACCAGTTGCCAGCGCACAATTGGAGCCATTTGTCATTGGCTTGTACTTGCATGCCAGATAGTAATAGGGATGTGAAAAATGTGTCTGCTGAGGTGAATAGCTTGTATTCTTCCGGTATCTCTTCAAGCAATTCTGGTGAGTCTTATGATGGATAGTTTGAGGTTCTCTTTTTTTCGACGTAGCTGGCCATCCGGTTCTTACTCAGGGAGAATGCAAAAGTCTGGTGGTGGCAGTGTGTGTTGTGCTGCGATCGTTGGGGGCACTGCGGGTGCTCTGTTGAGCAGTGGCTCCCCTTTCAGGTGTTCTTCTGGCACTACTTATATGGCTGAATGTAGCGTAGCGAGCGAATAATAACCCATCCAGGATGGTGGGAGGTACAATTATGCTTGTTGGCCATGCACCCAATAGTAGTCCATCAATACCGCTGTGCCCCTTTTTAAATCTGGAATCGACACTGTCTGTTGCATCGTTAATTTCAGCCAACAAAGACAGTTCCTTCGCTGACAAAGCACAGACCATAAGTCTTTTCTTGCACTTTCACTGGTTTCTCCATGGCTGCAATCCGTGTCAACTTCGTGACATGCTCTGTCCATGTTTGTGAGCATGTCCGTTCCATGAGGGCCAGAGTATTTTCTGGAAACCCCAGGAGTTCTTCGGCTCAGCAAGTGAGGGTTGTTTCTTGCCACTTGTTGTTAACATACGTTGCTCCTCCGATCACCAAATAGGGTTGCTTTAGACAGTTGCTGTTGGTCAGACTGATTTTGCATTTCTGGGCTTCTGAATCAATACATTGTAGGTGATTGTTACGTGCCTGGAAAGTCCCTTTGAGTCTACATAGCGCAAGATGAATCAGGCATTGTGCCTCTAAAATCATTACTTCTTGTGGCACTAGGAACTTGGGTGCCCTCGATGCATGCAATATTAACGAGCACACGTAGCAACTGCTATTGATTGTTTTTCTACCCACTGCTCTCATGTCAGAGTACCAACTGTTTGAGTGCTCGAGATGACAAATATCTTCAACCACATTAAGGCCATGGTATTTGAGCGTACGCGCTTGTCTTTTCATTCTGTCATGGCGCAATATATAGTGTCTTGGTAATCTACTCCTGCTAATCATGGTGTTATTACTATTATTTGATCTACAAAAGAGGTTTTTAATAGTTGGAAGTAGTATTTCAAAGATTTTACTTGTGCATACATTCATAGTGTACTGGTGTCATTTGTTTGTGACATATTATACAATTCTGTTTAAGTGTTCAGTTAAGTTAAGAGGTGTGCTTTTATTCAGGTTCCCGCTCCCCCTCTTTTAGATGGCTTGCCCAGATAAAAGATGACCCCCAATATATTCCTCACAATAACATAAGGAAGGTGAACAAAATTGCCCTAAAATGCAGGCCGCATTGGTATGAATACATTCTAGTAGTGCTAAAACATTCCTATCGCTATGAAATGAACAATTTGACATTGAACTTTACATCTTCTTTTCACCTGTAATGGAACAAGAATGGGTATAGGATGGTAATGGGCAAGGGGAGGGGTTCAGGGAAGGGGGTAAGGGAGTGGAGAGGAGCAGGGAAGAAGGAGAAGGGGAGAAAGAGGGAGAGAGAGAGAGATGTTTAGTTCACAGAGTTTATGCTTCAGGCAGCAATGCATGTTTGGTTTTCATTTGAACATTCACTAATATCATCAGCATTAAGCTAAGTCAGGTGAGGAAGAATGGTTGTATCAGTTTTAGGGTGCTAGTATTGACTTCCGTGGGGCCATGTGAATGTCTTAGAGGTGTATCCAATATCAAAGCCTTTTCACGTTTACTCCAAGAGGGGTGAAAAACACTATTTCGTATGGCCCATAGAACCTGGGAATGTTCAATTTTTTTACAAAACCTGACATACCCCAGCTCCCCCGCCAACAGTGGTTGGGCGGAAATGTGCCAGCTGGTGGATCCGTTTTGGGTGTCATCTGGGTGGGGTGGTGCAACTTGTCATGAGACACATTTTTTTTGCATGTGTTAGTTTTGGTAAATAATCCTTGAACTCCTCTCCCAGAATCGTTGCAGCCAGGGCCATCTTAAGGAACCTTGGGGCCTGGGGCACAGACTCCTTTAGTGCCCCCCTCTAAACCAAAGAAATTACAGGATTAATAAATCCTGGTCACCGCCCCCACAAATCTCTGTAACCAGTACCTAAAAAAATGTGATATCTTCTGAGCAATCATGGCGTTCAAATGTATCAACATGAATTTCAACTTTCAGTATGGCACATGATCTATATATAACCCACAGAAGCATGAGAATACCCAAGCAGTTGTGCTATCCTGACTGGACAAAGTGCGTACGCAAAAGCTTTATAGAATTAATTGATCAGAGCAAAATGTACTGGTCAGCAAAAGCCTGGCTGCAGGTCGGCACCTCAGCAGCACACCATAAAACATTGAATGTTTCATTTTAGGTTTGTTACACAAATGGGCACTGACTGATTTCAATCAGGCAGCCACGTGGGGGCCCCCTCAAGGGTGGGGGCCTTGGGCATGTGCCCCTTTTGCCCTCCCATGAAGACGTCTCTGGTTTCAGCCGTTTGGGCATCTGATGCCCGCCTCACAGGAAAGATGTGCATTTGCATGCATCTGCCTGTCACTATCTCATGGGGCGAGAGGTGGTGGTCCTTGCTGGGCTGAGTGCACAAATTGAACTGGGCCAGGAGCAGGCAGTGTACCCAGTTCTTTTTCAGGGTGTTGCACAATTTTCAATGCCTACTCTTGGGAAGGACATTGATCCGTTCCAGAACACCATTCACTTGGGGGTGATAAATGGAACACATGTGGTGCTTGATGCTTAACAATGCTGTGACTTCCTTAACAAGTTCATTAAAAAAGTGAGTGCCATTGTCTCATCTCAGAACATCACACACCTCCATCAGGGAATACCTCACATACGAGGAATTTTGCTGCACATTTGGCGTCTGGGTCGGCACAAGGGCCAGCCTCAATCCACTGCGAGAATGGATACACTACCACAATGACATATCGAGCTCCATGGAATGACCCGATGGGGCGGGGCAGAGTGCCTTGCAATGTGCAAAGTGTCATTCCAGTACTGATCACTTGACAGGTGATGCACTGCACAACCATCGTCGAGCGATGTTCTTGGAGATTTGGTATGAACCAATCTTCCTGTATGTCTGCTACAATGTGTTGTTTGGAGCTGTGAGAGAGGTAGTACAACTGTTCAAAAGCTGTGTGCAGTAGTTCCACGGACATAACATTGCATGCATTGTTTCCTCCACAAGAGGTAAATTGGAGATTTATGCACCCCATGCTTGAGCCAAATATCTTGTTCTTCCTGCAGTGCTCTAGACTGATGCTCTATAATATGTGCTGTGGGCAAAGCTGTGTATGGGTTTGTGTCTGGCCTCTTGGCGATGGCTGTGATGACATACTCAGCAGGTGTGGGCACCAGGAGATATGCTGCCCCCTTTGCAGCTGCATCGGCAGCTGCGTGTCCAATCAAAATGTGGTTGGTGTTATTTCTGTGGGCTGCGCATTTGATGACGGCTAGCACAGATGGCTCTGAAAGGGTGGAAATCAGGGTATTGAGCAATGCTGCATGATGCACTGGTGATCTGCTGCTTGCCTGAAGCCTCTCCTTTTTCAGCGTGAAAGACCTGCATGCACCATTGTGGTGACATAAGCAGAGTCTGAATAAATTGTGGCATAACACCCCTTTGATGCCAAAAGCACTTCAATGAGTGCTATGAGTTCTGCAGCCTGTGCTGAGTAACGCATGGGTAACCTTTTCATTACTAGTGTCTCATATTCGCCTGCTACTAAGTGCACCACTGCATCCCCAGCATGTCTCTGCCCTGTGTCTTGGTCGATTGTTGCTGAACCATCAACAAAAAGTACCTCACCCTCCTCCAAAGGGCTGTCTTTGGCTTTGGGGATGTCATCCGCCTCTCCTTCATAAGTGGCACAGTCATGCTGCTGTAAGTCTTCATCTGTACATGCTTCCACAAGAATGTGGCAGGGTTCACAGTCTTACATCTTACAACATGGATATGTGGGTTTGAGAGGATAATCAAGAATGCTGATGCCCGTTGGGTTGCGAGAGTGGACTTTGTTTGGTCTATGATAGGGAATACTGTATGTTCCACACCCAATGTCACTGAGCACACCATCACAATTGTGGAGCTCTTTTCAATTGCCAAGGCAGCTGCTGCGAAAGCTTGTTCGCATGCAAATCATCCCTGCATCACTGAGTCTAGTGTATCGCTGTAGTAGGCCAGTGGCTTGTGTCTCATTGTGCTTTTTCGCATTAGTAACGCTGTCATAAGTGTACCATTTGAGTTTGCAAATATGTCAAACTCCTGCGTGTTGTAAAAATCACTTCCTTTAGATCATTGAAACTCTGAACCATGTTTGCAGTCCACTCTATTTTACTGTTTTCCTTTTGTGCTTCATTTAAGCCCTGAAATAGTGGCCTCGTATATGCTATATAATCCAGAATCCAAGCCCTGCAATAGTTGCATAACCCAAAGAATGTATGCATGTCCTTTACTGTAACTGGTCTGGGTGTGGCATGCACTGTCACTGCCCTGTCAGGGATAATTCTTTTGCCATCCTCAGAAATGAGCTGCCCTAGATAGAGTACTTCATGCTGGCAGTACTGGAGCTTGGCCTTGTCAACCTTATACCCCTTATAACTGAAAGTTAAGGAGTGTTTGCATATTGGGACGCACACCTGCTTCTTGCTTTTCCACAGCACTGCGAGCGTTGCTCTTGCTGGGAAAGCTTCTTCGTTTCCAGCGCCCTGCTTCCTGGAGGAGGCGGGACCGATTGGCTGCACGTGACCAATCACGTGACCTTACTCGAGGACATTAACTTGCTCGAGCCGCCCTTGCGGTGTGTTTTGAACTGAAAGTTAAGGAGTGTTTGCATATTGGGATGCACACCTGCTTCTTGCTTTTCCACAGCACTGCGAGCATTGCTCTTGCTGGGAAAACCTCTTCGTTTCCAGTGCCCTGCTTCCTGGAGGAGGCGGGACCGATTGGCTGCACATGACCAATCACGTGACCTTACTCGAGGACGTTAACTCGCTCGAGCCGCCCTTGCGGTGTGTTTTGAACTGAAAGTTAAGGAGTGTTTGCATATTGGGACGCACACCCGCTTCTTGCTTTTCCACAGCACTGCGAGCGTTGCTCTTGCTGGGAAAGCTTCTTCGTTTCCAGCGCCCTGCTTCCTGGAGGAGGCGGGACCGATTGGCTGCACGTGACCAATCACGTGACCTTACTCGAGGACATTAACTCGCTCGAGCCACCCTTGCGGCGTTAAGCCCGTCAGGGGTGAAGGGCGCCGACTGTTTTACGGCTGTTTCGCGCTGGTGGTGCATTGAGGGAGACTGCGGAGGAATCCCCTCTCTGATCCCTCTTGGATACCCGCATAATCTGCGCATCACGCGAGGGTTTGAACTATCAGTGTGTACAAATAGGTAATCAGATTTATTTCTTCTTACTCATATTACATAAAAGTTTTAAAATTTGACACCACACTCTCACATTTTGACTTCAGCCTAACACGATTAGCTGCCCTTGCTAACATAACCTGTGCCTATTAGTATCTATCATTATAGATTAAATTAAATATGAGTTCAATACCTCAATACCTCAATCGTGCAAAACTAATTTGGCTTTAGCGGTTCTGAATGGCAATACTCCATCAGATGGCATATCATCAAGACTAAAAAGTAATCTCAAAAAAACTTCGTCGTCATCCTCTACATCAATTACACTAACACCACGTATTAAAACGCGAGCTAAAACTCAGCTTGCTAGTAAAGATATTAGAGACTTTTGTCATGTTGTGAAAAACTCTTTGCCAGTAACGGCCTCTCCCACATCTCAACAAAAAGACGTGGACAAGGCAACTGATGACCTCCCTACTGAACTGCCTGTCCAATCAGCGCAATTTGTGCTGGAAGATCCATTGGCCGAGCTTGCAGGACCAGACTCTTTAGGAAGTTCTTTAGCGCAGTGTGGACAAAAACATACCGGCAAAAGCTCGTCAAGTTTGATTGTTATACCAACAATAAATCTAAATGAATTGCTAAATCTTGAATCTGGAAACTCACACAATTTACCAATATCAGATAATACTATGATACAATCGACAAAACAAACTGAGCAAATCAAGCCTCCAAAAGCACTATTAGAACAAATTCTAGAAAATAACAATGAAGATGTTCTTCCTGTGGACTCACAACAAACAGCTAGAAAAGAGAACATACCATCTAGCAGGTCGCCGATTGATTTCCATCGACGCTGCTCAATGGATTCAACAATCTCTGAAGACGTTTCATACATACTTCCAACCCCTCGACAGCGAGAATCATCCAGAGAAAAAGAAAGGACCAGCACTAAGGCTGGACTTTTGGAGGTTACTCTTGCAGCTGTCAACAAACGATTCAGAGTTTGTTTAAATTATATGAATCTCTCGAATGCAAAATTAATTCAAGATAGATCAAATATCCACATGGATTAAATCTTATCCAACCAATACAGAGAAAGTATGTCAACATGAAGAAGTCATAAATGACTTATCAAAAAATGTAGAAATGATGACTATACCAGCTTTATTACATTCAAGTCTTCCTGCATTCGAGCATATAAATCGTCCCATCGAAGAGGAAGGTCTAGAAAAAATTCAGCAAAATTCCTCATGGATAAGCGTTGATCAATCCCCTAAATCATTGACGCAGAAAAGTAATAGAACTCAATATGACCTGTTTAATAACCACTCAAGAAACAAAGGACGAGTCAGACATCTCATGACCAAACCGTTCCAACCATCGAAACGGAATAATAAACCAATTAATCGTATTGAACGATCACAAATAGTTGACCTAACTGCACCTCAGAAATCTGTGGCCAATCTAACTACGGATCAAGTGATAATGAGTGGAACACCAGTACCAACTCATCCCACACCATTAAGACAACCGTCTCCTCTGAGTCAATTGGTTTCAGTTCTGGACAATGTCTCTTTAACCGTACATGGTCAAACGAATGCACCTTCCGATCATGATGCTTACCCAAGTTCTAAAGTAACTCCACAGCCTGTAGTAAATACACAACCAAATCTGTCTATAACTGACACATCTCAAGTTGATCAACTAAGATGTGCAGTTGACTCTTATATTCTTCGTCGAACATCCGAGATAAAAGATCTGGCATCCAAACTATGCACGCAGAATTTAAATGTGCAACCTGTTTTTCGAGATCAACAAAATGTTTATGATGTAGAGAATCATTGTTTGAATCAACCTGACAATAGAGTGCCAACACCTGCAAAGACACCAGGAATGCCAGACCCAACAAAAACCTCTAATGCAGTGGGCCCTTGCAATGAACAAGATGATAAGATCAAATCGATAATCGAAACATATTTGGCAACTCGTTTGGAGTCATCAGTAAAATCTCCAAACATCACGACAGAAAATCAGGCGAGAGTCACTTTTGCTGAGCAACCTGAATTACAGAAAAATAACAATCAATTCCAAAAAACAAAAAGAATGACTAGTGAACTAGGTCATAAGAATTCCTCTAACTTTGAAGACCCTTTAATGAAGTCACGCAAAATGGAGCAACAACGTAAAAAGAAACTTGCAAGTTACCATACCTTAATACTGAAATGTCGCGCTGCTCCTCATCCACAATATGACCTATCACGCGCTAGCGTACTTAACATCTTCAGTGATGTGCCGGAGCTCGGTGATTTAACATCATTAGACATTGACCAAGTCGAATTTATTTGTGACGCAAACCTAGGAATTGTCTGATTATGGATGAAATCGGGGCTTGTTATGAACTCACGGTGGCAAGTACGACTAAAATTGTTCTCAATGGGATTTCTATTAGCTCAAGATCCGGAAAGGAAAAATGTAGACATTAAAAATGAAACACCAATCACTTCAAATCCTATTAACACTGTTTGTCACTGTTCTAACTGCAACTTGCCTGTATGTGGGATTGAATACCCTTCTTCCTCTCATGTATAACCATCATTGCTCCAAGAGAATATAGAGAAAAAAACAGATTCTATAAAATTAATAAGTTGGAATTCGAGAGGACATTCTCATTTACTTACAAATTCCAATCCAATTTTAGAAGATGCAAATGTTATACTACTACAAGAAACTTGGATATCCACTATCCCAGTATGGGACAACCATGAAATTGTGATTAATCCAGCCATCACAGCTCAAAAAGGACGGCCAATGGCAGGTCTTATGGCTGCCGTCAAACTGGGATCCAAAATGACACTGCATGCGTGGAATAACCCCAACAAGTTTATACAAATGGTAAAAATATCCTATGATCAAGAAACGCTGGCAATAATAAATGTCTACAGAAACCCAGTAGCAATTACGGATGACTGTTTCTATAAAGCTCTATCAAAGATGTTTGAACTAATTGGTAAAACGAAAGAAATAACAGATGTAGTATTAGCAGGGGACATTAATCTAAATGCTTTTAAATGTGACACTGAAGAAAAAAATAAGAATTCAACAAATGGAGTAATTTTATGAAGCAATTTGGCATGCGAATGGTCAATGGTTCTCTCCCTGGAGATATCCCTCCACAAGCTACATGGCAAAGAGGTTCCTCAGCAAGTACCATTGATTATCTATATTTATCAAATAAGAAATATATGACATCAAAAGAATTTAAGATAGTGAAGCAAACTAGGAGTGATCATCATATGCTTCTACTCACTTGGTCGAGAGATAAAGTAGAATTAGAAACCAACTGTCAATGGATGTCACAAAAGTTGATAGTAAACAATGCCAAATCACGTTTTAAGTGGCACCCAACGAAATTATTAGATCTAAATAACAATTTGCTACAACAAATGGATTCGCGGAATGTAACATCATATGTAGAATTGTTGTCTAACTATAGAACATTCTTTACCCCTTCAGATCGCGTTGCGGTCCACACGTACGATCATTTACTGTCACAGAAAAGAATTATGATCTGCAAGACAACTCCCTTGGTCCGAAAAGTCTGCTGCTTTCAAATTGATAAAATCTTGCTACAAAAACTGGGTACGCTCCCATAAAGAACAATTATTTCAAAAAGATGGGGAATCCTTCCTGAGTGCTATAACAAACAAAAACTCAGCGCAAATCTGGCATTTACTTAATTCAACATTGCATGTAAACAATCAAATGGCACAATTAAATCGAGTATCTGAGAATCAGTGGGTATTGCACTTCTCCAACCTATATACAGATAAATCTTCTCAAGTACATGAATATGAAGGTCAGAGCTCATTGTCCTGGAACTTGGATTGTTCTGAAGACATCATTGAAGAATTCATTATTAAATCATCACCATCAAGAGCTGCAGGCCCAGATGGTATTACCAACTTTATGCTGAAACAACATCCATGGTACTGGGCAAAAATTTTGAATAATGTATTCCAACAGGTATTACAAACCCAGAGAATTCCAAACTCCTGGCGTACTTCTATCATAGTGCCGTTATTTAAAAAAGGAGATCGTACCATACCATCGAACTATCGCCCAATAGCGTTATTGGACGCTCTGGGAAAAATTTTCACTCGATTGGTACTATCAGCATTTAATAATTGGACACAAGAAACCAAATGTCGAGACCAAAATCAAACTGGATTTGTCCGGGGGTTATGAACGTCAATCAACCTTATGATTCTCAATTCTTTAAAAGCTCAAGCACGATATACCAAAACCTCTCTATTTTTTGCTTTTGTCGATTTAAACGCTGCATTCGATTCTGTCTCCCGCGTTAAATTGTTTCAAAAGCTAACTAGAGCTAACTGTCCACCAGACATATTGGGCATAATACGTGCTTTACACTCAGGTACGCCCATACGAGTTCGACTATCTACCATCGGCCTGTTATCTACAATAATTAAAACAACAAGAGGTCTGAAACAAGGCTCTATTTTGGCATCGGCACTGTTTAACTTCTTTATTCACGATGTCCAAGAAGTTTTCACGTCCATCTTAATGGATTCACCTAAAAGGAATGGCACAGTAATACAAGCGCTGTGGTATGCGGACGATTTAGTCCTGATATCCAAAACACCCATAGGCCTCCAAAGATTAATTTCTGCACTGCAACCTACTTTCAAGAAAATGAGCTTTCTATGAACATCAAAAAATCTCAGATATTAGTTGACATCCCAAAATGCTCATCAAGATCAAAGTTTGTATGGATGGTTAAAGACATTACCCTAGACATTGTAACTAACTACAAATATTTGGGAACTCCGTTTCAAATTCAATGCCTATTGAACATCTGCAGTTACAACAAAATAAATTGATGGTTGCAATTGCCCAATCAAAGGTAATTCTACATAAATATGGTAAATTTTCCATCAAGCCTGCTCTGTACTATTGGTTACAAAAAGTGACTCCTACACTTCTATATGGACTTGAAGCTCGAGATATCACTGACGCTAAAAACCTAAATAAATTGGAAGCTAAATATTGGAGAAGCTTATTGCATTTACCTCAATCAACCCCGATTTCATGCATTCGCTATGAATTGGGACTTACGTCTCTCAACGCCAAATACCAATGGCAACTTTGTGCACTATTTAGAAAATGCTTAGTAAATATAGCTGCTGATACTGTTATAGCCGTTTTATCTAATTATCTGTTTTCAACTAATCATTGTTTTGTTGTAAAATGGACCACCAATGTGTATCGAATTCTGGCTACAGCAGATGTAGATGTTGAAACTTTAATCCAAAATCCGGAACAAGCTAAGAAAAAGATTTTTCTTCAAGATTGGATACTTAATCGTGACCTCTGTTTAAGTTATAAAAATTTCAACAGCCAAATAAAATGGGAACAGTAGCAAGTTACCTGATTAAATCACCTTCACCACAAATTCGTATCGCGATTATGAGATTGCGTTTTCATTTGTGGCCCACAAGAGATATCTTAGCCAGCGAAAGCAAATTGTTATCTCAGAAGTTTTTGCAGATTTTGTAACAATACGTTACAAAAGGAAACCTTAGAACAGCTAATCGTTGAATGCTCTGCACTATGTTCAAAAAGAAATAACATGTACAAAAAACATCTATCTATTGTTGCTAATGTCCAACCTAACCTGAGATGGTCTTGTTTACTAAGCTCAACTAATATGAGTTTACTTATTGCCTGTGCTAATTTTGTAAATAATCTCTGCTTATCTGTGACAGCAGATAATTAACTAGTTTTTGCACACAATGATAATCAAATAGCATGAAGGGGCACTTGATGAATTCACTTGTTAATATGAAATATACACTTTTTTATCTAACTCTGTATATATACCCCTTATGGGCTAGCAGTTGCAATAGAGCAATGAAGTCTCTGCAACAGTTCTGTTCACTGTCACTGCACACCAATAAATCATCTGCATACTCAATTACTGTGCTGGGTAATTGAATGTTGCCTAAGTCTTCGTGCAGTATCCTGTTAAATATGCTGGGACACTCGTAGTACACTTGGGACAAACAAGTATGTTCATAGCGCTTTCCGTCATGTGTAAAGGCTGTGAGTTTGGGTGCAGGGGTACTGAAAAGAAGGTGTTCTTTAAATCGACCACCGTGAAATGGGTTGCTTCCATGAGGATGCTGCACAAAATGAAGGCCGGCTTTGGTAAAAGTGGAAATTCTTTCTGCACTACATCATTGAGGGGATGGAGATCCTGGATCATCCTCCAACTGCCCCTGATGCCTTTTTAATAGAGTATATGGCAGTTTTATATGGTGAGGTAGAGGGTACTATGATCCCTTGGTGAAGTGAGGCTTGTATCTATCGTGTCTCTTATCCCCTCTTCTGCCAACCTGGATAATGGCTATTGCTTCACACGGGGTAACACTGCTGTGCGCTTTAGTGTGATTCTTACTGGGGTCACTTCTTTCAGCATCCCTACATTGTGTGGGTTGGTTGTCCATAATTGTGGGGGAACCTGGTGTAAGTCTGCTTGGCTGAACAGGGGTGACAACAGCCATTAGGGGGGTCTGTGCTCTTCGGTACTGTACCATGATTTTACAGGAGATGCAGATTTCGAGTATGATTTCCCTGTCATCGTTGTCCTCAAAAAGTTCAGCATCTGTGAACTCCTTGAGGGGTACAGTGGGATCAATGCATACAAGTGTGTACCACTGGCAACCCTGAGTATCGCTACCTAGGACCACAATTCTTTTGCCTGACACCAGCAGCCCCTCTAGATCTAGGACAGTACAGTGCCTGCCACTAGCTATGGGGACACCACCAGCCAAAAAATGAAATCAGTTGGTACTCTCCAGCATGTTTTGGTAATTTGGTGCACGGCTTGTGCGAGCACTATAATGCCATAAATGAACATGTTGGGGTTGAAAGGGATGCCTCATACCACCACGTCCCATGCCATCGCATGTATCACAAACATTGCCCTCATTGAGTACATGCCAGGTGTTGCACAGATGATACCGCTGTCTGTGAATGAGATTGTCATGTTAAGTTTGCTGAGCAGATCCCTGCCAAGCAAGTTGCAGGAGAGCTTTCCGAATACAAGAGGGGAGCCCTTACAACTTCCCCCCTACCTTTACATCTAAATCTTTTGTGTATGGAACCATTAAAACAGCCCCAGAGGAAATAAGTTTCGCTAATGCAAACATTCTCGGCTCCTGAGTTCACCATAAAGATGAATTGTTTGTTCCCTATCTCTGCCCCCACCAATGGTTCCTCTTCTGGGTTAGGGTCATTGACAGGACTGGACACACAAGTGCTCTCTGTGGGCATCCTAGTCAGGGTATGTGTCTGTCCCAGGGAACGAAAAAGGGTTTCCCCTTACCACTCTAGCGCCTTGAAACATGGCCTCTGTGCCATTGGGCGCACCTCCGAAGGCGTTCGAGTTCACTGCTTGCTGCATGGTTGGGTGGGGATGACAATGCTGTACTGCCTGTTGTGGGTGTTGCGGTGGAGTGGGGGCCGGATATCCTTGGGGCAGCTACTGTTACGCTCACCTGACTCCCACAGAGGCGCTGGCCTGGTTCGCGCTGCTGTGACCTCTTCTAAGGTGATGCGCAGGGTTCGGAAGACGGACTGGACCGGGCCCCCAAATCTGGCTTGTCTGGCTCGCAGAAGTATCCTTCTGTAGGCGAAAATAGGGGATTAACTGTCTGCGGGGTAATGCAATCGGCCTCCCACTTTCCCCTCTCACCCTCCTCGAAACCCTTCTGTGATTCCTCGTAGCGTCTCACCTTAGGGTCTGGAAGGACGAGCTCTCCATCCTGCTTCTGATGCAGGGGCGCGTTGGTACTTCACTGGATTTTCGGATTGGTGAGAACCAAACTTGCTTGGCTTCCAGGTAAGTTTTTTGATAAGAGGTTCCCCTTGTGTCCATGCATTAATGTACTAATGCTAGTGTCTTTTTCCCCATAGGGGCCGGGGTACGGAATGCCGGGGAACAGGCACCGACCCGAGATGAGAGGTGAAATCCTTGTAGAAATCAGGTAAGTCTTTAATGAGCGTATTTTGGTAATGTCTTTTCATTCGCTCATTAACGCTGATGTCTCTTTTTCCCCTTAGGGGCCGGGGTCCGGAAATGCCAGGATGCGGCGCGGACCCGAAATGAAGAAGGAATGAATCAACAGGTAAGTCTTAACATGGAGATTTAGCTTTCCTTATTCCCTTCTCTCTCTCACCTTTTGTTCTGGTCTTTTTCTCCCTAGGCGCTGGGGCGTGACTGCGAATCCGGATGATCGCTGCTGAACATGGAGGCGCCCTGTAAAGGTGAGTGGAATGCGGCGCTGCAGCGATCGACGTGATGAGCTTTTAAATAAAAGTTTTCCTTTTCAGAATTGTCGGCGAGATGTCTCCGGGATGCGGATTTAGCAGATACGGACTTTTCCTTCTTCTGTTCTCTTCTTCTCTTTCTTTGCAGGTGATCCAGGATGCTGGCAGGCGTGGCAGAAGTCAGGATGCAGGAGCAGACACGGTGAGCGTCCAGCTGCTAGATGCAGAACAACGCGAAGCACGTGTGGCTGTTCGGGTGGGGTTTAAATAGCCTTGGAAGAAGTTCCAGGTATGTATCCTTCCTCCAATTAGGTATGTATCCTTCCCCGACCACGCCCGGATGGTAAATTAGTCCCACAGGTAAAGTAGTTCCTTTCAGGCCTCAAGGAGGCCGGGATCCTGCAGCATGGTCTGCATCAGGTAAGTGCACCCAAGCACTCCCATAATGAGCCTGGCGCCTATGGCACCAGGACTGATGTCTTTCATGAGCCTGGCGCCATGGGCGCCAGGACACTGTCCAAAGGGCCCCTATATGGGGTTGCTGGGTCCTTCCTTGGGGACTGGATGTCCGCTTTCGGGGACGCAGGGCTTGAACCGGCTCCCCGGGAGCGGGCATCATGACAGCTACATGTAGGCTTTATGGAACTCTTACAGTATCGAGGATATCCTGGGGCGAACCCTCAGGGGTCCCTTGTGGAGGGGGCCGCAATTGTGCTGACTGTAGTTATATCCCATACCCTGCCTGCTCTGGCATTCTCTCTAAAAAAATTCCCCACTTCCCACATGTCCAACACTAACCCATTCCCCACGCCTCTGGGCACATTCCCCCAAATTCCCTCCTCTTAATCCTTGAAACCCACCTTGTGCTTGTTGCTGTCCTCCTTGCCACTGTGGACCAGAGAATTGCAGGGTTTGACCCCACTGTCTTGCCCTCCTTCAGCCCATGCCATGGCTAATCTGGCATTCATAGCTTTAGGGGCGTACCCTCTGTCTTCTCTCTGTGTTTGTGTCAGTCCAGATTCCACCAGAGCTACTTTGGCTAATTTATCATGCGCTAGTTTTGCTTCCTCTGACTGTCGCCTCTGAATAATTTCTTTCTTGCGCTCTTTTATTCTCCTACAATGGTGAACTATAATGCTTTTAATTTCGGGCCACACTTTTGCTTTGATCCCTGCTATTTTATTGAGCGCTTTCTAAACTTCCTTGGGTAGTCCCTGCTTCACTATAAAATAGTAAAAGGGGGTTGACTGGTCCCAGGCGTTGCCCATTTCTGCCCTCCACATCAATTCGACCCTGAGGATAAACTCTGCAGCATCCCCATCATCCCCCATTGTACATTGCATGATTGACTGGAGATCTGGAGTATCTAGGAACGTTCGGTGCAGCGCATCCCATACCCTGGCTCTAATCTTATTGAAGGAGGCTCCATCATGGGCGTTATTCCTCAGTGTTACTCCAGTGTACCCCTCCTTCACCCACATATCTGCAGCTTGGTCCCCAACTGCAGCCAACAGTAGGCTTTTAATGTCTCATATTTCCAAGGTCACCTCGCTGTGTGCTTTTCAAAAGCATATATCCAATTCTCCGTACACACCGTAAATGGCGCGAATGCCTTGAGGAGGTTATTCTTGTCCATCTGTGCCCCTGGTACATATTGTGGCCTCCCTGTTCCCTTGTGTATCAGTGACATTTGCTTTCTTATCTTGCTTTTTCCACCCTTAAATAAGCTTTCCATTTTTCCTTGCTAATGCTATCCTGCCGAACCTCTCTCTCAATCTTCCGTCCCACAAACATTCCACTCTCGGGGTGCATTGAGGCACTTGCTCTGCATCGCCTTCCTGATCGTCCTCAAACTCATCGAATTCACTCCACTCTTCTCCATCTCCTTTCCATGACCCCACATTTTCGTACCCCAAGCTGTCTGTCTCTCCGCAACGTTCTTCATGGACGGTCCTTATGGTGAGTTGTCTATTCTAAATAAGAAGTCTCCCGACTTCCACTCATCCCCCGCAGGTTGCACTGGTGTGTCTGTCTTTGTTGCGTCTCAAGTCGCCCGTAGTCTTGCTAACTCTGTTTGTGTCAGTGCCAGTGCTACTTCTATGTCTCTTGCGCTCACCCCAGTGTGTGTGTTTACCTCTGGAGGAGAAACGTAAGGTGGAGGTTGGGCCTTGGCTGTTGACACTCCAGTTGTGCCAGCCGATAGATATGTTGGGTTTGTGTACCACCCTGCAGTGCGGGTTGCTAGTGAATATATTCCCTTTTTCCTCATCAGCTTCTTCCCGTCTTCTACCGGGCCTGTAACTTTACTGCCGCCATGTGTCACTCTTTCATCATTGTAATCCTCTGTATCCTCAAACATTTATCAGAGGTTTAATACTTCCCTGCTACTCTGAAATGGTCTACCCTTATACTCAGCTGTCAATAAGGTAGGCATGTGTTCCAACATGCTTCTGTCAAAGGAGCCCCTGGGGGAGGCGTGGCTCACTAGCCATGTAGGAGGTTGAGCTGCTCCGGAGCTCCCGAAGATCCATCCATTATCCTGCTGATGCCCGCCGCCTAAATTACTAAAAATGAGTTATAAAAACAGGCAAATGGATGGGAAAGGAAGCTGCACGCATCGAGCTGCCCAGAAGCCGTAACTGTGTTGCACGGAGGAAACTGACCAAGCTGAAAGGAACATACTGCTACGGAGATCATTGCAACAAAATGTCTGCTCTGCAAAATAAAGGGCTCAAGAGACCGAGCACCGCGGGGACACGCGAGCGATGACTCGCAAATGAAACGTAATGGATGGTCGCTGGAAAGCTCTCGACTGCAAGTCTGACTGCGTGTGGAGGAAAGTGCATGCAGGCATTTGAGGCGTGCCAGCCCTGTGTGCACACAGACCGAGGCCCACGCACAATGGTGTGACTACAGGCACCGACGTGGAGGAGAACACGTGGACCAGCCAGATGCACCGGAGCCGGTGCAGGAGATTGTGCAGGCCTCCACGGGGGATCGGGTCTGAACTGCCCCTACGGAGCTGCATACAGCACGCAGCCGTATAGGAGTGGGGTGGAGACTGGACGCATTAGTAGCGGCTGTAGCCCCCGCACTACAGCACTAACAGGACTGACTGAGAAAGTTGAAGGGGACACAAGGCCATTGAATGAGGTGCACTAGGCCCGAATCAGAGGAACGGGACCTGCTGACAGGCCAAGCAAGGCCAATATAACACACAGCTAAAAAAGTGGGAGAGTGAGACACTGGGACATAAAAACCCAGCCCCATTAGAACACGCGCAGGAGCGCAAGTGGCAGCACTGGGGCGCATGAGCCCGACGGAGGTGGCCCCACTACAGATATCCCAAATGAGGTGGACCACACCGTTTAGTGGCCTGCAAATATAGTACCAAGCAGGGTCACTGCAAGCTGGCACATAAGAGCCTCCAGACAAGGTACAGCCAGTGCCCATACAAAAAGGGAAACACGGCAGGAGCGCAAGAGATACCTTGGCATAGCTGGCAAGACTGGCACCAGCACAACACATGTGGAAGTTGCAAGACACAGTGCCTCAGGTCACACGTGGATAACCACCCCCACTGGCAGGAAAGAACAACCGCCCTAGGCCAACAAGCAACAAGGAGAACTTGGATCCCAAAAGAGCGTGCATGGTGAAGCAACCAAATTTAGCCAGAGCAGGGAGAGCAATCTAAAGGTTATGCGAGACACCTAGGCATCCTACACCCCGAGAGAAGCACCACACCCAAGCAGTGAGTAGCCCCGGGACGGACTTCAGCACCAGGCAAGAGAACAAGTGCAAATATTGGGAACCTCAGCCCCAATTACCTAGACTTGCACCATTGGGCTATACAGAGATGGCATCCAAGCGGCCCAAGTCGAAGGGGAAGCAACCCTCAATGGAGGACTTTACAAAAACTCCACAAATAACAGAGGGAGCCAGGAACAAAGGGAGGAATGCTCAGCGGGACGCATTGCCAACATGTGGAGATCGACAGATCCTGGAGGCTATCGCAGACCTGAAAGTGACATGGGAAACAAAGCTGGAGGCGACAATGGACACACTCAAAGAATCGCTAGAGGTCAAAATAGACGCCGTACAGGTGGACGTTAACTTACTGAGACAAGATGTAAGGTCAATAGCGGAACGCACAGGCACGTTGGAAAAGGAAGTAAAACAAACACGGCTGCCTGTGAATCACACGCCTCGGAGATCCATGCACTGCGGCAACAAGTGAGCAACTTGGAAAATAGAGCCGAGGAAGCCGAAGCACGCGCACGAAGAAATAACATACACATCATGGGCCTCCCGGAGGGAGAGGAAGGAACAAACCCCACTGAATATATTGAGACAATGCTGCTGCAAGAAATAGAAGGGGGAGCACTCACTCAAGGATTTGCGGTGGAGAGGTTGGACAGAGCCCTGTCGAGAAGAACCCCCCCAGAAGTCCCCCCGAGACCAATCATAGACAAGATATTGAATTATCGTGACAAGGAGAGGATTTCGGAATACTTTTGCAAGGGCGGCACAATACAAAGGTCTTCTGCATCCATCACAGCGTACCCAGTTATACACTCCAGGTCCGAAGATGGCGGCTGAACTACAGAACAGTGAAGAAGAGGCTTTGTGAAGCAGGCCTCAAATACATTCTGATGTATCCGGCAAAGTTGAAAGTGTTCCACAGGAACCGAGCAATATTTTTTGAGACCCCTGAGGATGCGATGGAGTGGCTGGATACACAGAACTGCCCAATGGGGACAGATGACCAGAAGAAAGGCGGAACGGAGAAATTAGGCGCTGGCTCCAGAGACTGAGGTGCTGTATACATTGAGCCATTGGGACTTGACTATAGACCTGTGCAGTCAGACGAAGGCGGGCAGAATTTTTCCCTGTATTTCCCTGTATTTCATTGGCCGTAGCCTCGGCCTGCATTTCTTTGACAGTCGCAACTCCATCTTCTATCATACAGGGTACTTCCTCTGTCTGAACCGTCATCATCTTGGTATTTAAATCAGTGGCAGTTTGTTTCGCAATCCTGTCTGCAAACGCGTTTCCCTCTCCTATTTTGCATGTTACTTTTTTATGTGCCTCGCATTTCAGTATTGCTAGGCGCTTTGGAAATGTGAGTGCAGACAGCAATCGTACAATCAAAGGGCCATGTTGAATTCTGGCACCATGTGATGTCAGAAACCCTCTCTCAGCCCAGAGTCGTCCAAAGTTATGAATCACTCCAAACGTGTACTGACTGTCAGTATATATATTCACGTTCAAATTTTCAGAAATCTCGCAGGCTCTGGTTACTGCTATTATTTCCGCAGCTTGTGCTGAATTATAGGGGATTATTTTACTTTCTACAACACTCTCTAGGGTAGTGATAGCATATGCAGCAGTTGTCGTGCCATCTGGTAATTTAAAACATGAGCCGTCATAAAATAACTCTCCATCCGGCTCTTTCTGTGGAATATCACTTAAATCAACTCTCCCCTTGGTTTCTTCCTCAGTGACCATTAAGCAATCGTGGGGGGGGGGTGATTCATTCTTCCCAATTTCTGTTATAGTTAATGGCATTAATTCTGCAGGATTCAAAGCGCTACACCTCATAATTTGGATATGGGGCGCAAACAAGATAATCTCATATCTTGTCAATCTAGCAGAGGTGAGGTGTTGCGTCTGTGTCCTATTTAATAGAACGTCTATGGCATGTGGCACCATCAGAATTAAAGTGTGCCCCAATACCATCCCTTCCGTTTGTTTCACTGACGCAGCAGCCGCCGCGACAGATCGCAAACATCATGGTAGTGCGCGCGCTACAGGGTCCAGCACAGATGAAAAATAGCCGCACGGCCTATTTCTTCCACCTTGTTCCTATGTCAAAACCGCCAATGCACATCCTTCACTTTCACATACAAATAGTCTGAGAATTTTCTTTTAGTTCGGCGTACCCAAAACTGGAGCCGAGCATAATGCAGTTTTCAATCCATCAAATGCTCTCTGACATTCCTCATCCCACTGCAAAGGCATAACCGCATCCTTTCTAGTCAAATTCACTAATGGTTTCACAATCAATGCAAAATTACCAATCCATTGTCGGCAATATGAAGCCATGCCTATTATGGCTCTGACTTCTTTTGTGTCTTTGGAATAGGCATACAAGAAATACTTTCTATGCGTTCTGGCGTGAGTCTTCTCCCTCCTTTCGAAAGTAGGTAGCCCAAATAAACTACCTCCTTTCGATTATACTGAAATTTCTTCAAACTAGCTTTATGGCCATGTGCCGCTAGGTGTGACAGTAGTAATACATTGTTTTCTTTACAAATCTCCTCTGTGTCTGCAGCTAGTAATAAATCGTCTATGTATTGCAAAAGTACACAACCTATGGGTAATTCCAGCATGTCTAGCTGCTCTTTTAATGCTCTACTGTAAATACTTGGACTTTCCGTGTAACCTTGTGGAATCCGTGTAAATGTAAATGATCGACCTCCTAATGTGAACGCGAACAAGTATCTAGTGTCCTTGTCGACTGGAATACTAAAGAATGTGTTCTTCAAATCTATTACACTAAAATATTCTGCTGAAACAGGTATCATTGTCAATATTGTAGTGACGTCTGCCACTAAAGGAAATTGTGGATGTACTACTTTGTTTAATGCGCGTAGATCAATTATGAAACGGTATGGTACCTCATTACCTCCTTTTTTATAAACCGGAAGGATCGGGCTGTTAAATGTACTGCCTGTGATTTCCTCTATTACCCCTAATTTCATCAAATCGGTAACAATTCTCTTCAATCCTTTCTCACCTTCAACCGAAATTTTGTATTGGGGTATTCGCGGTAGGGTAACACCTTCTTTTAAAATATTCTTTACTGGCTCTATCTTTAAACATCCCACATCGTTGTCATGCATTGCCCATATACAGGTTGGTACTTTACTTAGTTCTCCTGGTAATGCTTCGGACATGAATTCTGACACATGGGTATCGTGTGGCCATATCGTTTGAAACACGCCGTCTGCCGTGTAATGTATAACAGAACCTAGTTTTTTCAACAAATTCAATCCCAACAAATTTTCTCCACAATTTTCTGTTAGAAGAAAAGGACACTGTTCGGTGAATGGTCCTATGGTAACTGGGACTGGTTTGGACACTGGGTTTATGACTGTTGTACCTGCGAACCCTACGGAAATATTCTTTTGCCCTGACAGTGGTATATTCGGAACCAAGTGATGGTCTATTGAAAACTTCTGTGCTCCTGTATCTACAAGAAAGCGGTGTTCTTCATTCCCGACTTTCATTTCTACATAGGGTCCTCTCTGATTCACGGGAATAGACACTGGTTCCGACCCCTGTCCTGGGCTGTCCTATTGGGGAAATAACACATCGTCCGATGTGTAATCATTACTATTACTGTAATACGTGTTTGGCTGTGTATCGAAAACATTTCCACTCTTCCCTCTATTTCCCCCATTCTGATTTCCATATTGTTGATTTTGGTGTCCCTGACTCTGATTTGGAGCATTTTGGTTTTGGCCTTGGTTTTGATTACCTCCATTATTATGATGCTGCTGCATACTATTCCTATTTGGTCCATTCGCTCCTGGCTGTCCTCTATGCTGTCACCTTTGACCAGACCCATTTCTGTTCTGTAAATGCAGGCACTGCGCTCGCCAATGTCCTTCCTCTTTACAATATGCACACTGATTCGGCCCCACTGTTTCCCCATACATATTCAAACTACTCCTCACTTGTGCGTTCCCTCACCCTCTATTATGTCCTACTACTTGCTGCATTAATACCCGTGTCTTTAGATTTACCCTATCCCTCTCTTCTTTTTCTTTTCCTGCAGTCACTCTGCCCTCATAATATTGGGCCATATGCAGTACTTCGCCCAACGTTTTTGCTTGCCATGCACTCTCTGATGTCATTATTAGATCCTGAATTGGAAGTCTTGACACCCTCACATCTTTGTCAACAAATAACCTTTTCCCTGCTTCTGAACCCACATCCTGCCCGCTGAAGTCTGTGAATATTTCTTCAAATCTATTAAAATAATCTGTAGCCAATTCATCTTTGCCTTGTACACATGCAGTCAGTTTGTCCCATTGGATTCTTTTCTCTGGAACAATTGTTTTTAACTTCTGTACTATACGTGCTGGTAATGCCACCAGGTTCGGTCCTGGTGTTCCTCCAACCGCTTTATTCCTATCCTCCATCATCAAATCCGCCCATGTGGCGCCAAAGGCTGTTGTGTCATCTACCTTCCTTATTTGCTTCCATATATCTGCTGGCAGGATCACTGGGAATATTAGGTCTATATCACCCATGGTATGCACGGATGACTGTAGGCAGGACTCTACTTCCTTGTAAAACCCTGCAGGATTCTTTCTTATATCCGGAATCGTCTGCTTTATGTTGTTCACCTCTTGTCTAGAAAAGGGGACATGCACGTATTGGGCGGTGTAATGGGCTGGTGTTACCTGCGCCACTACATTGCCCACTGCGGGAACCTCCACTTTGGGCACAAAGGTAGGTGGGACCTCTCTCATAGGGAATGCCCCACTTACCGTCCCTCCCCCTTCTCTAAGATACAACAATATTCCCAGATCCAATGATAGGGCTGTTTCTCCTGTTCCTCGTTCTAATGCTCTCCTATATACTGCCATTATTTCAGGCGGGCTGGCCTTATCGTTTTTTATATCTTTATCTAATAAGTGTTCAACCATTGATTGTAGCGCTTTTCTTTTCATAGGCATGGAATATTCATCAAATATCTTGTGTATCTCCATTGTGGGAATACTAGGATCTGACATCCATCTAGACGCTTCCCGCATACATACTTTTAACTTGACGCCCCTTTGTACTGATGACATCGAATGTCGTCGCTGTATATATGGCTGTACAGTTTCCTTTCTATTTCTCCCAATATCTTTACTCCTGTATCCGGGTGCAGTAAACATTTCGGCATAGTCATTATCTAATTCATCCTTTAACTCAAAAAGTCGATACACATGTTCTCTTACTTCTTCATCCCTCTCCCTACAGCGTGCTAATGCATTCAGATCTAACAATCACTGCAGTGGTAATTTCCCAATTAGCTGTTTCCATATCTCTACCAAATATTCACCCATACATTCCAACATTACCTGACTTTCGTTGCTTCTCCGAAAGTCATATATCGAAGCCAATGTTGCCGTCCCATCATTCCCGTGTATATACATCTCTGCCTGTTGCTGCAATTCCACCTTCCTCTCCTTGCTGATTGCGCTGCGGGTTACCCTTGTGCGCTGCCGTTGGTCAGTCCCGCCTCTTGCCCCCGCGGTTTCAACTTCAACCCCGGGAGGAACGGACGGTACCGAGTCCGTGTCTAAGGCGGGAGGTGTGGATGGGACAATGGGAACAGCGAGTGTCTGTTTTGGGCCTGGTTGGCTAGTAGGAAGTGTTATGTGCACGGTCTGTGGCTGTGGGAGGGCTTGAGCTACCGGAGGGGGAGGTTTAGCTGCGGGCGGGGTCTGGGCAATAGTTACTAACGTATATGGTCTTTCTTCTGATCTTGGGCCTTGGTTTGTATGAGTCAATATATTTTCTATCAATTCATCTGTCATGTGTAATTCTCGTTGTGGGTATATCTTTTCTATATTCAACTGGTCACGCCTGCCTGCCCGCCCTTCTTATACTCTCAGTCCACTCCTCCTCTTCTTTTTCTTCCGCTACCTCACCTTTTGATTTATGCCTGCGCGCATCCTTTGCTCTGCTTTTAAATTGGAGCATTGCTTCCTTTCTCCAGTCTTTAATAGTTTCTTTCTTTCTTATCAACACCCTTTCCAAGTTATCTATCCTCGCCATCTCAAAACTACCCTTAATCGGCCACTGGTGGTCTTGGTGCTTTCTGGTTTGCCTATGCCAAGTCTCACAGAATATTATAGCACCCACTCCATACTTCACATACATCTCATATGGCGGCGTTCCCCCAGGTGGTACAATTTGGCCATCTTCCAAAGATTGTCTACCACAGCGGAAAAACCCTGCTAAGGTGGACAATACCCCAGGCATGTTTCAACCTTCCCCTTGGTTAACCAACCTTACCTAGGGAGTTTGATTTTGCAAAGTCAACTCTCAACCAATATCAGGATGCTATGAATCGGGGAATGACTCACCTGATAAATCAAGTCGTCTGTATACTGACGCACCAAAGGATGTCGTGTCTGCGTTTCTTGGCTTCCGCCTCATTTCGGGACCCTCGCCTCCTTGTTCTCTAGCCAGGCGCGTCGATCAGGGATCCGATGTGTGCAGATCTGCAAAGGAGTCTCTCATCAATTTTACATGGTGCCCCTTACACCTCTTGATCCTGGCTCGATCGTCCCGTCCTCGCCGTTCTCTGCCTTTCTCAATTACAACGTTACGCGAAGGAACAAGTGGGGGAGGGTCCCTATTCAGGCGCCATTTTGAAAGGGGCCCCTTGGGGACCCTGACGTCTATGGAAACAAGGCGAGTCACCACACACGATAGAGACGCCAGACACGAGGTTGTATTCCCAAAGCTAGGGTTTTATTGTAAAGCAAAAGTCTCAGTTGGCCAACTCCGTCTCAACGCCCCGCGACGTGTATCTCTAGACCTCGTGGGACGCAAGAGAGCGAATTACGTACATCAGTTACATATATACAAAATGCATATCAAACAATCAGCTATGTCATGGTTAACACCCCTCTTCATCAGGTTTCTTTGAACTTGGTGTGACGATGGACATCTCCGGCCATTATGACACCTTCAAACATCTATCCTAGTAACAATTTGCAATTTGTAAGTGCGTAGGCATCTTTTGGTTATTGATTAGAACATGGCGCTTCTGTTCTTGGAAGCGAGCTACATGCAGAAGGGATTACATTCCGGACCTTGCTATCTATCAGGTGCTATTCGCGTCCTGGGAGCCGACATGCTCTTAGAGGGCTCAGCAAAGGGAGGCTGTTAGAAAAGCATAATTCAAGGCTTTAGTGGTATTATTCTAACATATTCTACCATATAACGAGACTGGCTGGCAGCTGTGAAATGATTAAATGCCCTGCGGCTCTGCTTCAAGGCTATATTAAGGAGGGAGCCGGGCATTCTTCCTGGCGCTGCCTACGTTTGTGTTTCAGCGAAACTCTTGTTATCCTCTCGGCCCTGTGGCCTTGTCCTTTTCATATACAGACAGCATTGTTCCTCAGTCGAGCAGTGTAAGCGAAAAATATACTGCGAAGCAATAGGAACAGAAAGCAATGAGCAATGGTTAAAAAACAAAATGGCGATTCTTGTTACATCAAAATGGCTGTTCTTTAGAACACTTGAAAACCTATATTCTGTCGTATCGTGCATGAGACGGTTGGTCCACGGCCACCAAAATTTGTTTGCGGTCTCGAATTAGATTTCTAGACTGACAATTGTTTAAACAATAATTTTGGCACCACCTTCCCCCTTCACTCTGGGAGGTTTCCTCGCTTTCCATTTTCCCTTTACTTATTATCCTTAAAAAATTAATAAAAAACTAAAAACAAATCAACACAATCTGCAGGCACGCCACACTCCCAATTTCAGTCATCGCGTGTTCACACTATTCTCACACAAACATCCAACGCTACTTTGCTATCCCTTGCAAGCTATACTCACATGCCTGTGTTCACCCTAACTCCTCCGTTCACGGGGTTCCAACACCCGCCTGTACCTTTCCTTGGGGCCACAACCCGCTCCAAAGAGCAGGCATGATTCTGCAACGAGGCTCCTGCAGGGCCACTGGGGAGTATATGTTTTGGGGCTGGTCGCTGTAGTTTGGCGCGGCCCTTCTGGAGATGTCACCTG
Organism: Ambystoma mexicanum; assembly: GCF_040938575.1. Classification (NCBI taxonomy): domain Eukaryota; kingdom Metazoa; phylum Chordata; class Amphibia; order Caudata; family Ambystomatidae; genus Ambystoma; species Ambystoma mexicanum. Next base: position 676,893,813 of record NC_090922.1, on the reverse strand, counting down.
GATGCCTCTGCAGGTACGGGGGGTGCTATGATCACATCAGCAGGGTCACCAAATGAAGGCAAGTACCTTTAAGCTCACGCCAGAACTAAAACAACCCTCTAGGGAAATAAGGCCAAGAGATTGTTTGCAATGATAACAAGGTTTAATTGTACAAAAAGTAAATGTGTCAACAGAGTACTCTGTTGCTCGCAAACGTTCCGCCTGAATCATCATAATAAGTACATTATAAGAGTCCACAGCGTCACTAAGGAAGTCATCACATAGGGTCTAAACCCGCACAAATGATTGGTGAGACTTTATACATGGTCCTGCTTCATAGGAGATGCCAGGTTACCACTGGTTCCAGTCTCAGCCATCAGTATTTCCCACATGGGTCAGCTGGGCTCATCTCTCCTGGGACTGAAGGTCATGCGCTTCACATGTTGCAGTTCCAAGGCTACTATTGTGAGCTAATGCTATTACTACATCATTATGGCATGCAACTGGGAGGCTCATGGACTGACAACAGGGGGGGAGGGAAGGAATACAAACATGCTGACCCACACATTTTGTGCTCTGTCTTTATCAAACTCCTTACACCCAAGGCTTCCACCCTCGTTATGATCTATAATGTATCCCTCCCTCTACCTCATACTACAAAGGGTGTATCTATGAGAAGAGGTGACATGGTCATGCATGCTCAGATCTTTTATGACCATTGGTTTTATCGCTGGCAGGCTGGGGTCACTCACTATCGTGGAATGCAGGGTCTTGGACTGGGTCAGTGGTGGGTGCCATTACTCCTTGTGGAGTGGGTGGGGGTTAGACGTCTGCTGTAGGCCTGGCTGTGATGAATGGGCATTGCGACGTGCCTCGTGCTGTCTCATGGCCTTGCAGAGCACATTCCTTTCTGCGATACTAAATAATTGCAACAGTTACGGGACAAGGGGAAGTTTCTGTGAGAATTAGAAGCGGCTCATTTGTCCTCAGCGTTTGGGCCTGTTTGGGTTCCTTCACCGGGCCTAAGTTTACCAGGAAGCCATGTAGAACTGTATGTGTCTCCCAATACTATAAAATTGTGTTACTTTAGCACAGCCCTTTACCCCCTAGCACATCGTGTGGCTGTCTATAGGATTTGCCTCACTCTAAAGTACCTAGAAGGGAGGGACAGACTCATTTCCATCTCAACAGTTGGTAAGTCAGAAGGGAAGGGAGGAGGGAGGGGAAAAATAGGTAACAAAATGACAGTTAAAAGACCCAAAATAGCAAATGTTGTTGGTCCTGTGAGGTAATCAGTTCCTGGATGTTAGGCAGACCATCCGTCAACTATTCCTGAAATCCTTGAGAGAACAACTAGGTGGTAAGAACCATGTCCCAAAGTAACATGAGATTCTGCACTGCACTCACAGGATGGATCATGTTTAGAGCCCCAAAACACGGAAGGGAGAAGATGCACTATGGGAAAAATTAGCGCTTTCAGACATTAGACAATGGGTACGGATCCTTGAAGGGTAAAAGCCTAACTCATTCCAACCTCTGCAGCAGCAGTGCTTGTAAAGGAGAACACCTTCACCTCTCCCCTGCAGCAACAGCATTTAAGGAGAGAAATGTTTCCTTCTCACTTGTCAAAGGAAAAGCGATTTTTCACAGGTGTGCATCTTGCTACAGGTTTTTCATTTCTTGGTGATGGCATTTCAAACACTAGAACCCCCCAAACAATGTTTCTTGCAAGGGAGCAGTCAGGATTCAAGGGAGGAGCAGAGAAGAAAACTAACACTAGCTGCTACATTGAAAATAAAGTGGAAAAAATCCAAGATTGTGGCTTGGACTAAGTAACCAATTATCCAATCAATTTGAATGAATGCCTCAGCCAATGGGATAACGGTGATGGCTTTTAAACTGATGTTAAGAATCACAGATACTGTTTCTAGGCTGCGTGTTGAGAAGTTGAGTTTAATGAGGAAGCTGAAGGGCACCAGAGAAGGGTAGCCAATTGAGCCCAGAAGTGGGGTGTGCATCAGTGAGTAAGAGTAAAGCTCCCTGAGCCCCAGAAGATGGGTGTTCTCCAGTGAGGGGATGGGAGGGGGGTGATTCCCTTTGAGCCCAGAAGATGGGTCTGCCCCTGTGAAGGGGAGAAGAACCTTGTGAGTCCAGAAGAGGGATTTGTTCAATTGAGGAAGAGGAGAGGCCCTTTAAGCCCAGGTGAGGTGTGTGCTCTACTGGGGCGAGGGAGGGTGAGAGTCAGTTGAGACCAGAATAAATAGATATCCCAGAGACCTCTGACCGATCTGGTAAATTTGTCAGTGATTTTGATCCCTGGAAGAGGGGATATGTAACAGAAGAGGAGAGAACTTTTGAACTCCAGATGAGGGGTGTGTGCCAGTGAGGCAGAGAGAAGCCCCATGAACAGAGAAGTGGTATACTCCCATCACGAAAGAGAATGAGAGAGATCAAGAGAAAGGGAAAGTGAGAGTGAAAGAGAGCGAGAGAGAGAGAGAGAGAGAGAGAGTGAGAGAGAGAGAGAGAAGCGGAGGGGCCTTGTAGTAGAAGGGAGGCCATTGGGGCTTGATGGAGGGAGTGGGTAACAGAGAGCAGGAGAGCCTTTAGTGAATGGGAGTACTTGAGAGAGACTTGCGAAAGAGGTGGATGCTCTGAAATACCACTTAAGAGTAGGAAAGGCCTTTTCCAAAAACACGGCATAAGGACTGAGTGCTAAAATTAACTAAACATAAGATCCTCCAGCCTGGAACTTTCTGTGTGCCTCTTTGTTTGCTCGCCTTTGTATATAATCACAAGTTCAACTATCACATTTCCAAGGACCTTCATGTTACAACCCTCATAAACCAATTTACACAAAATTGTTTTATGTTTTACTGTTGCTTAATAAAAAGGCCTGATCCAACCTTTGCACAAAAAGAGATGGACTACTGGATGATGTTTCTGTCTTCCGCATCATTGCAATCTCAGTCATCAGATGCAGGAACATGTTCACAATCTTCCCATTGCCCAGGGGTCAAGACATGGATAGTCCTGTTTGACCTTTGTGCTGCATCACATAACCATTGATAGCTGTGTGCTGTTCAAAGAGGTGCTGAAAGATATATATGGTCAAATTCTATTGTGCAAAACCTCACATATGAGACCATGCTGTGGAAATCAATTTGTGATTTGCAATCTTCTCAGCATCTTGCAACCTTTGACAGAATACTGAAATGGCTACACATTTTCTGACTTATGGACTTGACATTGGCAACATCTGTGTCTGTTTTAGGGAGTCCTATAATATGATGTTCCATCACAGCACAAAGTACTGTAAGATATTTATTGAAGGGCAGGGTGTCATTTTGAGATGACCAGAAATTGTGTACATAGGAAAGAGTACAATAGACGGAGGCAGCACCAAGACTGGTGCCTTTACAACAAAATGGATATCTGGGATTGAGTTGCCGGGTTGAATAGAGAAACTTGGGGCATGGACAGCGCAACAGACATATATTGTACACTTATGTAACATTATACATATTCATATATTTACAGCTCAAGATTGGAATGGAGTATTGTGGCCGGTGTAGAATGGAGCAAGTTGGGGGGGGTGGTCAGAGCCCTTTTGTAGGACAGACAATGGAGTTTGAGTGTGTTTTTGAAGGTTTCAGGAGATGTTATAGATTTGATACCTGGGAGAGTAAATTCCAGTGGAGTCGGTCATAGGATAGGATAAGGAGCAGAAGTGTGATGTGATGGGGACTAAGAGGTTAAGGAGGAAGGAGGAACATAGGGTTCTTGATGGGTAGTACAGTGCGATGCTGTCAGAAAGCTAGTGAGGGGTTGACCATGGATGGATTTGAAGACTGGAGAATGGAATTGAAAGAGAGAATGTTTTTTCATTGAATGTTAGCTGATAAGGTGGTGGTTTGTAGTTGTGAGGGTGGTACAGGGTATTTGTAGACCACATGCGTAGGACAGTTAAAAACGTTGTTAAGGGGAGAGATGGATTAGAGGGGGAGCCCGAAGAGTAAGCACGAGGACTAATTGAGTCTACTTAGCACAAGAGCAGAAATTACCATTGTTGTGAAGTGGTGGATGAGGTGGGGGCTAATGTGCTGATGGTGAGGAGATTGATTCTCGGAGCTCTAGATGTGATGGTAATGAAACCTTAGGGTATATGTTCACTTCAAAAAGACTAGAGCAGGAGGCGCCAGTTTTCAGCATTTAGCCCCTAAACACTGGAACACTCTGCTGTTCGCCATCAAAAATGAGACAACCCTCAAGGAGTTCAAAAAATTGCTGAAAACCTGGCTAATTAATCTAGAACAATAACATAGCCATCTCAATGTGATATAAATATATCTTACTATGTATATATACTTGTGTTATGAAGATCTGGTCTTTGTTTTATTTGTCTATTGTTTGCCACTTTTTGCCAATGTAATATATGCATTACCAAGCTGTCTGCAACCTCGCCGTGATACCCAAGGGTCTGGGTGAGTAACACATGTAATAAAATAAATAAATAAAACTGCCAAAGTGCATCCCGAGGTTGTCAGCATTTTGGGTGAAGAGGTGTACATGTCCTGTGGGAAGGAGATGGGAGATGAGAGAGTGGAATTAGCACTGGAGGGAGACAAAATACTATGTTTATTTTGGAGCTTGATGCTATGAAGTAATGAAATGATTTGAGTCATTAGGTGATGTTGTATGAGATTACAGCTCTGCTGCACTGCAAGGAGAAGAAGGTCTGGGTGTCATTAGCAAAGAGGTGGCAGTAACTGCTGAAGGAGATTATCTTAGCAAGGGAGGTGAAATAGGACGTGATCAGGAGTGGGCCATGGTCGGATTCTTGTGGCACACTGGTAGATGTGGAAGTGGGGTGGAGGTTTTCAAGTTCCAGGAAATACGTGGTCAGAGAGGCAGGAGTACAGTGCCAATAAAGTCAAGTGAGGAGAGGGCAGGAGGAGGGAGGGATGGTCCACTGTGTCAAAGCTTAGAACAAGATTGAGTAGGATTAGAATGGAGGATAGTTGGGAGTGGTGAGTTATAGTAAGGAATTTGCTGAGAAGGCTAAGCAGTGTTAATTGAGTGTTTACTCCTGAATCCAGATTGTAGGGGGTTGCAGAGAGAGTGGTCCCCTGGTAGCTGACAGTGCAGTTGAAGGAAAATCAGTAGAAGATTTTGGAGTGGTGAGGCAGAAGAGAGAAAGATATGTAAAAGAACGGGTCATTGGGTTTATCAGTGGTTTTCTTAAGAATGGGGATGTAATGGCTGTTTTATAGCAGGCAAAGAAAAAGTCAGCAGAGAATATAAGAATTTAAGAGGCAGGAGAGGTGTACGGATGTGATAGGTGCAAGCACTTTGATAGTTTGATGGTAGAGGGGGGAAAGGGCACACATGTGGGGGTTGCTGACTGGTGAATCGGTAGGTGTCTGGTGAGGAAGTGGGGGAAGTGATATAGAGACGAGTGATGGAATGAAGGGTGGATGAGGTGAGAGGGATAGAAGAGTTCTTATAAGTTCTTTAAGTGTCAAATATTTTTATAATTTCTGATATGAAATATGAGAAAAGTCATCAGGTATGAGAGTAGGGATCAGTTTTGAGGGGAGAGCATAACCTGGAGATTTATGGGGAGCTTTGGGGGGTGGGAGCAGAGAGAAGAAAGGAGGTTAAAGACGTTTAATTATTTTACAGAGTCAACATTTGTAGTAAATGCAAGGAGAGAGTGTTTGTAGGCAGCAAGCAGAATGGATCAGTGATATAAAAGTGGAGGTGCATGGATGCTTTTCCAAGCTGGATGACCGAGGTTGTCCCTGGTTGAAGATGAGAGTGGGCTTGGGGGCAAGGACCATTTAAAGTAGTGGGCAGGGGGAGAAGAGAGGGCTAGGATAAAGGAGTTGTCTTGGTCCAGGTAAAAAGCCCAGGAGTCAGGTTTGAACTTGTTCTTACTGATTGTCAAGAGAGATGTGGGTGAAAATAGGGCAGGTATCAAGATGGTGAAGTGAATGAGTAGATGATCTGATGATGACTGATCAATATAGAGGGCAGAGAGGTAGAGAACAGAAGCAAGTTCAACTGTTGTGAGTTGTAAGGTTATGGTGTCTCACATGAGAGGGGTGGGAGAGGGCACAGTCATGTTCTAGTTGACAATCCTTAGACTTGATGGGCAGGTTGAAATTGCCCATCATGACCAGAGGAATATTGGCTGGAAAGGACTCATTTAGACAGTCAAGATCTGAGATTGGTTATAACAGGTGGGTTAGACATGTGGTGATAGAGGAGTGTTGTTAAAGAGTTGGACCTCTCTGTGTTCAAAGAAGTGAGTATAAAGTGAAAAGGCACATGATAGTAATTGTCAACCACAATTGCGTGTACGATATTGCTGTAATTGCAGCTCACAGTAAGCCCCATAGTCAATGCTTTTGATCTAATTAATCCCAAATCATTGGATTTGAATATTGTCAGTATTTGTACTGCAGTGTGTTCCTTATTCATGGTGGACATTAAAATAGTTGTTTGCTGGTAATTTAATTTTAATATCACAGAGGAGATAGTAGTTGGGGTTGTCCAGCCAGGTTGCAGTTATTTAACAGCAGCCCAATGTGCAATGATGCAAACCTATCTGTTGCTGGTCCGCTGACCCACTCAATGGTTGCCAAAATAATTACTATCATAGCAGACTCTATTAATGTCCTTCAAATGGTCACAAAATGTGTTCTTTGAAGGTCAAACACTGCAACTATTTGAGAATATTTGCAACAGGACACCTTGTATGTTGGTCAAGCAGCTTTATCAAATTCATGGAATCCTTCAGTGTCGGCCAAAGAATAGGGCAGAAGTTGAGCTGCCAAAAGGTTGGTCAGCTCCCATTCTGCTTTTCTATGTAGACATGATAAAAACTCTTGATACTGTCTTTTTTCAGAGACTGTGATTCTGAAGGTCTACTGGCTACTACTTGATAATCACTGTGCCAAAGGAGGGGCGACAGATCTGTGCCAAATGTAGATTTGTTCAGGGTGGCATGAGTCTTGATGGCCTGTTCACTAAATCCTGATGTGTTTTGACATATCCTGTACCATCATGGCCTTCTTCCCCAAACATAAGAGATTATCAGGAAAAATCCCATGCTCCATTAATATGACTCACTGACTATGAGGTACAACCTGCGCTCTATGCTTGTGAGGAGCAAAGATCAGACATGTGATGCATTTCTCCATGATATTTGTCTAAAACTACAATTCCCAGATGCCTCATGCTGCCACGGTCATGAGTCTTCTGATAAACGGAAGACAGAGACCTCACTCCTGGCACTCAACAAGCTCTATGAAGGAAGGTCCCCTTTCTTTCCCCTATAGCCATGGGTTTTTCATATATTCACTCTGATGTGTGCACTCGTGTCTTGCTAATGATGCTTCCATCATTAGCATAATTAAGGCACTGGAACACACTTCTAGCCACATCGCGGCACCTTCTATACACTTCAATGGAGAGTCGCAGGTCTTTAACACCTCGGTCTCGAGGCTGCTAGCTTCACGTGTCCCCCGGATCTTATATAGACCCTGTTTGATCCATGTCTTCTTCTGGTCTTGTCCCAGTTAACCTAGCTTCTGCCAACCTTTATCATTTGAGAGTGATTCAACTTTCAGGAGTTGATTATGTCTATCCACTCTTTTAACTCCATACGTTACATTATCCATTCTAAGATGGTGCCACTCATAGCGTTATGGCAATCAAAAAAGGACTGACTCCCTGCGTTGCCATAGCAACCTGGAAGCTTGGCTATCCAGAGTTCTAATGCGGCATACACAGAGTCCTGTTTTAGACCCGTGCACACTGGCCCCTTCGTGCCAGACTCTTCAATTTGCAGACAAGGTTGTTTGTAAGGTAAATCCCTTTTATAACCTGATCCCTAGTCAGCCCCATTAGCTCGCCACCCCTCCGATGCTAACTATGCACTTTTGCTACTTTCGCTAACAGCATTTCTGCGCGTTATATGGTCCACTCCCCGCCGCGATTCATGATGAGGACTACTTTTGGAAACATCAGAAGCCAGCCCACGTTGCATTAAGCCTGAGGTAGAGGATTTTCCAGCCCTTCCGATCCAGTTAAGTTTGTTTAGCTGAGCTCCACTTATTCCTAACTATCAGATCTCCCGATTAGCATGAGGACGCTTCTTTTTAACTACCAGAGAGGCCACTACCGTACCTCCTTATCTTGTGAAACATCTTGTATACAGATCTGCCATTCAGGTGAGTGTAGGGTTTTCCTTATCCGCTGTTCACCTACTTGATAGATTTTGTTTATACTTCTTATGCATACTCGAAAAGCTAAGCTTCTGCTTTTCTTGCAGATTTGGCAACCAGGGCCTACTAATAAGTCCCTAACCATCTTATTAAGAAGTTGTTTGCCCCCACCTGAACCAACTAAGGTAATTTATCCCTTATGTTGCAGTTTCTAAGTTCTATTTGTTGAACTGTTACAACGATATCTAGCGACTTTGAGCTCACCCTTTGTTTCTTTTAACCTTCCAGGTTGCAATGGTCTAACTCCTCCCCAGTTGGACTCTTTGAATAGGATTCTGTTTTACCACTACCCTCCTGATGAATGTTCAGCATTTATTTCATTTTAACAGAAACATGTTGAGACCCTAGTTCTCTGGATTAAAACAGAGAGACACACTATCATATATGTCAATGACTTGATAAGTGTGTGCAATGACAATGCTTTGACACAAATATTTTCTTGTGTAACAAGAATCATTCATTGGTTTTGATGAAATCCTGTGAGAAGAGTTTTTTTTAGATTTTTGTATGTTGTTATTGGCACTTGTGCAAATGAATGTTTAGTGATTTCATTATTTTTAACTACTGTCTACATTTAATAAAATACTGTTGATTTTTATGAAAGTTCGATATAAATTGACACTTTAGTCAGTACAACCTGGTACCCACATCTCTATCTCATTTTTTATAATTATTGTCTACCCACCCCCGGATCAAGGTAGAGCAGAAAACCCAAACATATGTTTGTGAAGTGTTTAACTGGGATTCCTTCGATATTTAAATGAATCAACAAGCTCCACCCATTGCTACTCTGCTCAGCCTTCCTCGTGGTCATCTGACCTGAGTTTCTCCCTTTTGTCCTTTTCTCCAATGCCGTTTGCCTCCACTCCCTGCTGCCTATATCCTTCTGTATTTTGCATCTCCTGCTTTTTCCACTCCTTCTTGCATTGTGACTCTCCTGGTTTTGATCTTGACTGGGTCTCCTAATTCTGTTTGTGACTTCCTATGTGTATTTGGAGTTGGGCCTTTGCTCATATACTGGATTAGAATATTCTATGAACCATGGCAAATATTTTTGAATTATTATACCCATCTTGAACTAGGATTCAGATTGTTTTTTTATTTTTAACTGTCTTTGAGATTTTGCTCTGGGACTTTTGTGTGTGTTGGCATCCCCATCCGGTCTGGTTTAGGACTCATAGCCCAGACAATTCTCCTTGGATTTTGTGGTAAAATTCCCTCCCACTAATCCCACTGAATCTGACTCCTTACTCACTCAGACTCGCTCTAAACGCCAGCTTGTTTCTTTGTTTTGAGGACAAAATTATTTTCAATCTTGGTACACACTTCCTTTTATTGTATTGTCAAGACTTTTCATTATTACATACCTGCTGCAAATTTGTGATCCTATTTTTCAGCCATTCTGGGAAGTATCTGATTACAATTGCTCTCCACATTTTCACCCCTTCTCTTTGGAGTGAATTGATTTTCTTTCATTGTTGTTCAGCACACATAGGGTGGGAGGGAACTGTGAGAATCATCAGCTATATATATAGAGTACCAATTCCTGACAGAACAATCTATACAGAAAATGTTCCACCAGCCAGCACACTTTTACTCTTTACCTGAAGAGCATACAGTTCCTCTCAATGATTTTTCCCAAGTGATTCTACATTTCCCCATTGTCACAACACACAGTATTTTTGCAGAGTTTTCATATTTCAAAGTCGTTATTGTTCTTATCAAAAGTTTGACATGTATTCTAGTCAAACAGGAAAAATACATAGAGGAGCTATGAGCATTATCTCAAACCATGTAGTCCTATTACGTTTAGTGCAGACATGGAGACGCATATTTCAGTAAAAAGTCGCACTCGAGCTATTTGCAAATGAACAATTATAAATTACTTATTTCACTGTCCTCTGTGTAAATCCGGTTTCAGGCCAAGCCATCAGTTGTTTTGAAACACGGAAGGACACTGTAGGCACTACAGCTTCTGGGCTGTGATGCAGTAGTCTGGGCTGTGTTCCAGTGTCTTTAGTATTTATGTAAATAGTGCCTGATATTCTAGTAAACAATAAGCAATGCTCTAAATGGACTACAATTGACTACTACAGAAGTTTGACGTGGCTTCTGGGGCTACCGAATGCAACTGAGCAACATTGTTTATAAACTGATCAAATGATCGCTCACGGTAGATCAAGATAAAATGTTCTTTCGGTGCATGTGGGAAAAACCTTTACCATATTCCCAGGGAATATCATAAGCAAACAAGCTAGAAGGTATGAAAGGCCAGGTTCTGGGAGGGGAGCTCAGAGCTGTTCAGAGATCCTGGAGAAAGGCCACCAGGCTGGAGGTAGAGCTAAGGACCTAAAGTTGACTTGAAATTCCTTCCCCATTCTGGCCTATGAGGGGAGGATGGACATATTCTGCTGCTTTTTTCTACCCTGATTCTTGAAGCTTTGAAATTGCATCTTTGACACCAAAGGCTCATAAAGTGTTTTCTTTTTCTTTTTGAGAAAATGACTATTTAATTGAGCTGTATAGAGAAGCACTCTTACTTATAGTGGTCTGCACAATGCCCATGGAACCATCTTATTCAGATTTGGCTTATGTTTGTAGCATGGGGTATTTTTCTACTGGATTGCTTTTGGGATTTTCTTTTCTTTTAGATTGGACGGACAACAATTTGCCCTCCATACCCAGTATCCAGGCATTCAGCTTGGTTCTCTCTTCTCCCTACAATCACAGGAGACTGAGTGAGTATGAGAGAAAGTTTTAGCCATTTTTAAATATCAGATTGGGAAACAGGAGATGTAGTGAGAAGGCAATTCATTTCATGAGGCTGTTTAGTGAGAATTTATGAGCATACAATTGCGTCTAAGGAGCTATTATGTTTTTGAGATGTTGACTCATCTGGAGTAGAGATATAGGGTAGAACATGATAGCAGTGTTGTCATGTGTAACCTTTTTCATATTGAATGTATGTGTAGTTACAATAATAGTGGCAATGCCTTTTGTATTACTTATTTCTCTCAATAAAAAGAAATGCACTCTGCAGAAGAGTTTGAGAACATTTATTGAGTGGTCTTTATTGAGGATCAATTCATGAGTATGTGTGCATGTGTATTAAGAGTGAGGCATCTATATAAAGTGATGTATATTTTCTTACCGTACATTGTGCATGTTTTGATAAGGAATGGTTTTGTAGGGGCTTTAACAGTAGACCCTCAATAAATTACACGACATTAGTAAAAGAGTCCTCTGTTGATGAGTGAGTGTTGCTAATCCACTGCAGAGGTTTATTTCCTACTCTATCTTTTTATGCATAGTGATAGATGTATGTTTTTCTCTACCTCTATTCCTACCATTCTCCCTACTGGGGTTGTCTAGCACAGTTCCATAGTGGTAAGGGAAGGTCCTGTGAGGTAGAGGAGATAAGAAGCACATCAGGTGAAACTCCTAGGCCATTTACGTGGCTTTCTTTGTACTGGCAATTCAGTCATGGGGGTTCCTATTTTGTTTGTGATGCTGGCAGGTTGAGAAGTGGATATAGCAGAAGAACCCTGGGCCTTTGGGATTGATAGACTCCTGTTTGTGCTCCCACACCTGCCAGATATATGTGTACCACTTGCCCCACTCTACTATGGGTTAATTTCTTTTCCTTTTGCTGATGAGTACACCGTGTGTTATTTGCTTTGTTGCTTTCTGATATGCTTTCTGATATGCTTCTAGTGTTCAGTATCACTTGTGCTCATATGTCCAAGACTAAAAGCACCACTATTAATGCTCCATCAAGGCTAGAGAGGGATGTCAATTATGGTATATTCCTTTTATAAAGGCCTGCAGGATCCATAGAATGCCACTGTCATCATCATATCAAAATGGGGGGGGGGGCTTAGAATTGTCCTCACTTTCATTACCATTTTTACTGTAATCTGAATAATTTGCCTTGTTTGCCACCAAAGCTGGATCTTCTTGCTCTTTTTCCAGTGCTTGCCTCTCCTCTTGTAACTGAACCTCACCACATGCAATTATCACCATCAGTACAGGTTAAGCACCTTCTTTCGCCCATGATTCAAACAGGTGACACCTTGCCCTCAGCAGCACTTTCACCTTCTTCAGTACCAGGTCAATCGTTGTAACAGGTCAACCAGACATTGACTTCTAGGGAGGACGTCTGCTGAAAGATTGGCACGGATAGAGTAAGATTAAGCAAGATTAAGTCACATTGCTCATTCTCTTGGAGTTAAGCACTTTCCTGCTTGCCTGAGCATGTTCTTTCTGTGCCATTTTTCAATAAGGCTTCTTAGGAAATGTATCTTGAATGATTGGCTTACCTTTATGGAAAAGGACAAAAAGATAAGTATATAAATATGAGTGCACTCTCAGGGTTCATGCGGAAAAATGCAAATGCTTTTTTTGGGGAACATACTCACCTTGTATAACACATATGACTGTAAATCTGTCTGAGCTGCTGCACCTGGTTGGTGCAAAGGTTGTGTGAAAACTGAAAATGTACAATTGACTTATTACTACAAGTATTGCTATTCATTTGATAAAATTGGCAGAGTACCTACTAAAATATTTTCCTGCATCTTGCTTGAAGAACTTTACACATTGGTAGAAGAGCATAACATTCTTCTGTATAATCATACTGGGTCCCACAAAGGAAGCTCTACCCCAGATAATATCTCGGCACTCACTGTGTCGAGAAAGCCTGGCGCTCCAGACAACAATCCATTGCCTTCATTGACTTCTCTTCAGACTTTGATACAGTGAAGAGAGAGGCTCTCTGGTGTAATTTGACCAGTTGGGGGATTCCACTTGGCATTTTGAGACCTCTGTCAGAATTAGGATTTCGACTTCTGGCCATCTCACTAATTTAATAGGTACACATATAGGACTTAAGCAGGGGTGCATCCTGGCTCTACTCCTGTTTAATCTCTATCTTACAGACATACTAGAAGCCCTCACTGCTGATAACACGTACCCCTCTAGATTAGGCCCAACTTGACTCCAATGGTTAGGATATACAGATTACCTTTTATTACTAGACTACACCCCCAAGGGATACAATCTTCCCTAAATTCCCTTGCCTCATATTCCAATGCTAATGCCCTAGGGGTTAATACTCTTAAATCTAAAATCATGATTTTTGAGGCAGTAGCAAAAATATTTGTGACTCGAAAAATAGCCAACTCCAACTTAGAATTAGTACCTCACTATGATTATTTGAGAGTTACCATCGATAACAAACTAAAATGGACAACTCACATTGATAACCCCTTTACATCCATTTGCAGCTCTTGGCCGGTGCAAATCTCACTGCATGGGGGCTACTGCTTAATAGCTATCACTATGATATACACTATGAAACTGCTACCAAAAAAATGATATGGCTCAGAACTTTTGGGTCAGAATCATATTGGTAAACTTAAACAGATTGAGAGCCTTAAAACCCCTTCAGGGTTCCTACACAACTCCTGGTTGAATATCTATTGACAGAGTTTGGGATTAAAGGGGTTAATCTCTGGCTACCTAGATACTGATTAACTCTTTATTGGTGCCTAATGAACTCCACTTTCAACACCTTACTAGGCGTAATCCAAAATTCTAATTTGACATTATTTTTCAGAGCCCAATCCTTGCACCTTGCTATGCTAAAAAAAGAATCTGGTATCTGGTGTGAGTGACATAATCTAGACCATTTTATTGTTAGAAAGTCTATTTTTGAAGTCATCATCACGAAAGAAACTACCAAACGCTTTCTTGGCCAACAAATGGATCATCTATGTTGTAAATCTATGAGCTGGGATTACTTAATGACCTTAAATCACACAAAACGACCCCACCGTATATTAATTCCTTTACTGATATTTGGGTCTAACCTGAATATCTCAGAATAAAAGTTAACGCTGTAGACCTCCAGGAAGTACTGGAAGCCAGGCTAAACATCCTCAGATTCAACCGCACGTGCAAACTGTGTGGCTCTGCTGTGGTTTCAACATTAAAACATCTTGTGCTGAAATGTGAGAGCCTAGTGCAAAAATGTTGGACACCAGCTCTAGCATATGGCACTCCTGAACTCTTTACTACTTTCAGAGATTCAATGTGGGAAAATTCTTCCATGCAAAAACTTTGGCCTGAATTATCATATTACTAAATTATGAATAACTAGCAGGAATATTCTTAATTTCTTTATTTCACAATTATGTACTTGTATTTCTTCAATGTTATTCTTTACTCAGAACTATGTATGTGTTATTTAAATTGATTTAACTTGTATTCCTTGTTTAAAAAAACGTATTGGCTTTAACTTATACTAATATCAATAAGATTATTCAAAGTTAATCAAGATTAAATAAATAATCAACATTTAAATAAATTAACAACATCCTAATGATTGGTAAAGAAGCAATACTGAAGTAATAATAGCCAACATTCAATAAATACAAACAAATAAAACCAATTATAAATATAAGAATTACACAATAAACAATATAGAAATGTTTACATTAAGGCACACGTGGTCAATAAAAACGTAAATTGTTTATTTTAAATTTTTTACATAGTTAATCACATTCTAAAAATATATAAAAGGATGTATTATTATATGGTACATTTTTCTCTGCTTCTAATGATTTTAAAATATACTTTGGAAGTTTCATTTCAAGCCCCTCATGGCTCCCCATACTCCCAAAATGGGCCTTGGTTCACCTGTCACCATACTGAACAAACAAAATGGCTGAAAAGGCAAATGGCCATATGGTTCCAGCAGCTCCAGTCAATCCACCCTATACCCTTTTCACTGGACCCATGCCCCAGGCAGTAGCCTAGGCCAGCGAGTGTCCCGTCCCTTAATGTCCTTTTTTTGGTGTTGTGTATGTGTGTTAACAGGGCAGGGGTCTGTAACCTTTGGCTCTCCATCTGTTCTGGACTACAATTCCCATGATCCCTCAACATTGGCCATTGGCAATGCTGGTAAGGGTGCAAACCATCTCAAAAGCCAAAGGTTGCAGATCCATGGATAGTACACACACAATCAAATGATACTAAGTAAAGATAATATAAAATGACACAAACATTGAGGTGAATTCATCCTCCTCTACCCCGGACAACCAAACTTTCACAAAAAATAAAACAGGTTCTCCAAAAAGGTAAATGCTTAGTTCCTATGAGTGGAATTAGTTATAGTACCTGTAAGCAAGTTTTGTACACAACATTTTTGTTATCACCTACATCAACAACATGATCCAAACATCTTGATGGTGGCTTGGCTCTAATCTATCTTTGATATTAGTCTTGTGCAGCCTTTCCAGATGAGACTTTTCATTTCACGACTATGTGGCCCCTTTATATTTATATGGGTTGGAAGCACCCATACATATATGTGCTAGACACAGGTGCGCGTCAGGAGAGGGAGAAGCCTGCCACTCTCTCTAGCCGCTCTCTCCAGCAGCTCTGACTGCATGACTGAAATGCTACCTGTTGTGTCTGTGATCGACAGAGACCATGATTTGAATCTGGTTTGAGCCCCAACAACTTCTGTGTGACCCTTGGGTCCCAATATGAAATCTACCCTGGCATTGTTACTTTTAATGCTTTCATTAATTAGTACATTTTTTACATGGGTAATTAATTCATGATTTTCGTTTTTGATGTACTCCCTGATTTTTTTTAATGTGTTTATATAACCTCTGTTTTTGGGGGTGCAGAAAATGAACATCAGCACTAACTGCTGGTGAATGTCTGCAGTGTTAATCGATTTTGCAATACACCATGAATGAATGGGGCATACTTGTATGTATTATATACATCAGCAGTAGAAACAATCGACTGTACTGACCTTCACTCCATTGACTGAAAAGCTTTGTTCATCTGAGGCTGCCTTCACCTTAATCACCTCTCTTCCTCCAGCCTTTGGCAACTTTCAGCAACAGGATCCCATGGGAAAAGGTGTAAAGTACTCTGCAAGAGGTTAACATCTTAATGTGACTGGTTCACCTTCACCCTCACCACACAGACATCAAAACCGACCACCTACTATACACCCAAAAGTCAAAGTTACTGCAAGAAGATTCTGAAATGAAGAAAAGGGGCCCAAACTGTAGCACACACTTTAATAAAGATGTCATAGAATAGAGATAGCAGTCTGTTTATAAATATTAGTAGAAATATTAATATTCTGATTCTTGTTATTGTTTTTCATATTTGAATTGTTTGAAAACATGAAAACAGAAGCACCAAAATCCTTTTTTAAAATGGGCAATTCCAAAAGGCCCTTGGATGTGATGAGAATTGAACCCAGATCTTTTTTTTTTCTTTTTTTATTTATCAGTTGTTTTCGCGCAAAAAAAAGTCGAGACCTTTCAACTTAACAATACATACAAAAATAGTAATATTACAATAACTAAAAAATATTAAAAGACCCAGATCCTTACCACCCCAGGCACAACACTCAATGGGGCTTCACAACTAGCACCACGACAATGAAGCCAAGAGAAGCATAAATAAGCTTTAATCCATCCCCACAGATCATAACTGATCCAGTTACAAGGACATAGCTCACTGAGCTCCAAAGTGGCAATCGCTTTCAGTGCTCCATCTTATGGTTCAGTATAGTGTACACTCCCCACAAACTCCTGGCTGTCAACAATCACAGCACCATTATTGTGCATTATTACTTAATTACAGCATGGCTGATGAGACACCACACAACCTTTGTCTCTTGCACCTTGCTATCAGTTCACTGCAAGCCATGCACTTGAATTCTCTTGCTGTTTTGCCTGTAATTGTCCTTACAGAGAAAGCATTTAATTAACACCCAATGTTAAGCCTTTCACCTGCCATTAACATTAGTAATGTCCCCTTAACAGAGTTAAAATGCACATACTGGTGCAGTATGTAGCTAACCACGTGAATGGAATGTTTGTGATCAATAAAATAAAAAATACAAAAAATTCCATAAAGGGACTGTACAGGAGGTATTTCAAACCCAGCTCTAATGACTGATGCTTATTTAACATATATGTTGGTCAATGTATATGTATTACATTAGGTGGACACCTTGAGTTAATGCCTCCTAAATACACAGTTCCAGCATCTTGAGCAAGAAACAAAGCAGTTTTATCAAAACTTGAATTAATTTAAATAAAGAAATTAAATGTGAAATCAAAGCAAAGGTGGTCTCCTGCTTTATGCAGGGGATGTCACCACATTGTAACACAATCACTGACAGCTCGTCTACAAAAATGAAAATGACTTCTCACACACAAACTCCCATTTACATAATCAATAACATATCTACAATAATTCGTAAATTACCATAGGTCTGCTAATTTCACTTCTGCTGCTCATTGCACAATATTTCAACACTTTTTTTACATTATCAAATTACACATGATGGTACATTTACAAATACTGCAAACACTTTCTTTCCCCAAAGCCAAATATACATGCTGAAATCAAAGAACTGTTTCAGGTCTCTTGCTTCCTTTTTTAGATCCGTTGCTGTGGGCTGCTAACATGTGTAGGCAGTTTACTATATGCTTATAATGACCTGCATTAGAAATCTGCAGGTTGTAGGACGGGGAAGTAATGTTTTCAATTTAGAATGCACAGAATATTTTGATTCACCCACCCAACCTGCGAAAATGGTTTTCAGATTGTATTGAACAAATATAAATACCCCTCCCTTTTTAAATCAGATTTGAATCTCACTGTGCCGTTTTAGAATAAGGGGTTGTAAGGGATTTACGCATATACTATTTTTAAGGGAATAGAAATGACTTCCTTCACTGAATACCATTTTAAATATCTATGGGATCCACAGGCTGCAAAATACTAATAAGGGTGCCCTCGGTTCACAGGCTGAATTGGCAACTATACCTGTGAAAACACACATAGTTCAATTTTATTTAACTAGATTTTCAAAAATAAACTGTTCACAGAAGTACTACCAATTTGAGTACATTTGACATGACACTTACCTAAAGTGAGAATTGTGGGATGTTTTAACCCACTAGGCTCTGTCCTGCAACATCCCTGTGTACTGGTGGCACCAGAATCAGCAAAATGGCAGTGAAAACCCCATGTGCGCCAAAACCTATGAAAACTGCGCTTTGAAACCGGAAAAGATGGCTGCCAAATCTACTTTGCCTGTTGTCAGTAGTGGAAAGGAGACCTCACTGCTGAAACATGTTACTGGGCTGCCCACCAAGTAAAAATGAACACTGCAGGAAAGGCAGTGCTATATTGCAAGAAACCCAGAAATTGCTCTTAAATCCCTTTTTCTTGGTTGCTGAAAATACAAAATACCAGACAAAACACCACAAAACATCCAATATCTTTGCTGGGTGCTACCCGTCGCTTCACATAAGGAATCATTATGAACACACAATGTCAGGAAAAGCAGAATCTATCATCAAAATATCCACAGTAAAAAGTGAGCTTGCCTGTGAAAGTCTGTCAAAATATGGGTGCAGTACCAGCAGCCGCCTGTATTAGACAGCTATTAATAATTGCATTAGAAGCTTAAACATGTGCAATTGAAAACAAATGTCTATAAATTAAGAGACCTGTTATCAAAAGTAATATAGGCTGCAACTATTTAATCTCCATGGTTTAGAGACTGGAATTAGAGTTCTAGTTGCCTGTTTTAAAATTGCAAAGTTTATTTTCAACAAAGAAAAATTTAACAAAGTGACTTTTAAAGTAAGCCTGATGCAAGCTAAAACTACAAAGCAAACTTCCCCCACTGGGCAAGGCACCTACCTTCTGCTCTCTGGACCAAGAACTCAGATTCAGGTGTTGATTAAGAGGGGAGGGGCAGTGGGGCTGCTCCTGGGAGAGACAATGAACCTTCCTTGGCTGAAAGGACATGCAGATTGTAAAGTGTCAACAGTGGTCTCTGCCAGAGTTAGTAGGCAGAGATTGCTCTTGAGTTACAAGATGGAGATGTAGGCGGGGACAGACATTTTTGTTGATTCACAAAGCACAGAAAGCATATTTCTAAAAAGACTGATAAAGGACTGTGCAAATTTGTAAAAATTATAGAATTGGTAGCAGTGTTAATGTGATTCTTTTGTGCACATTTTAAGAGGTACCAGAAATCTGTGCGATGTTCAGGGAAGGCACAGTGAATATTCTGGTTTTCTAGCAATTGTATTTATGTCAGAAGCATGAAACGTCATACGATAATGCCCCGATATCGTGCGCACATATGTACAAAATTGTGGACAAATCAGATGTTTTATCCCAGACAAAAAGTGCGAAAATTTGTCAAATTCAGACCCATGATCCCACCACAACGAGGATTGGAAGAGGGTTTGCTCCACACAATATGTGATCTATGTATGTTATTGGTATAAAGATTGTACACATGTAAAGATGTATTATATAAAAAATAAATTTTCTGTGCAAAAGGCAAAGGGGAGGATGTTTTGCCTCATAAACTACATCATCATGGTGACACACTATTTTCTCCTCCAATCAATGGAGCAGACTTTAGCCAATAGACTACCTGGGGGTGCACCTAGGATAATTCAGCATACCGACCCCTTTATCAAACACATAAATAGAGGCAGCTAAGGACCTAGAAACAAACTAATCCACCCACCATCCCGAATTTGGCAAAGCACTCTGAAGGAGATCCATCCATACTCCTTGTTGCAGACTCCTGAATCTTTGCAAGCAGAAAGGCTCAGAGCACAGCTGATCCACTTTCATCTGGGCCTAACTTCCAGAACCCATCCCTCAATTTAAAGGGGAAACCAAAGAAGCAGCCAGGCTGTGCTGTAACTGCTTGCCTGCCAAAGAATTATCTTCATAACCAGAAGGGCAGATTAAACCCTGCCTGGTGCCATGCTGTGTTGTGCTGTGCAGACCAGAGAGCCATTGCAGATCCAGTCCAGTCGTGCTGTGCAGTGTTGACCAGAGTGCCTTGCTGTCCAGGCCTGCCGTGCAGTGTTCAGAGCGCCTTAATGATCGCTGATCCAGACCAGTCAGGTGTGCCCAGCAGATGGTCCCAGAAAGTATCCCTGACCAGAACCAGAATGCCAGACGGTTCCATTCAAAACATTGGTAGTGAGTATCCATAGCATAGAATTGTCACTAGCCTATGTACTGTTCATAGTCATCCCTATCCAAATCAAATCTATCTTATATCCAGAACTGTATTGCTAGAAATCCTTTTTGTCTTGCCTGAACTCTCTCTCTTATCCTATAGTCCTTCTGTAATAATATTGTTAAAAATCATCTTTGCGCTGATATAGATCATCTGAAGAAGGCAAGCGTCTCTGCGGGCAAAAACCTGATCGGAGACGTCCTGGTCTGGTGGTTGTGCTGTTGTGTAGTTTGTTTCTTCATAGTCCATCCCTGGTGTAAAGAAACCTTGTTTGTATTTTAAAAGCACATCCTTGTTTTTCAATTTTGATTCTTTCTGAAATAAAACGACCTCCACGAAAGAAACTAAATTTAAGTGTCTACTTGAAGCTAACATCCTAGGCTTTCCAATGAACCCAAAACCACATCTTATAGTGATTCCTCAATTGCACTTAGTGCACGTGGAAAAGTTTGCCGCAAATCTTTTGTTTGGCTAAAGTCCATAACGTGTAAAATAGCTTTTCATTCCACCCAACCTCAAAAGTTCTCAACTTGCTTATTACCCTAATATCATTGCTAGAGTTTGTCTGAACCCATACAAAGCGGCTCCCATGAGAATTTCAACAATATCAGTGATTTAAACCATTTTCAGTGTTTTAACCCATTCATTGAAAGTCAACTTTAAAACCATTTTTTACAAGTTTGCCAATCAATTCTGTTCTTCTCTGGTGTTTGCTGGCGGGAAATTGGGATTGATAATTTGCTTAAATTTCGGAATTCCTGAAACCTGTTCTCTCTCCTCCTATATCTTTATATTGCATTTGGGGGATTGAGGGGTGTGCAGGAGGAAATAGTAATTACATTGCCATTTGATTGAACACACACAAAAGGATTATTTCTGTGCTGCATTATTTTTCCCATCATTGCTCCTTGTGATTAAAGAGATTGTTTAGTGTGACATCACCCTATTGGTGCTTATTGTATAACCATTAAAAATAGTGTGATATATATATTGTGAAATACATAAATAAATATTTTTAACTTTGCAAACCAGCCTGATTCCTGGTTCAGTGTGACCGGGGGGTTAAAAGAGAGGGGCGTGATATAACTGATACATCGTTCAGAATAAAATAACTTATAGACACAAATAAATAATTAAGGGTTTCCTTTGTGCATCCCGCGCTAGGCATTGACTTAGGTGAAGTGCCGGATTGAAATCACTTACAGAATCAAAATGCATTTCACATTACAATACTCCTGTATGCTATTGGGAATTAGCGCCCCTTAACACTTCCATAGAAGCCTTTCCTGGTATTTAGCATAGAAAAGGCTGACAGGCAAATCCAATTTGTTTTAGGGTATTTTCATACTTAGATTGGGTTCATTCGTTTAGTTCATGGAACCAGCATCAGCTAGGTGGCTGGGCAGCTAGGCACCAGTCCCCCTTGACACAGGTGACATCTGTCACAACCAGCTTCAGTATCCCTCCTGACAAAGCCCCCCATTTCCAGATATTTCAGCTAAGCTCCATTCAAGTTAGACAGCAAGTGTGTTGCTAATCATAGAAAATTGCATTTTACATCAGCTCTTTCCAGTGTCAGAATGCTATTAGATTTCTATTAGAATTCTATCCTCTCTGTGTGAGTAGTTTTTAAAGTATCCAAAATATACATGTGTATGTCATAATTATGTTATACTATTTGATTGGTATGATCCTTCCATTTGCTTACCCAACAGTCTGTCACTCCCATTGAATACACCCCCCAAAATAATGGATGATTATAATATAAATATGTTTTACACGACCATGAATGTTGGGGGTCAATGCCACTCCTTGGGGAAGTAATGTTTTCAATTTTAAATGCACATAATAGTTTGACTCACCTACCCAACCTGAGAAACGGGTTTTCAGATTGTATTGAACATACATGAATCCCCTTTCCAATCCTGTTTGAATCTCACTGTGCAGCTCCAAAAAACATACATCTTTTTATACTTACTTTGGAGTAATTATTTTAGTACATGGAAACAGTACCAGGTCGGCAGCTAGGCATCTGGTCCTCCCTGTTCTCTGGTCCCCTCTAACACAGGTGAGATCTGTCACCACCAGCTTCAGTATCCCTCCTGGACAATGCTCCTCATTTCCAGATATAACCAGATAAGCCCCATTCCAGTTGGACAGACAGAGTGTTGTTAAAGATAAAACATAAAATGGTGGCAATTTCCAATGTTAGATGTGTGGCACTATCCCTATTTGTCAAGTGCTATCTCTCAAGTGTGCAGGTGATTAAATAATAGTGTCATGTATTTTCTGGTGCCCTTCTCAATTAAACTTGAAACACTCTCCATTTTCTTTGATTCTCTCCACACTGAGCCAGTCGTCTAACACTTGAAAGAAGCAGCACAGTTTGCAGTTTTTCAGCATCAGTTTGCTTAATGGACCAGTCCTGGATCCCATTTATGTTGACACATATTCAGTGGGACATTTATTTTATTCAATTTCCCATAAAAGCCCAGATAGGCTTCGGCACATCATCAGATGTCGGCATGAACTCAGCTCAGGTAAAACCTTGCACATGGGCGGCAGGGTTTTTACTTAGCACCACACAATGAAGAAACTAGAGAGATTCAGTTATTTTCTCTTTAGGCATATTGGCGATGAGAAACAATTAATAAATCAAGCAGAGGTCACTCAACTAGACAACAGATTACATATTTTGGTAAAGGGTGCATCATATGTCAGTCGATATTACAACTGATAGGTACTGAATTTTCCATTCTTTATTATGAAAATAATCTGAGAATTCCACACCAGACTAAATAATGCATCTTAGACTCCTGTTCATGAGCGTGTAGTCTATCATAAACCTAGATCAGTCACAAGAGAAAAACAGCAAGTTGAAGTGGTATAGTGTATATCTAGCTTGCTACTGCAGTGATTGGCATGTTCATGATAGGTGTACAATAAATAATTTCAGCATATAGTGTTTTGCAGAAAAAAGTCTCTGCACCCACTTCCTTGGTTCAGTGGATATATTACATTAGCAGCATTTGTTTTTCGGTTACAGTTGTTTGTGGAGGGGAAAAAATGGCAGCACTTCCAGAGCAACATTTATTGTGCTAATTTAGCTTTTACATACTTAAATACCCACACACCCCAATTTGCAGGTACTTAATGCTGACTGAAATCTTTGAAACTTTGTGACAGCCCCTTAAGTCAAAACTTACAGCCTTGGTTTATAGAAATTCTGATTTATCCCTTGCTCTCCATTTCATGAGCTGATTACATGATATACTTTGACTTTCATTTGATGATCTGGACACTTCCCCCGTTAATTCAAATGACCCAATACCAGTATGATGGCAAATAGTCGATGTCACTGTGCCAAGATCTTTGTTTCACTAATGAGTAAATGGGCAAACACATGATTAAATTCATGACAATTATTTAACCTTGCAGACTTGCTATCGGTCATCTCTGCTCATCCTGAGCTGTTGAGAGATTCTCTTCAACCATTTCTCCGAGTGTTCTGAACAAGGTCTAATGGTTGCTGGCCTTCATCTTCCTGTTCTTTCCAATATTCTTACAGCTCATTGAACATATGTCTGGAATGAATCCCACTTTGAATGGTTAGAGTTCTAAAGAGGCGTTTGGGGTCTTTTGGACTGCAAACAGCACCCAAGGTAATGCAGTTCTCCAATTGTTTCCATTCACTGACACTACTTTCTGCAACAGTATTTTCAAAGATGTATTCATTTGCTCCATCAATTAATCAGCTTTTGTTTCCTAATGAAAAGTGGAGGTTGAACGGGCAATGATTTGTAAGAGATATTTAATTTAATTTCACAAATTATTTCCCTGGTGTGTTAATATTTCTCTAGGGAAACTTAGCCTGTTGAAATATGTTCCTGATACCTTTGTTATTTTGTGGGTAATATATGATAATAGTGAATCAGGTATCTGGTGTCATAGTCTAATATGACTAGTGTGTACTGAAACCCCTGTTTGGATGATTTTAAAGGTCCCAAAATGTCCATTACTAGTTCCTCGAAAGGTACATTGATGTTGGGAAGAGTTGTCAGAATGGGCCCTCCGAATATATTATTCACTTGTCATCTTTTATGTGGGCCTAATAGCACATTCTTTTTGGAAGAACTGGAAACTTAACCAGCCAGTATGTAATTTTACCCAGATGACCTGCTGTTAGGCCAGCAAAGACCATGGGCCTCATTACGACCCAGGCGGTCCGGAAATAACGGTGGCGGTAAACCCGCCGCCACCGTTGTTTCCGGACCGCCTGAGTCCGACCCCTGCAGGCAGGAGGTGATGTTCCCGGCAGGTCTGACCTGGCGGGTTTAACACCGCCCGCCTGCAGGCGGACGAGGAAACACCGGCAGCATTACGAGATGCTGCCGGTGTTTCCATTATCCCCGTTCCCATCGAGTCCCATAGGACTCGATGGGAATGGGGATTAACACCATTCCGCCTACGTGATTCCCGGAAAACCGGGGTTGTAATGCCCCGGTAATTCCGGGAATCACGGAGGCGGAATGGTAATACGAGTCCGGCGGTAACCAGGCGGTTTTACCGCCGTGGTTACCGCCGGACTCGTAATGAGGCCCCATTACTTTCTTTTAGAATTGTTGAGAACCAGGGAACCAAAGTAGATTTTTCTATCAGCTATTAGGTCCATTCAGCTTGGTGGTGTTATCCTTTAGCTTCAGGGATGATGATACATTACATTTTACTTCTGGCTTTGAAGCAATTGACCTACTCAGAATAATCTCAGAGAACAGGATAATGACTTTGGCCAAAGACAAAGTTTGGAGAAAGGATATTTTCTTTGGGTTCTTGTCCCACAGCAACTCTTACATAGTCTTGTATTGTTTAGTTTCATTTGGTTGCTACAAAACCGCTAGTCTCTATCATGCCTCTGTCTGCATTTTCAGACTTTTCCTTTTCTTCCTACTTGGAGGAGAGCATGTGTATGCAGCTAAATTGGGCCTCTTGATCTCCCCGAGTTATTTCAAATACTTATTTTCAAAGGTTAAACAGATGGACCCCCACTTTTCCTCAGTGATCCAAATCCATCTTCCCCAACATCTAAAAACGTGCGTACAGCCATGCCTGACTGAAGTTATATTTTCATATAGAACACTAGTGATAGTGCTACTTGCAGTTTGGTATATGTATAAATGTTGTTCCATTGGTAGGTACCTTATAGTTGTATGAACTGTATATATTAGAGCCCACAGTTATTTATGAACTTTCTGTTGCAGTATAGGCATTTCAGGTCAATGTGGTATGTCTCAAAACCATGTTTACTTCTACCTTCATGTTGGTGTTTTCCTCCAAATCCTCTTGCCATGAATGTGCAACACCCACGTTGATCACCATCTCACCATGTTTGGTAAATTATTAAAATAAGTGTGACAGGAAATATAAAGAGTTTTTTTATTTGTTCATCTACTTGTTAGGTTGTCTAGGACTCTAATTTTTTTTTTTTTTTATTTGATTTAGCTGTATTGAACACAGCCTTTCAAATTTATACACATTACACATAAAATATATTTGACAATTTACATAGTATAAACCCAACATATAAAAAATATACTGTTATCTCCCGTTATATAAAAGCAAAATCAAGAGGAACGAATTATCAATTTTACAATAAAACCCAATAAAATACCACATTTCTAATTACATTTCATCTGTACCTTTTCTTCCCATCATAGCAAAATCTTTTATTATCCTTCTCCATTTTTCAATTATTTAATACTACGTATCACTATCTCACTTGAAAGCGTAACAAAGCACACAATCTCTGCGCTGTACCATAATCATTCTTTGCTATTTACCGGGATATGCTCATTTAAGTTTAAGTTTAGAGCATTAATAAACAGTAATATTGCAATATTAATTTTTGCTTCTTGACTGTGATATAATTTTCCCCATAGTACTTCATACTCAAGGATACACTGATTAGTAAACATATGTTTAAAAAATTGACATCTTTTCTCAATTAATGCAGGACAAGCTACAATGAGATGCTTTACAGTTTCCAATTGATGCGGAACCCCACAGAATCTACAGTCTCCGTTTGTGATTATTTTACGCATCACTTTCAGTTCATTTGTTGGGCATAAATTCAATCTAAACCTTAGATAATTAAATCTATTTTTTGGATCAGGAAATCGAATCAAATATTGCTCTGTTTTATGCAGTTCTTTAATTGCATATGGTTGATTCTTGAACAACCTCAATTTCAAGCAAGCCTCCCTGGTCTTGATCCAGTCACCAAGCCACAGCTTTTTCTTGGCTCTGTCTGGATTATTTACCAAGAGAATGATATCTATACCAGCTTCATTCATGATTGAAATTATCCATTTTCGCCACTTTACAATGTTGTTATTACTTGCATTTAGCATGAAATTTCCTATAACATGCATAACCCTATTTTCTTCATTAGCCATGAGATATTTACGATAAAGAGACAGCACTTTCCATAAGTACACAGCATTTAAAGAGATCAACCCCATCTCATGGCGTAGTAAGCAAACTGGGACAGATAGAGGTAAACCACAAATCGATTTCCAAAAACGACCTTCCATTCTACTCCAAGATCTTTCAGCAATCATATCCCTAGTTTCTGACGCATATGTAAGAGTAGGAACAACCTTTTGTTTGTAGAAGGTCATCGCAGGGATTAAGGAGAACTTTCCAAATTTAGCTTGTATAATCTTAGTTTGTGATATACCCGTTAACAATTTTTGATTTAGATCTCTGAAGAATGGTCTGTCTTGTGTATCATTACTGATTTGTAGACCTAAATATTTATACTCATTCACTGTCTCAATCAGAATATTCTGCATGGCCCATGGTGTGATCACAGTTCTACGCTTTTTATTTTTACCCAATATCATGATCTTACATTTTTCTTGGTTTATTTTCAAATGATTTTCATTGGCATATTTACTCAGGGCTGTCAGGAGCTCGCGCAACCCCCCCGGAGTTTTAGCCAGCAGAATCAGATCGTCAGCATAAAACAGCCAGGGGATTGCACGTCCTCCCAGACGTGGAGCATCAGCTCTGCAGTTTTCAAAGTCGTGTCTAACTGCAGTCATAAAGAAATTAAACAGAGTACTTGCTAATATGCATCCCTGCTTTAGGCCTCTGTGCGTCGGGATGGGATCCGATAGCGTACCATCTGAGGCTAGCCTAATTTGGACAGTTGTACCCGAGTGTAGCTCATTTATCCAATAAATCAGATACGCTGGACAGTCCGCCTCTCCTAGTTTCTTTATTAGCAATTTTCTGCATACCGAGTCAAAAGCGGCTTGAAAATCAATGAAGGCCAAGTATACCATTTGACCCTTTAGACTTTCCTGTTCCTTAATGATTTGCAAGATATGCAAATTAATGGCAGTTCCCATCCCCGGCATAAAGCCTGTTTGGTTTGGGTCCCTCATTCCTCCTTCACACAACCATTTGTTTAGATCTCGCAAGATTAATCTAGCAAACAATTTACTTGGTATGTCTAATAGCGATATTGGCCTGTAGTTCGCAGGATTTTTATTATTGCCCTTTTTATAAATTGGGATGGTGATGGATTTTTTCCACGACGATGGAATAGAGTGGGTTTCAATTATCTGCTGAAATATAAGAAAAAAGATGTTTGCCCACGCCATTGGATGTCTCTTGATCATTAGATTCGATAAACCGTCTGGCCCTGGTGCACGCGACGTTGATAGTTTTGATATATAAAATAATATATCCGCAATATCAAATATGATATCCTTACCTTGTATATAATTCACCGGAATCCGGCTATTCACTAAGTTAGTTTCAGCATAGAGGGTTTTATAAAATGAAGCCCATACCTCCTGTGGAATGGGATTCAGCTGGTGAATCATTTCGACCTTAGCCTGGGGGACTTTCAAAAGGTTCCAGATCTTTGCTGAGTTTTTTGATTTTAATTGTTCTAACATATTTTCCGCATCCTGTTGATACATTAACGCATGTCTTGATTTTACCCAATTTTTGTAGTTACATTTCAGGGATCTAAGTCTGGCATCTCTTTTCGACGGACTTAAGTATTTTAATTGTCTCTTTTCTTTCCTATATTGTGCTTTCCGTACAGACACGTCTTCATCATATGAGTGTAGCCTCAACTTAGAATTTATTCCTGAATTGTTCATTATTTTAACTACGAATATCTGCATTTCTTCTACGTAAGTGCGGTCAGTGCCTTTAATCTGATTTTGTCGATCATTTTGAGTTCTCATAAGATTCTGCTCCAATGTTTTTAATGACTGAGGAGACCATTTAAACCTATTGCGAGCTGCATTTAAGGTTAAATTAGTAGCTCGAGAGTTGTCAAAATATTTCTTTTGAGCATTCCAATTCCATTGCATAGTCTGGATATCATGATCACTAGATGTCTGTGAGACAATTGTGAAATTTACCATACTATTAAACAAGGAGTTATCAACAAAAGTATAGTCAATCATAGATGATTGCGAACCCCGATGCCAGGTGTTTTGTTGTGGAATGTCCCCTTCTATTGCTCCATTCAGTTTGAATAGTTGCCTTTCCTTCATTAACAAATTCCATTTCATCGCCACTGCGGATAGTTGTTTTCCCTCTTGTCTTTGACAGGTAATGTTAAGATCGCCTGTGATGATGACATGATCACAGGACCGATCCACGACTGTCATGTTCAAGAGCTCTTCCAGGGCGGTAAAGAAAACTTCTTCTGTAATTGCTCCATGATTCCAATAAACATTTATTAACCCTATTGTTCTGGTGTATATTTTTATTCTTACCAATTGAAGAAAACTATTTGGAGATGCCCATGGTTCCAAGTAGACATTTGGTGATATTTTTATAGCCACCATCAGACCAGCCATCGGTCGACCTTTTACAGGGACTATTGCCGGTATCAGAGATATTATATGATTGTCCCAGACCGGGGCAGTTGCCAGCCATATTTCTTGGAACACTAAAATATCATATTGGCCTAGAATAGTATTCTCAAATTTGGTTAGATGTTTAAAGCCTCTGGTGTTCCAAGAGGCAAGAGAGACAAATGTGGAAGGCTGAGATAGTTAATTCCCACATGATCTTCCAGGCATATCATCTGATCGACTAAGACTCTCCAACTCATTGATCGAAAATTGATTAGTGTATTGGTTCTTCACATTTTGATTTGCCTTAGATTGATATTGATTTCTCCCCAACGGAGTCGGTAGTTGCACAGGTTCAGCTAGATTTATTAACACAAAACCCAGTTCATATAAATCCATTCTGGCTTGCCACAAAGCATTTTTGACAAACCCTGATTTCATCCATAGTTTAACCACTGATAGGTCAGAACCGTGTATAAACTCCACTTGTTCAATGTCACCCGAACAAATCCCCTCTAATGACGGTACATCTGAAATGATGTTCATAACAGATTGTCTATTCAAATCAAAACATCGAAACGGGTGCGAGCGGCACTGCAGAATCAGGTGATGCATTGTTACAGATTTTACCAATTTTCCTTGTGCTCTTCTAGGGGCAGAGATCGGATAAGGTTGATTCCGAAAGGCTAGAGGAGTTGTATTAAACGATGAAGCATCATTCCCGACATCGTTTTTCCCATCACTCTGCAGCGCTACATTCGGTCTATTTACAATGGAAACGATTCTCTTTAACGAGTTTTCAATTTCCTCTTTCCACTCTTTCAATCTTAATATATTCTCACCCACCAATTCCACTGATGCCACTCGCACTCCTTCCTTTGCAAATTCAGGCAACATCGTACCATTTGAAGTAGATGTAGTAAACTCAGGCTCCGCTTGAGCTTTCGGAGCTTCCCGTGCAGTAGTCACTTCCCTTGCATCTGTACTCTCATTCTGATTACTCAACAATACTAAGTTATCAAGGGGCTCATATGCGAGGGAGGCTAGTTTATTTTGACTTGCTTGACTAGTTCTGATTAACATTGCGTCCCTATACTTATTGGCTATTGCTTTTCGAGCCAGAGCTGTTACAGTTTTTGGTTTTGTCAGAGATTGTAAAAAGTGCCTAGTACCAGAGATCTTAGAATTTGGTAAGGTTTTCAAATTTTTTGACTTTTTAGTTTCTTGCACTTTTACCATCTGAGTCTTTTGATTTTTTTTTTCAAATATCAAATATGTTGGCTCTTTATCACCTGTCAAAATTACATTAGTATTTTCAACTACCATTTCTTGATGAACCTTTTCATCACCTAGTGTGGACGGGGTTATCATATTCTTCACTTTTGTTTTTTTTTTCTTCAAGCATTGCTGGCCTATTTGACATACTTCCTTATTGTCCGCATTTAATTTCGAAATAGGCTGTATGTCGATCTTAATGGGGTCTTGGACCAATATTAAAGATTTTTCATGGTCTTCAATCTGCTTATTATTAGTTAGTGGTTTTAATCTTATTTCTTTCCCAGCATCTTGTTGTAAGATCAGTTGCTGATTCTGATTACAATCAATCAATAAAACATCATGATCATTAGTATAATTCATCTTTCTTTGCATATCAGTAAGATTTTTCCCCATTTGAGATTGTACATTATTACAAGTCTTACACTGTTCGCATGACGTCAAGTTCGCTGACTGTCCCTGGACCAGTTTCAATAACAACATCTGTTGATCATTCAATTTTGTGTCCAACGAATCATATAGCCTTGTCAGTGAAAACAGCGCAGCATTCATTGTTTGGATAGAGGTCTCCAAACCAATTACAAAATTCCCCTGCGTAATCTGGTTATTGCCACCAGGGTGTACGTAGTTTCTGCGCGGAGTGGGCTGCACAAAAGAACATGATAACACCGAAGATTCATTTTGTGTCGGTGAAAACATTATTGGGGATCTCGATAGATCATGCCGAATTGCATCGTTATCGGGAAACTGCTCAACCAAATTACTGTTATCCGGCATTCTTATAGGAACAGTGCTGTCAACATTAGAACCTTCTTCCAAGACCGGGAAAACCTTCACTATAGCACTATCAGAGGGAGAACCCGTACAAACATCTTGCTTAGCGCCGCCTTGATTTATATCAACTACAGTTACTGTAGTTTGTTGTGAAATGATAATAGGCAACGTTTCTTTATCACCCCCCTTAACGGCCAATTGTTCTTTAATTTGTCTCTCCTGACCTTCCACCATAAATGAGAAGGGAGTATTATCAATATCTTGAATTAACTGATCTTTGATATTACTACCAAAGGGCATTTTTGCTGTTTCTACATTCAACAAGTTTTCTTGAGGAGTTTCTTTTCCCTCCCCCATTTTGGGCCCCAGCGCACAAAACTTTCGTATGTCAGCCAATGGAGCACAAGACCGAGATACAGTTGCTGACTTGGACGCTCGTTTTAGATGAATAGTACGCGAGGAGGATTTCGGGGTCATGATTGATTCTGCTACGCATACATTAATTTTTTCAATTGCAGGCATTCCTGATTTAAGCGTCAACACCATTGTAATGAAAGGGGAGAAATTTTCACTCACGGTGAGAAGATTAAGAGTATTAGGAGGTGTTCACAAAACGTACAAAACTCTCCACACAGAAATTGTCACTCGCAACTAGCAGTGAACAAGGTTGATATTTAGAACAGTGCGTCGCTGCTCCGTGGCTACGCGGCTAAGCGGCAAATCGGTACTTAACCGAGTACTTGCCCGAGATACGCGCGCGCGATGCGCGTGCGTTTGGGCTGTTAAGCAATATCCAATGGGAGAGGAAAAAATCACAGACCAATCCGTGGAGAAGGGAGGCGGGATGCAGCAAAAGTGTCAATCAAGGCGCTGAGGAAAGAGAAAGGAGCAGGAGCCAATCAGCCAAAAGTCAGCCAAAGTTCGCACATGAAAGTCAGTTGCCAATAAGCTCTGGCGCAATGGTCACCTGTTTCCCTCGTTGTGCACGTCTCAGCTCCTTACAGTCTCGCAGCTTCTTTCACAGTGGCACCCGGCTTGAAAACAAAAGAGACCGCGGCAAAGCGGTACTTAACCGAGTACTTGCCCGAGATGCGCGCGCGCGATGCGCGTGCGTTTGGGCTGTTAAGCAATATCCAATGGGAGAGGAAAAAATCACAGACCAATCCGTGGAGAAGGGAGGCGGGATGCAGCAAAAGTGTCAATCAAGGCGCTGAGGAAAGAGAAAGGAGCAGGAGCCAATCAGCCAAAAGTCAGCCAAAGTTCGCACATGAAAGTCAGTTGCCAATAAGCTCTGGCGCAATGGTCACCTGTTTCCCTCGTTGTGCACGTCTCAGCTCCTTACAGTCTCGCAGCTTCTTTCACAGTGGCACCCGGCTTGAAAACAAAAGAGACCGCGGCAAAGCGGTACTTAACCGAGTACTTGCCCGAGATGCGCGCGCGGGATGCGCGTGCGTTTGGGCTGTTAAGCAATATCCAATGGGAGAGGAAAAAATCACAGACCAATCCGTGGAGAAGGGAGGCAGGATGCAGCAAAAGTGTCAATCAAGGCGCTGAGGAAAGAGAAAGGAGCAGGAGCCAATCAGCCAAAAGTCAGCCAAAGTTCGCACATGAAAGTCAGTTGCCAATAAACTCTGGCGCAATGGTCACCTGTTTCCCTCGTTGTGCACGTCTCAGCTCCTTACAGTCTAGCAGCTTCTTTCACAGTGGCACCCGGCTTGAAAACAAAAGAGACCGCGGCAAAGCGGTACTTAACCGAGTACTTGCCCGAGATGCGCGCGCGCGATGCGCGTGCGTTTGGGCTGTTAAGCAATATCCAATGGGAGAGGAAAAAATCACAGACCAATCCGTGGAGAAGGGAGGCGGGATGCAGCAAAAGTGTCAATCAAGGCGCTGTTTCCCTCGTTGTGCACGTCTCAGCTCCTTACAGTCTCGCAGCTTCTTTCACAGTGGCACCCGGCTTGAAAACCTAGGACTCTAATTTCATTCTTATTATAGGCCTCATTAATCATGTTCTCGTTTTTAAGCAACTAAGCAGGACTTGGGCCGGGAGGATAGATCAGGGGCAAGGCATTTGTCTTGGAAGCAAGACAGCGCAGAGCATCCTGGGTTAAAATCCTTGTCCCATGCTTAAAGGCTCATCTCTGGCATGACCCACGATATAAAAGCTCACTTAGTCTTGGCATGCAAAGGTGTGTTCAATTCTACAGAGCTAGTTCTAATTTAATGTCTTTCTTGCAACGAACTACACATCTCGCTGTCACATCTTAGCATGTAGAACTTCTCAAATTGATTTATGTTTTATGTGATGCTAGAAGGTTTGCCTTCAAATTCCAAGATTCCTTGATTCACATGTGAGTTATTTCTCACATGATGTAAGGAACCTTTCCTCCAAGTGCTAGAATTCAGCGATTCCCAAGTTGGGCTATTTGTCATATGGTGCTAGGAACTGTGCCCACAACGTCCATGATTTAGCGCTTTTCCAGATAGACTTTTCCTCATGTAGCACACAGAAACTTGTCATTAAATTCCAGGATTCAGTACTTCTCAGATTATTGTCATTTTTCTGTGGTATTGGGAACATGATCTGCACGTTCCAGAAGTCAGCATTTCTCAAGTTAGACTGCTGTGGCACTAGGAACTTTGGCTCCAAGTTCCAGGTTTCAGCATTTCTCAAGTTAGTCTTTTAAGTGGAACTAGGAACTTTGCCTCCAATTTCAGGAATTCTGTTTTTCTCATATTGTCTTCTTTCTGATGTGTTGCTATAGGCGTATAGACTGAGGGAGGGGTCATTATTGCAGGATAATTACCTGCCACAAAGTCATGGCTCAAGGCTGCCTTAGGCAAAAAGTTGAGAAAGGATGATTATCCTAAGTGATAATCACCCCACTCGAGGTCTATAAGTCTATGAGCGTATTGTTGTATTAGCAAATCATGTCTTGGAGTTTTGGCGGTGAAGTAAAAAATGTTAGTTAAATAATGAGAAAGTAAATCTACAAAGTCAGTAAATGAAATGTGATTTTATTTTTTAGTATTTATATACCAAGGTTATGTTCATAGGTTCATCATGAGCATGTTCGAGTTACTGACTGCTCTCTGAACATACTGATTGGCTGAGAAGAGATCAATAATGATCTCCATGTCATAATAGCAATTATGGCTTGCAGTTCCCGGATTCATCACTTTTTAACTTAGCCTGTTTCTCATTTCTCAAACAGAACTTTTCCTTCAAGGTCCAGTTTTCAGTGCTTTTGAGATTATTCGCGTTGCTATAATGCTCATTGGATTACGTTCTCTGTGCTCCTGATTAGTGCTTTTGGCGTTCTGGGTTTTGACTGGTACACCTTGTCTCTGTATGCCATTTGCTTAGTTCTATTCCTCTTAAGCAGTTGCTGTCCATCAACCTCACCCAGCTATTGGCTCTGCTCACTGGTCTTTCTCTGACTCTCCTTCTAGTTTCTTGCACACACCTCCTAGCCTGGGAATGTTCTAGCTCTCCATACCTTCTTTGAGTCTTGTGGTCCACCTCTGTATCTCACTCTTGCAATCTATCAGCAGTGTCTCATTCTTTTGACGTCATCTTCGTTATGTGTCTCGTAATTGCTACTGCCACTGATGTGTCCTACATCAGCTATTTTAGCTGATGTTGGTTTCACTTTGACCCATTTACATAGTTTACCATCATTCTCTTTTGACTATTTGTGAAAGACCCCTACCCCATGTCTGCTTAGTCTGTTTTTCTATCCTCAGTTCCACCTTATGTGCAACGTGACCATGGGAAGGGAAAACAGACTGGCAAATCAATTATTCTGACAGTCTTTTAGAAGGCACTTCAACATATGGCTTATACAGGGCAAGATTTAATATAATTGTGAAAGTCAGTCAATAAAGTCAGCCAACAAATATTTTCCATACAAAATCTAAAGCAATGTTCAGTCTCCTCTGCCATAACATAATCATGGAGCTTGGATCTCTATGTTATCTCTCTTTACAAGTTTGGTCTTTATAGCTAAGAGTAGTTTTCCATTAGCCACTAGCCCTATCTCATCTATCACCTTCTTCCACACTGTAAACAGCATCAAGGGGGTCTGAGCAATTGGATGAATATGGCTGCATATTACTGACTTTGGATTTCATTTCTCCTTCATTTGCTTTCTGGGTGTTGTAATCAATCTGGAGGGGCATGTAAGATATGAACAATAAGGCCATGCACCACATAGGCAACACATCACATTCACTGATTACCTGTGACCTTTATTGTTTATGAGATGGTGCCCGGTCTGAAGAATAAATAACTCTAGAATCAATGTGACCCTCAAATCAATATTTTATTCAAGAAACATATGTATTGTAGCTGTCACAGAAGCCCGAATGTACACACAAATGACAGACTCAGAAGATGAAGTATACAGTGTTGATTTTTACAGGACAAAAGGATCAAAATAAAAGTCATATTTGCTGATGGAAAAGACTGCAGCTGATCCAAGCAAAGTCTCTCATCCTGAGGTGCCACATCCTCATATCCAAGGTGACTAGCAAGCTGCCAGATTTCTTGGGTCACATACCCATGGCTATATAGTATCACATGTCCTCAAAAGGTCAAGATCTCAGTCGGCTTCTTGAATCCATTATTGATCCACTGCTGTATTACTTCTGCCAGCTGTAGGTACAACTCCAAGTTTCAAAAGGGGTTGGTGTAGGAGCCAGTAGTCCCCACTACCAGACTCTAAACATGGGCCCTCTCCACCTCTAAGGTTGTACCTCTGGATTTCCATTCTTCTAGTGGCCTGTCTGCTTTTGCTCTCCTTACCTGGGTTTTGTACCTAAAATGTTCTCAATCTGCCTTGGGCCAACCAACCATTGGACAATTCCTTCCTGCCCTTAATGTAATTGTTGCCCCCAACTCCAGCTGCTACCACCTCCTCCTCAGGTACACCACCTCCTCCTGCTACCACGCTTCTTGTGTATCTCACCAGCATTTACTGATGTTGTGACCTCCACCAGATCTTCACCAGCTCCTCCTAATGTTGCTGCATCATTCCGTGCTTCACCATCTTGTCCTAATGTTATATATTTATCCTGCTCCCCAACCTCCTCCCACTATAGTAACCTCCTCCAGATCTTCATGACCTACCACTGATGCTACCACCTCTGCCAAACTCTTTACCACCTCCTCTAATTATAATCAACCCCTCCTAATCGTAAGCCTCTCCTCATGATGTTACCCCATCCAGCACAATCTCACCACATTCTCCTAATGTCTTCCTCCTTTCATCCCTACCACCTTCAATCTTCCA
The DNA here is from genome assembly GCF_040938575.1 of Ambystoma mexicanum. Taxonomy (NCBI): domain Eukaryota; kingdom Metazoa; phylum Chordata; class Amphibia; order Caudata; family Ambystomatidae; genus Ambystoma; species Ambystoma mexicanum. Next base: position 676,857,209 of record NC_090922.1, on the reverse strand, counting down.
CAGTCCTTGCATCACAATAAAAGCTCCTAAAATGTCAATACACATGCTCCAACAAATCCCACTGTCAAATTGAGATAACTGAATTATATAGGAAGAATTCCCCTTCTTTTGGATGGAACTCTAGGTAAAGGCCACTACCTAGTGTTCACAATTGTTGGATAAATGGAATTGGTTGTTACTTCTAGCCTCACCTGGGACCATCTGATCCTGAGGGTCCCAGCATAAACATATATCAAACCTGGTTGCCATTTTGGATTTCATGTGGTGTATGGGATGTGTAAGAGTGCTGCCGGTGGAAATAACAAGTGTGCATGATGTTGCAGGTAAAGACACTTATGCAGGTGATTTTAACCCTGGTTTCTCTTCCCTATAGTGTTTGTGATTATTTTGAGACTGTTTAGGTTCTCGAACTTCTCTAGTTGGTTCAGAGGCTGTCACAGATGACCTTAACAAACGTAAGAGCCTGATAGATTGTTCAAGGGTTTTTATTTAACAATTCTTTTAAATGGCCTTTTGGTGATTTTGAGACTATAGATCAATTTGATGTATTGGTTCTTATGACTGATGCCTCAACCTCCTGTGGGCTCTCTTCGCCATAACCCAGGCTTCCCTAGTATCCAAGTTTACTGTGTATCCTAGATATCTTGTATGCATTTTTATATAGAGGAATCCAGTACACTTTCACAAGGCTGCCAAAGGGGTGCCCTAAATCCCCTTCCTTGTTTTCCCAACAGCTTAAGAACGATTTAGACAATCTGAAACTCCCAGGACAGACAGTGTTAATCCAGTATGTGGACAATTTATTGATATGCTTACCGTCATATGAGGCATGTAAACAAGACACCCAGGTACTGCTAACTGTATTAGCAGAGAAGGGGCACAAGGCTTCAAAACATAAATTACAGCTGCACATATAAACAGTACATTATTTAGGGCATGACATTACAAAAAGTCTCTGAGTAACAGTGTGCTCCTAAAAGGAGGCAGTGTACAAGATCTCAAAATCTCAAACGGCCCGTAGATAAGGCCATTTCTAGAGGTGCTTCTGTTATTGCATTCAGTTGCTGCTGCCACACCTGCTGTAGAAAATGCAAGAATATTGTGCTGGGCTCCCCCTTAGGAGTTGCAGTATTCAGTAGTCTCCCTAATATTTAAAAAAACAACCCCATCATTTGTCTGTGTCATGATCCAGTAAATATGAGATACACCTCCTGAACTCCTCCAGTGTTACTCTGACTGGATGTCTAGTGCTGAACCCAGTTTCTCTGCTTACCACTCCGCAGGATGGTGGAACACATGATACAAAGCCCCAGGACTGTGTTGCTATTATTAATTTCTTACTGATACCTTGAACTCATTTGACTGACGTCTCCATCCCTGAAGCAGACCTGATTTACTTTGTGGATGGTTCTTGTTATCAAGACCAAAATGACAAATTGGTAATTGGGTATGCGGTATGTGAACCTGGGTGGGTAGTGGAGAGTGGGAAGTAACCTCAGGTCACTTCCACACAAGTCGCAGAGCTGGTGGCACTCACAGCGGCATACAAGCTCGCCAGTCAACAGTATGTCAATTTTTACACTGATTCCAAGTGTGCATTTGGAGTAGCCCACAATTTTGGTCATCTCTGGAAGCAGAGAGGATTCTTGACATCAACAGGGTCACTGATGAAGAACAGTCAATATGTAAAGGCATTGGAGGTCATTACGACCCAGGCGGTAAGTACACCAACTTTACCACCATGTTGTAAACTATGTTTACACCATGGTGGATGGCGGATTTACCGCCCCATTCCAAGGTGAGTGGGGCGGTAAATCCCCATTTCCCATTTACCCTTCCCCATTCCCATTTTTGCCCCACAGGGCATAATGGGAGTGGGGAAGGCGCTAATTACGGCACTGTAAATTACGGTGCCGTAATTAGCACCAAGGCGGTTTAGCGCCATGGATTTTAACGCCTGCTAAAAGCAGCCGTTAAAATTGGAATCAGGCGTTTAGGGTTAACAACGGCGTTAACCCATTCCACCTGGGTCGTAATGACCTCCATTGTGTGCCGTTCATCAGTCCCTAGATGAATACATTAGTTGCACAAAACTTTTCAGGCAGGATGGAAAAATGGGAAGCCATGTCTTAATCATAAGATGAATATATTCTCCCTGTTAAGGTTGGTCCTGGCCCCTCCCTAATTAAAATCCTAGAAGGATTGACTCAAATGCAACAAAATGCCATCTCAAGTGAAAAGGATAACTGGATAGAAAGGAATGTTGTTAATGTTGTTGAATGTAGTTTCGGTTGGATAGCTCGGAGCAACATGCTCGCCATGGAAGCAAGATGGCACGGAGCAACACAGGTTCGATCCCCGGGTCTACGCTTAGAAACCTCGGGTATTAAGCATGTTATAAATAACCTATCATATCATATCATAACTTGAAGATTCTCATGTGGAAAAATGACCAAGGAAACAAAGTTGCACCAAAAACACCATTGTCACATCTTGTCATGTCCAAGCTCATGTAGGAAAAGAAGGGATGGTTATGGAGTTGAATTAACACTGGTTTGCCCCTGAATTCCAAATCATGGCCCAGGAATACTGAAAACGTTCCATAATTTGACTCCAGAAAAACATGGGTAAGATGGTTCCTGTCATGCTAGGGGCCAATCCTTCTTCTAATGGACCTTTTATCCAGATCGATTTTTCCCAGCTTCCCTGCTGCTAGAATTGGCAACATCTCCTTGTGACCCTGCCAAAGGGCAGGTGCTGTGATCATGGCCAAAAGCGTAGTGCCTAACACCTAGATTTGGTACAACTGTTAGCATTTACAGAGACCAAGTGTCGCACTTTGTGAATAATGTGGTAAGGCCTACTTAAAATCCCTGAATGTCCAACATAACCTACATTCCCCCCACTATCCACAGTCAGGCGGTGGAGAGAAAGAATGGTGTAATAAAAATTACATTGTCTAAATGTTATCATGAAATGATTTTGAAGCACTCCTAGCAGAAAAACTGGTCTCAGCCCCCCACAAGGTTTTATATGGGCAGCTCAGGAGACTTCCTTCCTCTCAACATGTGAAAAAGTGTTCTATGTCTTCTGTCACTTTAGTTCACTGGAAGGTCAAGGCTGACATACAGAAGGAACCAACAGTAGCCTGCCATTGAGTACAGCCATGTGATTGTGTGCTAGTGAAGATTCAATAGAGGAAGTCAACTCTGGCTCCAAGGTGGAATGGACATCTACTTCTTCTATTAACCACTTAACTGCCCTGGGATCCCCCGACCCCCCAGTGCCAAGGCTTTTTTTGGTGTTTTCGGTATTTCGCCATTCAATGCCTTGTAACGTTTTCTCTTTCACTAACCCCTTAAGTGCCAATGACGAGGTACCTCATCCTTGGCATCAGGGAGGTAATCCCAAGGACGAGATACCTTGCCCTTGACACTTAAGGGGTTAACCTTAAACTCAGCTATGAAGGTACATAGGCACCCTACATGGCTGCAACACCAATCACTTGAGAAAGAAAAGGTGTATTTTATGAATCTTAGTTGTATTTACTTGCTAGTTTAGTGCTAATTCCTTGAATGTCTTTTCCTCTGAACTAAAACAAAACTACAAACTTTCAAATAGGGTAACAGCCTTTCAGGTTTGCAACATGGTAAAGAAGATGGTACATTGTTCACTGGCTGAGAAGAAAATGTGATCTCATGGGCAGCTGAGAAAGTGGTCTAGATCAGCTGAGTGCCCACCAGCTGTGGCGCCTTATCCCTGTGAAGCTCTGCCAAACTGGATCTCAACTGATGATTACCTTCATGCTTTGAATACCGAATCACAATTGTCAGAAATGACCACTACCCTGAATGTGTTAAGAAAGAAAATGACTATGATTAGAAAACCGACCACAGCTCCTGAAATGTACCCTGAACAGTCCCATGTCTAACATACAACTTGTATCATGTTTTACATTCCAGAATGGGAAAGAGGGAGCTTTTGAAGACCATCTATTGGTTCCACTATGCAACAAACACTTCAGTGGTGGCGAGATAAAGGGTTCAGAGCACCATTGAAAGTGCAGACCCTGACGTAGTATCTTTGCCAAGAGTGTTCCATAGAGTGGTGGTACCGGAAGAGTGCAGCATAGAGGATCAAACTGTAATGCTAGGGAGAGAGTGTAATGATTCAATACAATTAGATTGTTTCTACTAACTACTTTTACTTCCAGGAATAGTACCAAAGTGGTAAGGCTGTGGTCCAACACCACACATGCTTTGTGTAGATATTACACCTAGTTAGAAAATATGACATCTACACTAATAGTGTACCTAGTTTAGCCTACATTTGAGGTTGTTGAATTTATGAGAAATATGCTGATACATGGCCGGTCTTTGTGGTATGACACAGTGAACACGATAGATATGTCAGGGTTTAGATATGTTGTTTTGAACACTACTTTAGCAACTATGATTTTTACAAAACCCTTATGTTCTATTCAGGGCACAAAACATTTTCCCAACTGCACTGAAATGACCTCTATTCACTTGCAGCAGCAATCCGAGGAATTATGCAGAGGAGTAAAGAAAACCAAAGTAGCCGATCAGGTCTGGGATGAGGTTTACATAGCCCTTGCTGCTTGGGCTGTATACTAGGGTAAAATGTTAGATGGCAGTTTGGGCCATTTAGAACGATCGACAGGATTTACCAATACAGACACAACTCAACTCAAAGAAATCTGCAATTCTTGTCTTTGGGAATAGATCTGCAGCCAGGCAGATTGTCTGTTCGGGGCAAGCAACGATCGTAAGATTATGTGACTACGACTATTTAGGTGTTTGTTTTTCCGATAAATTGGTTAACACACCACACATAAAGAGACAAGTCACACAAGCGTCACAAGCATTTGGGGGACTTTTTCTCTTTAGATATGATGCTACATGCCTATGAGACTAATGTTAATCCAGTTAGCCGTATTTGGGATGGGCCTCTTGAGATTCCAAAATGTGGCCGTTTTACAAATGATTAAAACCAATTTCTGCAGAAGACTTCTGGCCCTGCCTATTGGTGCCCCAATTTTTGCTATGCACAACAAAACTGGTCTCCGTTATCTCGAAGATCAAGCAAAGTTGGCCCTGTAAGTGATTTCAACCCAGCACTCCACCTAAGTCAATGCCTAGCGTGTGATGCACAGCTGCAACCCTTAATTATATATTTTTGTCTATAAGTTCTTTTATTTCTGAATGATGTACCCTTATGTCACGCCCCTCTCTTTGAATCCCCCCGGTCTCACTGAACCAGGAAGCAGGCTGTTTTGCAAATTTAAAAGATTTATTTTATGAATTTGAACAATATATATATATCACACTATTAATAATTATACAATGATCACCATGGGGGTGATGTCACAACAATCAACAATCTCTTTAATCAGAAGTAGTATGGATAAGAACATTAATGCAGCATAGAATAATACTTAAAATGGGTTCAATCAAATGCAATGTCACTTTTTCCCGCTGCACACTACTAAATTCCCCCCAATATGCAGTATAAAGAAATGTAAGGGGAGAACACAGGTTTCAGGAATAAACACTCAACAAATACAGTTGCAATCCCAATTCCCCAAAGCAAGCATAGAGAGAAACAGGAATGATTTCAAAACAGGTCAAATGCTTTTGAATGTGGCTTTGAATCACTGGGAAAACACTGAAAAATTGATTTAATTCTCTAAATTGGATTCAAAACTAGTGGGAGCCGCTTTGTATAGTTTCATCTAAACACTAGCAATGAGGATTGAATAACTAGCAGATTGAAAACTGAATTCTGAGGTAGGATGCAAGAAATAGCTGTTGTACACGTGATGAAATTGAGCCAAATGAAAGATTCGCAGCAAACTTTTCCGTGCGCGAGAAACGCGATTGCTCAAAAACTATAGGGAGTTGAAATGTATTGGGTTTGCTGAGGATGTTAGCTTCAATCTGACACTTAAATTTCGTTTCTAGCATGTATGGTACGGAAGTTATGAAGGTTTAATAGAGGTTGGTTTTTCTCAGAAAGAGTCAGAAAGAGTCCAAATAAATTTTCAAATGAAAGATGCGCTTTTGAATTTACAAACAATGATTTTTTTTACACTAGGGAAGCTATGAAGATACAAGATACCCAAAGGATACCCAACGGGACAGCCACCAGATCAGCGGCGCCTCTGTTCTGACTTTTGCCCTCCGAGACACTTGTCTTTCTTCAGCAAATATATTAGCGCAAAGATGATATTATCACTACAATTATCAAAGGACTATATGGATGGGGGAAAGATTCAGGAAAAACAAAAGAGGTTCTAAAATGCAGTTCAGGATATGATAGAATGGTTTGGATAGGATTATTAAGGATAAGATACGGGCTATGGACAATTCTATGCTATAGATACTCACAACTATGGTTTGGAATAGGCCCGTCAAGGATCTGGTCAAAGGGTTCTGGATTGAAATTCTGCTAGCCCACCGGAAAGGATTCAGGGTGCTTGGTTCTGCACTCAGCACGGCACTCTGGACACTGCACAGCCTCTGGACTGGATCTGACGGGTTTGTTTCTCGGTTGTAGCTATCAGGTTACAGCTCTGCTCTACTGGTTTGGATCTCTGGGTTCTAGCAAGAGTTCTTGGCAAGAAAGCAGAAACAGCACAGCCAGGCTGTTCAATTTTTGGTATGCCCCTTGAAAGTCTGGGGGTAAAATCAGGTTTCAAGATTTTAAAAGGGCAGCTGAGAAGGGTTCAGACTGGGAATTGGGCCTTCTGCTTTCAGGGTTCTGGAGTCTTGGATATGGGTTTCTCCTGCAGAGCACTTCGCCAGTGATCAGTTGATGGATGAATCTGTGTGTCTGTAGGTCCTAAGCAGTCTCTATTTATGTATTTCCCTAAGGGTTGGGTAGGCTAAATTATACTAAGCACACTTTCTAGGAATCCTCTTGGTTAGGGTCTGTCCTCTCTCCTGATTTGAGAAGGAACACATGGTTTCATGATGATGCAGTATTTTACAATCCAGGGAGTACCTCCCCTTTGTTTCTGTACAGTATATCTATTTTTCACATAAATCATATTTACAATACAACCAAATTGCTAGCAATACATATTTACATCACAGATTTAGTAGAGCACGTATCCGTCTGAGCTCCATATCAGTGAGAGCTTCGGTTCAAATATGACAGTTTTTCGCGCTTTTGGTTGGGTACTGTTAACGTTTGTGCTAATTGTAACTGTGGTAACTCAATGGCTCTCTTCACCACAACATAAAAACTGGAGATTTCCTACCTTGTCTTCAGTAGAGAGATGTTGCTAGCAAGAATTCACCTGTCACACCCTCCAGTCGCCTCCGACTCGGCAAATAGAGGATGCTTCAGGGAAAAACCCTGGGCGGCTTGAGAGCACTGAATTAAATGGAGCTTGAGAAGACTTCTGCCGCAGCCTCGATGTGGAAACAAATCAGTGAGCGGGTCTCTCCAGGGAGCTATCCTGCAGTTCGCCGGTGGCGATGACGTTTTTCGGAAGTGGGGTTGTTGAGAGGTTTGGGAACGGAGGTAGATTTGAGAGAGGAAGAAAACAGGATCAGTGATGTACAAAGAGAGGACAGGTTGTAGGAAAATGTAAGGGGTTTTATTCCACCTACCCAGTCTGAGTAGGAAAATGGATGTTAAAGATAGATTCCCGTGATGAATGATGGGAGATGTAGTTCAGGAATTCCTAATGAATAGACACGAGAGAGAAACAATGGGCCTCATTACGACCCTGGCGGTAAGGGGTTAACGCCAGCGTTAGCTGCGCCGACCCCTTACCGCCAATTACGAGGTCCCTTAGCGCCATGGCGCTTTTAACACCTGCTTTTAGCAGGTGTTAAAATCCATGGCGCTAAGGGACCATGGAGTTAATTACGCCACCGTAATTTACGGTGGCGTAATTAACGCCTTCCCCACTCCCATTATGCCCTATGGGGCAAAAATGGGAATGGGGAAGGGTAAATGGGGATTGGGGACTTACCGCCCCGCCGACCTCGGAATGGGGCGGTAAGTCCGCCAACCACCATGGCGTAAACGTAGTTTACGCCATGGTGGTAAAGTCACGGCCCAGGCGGTAACTTACCGCCTGGGTCGTAATGAGGCCCAATAAGAGTTAAGTGTTGCGTGGGGATTCCTGTGTGTAGAAATGTGAATCTAATGGTGAGGCGATGTAACCTACGGACTGTAAGCAGGTCTGAAGGCGACTTCCACGATAAAGAGCTCTTGAACTTAATAGAGTGACGGTGATTGACAGCAGCCAGTCTACGAGAGAAAGAGGAGGATAGATAGACAGTTTTCAATAAAGTAAGGAGGTGGAAGCTTAGAACCAATTCGGATACTAATACCAGGATTTCCCCTGAGTCTTTCATTCCGGCGGTTTAAGTAACGTGATCAAAGGACCGGGCGGACTTTCTTCAATGGATGGAAAGGGATCTAGACCTTCCATTCGATCCCGCGACGCCATCTTGGGAGAAACGGTGTGAATAGACGGCATGAAGCGCCACCAGTGCAGAAAAGACCACCGTTGTGAACGGTTTGTAACAGGTACCCAGTGTCAGATCTGTCCACAGTTTTCTACATACTTGCACATGACATCTGGGCATAATCCTGTGAAGTTTCATATTTCTAGAATCATCACAATTGCTATAAAATTACAATTTTGGTAGTCCTGTCTCTGAACATCGCACAGAGTTCAGAGTAGTTTCAAACTGTGAGCAGAATTTTCATGGTAACAACCAATAAGTTACATCTTTATACAAATTTTGCACATTTCTCTATGAGTCTTTTTCAAAAAGATATTTCCTTGTGGTTTAAAATACACATATCTGTCTAGTCCCACCCCGATGGTTTGCTGGGCCCAGAGCAGTCCAGTGCTCTCTTCCTGCTGGCAGTTGTTTTTGTTGACACCTGAATTTGCATTCCCTTTCAGTCCAGGAAGCCTATTGTCGCTTCTCAGAGAAGCGGAGCAAAGTCCCCTCCTCCTTTCATTAGCATCTAACTGAAAGTTCCTGTGCAGAGAGCAAAAGGGAAGGCACCTTTGTTTGGGGCAAACTGTGGAATGTAAGTCCTGTGGCCGGCATCAGTTCACTTTAAAACACTTTGTTTAAAATTGTCTTTTCTGAATAAACTTTATATTTTCAACAGTAGGCAAACATTTCTCTAATTCCAGTCTTTTAAAAACATAGAAATTAAATAGTAACAACCTATCTTTCTTTTGATAGCAAGTCTCTTCTTTTCCACAATTTGATCTTAATGTACAAGTTTAAACTACAGTATAAGTAAATGACAGCTTTGACAAAGGCAGGTGGTGGTACTGCGCCCATATTCTGACAGATTTTCCCAGGCAAGCACCTTTTTGAATGTGGATATTTCTGTGATGAAATCTGCTTCTCCTGACATTGTGCTTATGGGGATTTCTTAGATAATGTGATGATGAACACCCAACAAGGATGTTGGATCTTTTCTGATGTTAGGGGAACCATTATTTTGCAATTTCAACAGCCAAGGAAAAACGGATTTTAAAGCATTTCTGGGTTTTCCTGGCAATGAAGCACTGCCTTTTCAGGTAGTTCCATTTCGCTCTGGGGGCAGTAGGTTTGGTAGTGTGGTCTCCTGTTCTACCTTTGACACAGGCAAAATAGATTTGTGGCCTATTTTTCCGGTTTCCTTTGCGCACTTCTCATAGATCTTTAGTGCGCATAGTGCGCATAGAGCTTTTTGGCAGCCATTCTGTTGTTTCTGATGAAAGCAGCACACAGTGATGTTGCAGGGCAGAGCCTAGTGGGTCAGAACATCCCACAGCCCCAATATCCCTTTTTCTCAGAATGGCTGCTAATAAACAAGCCAAGCCCACCAAATCGATTTTGTGCAATTTGCACAGGTGGGAACAGGGCTAAATAATCCCATGGCTAATATGCATACATAAAATGACACATATGCTCATATGCTGCAGCTTACACCAAGTATTGCTTACAGTCTACAACTGCAAAAACCATCTAGCAGGAACCTTTTGATTGCCATTAAAAACACTCTAGAAAATATCTGCCAAGAAGCTGAGCTAAAGAAACCATGAAACTGTGATCCATTAGCCATATCAAGAGGGAGCGGCTGTCAGCTGTGTCTTAACTATAGCATTTTCCTGAGAGATCGTTGTCTTGTTTCAAATCTTCCTTTTAGTCTTAACCTGAACATTATAAATAAGTTAAGGAATAATAGAAACAAATAATCAATAACAATATTCTGCCCCTTGATTTATAGTTCATATACATTAATGTTAAAAAAAACAGTTTGAGCTCCTAAAGAACCTTTGTTCTGCAGGATGTTTTACTTATGAACCAGAATCTAAGATTTTGTTTAAGAAGTTTTAGGAATATATACTTATTTGTAAATACACATGTTTAATTTCTAGCACCGCAAGGCAGCTCTTGGTTTAAAGAAGAGAGCTAGTGTAATTGCAAATAAGCCTGTATCACTTGCGTTAGGTTTGATTTCTTTTTTTTGTAAAATTGCTGACTTTAATATTTTATCTTTTATGCAATAACTTCTTTGATATCTTTTATCCATGTTCCATTTTATTTTTTGTTTTGCTTTTATGGAATACAACTTTCCGAAATGTAGCTATTAATAACAGAGCGGCAACCAGTATAATTGCCAGAGGCCTGGGTGCAACTGGGATTAGGTGACGCACCTAGAAACCTGGGAAGTGCGACCACCCAGGGATTCCTCCAGATACTGTAACCAAGCTTTGAATAATCTGCTGCTCATGCGCCCTCATACTCTCGGGTCTGGCGCGCAATACAAATGAATAAACTAAACTAAACTAATTGCCCCAGGGATAACCCCTGACCTGTGGTTAGGAATTGATTCCACTTGGAACTTATGGCCCCTTCAAACCCCTCTCTTGCAATGTCTTCATAAGCTAGGAAAATGTCAGTTTTTATTAGTGGGCAACAGGATTTGCTGGAATGGAATGGCAATGGAGGTATCACTAACAGCCAGAATTTTGTTTCAGAGAAAATATGTGTGTTTTTAAAGTCTTTGACGTTTTAGGAACATATATGTATTTGTTATTATACATGTTTAATTTCTACGACCCCAAGACAACTCTTGATTTAAGAAGAGAGCTAGTAAAATAATAAATACGCCTGTACCCCTTGTATTACATACAATATCTTGTTTTTGTAAAATTATGGAATAACTTCCTCAATGGTTGTTATTCATGTTTTAATGTATGACTGTTTTGCTTTTATGTAATACTACTTTCTGAAATTAAGTTATTAATAACATAGAGGCAACTGGGCCCCCACCAGTAGAACTGTACCAGGACTATGGGCTGGTGCAACTAGGACTAGCTGACGAACATACAAATCTGGGAAGCGCGAAGGCCCAGTGATTCCACCAGATACTTGACATTTGTCCCAGGGATAACCCCTGACTTGTGGTTAGGAATTGATTCCACTTGGAAGTTATGGCCCCTGCAAACCCCTCTCTTGAAATGTCTTAATAAGTTAGGAAAACGTCTGGTTTTATTAGTGGGAAACAGGATTTGTTGGAATGGAATGGCAGTGGGGATATCACTAACAGGCACAATTTTGCTTAAGGGAGAAGATATGCGTGTTGAGTTGGTTTCTGTTCCTGCAACCATTATTCAGTTTCTGTGACAAACAGGTACGCAACAGTTTATTGTGTTCCAGTCAGCAGTAGAAAGAAAGTCAGAATATCTGCACATACAATTCTTGAAGCTAGTGCCCAGAGGTTTCCAGGACTTTAAAGAAGTTAATCACAGAGGTGAAAAAGATAAAAGACATTCAGGAAACCTTTCAGGGGTTAGAGGTAGTGTTTAATGAGCATGAAAAGCCTTTAGAAGTTGCTTACCATACAGCAGACCGCTGCCCCTTGTACTCCTGATGATATTATTTGTTCCATTATCACTGAAGTGTCTGAACAACCCTCTATTAAACCGACTGTATGTGTAATACTGTTCTTTGTTTTATTGGCAGGCATCATCGTAAGATGTCCTTGACAGTGCTGTAGGAGTGGGAAAATCATAATTAATACAGCGCCCTCCAAATCAGCCCATCACATTTCAACAGATGATCGGTGTCAACATAATAAATAAAGCAAATCCTTGTTTAGACTGTAATCTAAAGGCACATCAAGGCCAAAAAAATGATGGCCATGTTCCTACAAAATCTCTGAACATGTACACCATTGAAAGATAGACATGTTGCTGATGCAAATGTTGTTGCACTAAAGGGGAAAAAGGAGGGTCTGTGGAAGAAAGAAAAACTGAGATGTGGTTTAGTTAGTAAATAAATATATGAATAAATATTGTGGCCAACGGAACAAAGGGATGAATGGGGGTGGGGATAGGGTTATTTACAGGAAAAATAGATGTATATCTTGGCCCCAGTGAGGAAATCCTATGTCTCTCAATCCTAAGTGTTGAATATTCTCCTTTTTTATAGAATACCTTCGTTAGGTTAAGCCCCTTTCCGCTATAGCCACTGGGCAAAGCTTGTTCATTATGAACTGAACTGTGCATGGACACCAAAACCGCTGACAGAGAACTTTCTGCCTGCATGTGGAGGCGCGAGGCCTACCATCTCAGGAGGCTCAGAGCAGAATTGAACTTAATCGGCCTTGGTCTTCATCAAGAAAGACACCATCATGTGGTATCATTCCACATCAACACAATCAACGGACTATCCATCTGGATGAATAAGCCCATTTGTAATACGCATGAATAGTGTGCTAGATGGCCTAGTTAAAGGGTTATGAAATAAACCACTGTCCGTGGCCATTACATCCATTACATTATAAAAGATGTGGGGCAGGAGGGTGGTTAAGGGAAGACAAGTCTGATTGGGTTTCACACTACATCCGCCAATGTTAAGCCAATGTGTGCAGAGGAAGGACATTTTTTCTCCAGATGTTCTTGAATGTTTGTGTTTTCTCTACCAATGTTATTAAATTGGTGGTAAGTAATTTGCCAACATGTTTCTTTTTTGAGATTTTGATGGGCATTTTGTTTACTATGCTGTCCAGGGTGTTGTTTATCCAGTTGTTCATATTTTTCAATTCCTAATCTGGTGTTTAAGTCTACATTTTGGTTGTATGACCGCTTTTGGATGCATCTGGGTTTTCCATAGGGATGTCCATTTACCTCTTTCCATGGTTAATGTTGGAGGTCCTTAGGATGATTTCACGAGTGCAGGTGCTTTGATGCATATAGTGAATGGGATGGATATGTGGTCTTCCACATTTAAGTGCACTGGGGAGGAAACAGTAGTGAAATTACTATTGCAGTTGTTTAGGGTGTACAGCACCAAAATTGGTAGTGATTTACTTCATAGTTGCATTGCCCTGCTTCTCAAGCCAGATGTTGAAGTCTCCCAGTATGATGAAATATAGTTGATCTACAGAAAGAGTAGTGACCATATCAGCAAGGTTTTCTGCAAAGGAAGGCTTGTAAGAAGGTTGTCTGTAAAAGAGAAGGAATGTAAGTATGGATGTGTTTGAGGTTGAGAAGGTTAAGGAGAGACATTCCCCGTCTGGGATGTTGTAGGAGAATGGTATTTTAACTTTTCTCTGCAAACAAGTGCACTTCCTCCTCCTCTCTGTCTTGTTCTGTTGGCAAACTTGATCCTGTAACCTCTAGGAATGGCTCCAGGCATAACCAGTGAGTGATCCTCTGAGAGGCAGATGTCTGTGATGAAAAGCTGGCCTATTTTATCTTTGCACAGGAGATCGTAAATGTCAGATAATTAATTGCCAAGAGAGCAGGTGTTGATGCAAAGGAATTTGTTCAGAATAATATTTTTGTCATCCCTCAAAACAAAGCACCCAGAATTAGCTTGCACATTTCTTGGTGGGAGACCATTCGAATGCTTTTGTTTGTTGCATTCATCACCAAACAAGCTGAGTTGTTTCTTCCTGGCATTATGTTGCGTATTCTGTCTCCAGCTAAGAGTGTCAGTAGGTGTTGTTTAATGGTTTAAGGTGAAATTAATGTGCACTCCTTAGGTAAGATGCTTCTGGATGTTTGCTTGTTTGTTTATTAAATTTGTAGAGTGCACCAGACCCGAAGGTAGCAGGGCGCAGCAAGGATATGCAAAGCTTACACAGTTACATAATAATAAACAGTATACATAGACAAAGGAGATACACAAATTACATAATAAGTAAAGCTAAGAAAGTGCCATAACAGATTACGGCAAGGTTATTACATTTCTAATATGCACAAGTATATAGTGGTATGCCTATAAGGTGAATGCACAGGAAATGTATTTACATATTAATATGCAGAGGGTTATACTCAAGGTGGGGTGTCATATGGTACAACAGTTTAAGGAAAGGGAATTAGTCTTCGGATAGATTAAGGTGGGTGATAAGGTTCTTTCTGAAGAGAGGATAGGGTAGATCGGTTTGCAGCTCGGTTGGTAGTGAGTTCCAAAGTTTGGCGGCCTTCACAGGGAAACTGTTGCCGCCGATCTTGGAAGACTTAAACCTTGGTACCACCAGGCAGTTTGAGTTGACAGCTCTGGTGGGTCTATTGGAGGTTTTTCTGGACAGTTTATTGATTAGGCAGCTGGGGGCACCATTGTGTAATGCTTTGTGTGTCAGAGAGGCTATTTTTAGTTGGATTTTTTTAGTTGGATTTTGTTGTGGGTCCGTTTAGTGGTGCAAGCCTAGCAGTCGAGGATGAGGTTCATTGAAAGTCGTGTTTTGTAGAAAGTTCTCTCTGTATTGAGTTGCTGGCTTCAGACGAGGCTTTGATGTACATTGCTGATACAGCCAATTGTTTGGTGAGATGAAGTCCATCAGGGGTCTTTTAGAGGCGATTGTTGGACTACCTGTGATGCCTCTCATTCACAAATTTGTATACACTCTGAAAGTGGATACCTTTGTTTTCCTGCTTCTTTCTTTTGCCCAAATCCTGCAATCTTTCCATCTTTTGGGCGCTAGACAGTTTTGTTGTGTGACTGGTACGAGTGGGTCCAGGAGTTCTTACCTTCGAGCAGTCATTCTGATTGTAGATATTGTGCTCATGAAGCATTGCAGGAAAGCTGGAATGAGAGCTAAACTAGGATGGTCATAAGACATGTTTTATCCATTTAATAGATTAATCCTGCAGTGCGACTGCTGAACCATTGGAAATAGAGAGATATCAGAGGGTGTAGTTTTTGATGAGCCTAGAGACATTTTGTGTATTATCTGAGGAATGACTGCCCAGCTAATCAAGCTGTTCAAACAATCTTAGCAAAGTACAAAGATTAATATTATGCGATCTGGGAGCAGGTATAGCTGGACAGAGGTCAGTCAAGAAAATATAAAGCTAATCTAGCAATATAAGACTGGGTCTACAAATGCAAAACAGTTACAATTATACAAAGTATAGTTGGGTGGAAACTAGTTGAGTAGTATTATTAAGCTTAACTGCAATCAGTCAGGCAATCTAGAACCATTAGTAATATACAATCATGTAGTGATATACAGTATGAGACATTAGTACCTGGCATGCGCGGCGCACCGGGAATCCAACGTGTTGATTGGCTCTTTTCCGAGCCATACCACACAGTATTCCTGTGTACGCAGTGCATGCCGGGCACTCTGTTCCTGGCAAGGGGCGTGGCAGCCCCTCAGCCAATGAGGAGGCTCAAAACAGGGCCATCCCCTCTCCGAGCCTCCCCATGGCTGGAGTCTGCCTTCATCCCCCGCCGGGGACTCAGGTAAGACGTTTTTTTTACATCCCTCCTCTCACCTCCTGCCCTCCCCACCCCACTTAGCTTCTATCCCTTAGTCTCTAGCGGAGGGCGATGGAAGCCTCCAGGCATGTGGGCATTACCTGGGGTGGTATTGGCCCACCGCCTAGGGTCTTATTGCCACATTCGAACCCTGGAATATCCACAGTATGGTTGGGTGACAGGGAACAAAAAACAGCATAGAAAACAACTAGGCTTTAGCAACCATAGACATGATATTGTTTGGGTGTGGAATGAATTTAGCAGAGTAAAAGGCGATCTAGCCATAGCCATGGAACACAATTATAATGTGATCACGGAGGACAGTAAAGTTGGCCAATAGCCAATTCCTAAATGCAGAGTTAATCCAGCAGTGTAATAATCAATCTATCAATGAAAACTTTATTTATTAAGAAGTCAAGGATCAAAGTGCAGTAAGGTGATGTATAATCTCCTTAAAATCAGATTCTGGCTATATAAACACGAATCTAGTGAAAAAACAATAAACGTAGCGGTATGGCAAATCTATCTGGCTTTGCAGCCATCAGTCTGGCTATATCTAGGGTGCAAACAATTAATCTGGCTATGTAGCAATATTTCTTGTGGTATGAACAACTATTCTAGATCTACAATCAATAAAAGAGTAGCATTTAAAATTAATCTGGCAATGTAACAATTCATCTAGGCATGCAAAAATGTTTTTAACTATGCAACAATACGTGTAGGTATGCAACAATTAAACGGGGAAATCAATATTACATCTAATTATTATTCTGGGTGTCATCACTTACCCAATATTGGAACTGTCTACTGGGTAGTGGAAGGGGTTGTAGGCAAGACGTAGGGGTACTGGCCAAACAGGTGTCAGTATGTGCTTTTATTCTTCATTGGCTGCACAGGCAAGGCTGCCTTGATGGACTTGAGTTAGTGGGATCTCCTGATCACGTAACCAGAAAAGCCACCATTCAGGCAATCAGAGGGCAGGAGAAGAATGGGGAGGGAGAAGTGGTGAGCAGAGGGCAGGGAGGATGGCAAGGAAAAAGGCACTTGTTAGGTTGTAACCTTTTGGGGAAAGCAGAAAAGATCAGATCAGTTACAAATTCTCCAATGTGCTTGCAGACAGTATCAGGCTACAAATGCTGAGTTAACTCACCATGTGTCACAGTACAACCATCCTTGTGGGTTTCAGGTCATGTGATTAGGGAGGCCACCTATAAGGCAGGGTGGAGGTGGAGAAAAGATTGGAGAAGGTGAAATCGTAAAGAGGACAGGAAAAAGGTGCAGGTTGGGTGGCAATCTTTTTGAAAAACAGACAAAGGCAGGGTTAGGTGAAAACACACCACAGGGTTTGAACCGAACACAGGATCGGGATTCAAATGCCAAATGTGATTGATATTGATATTTTATTTGTATCGCGCTCGTACACAAGTGTTTCAGAGCGCGACAAGGCAAGGGAAGGGAACAAGGGAGAACAAAAACAATGATCTTACTAGGCCCAGTGATAATGAGAATGGGCAAGTGCTTGGGAGAGGGAAAGGGAAAATGCATGGAAGGGGGGAGAAGTGGAAAGTGTGGAGCAAAGGAAAACAGATAAATAATAACATAAATAAATAATAAAAGGCAACAAACAGTGGTAATGCAGCCTACAAGTGACAAGTGTTGGGTTTAGGGCAGCAGACAGGGCATGTCTGATAAGTGCAGGAAAAGGGGGGACTGTTTTAGGCAGAATCACCTGCAGTACCCTTTGTAAACACTACAGGCAATTAGGACTACAAGTGTAAGCACAATTTCACCTTTAGCACAAGCCTGTACTACACAGTAAAGTGGTAGCGATGGCTGAGCAGCCAGACTTATCCCAGGAGTTTAAGTGAGCAATAGAACAGGTTACACAAAGGACCAAACAATACAGTGATTCAAGTAAACACTTACTCCAGGTTTCTTGGTAAAAGAATATACATTTATTTACTCAGTCAGTTAGAAAACATTACACTAGCATAAGCAGCTCAATATCACACACTAATAAACCACAAAAATCCAACCGGAAAGTAAATGAAGAATTTTAGCTCCAAAATGAAGTGGGAGCAAAATGGCACTTCAGATAATTAATAAAGGAGGGAAAAGACAAGGGGCCTCATTCCGAGGCTGGAGCTATCCATGGAGTAAAGAGCACCATGGTAAGCAACCATGGAGCTATTTACTCCATGGAAATCCGGCATGGTGAATGGAGTAATTACCGGTCCATTCCAAGGTTGGAGGGACCGGTAAGTCCCCATTCACCATACCGGTTCCCCATCCCCATTCCTGCCCCCATAGGGCTCAATGGGAATGGGGAAGGAGTAAATTACGGCACCGTAAATTACGGTGCCGTAATTTACTCCAAGGTCCCTTTGCGGGTTGGATTTTTAACGCCTGCTAAAAGCAGGCGTTAAATGCCAACCCGCAAAAGGGAACTCGGAATATGGTGGTAAGTGTTAACGGTCACCGTTGCCATTAACGGTGACCGTTAACCCTTACCTCCAGCCTCGGAATGAGGCCCAAGGTTATAAGAATAGACAGCCTAAATACATTCATAGGCAAGGAAAGGGGTTTCAGTTAAATACAACCAGCAATTCTTCTCAATAGGCCTGGGTTCAGTGTCTTTTGTATAGGATAACACAGTTCTGGTAAGTAACGGTTAAGTCTTTTCCACAGATTATTAAAGGATTTGGCTAGGTGAAAAGTTTGATGAATGTTTAGGGAAGGACAAGCCTTCATAGTTGACGAAAGTTTCACGCACTTTCTCAATAGCCGAAAAGATTTCCAGACCGAGTTTTCACAGTACCTTGTCAATGAAGAAGAGCTGTAGCTGAGGCAGTTGTTCCTGGCAGCTCGAGCAGATCTCGCTGTTCCTGGGCTTCAGTTGTGGGGACAAGAAGGAGGACATTGGGAGGTTCCTGCACTGCCCAGGGATGAGGCCAAAAGCTCTAGCAAGACGTTGGTTTAAGGTGTGAGTGCCTTAAAGTACACAAGCTGGTTTCCTTCCCTCCGGCTATCCGGTTTTCAACAGCACTCTGATGAAATTTCGACTAGATGGGGACGGTGTCCACGTGGCTTGCGAGTTGGATGTTCCCACCAAACTCAATGGGAGAAGTTAACCTTGAAGGGCTTCTCTGTCGTCGGAGTTTCAGGCGATTCGGACCTGCAGCAGGGCTTCACCAGTCATCCAGGAGTTGCAGCAGTCCTCTTCCTTCCTCTCCTCTTCGGTTCTTTCGTTCCAGTGGTCGACTCTGCTTTCCAAGTCCCAGAGACCTGCTTTTAAACAGTTTTCCCCCATTCATTCCAACCTGGCTATCAATCACACAGCAGTGTGGCTGTCCTTGCCGGGCAGCCAGCCGGCCAATCACACTAGAGTGCATTCAGGTCTCCTAGGAGACTGAGCACAGGGCGTTTCGGGCACCTCCCTCACATCCTTTCCACCCCAGACACTCAGGCGCCAGAGGAGGGCTTCAGCACTGAAGCCCACCAAAGGCCAACGAACAAAGGCACCAAATCTGGTTTGGCACGCAGAGACAAACAAAAGAAGGACCTTTACGAAAAAAAATGGCGAAAAAAGATGATCAGAGTCTGTTTTTACAGATAGGTCTTGAGTGCCATATTGAAAATCATGGCTGACCCGATTTTTAGCTACCGTTGTTAGCGGTCGGGAAAAATCACGGTAGTTGATTTAAACCACTGCCACCAGTCATTTAAAGTAGGAAAGTGTAACATTTGACTGTTACATTAGTGTTTTGACTCAGGGAAAGCTAAGCAACCCCTCCAGCACTCTATAGGAAGATAGTGTGGGCTGGGTCAGTAAATTTAAAGAGACTAGTAAAGTCAATTTAACTTTACATGCTCTGGGAGACAGTAGTCAGTCCCAGAGAAGGTGTTTAAACCTTGGGGAGTCTGAAAGACACCCATGTGACACTGCACTGAAGGTGCTGTGTGACACATTGAAAAATATGATGCCATTGAGTTTGTTTAAAACTCCATAACCAAAATAGACAAAAGTAAAACACACATCAAAATACATGAAACAGTGGGAAAAAGGCTCACACTCGTTCCAGGTAAAAAAAAATCATATCCTAGAAATCCAGCAAAGTTGCTGGCGGTCTCAAAAGGTAAGGGAAATTAGCATATATTGAGAATTCTCCCTAACAGACTGTATGGTGACAGATACAGACCCCAGTGCAGGGGATTGCCCGGAGGCAGCGCGGTTGGGAGGCAGGGTGAGCAGGTACCCGGGCCCGGAAGACAGAGGGTAGTTCAGGTGCACAGTCTCTAGAGAGAGAAGATCAGCAGGGGAGAGGAGAGGCAAAGGCAGAAGCAAAGAGGAAGGTCTTGAGGTGCTTCCGGAACTGGAGATGGTTCTCCTCAAGTGAAGATTTATGGAATTACAATTGTAATTGCAGGTAGGTGATGAAAATCGTGGGGAATCTTTTAATTGTGTGGAGGAACATAGTGGAGATAATGAGAATCTTACCTCTGGCAATAAAGTTGCCTATTAGAATTAATCTTGGGATGTTGAGATTGCCAGTGCTATACAAGGTGACCAGCAGGTTCTGGATTTCCCAGGCTTCGCTGGAAGATATGAAGATGGCTTCCATGCAGTATTCATTTCCCAGAGAGGCCTGCAGAAGTGTGTACAGGTACAATGATTGCCAAAATGATGCCATGGTTTTTGTTCAATACTCATTTTGTTGTTGCATTTCTATGTTTTTGTTCACCCAAGTTTCATTTAATTTCCAGTGAGCCTGAGGTATGAGATACTGTGTTATGTATGAGGACACAAAGTATGGCAAGTGAAAGGGATGTCTGTTGGTGTGAAGTACTATAATGGGTGGAACGTTGCATGAAGGAGCCTAGAGTGAGAACATAGAATGCAAATTAGTACCCGGCACTGCGTTCCACGGGATTACACGGAAAGGTGATTGGCTCATTTCCCGAGCCATACCTCAGTGTAATCCTGTGGACTCACGAATGTCGTTCGCCTGCCAGGTACACAGCTTTCCTTACCACCATTCGCTGCCATTTCGTCTTCAGAGCAGATGAATTCAGCGTAACCGCTGGACACAAACGAAACCACCTTCATTCTGCATCAAACACCGGCGCATAACTTTCCAGGTAAACAAATCACCTGCACACAGTGGCATGATGTCCTCCCTGCATACATCCATAACGTTTGCCATGACAGGAAACAAATCCATTTAGGAGTGGCTTACCGAAGATGTAGTGGACATAGAAGAAGGACCATCCTCAGCCTCGACCAAACAGAATAACATGACCAGCAATACCTTCAATGCTTTAAGCAAGCGCCATCTTTCAGTACCAGCCCATGAACTAGAAGTACTCAAATTAAATAGAAGTGAGCAGAATACGCAAAGCGCTACAAAATGGGCATTTGACACTTTTCAAGGTTGGCTTTCCCAAAAAGGGTATTCTATTTCATTTGAAATGGAATCACTGCAGACTATTGCGTCATACCTTTGTGCATTTTATGTTGAAGTACGCACAGTCCAGGGAACAGAATATCAGCCACAAAGTTTAATATCATTGCGATCTGGTATTAATCGCCATCTTAACAACCCACCTTTCAGCTGCAAAATAAACATTATGCATTCCCCTGAATTCACTCCAGCAAATACTGTGTTCATTGCCATAATTAAAAAACTATGACAAAATGGAAAGGATCAAGCACAACACAAAGCAGCAATCACCTCTGGTGATCTTTCAAAGCTACGATCATGCCGCATTTTTAGTATACACCATCCTCAAACTTTACAATACAAGATGTGGTTTGACATACAAATTAATTTTGCACGACGTGGTTGTGAAGGTCTTTGATTATTACCACGCAACGCATTTCACATTGTGACAGATGAAAATGGGAAACAATATGCTACTCTGACATACAATGAACTCACCAAAAACCATCACAAACTATTCAACCAACAACGCAGCCAACTTCGTTGAAGAATGTACGCCGTTCCCACTGATTCCAATTGCCCGGTTCAATCCCTGCTTCTCTACATGTCAAAATTACCTGTTGACGCCTCATGTTTATTTGTAATGCCACAACGCTTTCGCCACAACCAAAGCAAAGAATAAGAAATTTGGTACACAACCCACCCGCTTGGAAAGAACACTCTTGGATGTTTCATGCAACGCATTAGTGAGTGTGCACACCTAAGTACCATTTATACCAATCACTGCATTAGAGCAACTGTCATTCAACTTCTTGCAAACTCCGGTTTAGGCTGTAAAGAAATGATGTCAGTAACTGGACACAAAAATGCTTCATCTCTCTCAAACTACTGGCAACTTCAAGACACACAACTAAATGCTTGGTCATCTATACTCCACCAAGCACAAAGCACAAAAAATACCCAAAACACTTACCCTCATAGCCTTACAGTTCAAAATGCACCAAAGACTTCATCTGCTCCCACCTCTTCCTCCTCCATTAAAACTGTAATGTCCAAAATCTTATCAAATAAAAGCAACCCACAGTTTTCAAATTGCACATTCGCTTTTCATGGAAATGTACACTTCAGCAGTGAATAATACATATGCACCACTCATTTACTGAAATGTGTATCGTGTCATACATTGCAAGACAAGCATTTGCATATGCTCTGTTTCACTAATTTACTTGCATCCACAGCCCATAGATTTGTAGCAGTAAATAATGTTATCCCCATTGGACTTTAAAATGTCACCTCTTTTTTTAGTCTTCCTTTTCTTGTTATTGTACAGTTTATTTTATATTATATTTACAAAGAAATTCAAGTGAAATAACTCTCATTTATCTTCTCTTTTGTTCTTGTAATGCTGTTGTCATATACTACGGACAGAATATACATGACTGTTCATGTGAACTTATTTTCCCCACATATCATTGCTTTCAGCTATGCATTCTGCATATGTAACACAGTACATACAATGTTCACTACAACACTTCACGTACAGTGAAACACATGCAGATTGCATGAGTTAAAACATTTTCCCATTCATTAGCACGGAACAACTTGGCTTACAATGGTGCCTTGTTGCTCCGTGCTAATGAAGCAGTATGCACGGTCTAGTGTTCCTAACCCCAGGGCATACTGCAACAAAACCTTTTTCAAATGGTAAACAAACGCAGCTTGATAAGGTTTCATAAACCATTAGTGTTCCGGGGCTGCAAACTCTGGATAACCAGTATCCCGAGCCTGCAAACCGCGGAATACTAATGGCAATAACTGCTTCGCCGGTGGGCCATTACCGCTTTATGGTAATTCCCCCAGGGCCACGTTAAGGACCTCACTACCCTTGGGCCTGTAACTTGAGGCCCCGGGAGCATTACTATAGGCGGTAATGGCCTGACGGCTCTGCGGTTATTGCCACAATAAGTACGGCACTTGGAGGCCAGTCGGACTGCTGCATTGTTTGACTGCATAAACTCAACTTGCTGGAACTGTCCCCCACTTTTGTTGACACTAACACTCCACAACAGCAGGTTTTCATGTGTGATTGCAGATCCGGGACTAAGATGCCTTTGGAATGGCTCTAGTTCATAGGAGCACAGGCATAGACAGGGTAGGGCCTGAGCAGGCAAGCCCCACCCAAAATGTGCAAATGCCCACTCAGCAGCACTGAGTGTACATTTACAGATGTCAACGACGCAGGTCCCCCAGCACTTCCGATTTATAATCTTCAAATCTTTGAAGGCAGGAATCGGGGTATAGATCATTGCAGGAATAAATGGTGTGCATGTACACAAACAGAATGGAGTTCAAAATATTTGAGGAGGGTTTCCAATCAGCTGCATATATTTCATTCCTGCATAAAAATGTTATTGAGTATGTGAATGTAGTTTTATAGGTTTAAAGTAAGACCCATATCCATATATTTATGTTTGGGGTCATGATCCCTGGTAAAACGAGAAAGAAAAATGGGAGACATGAGGTGAAATTGCTGTTAAATGCTGTGCAGTATGGTGAGATAAAAAACTGAATACATTTGTTGATTTCCTATGATTATAAAAATGCTTTTCCCCAAGTATATTTGCAAACATCCTAGGCAAATGGTTTATTTTAAAGCACATTCCATAAAATGGAGGATTTAAGTACAAGCCAATAGGGGTTCTGTCTGGCTCGTCTGCACATGTCAGGAACCAGGAAGCACTCCCTGCTTGTTGTTTCCTGTCTGCATGGTTATGGAACTGGGGGCCTAGAGAGCAGCTAGGGAGACATTGGGCCTCATTATAATGTTTGCGGTCACGGTATGAACGGTGCCGGTAAGGAACCAGCACCGTTCATACCATACCGCCGTATTACGAGTTCTGCTAGCAGGTGCCTAGCAGCCCATAAGCAGAACTCGTGATTGCACCGGCACTGTAATCAACAGTGACGGTGCAACCATGCTCCCCACCACCATTCTGCCCTAGTGGGCAGAATGGGGATCGGTAGCCCGGCAATACTGCCACCCGTGAATGGGCAATTACCGGCCCATTCAACTCGTAATGAGCCAGTTATTTCCCAATCGCAGGTGGCGGTGCCGGTAGCGAGCATGAGGCCCATTGTCTTGTTAAGTCTGGAGGGGAACAGGAAAGTATAAAAACATTTTTATCTGCATGTATGCATGTGTGCAAGGATTGTAGGTATAAATGTATGTGTGTGTGCATGTGGTGGGGTGTCTGTGTAAGTGCACATATTTTTGGATGTATACAATGGAGTGTCTGTAAATGCATGCTTATGAACACATGCAATGTTGATGATGTGCAAAGGTGGGAGTGTGCTTGTGAGTGAGAATCCACAGTGAATGTTCTGGATGCTCAGGTGAATGTCAGAGAAGCTGTATGGCTGTGTATGTGTGTGTGTGTGTGTCTGTGTGTGTGTGTGTGTGTGTGTGGTTGCACGCACACGTGCGCACGTGGGCTTGTGCATGCTTACTGGACACAGAGGGCAGTGACACATTAGCATTTATTGACATGGGCAAAGCATGTTTTACTGGCATTTGTGGCAAAGCAAAGCCATCATATTGAGTGTTATTACATGAAGGAAGGGTTGGGGTGCTGGGAAGCTCTTACAACGGGTCTGGCAGTCTTTTTCTGCTTTGGATTGGAATGTTGTATTTGCATTAAGGACAAAGCCAACAGGATGAGTGTTCTTACATGCGAGAAGGAAGGGCATGTTTCCTTACTGTGGCGCATCATTTTGTTACTGTGTGTGTCAAGGTCAAAGACAACATTATGAGTGTTCTTGCATGAGGGTATTTGTGCAAAGCGCAAAGCAATGCTTTCTTATAGTGGCTTGACATTTTTTATACTGCCATTAAGGCAAAGCCAATAGGAGTATTGTTCGTGTGTGAGGATAATGTCATATATTGGCAGAGCCAACATGAACATGTTGTGTTGTAGTAAGCAAACTTAACTATGGTTGTATGAGGGAATATTGGCATATATAGGAGCACCAGCATGGACATATATGAGCACACTTAGCATGAAACTGTTTTTACACTGGCACAGTACTGGCCTATAGTGGACAAAGGCATTATGAAAATGTGTTCGAAAATTCTGCTTTGCATTGTTGGTGACTTGGCATCAAATGGATTTTTTTAATGTCCTGCCCTATCAAACCGATTTTAAACTGTGTGTTTTTTACCTAATTTCTCAAAGTGTTCTGTAAAATTCACCATTTAACCCATTATTTAAAAAACTGTTCGCGGGTGGGAGAAAACCACAAAACCTCCCTTGGTTGGTGCAGCCTCCCTCTCTGATCTTGGTCGAATCTGCACATATGGCCATGAACAGAACAAACCCCATTCAATCTGCAGGCTCCCCTTGGGGTGGGCCCAACTACATTACCTTCAAGACCCACTTGTTAGATAATCTTGACAAAGCCTCTACATAGGGAGCGACGCCTCATAGGTAAGCTCTCTGTGCCAATAAGGCCAGAGCTAGCGATATTCACACATATAAATGTGGCTGTGAAGTACCTTCCATTCAAATGTGCTTCAGAAGATAACCTGCGTCCTCTACTGCAGGTCAGAACTCTGCCAATCAATGGCAGTGTTTGTCTGGCAATCTTACAATATCATATATGAAGGTCTAGACAAAAAAAGTTGTAAAAACGGCAGAGAACGCACAAATAAGCACTAAGAATGTGGCTCAGCTGGAGACTACAAGATCACATAACGTTTTACTATGCACAACTAACACACATAGAAATTACCGACCATTCCCCTCTCCCAACACCATAAAAAGGGCCTGCGTTCTGCCATTCTCCATGCCTGCAAGCCGGACTGTAACTTCCTTGATTTGGTTACGTGAAGCAGATGTTTGAGTCATTGGATCTTAGTTATATGTGGCACAACTCTTCTTCTATTCATGTAGGAGACAGGCTATGATCAAATAAGCTGCCAACTCTTGCTGCCTGAGAAGGTGAATATTCTAAACGGTCTTAATTCGAATATTTACATTTTACTTGGAGTGCAAGTCTTTTCATGTATGTGAGATTTAGCTGGAATTGAACACACCGCACCTTGACCGGGGAATATATCTGAAATACCATTTGGGGATTCTACCTGTATTTAGCTTTACTTCTTGTTGGAAAGTGAACGGGCAATTTAGTTGTTGTTGAGGGTTTGTGCAGGAATGGTTCAGCATGTTCTTCTGTCCACTTTACGCAAAACCAAGAAATCCTTCGCTAATTCCATTGCTAAAAAACATTGACACTAAAACGACAACAGATGCCCTATTATTGACCAGATCAACTATGATACCCACTGTACTAAGATGTTTCACTGGGAAAATAATAGCGAAACATCTCAAAACATGTTCTTAATGGATAGCAAGTATCATGCTGCTATGCCATTTGTATAATTTGTTTTGCTATGCATTTTGTTCTGTGTTGTGGGAACAATGTAATTTAATGATCTGACTTTATTTGGTTTTATTGAGTATTTTATAAGTATTAAATTGGTTGTGAAACGCTTGATGATGGGAATCCGAACAAACAAATGTTGAAGATGATGAGGATAGCACTTCAACGCCATTATAAAACGTACACTTGATAACTGTTGAAAATCCAGCAAATTGCAAAACACGTTAGATTACCTGTAAAGGTGTCCAGCTAATTGGCCTTAAATATTAGATCAACAAGCTCAATCGTTGCACCACATCTAGACCCATTGCTCATGCGCTGCAAATGGACACAGTAAGCGGATCTAGCTGAGGAACATCGAGGCCCAGAACGATGGAATTACTCTTTCACATGGACTTGCCCAGCAGAAGGTCTTAACCTTTCAGTTATGTGCTCTTCTTTTGCTTACTGTTAAAATGTTTATTAGTTCGGAATCAGCAAGCAACTTCACTGTCTTCTTTGATAGATGCCCATATGCTTATTTGATTTATCTTTTCTCCCCTCCTCCTTTCACCTCCTCTTTCCTATTTATTCCCTTTCCTTCTGTCGTGATGAACATACCTTACATGCATTCGGACCACTAAAAAACTCACAATAAATAATAAACCCCTCCAGTGATCCAAAGAGAAGATGTGTCCTCAAATAAGACACCACAACATAACATGAGAATCTTGTACAAAGTGCCTGTGTGGCCTAAGTGAAACCAGTCGGAAGATACATCTAAAGGTCTGCCTCCCTCTGGGCTCACTAAGAAAGCAAGTACACAATCTCCTTGTGGCCAGATTATCAAATGTTTGCAGTGGTGCTAAAAATTGGGCAATGCACTTGGTACCAGTTTTGCTGCTTTGGGAGGACAGAAATGGATCAATTAGATTCTGCCCCAAACCAGATAAGAATTTTTTTTTGCACTAGGGCAAACATGGAGTAGTCTGATTTTTGTACTATGTTTCTGGTGTAACAGAGGAGGAAATGTTTGCCTCAAAGTCCAATCTATCATGTTGGAAAAGCAGAGCCACTGTTTTTGTGTTTTCATTGTATAAACGCAAAACATGAATAATCAGTTCTCTTGCCTTTCTTCAAAATTGTATGCAATGATGTCCAAGCTGGATTTTGAGCAGGGTCTGTTGGGTCTATTCCCTATTTATTTGTGTATTTATTTATTGGTCATGTATGTAGTGCCTATACACTTAAACAAGAATTTCAAAGCGCTCCAACACAGGGAGGCAACAAAAATGGAAAACCACATTCTTAATAGGCATTGGAACATTCAGAATGGGCAAGAGCTATGTGTTAGGAGGTACAAAATAAAACAAAGAGGAAAGCAAACTGCAAAAAACATATGAGATCATTATTGTTCATCCCTGACGGGCGATTCAATATGTAAGAACTGAACATAGAGATAGAGAGAGGGGAGGGGGAGAAGGAGAAGACAAAGGAACGAAAAACTATCCTACTAGGCATGATGACATTTCAGATAGTGAAAGTGCTTTAGCAATAGATGGGAGAAGGGAAGGGAGGGGGGAGGAGAAGGATGGAACAGACGGGATAGGTTAAAAGGCAAGGATAGTGCAGGACAAGCATGAGAGTTGGGTCCAGTGCACAGATATACATGGTGGGGTGCAAAGATGTTAAAACAACCAAATTCGAAAGTCCAGCACACACAGATGCATGGTGGGGCGTAGAGATGATAAAACAACCAAACTTGAAAGTCCAGCACACACAGATGCATGGTGGGGCGTAAAGATGCTAAAACAACCAAACTTGAAAGTCCAGCACACACAGATGCATGGTGGGGTGCAAAGGCACATAGATGCATGACAAACATACCAAAGAACAGAATACCACCGTGGTAGCCCTCCTTGTTCCAACAGGGCCGGACAGGGATCTTTATGCAGATCTTCGTGTCGGGAGCCGACTCACACCTGACGGCACCAGATCGGCCATGATGATGGAAGATTTGGACAATCAGAAGGCAGGCAGGACGGTGCATCTCCACACTCCAGTGCTGCGGGGAACAAAGCCGCCATGATGGAAGGTGTTGGGCTGCTGGCGCCACGAGTGAGGGCAGGCCTAAATGGAGACTGGTACATGCCTCCATGCATGTTGGCTGGAGATGGGGTGCAGCCAAAATGACTGAAAACAATAGCAAATTCATACCACTCTATTGCAAAATTCTTTAGGTAATATGGATTGTGGAAAAACCTATCTACAAACCAGACATGGGCCAGATGATCCAAGCATCGCCCTTGTTAAATAAAACTGGAGAAAATTGAATTTAGCAAACAAAATTCTACACAGAAAATATGAAAAGGAGAAAAAACATGACAACTGGTTTTCTAGACATGAAAAAATATGGTATATACTGTGTCACCAGCAGTACACAGGTGCATTTTAAAACATTGTTGGGATGCCTGTGCCTACAATATATGCCAGCATAGCCAGTGTATGTCACTTCTTGCAGCTGCAAAACAGCCCCAAATCGTATTATTTAAAAAAGGATTTCACTGGGGCAAAAATTAAGCATTCTGTTTTATGTACCACATTTGCTGCAACAGTTATGCAGCAATCACAATGCAAAAAACAGACTAATTCATGTTGCCATACTGCAAACAGTTATAGATAGTACAGATTGTGACAAAACCTGTTTGCTCCATTCTGGATTTTCATAGTACTCAGTTTTTAGCACCAATGCAAATATAAAATAACCTGTCCAGTCGCTAAATTAATTTGCTCGGCCTTAAACACGTGCGCCAAATTTTGATAATCTGGATAATCTGGTGGTCATGCAGGCATTATGCCTGTCATTTCCGTAACATAAAGACACACATGTCCTCTGTCTAACAAAGCAGAGCTAATTCCTCCCTTTAATCTCTAGGTTCATTCATTCCCAATTGTGACTGAGGGCCTGACACCAAGCTCCATGTAAAATAAGAAAAGTGCCATTACAGAATGAGACAATTATTTTCTTATTTGCTCCATATTCAGTATTCCTCTAACTATAGGAGCGTTAGATGCAGAAAATATGAAAAGTGTTCTTCCATCGCGGAACTACACCTTTCTCGTTTTACCTGGAGCTCAGAATCAGGGCCTGGGCCTTTGACCCAGGTCTTCATGTTCCAGTCAGCAGCAAGTGGAAGAATCCCACTCAGCAGCACTAAGCAATCTGAGCCCATACAAAGGTTCGGATCCCATCACAGGCAGATGAAACGCTGAACACTGTACAGCAGATTTCAGTATATGACAGGGTTACTTTTCGTAATTGCCCTGCTTCTTCCAGGAGGCACTGAATATTCTGTAAAAAAAAAAAGTCTATTCAATAGTATAATAAAAATAAGTAAGCCTTTTTCCCCTTTCAACCTGGCAGCCCCCTGGGTCGCTCATTGATATCCATTTGCACGCCGCAGACAGAGGACCTCATCGCCTGCATGAGTATTTAAAGCAGGCTCTGAATGGACTGCGACAAGTGTCTCTGCGCAATTGCTCGCTGGCAACAATTCTTTTGAGGGAAAATAGGATAGGCAACGTGCACGGAGCAGCGCATGAGTGACATCAATTGGAACCCATACGCTTAATAGCAGTATAATCAGAAGTTATGATGCATTTTCCTATCATTAGAAGAAATGATAGCCACTTAACTGCGCCTAAAGAACATTTCCGTCAAATAGTAAAACGCGTTTACGGTTTCATTGCGGAGTGAGTCAGATGCAATGTTTTCATTTTATTTTTTTACAGCTTATTTTTTTTTTCAGCTCCTTCCCAGGTAGAATTTGCCAGAAATAACAATGGAGAGCGCTGTCTTCCGCACATCAAATTAAATTTCGTGCTCATGAGTCAATAACACAACATAGTTCGGAGATGCGGTATAATCAAGCACGCGATGGGGACCGTTGGAGCAAGGAGTGAACAGCACTTCTGAATAAAATATGGTGCATGCGAAAAAGTGGATATTACAGATGACTAAATTCTGAGTTGGTAAATATCGAAACAACACCTATAAGCGTTGTGTCCCTCCTCACATGCACCTCGCCCTAGCTGTGCTCCAATGCAATAGTTTCGGCTTACAGGTGGCACCATAACGCCACCTAATAGCCAAAACTAACGAGGCATCTGGGCTAATTTTGTAGCCGCTGATATATGCCTGCGACACCCATTCATCTGGGCCTAAGGAAACATCAGCGCTATAATGAGAACGGTCCTGTAAGCAGTATTCATGAGAGGAGAGACCCTGGAAACGCATTGATGACGTTGAAAGGACGAGCGCCAGAGCGCGTCCCAATTTTGTGAGGCAAGAATAATGGAGATTCCTCGGACTAGGCCTACAACCCAGAATCAGGACCTCTGATTTACTAGCATTATGGCAGAGACGTGTCCTACCCCTGCCATCGAGGTTAAGCAATAGTTGTGCATCATCGGAGTACGTATGAAATATACAACCACGCTGCCTGCTTTGAAGAACCAGCAGTGGCATGTAGATATTGAGGGACAATGGAGAGACAAAGGGCGTTATTAACCGAAACGTTTTATAATTGCGAAACCCCAGTGGAAAACGTTCTGTGAATTAGACTCAAAATATCCCTGCGGCATTCTACATTTCCCCTCTGTGACCTCCAACCAGCACTCTCCAAGGTGAACATTCTGTATCCCATGTGCAAGACCTTTGTGCTAGTGCAAGTGAAAGTTGTGTGGTGTTAGCACAGGGGAAAGTTTGCCCTTGGCCAAAAAACTATTCCTTCAAATACTGCTTGCCCCAGGCCAATGTTTCTGGTAGTGTTTATACTGCGTGGTATTTGCTCTAGCGAATACCTTGCCATGGTGAATAAATGTCCTGGAGCATTGTTCCCCTTAGTACTATCACCGTTCAAAATGAGACTTGCACTGGTGCAAAATAGATGTAATATGGCCATGATCATCTGCATAAAAGCTCCAGGGTTCTCAAACAGTAACTCCAGGTTAAATTGCTGCTGCTATTCAGTCCCAGCCATACATTTTGGCTATCATTTCAAGCATCCAAATATGACCAATTAGTCGTAAACAAACACAAGTGTGACAGTGTCTGTCTGGGTGTTTATATGTTTTTGTGTGTGTTTTCATTTTGATTCCTCTGAAACGTGCATTTTGTTGTGGTTTCTAAGAACGTATTCACCCCTCCGCCCAATGTGTATCAGCAAGAAAATTCAACCGCACAGAGGAGAAACGTTTTCCGTAAACTCACAAATTTTGTTCAAGTGCGGAAGGATGGATTTAAACACTAGTATCCTGTTTCTAATTTGGCTGGGCAACAACTAGACTACATCCCAACCCCACATGTTGTCCAGCGTGGTATAGGCTTGATGGCCACAAGCATTGAACAGAGAGATATAATATGGTTTCTCATTGAATTGCTTTGAAGTGAATTTGTGTTGAATATTGTGAAAAGCTTTCCCTATTTTAAGACGTCCTTTCAGAAAGAGTGATCTCCTTACGGGTTGAACGAGAGCAAGAAAAAGGGAAACGCAGTGGTTTGTTAATACATCACTGAATATCAGCGAATGCTTGAAAAATCGGGGCAGCTCAAAGCAATTTTATCTGTGAATTCTTCATTTTGCAAGAAGCTCTTCAAACCTAATGTGGAAAAATGAGGTCTTAAGGAAAGTCTCTTCTGCACCCTTAATATGGATTAAAACATATGTCCGCAAACCCACCATTTCAGAACTGGTGAGAAATCATTGTATGTCATAATATAGTCAAATGTTACACTACAGGAAATAGCCTATGAGCCCTTACTGGGTTTTAGTGATATATTAATTTTCGGATTTTTGTAGGGATTGGATTTCCAGGTGGCTAGCAACCGTGAAGGAGAGAAACATCTGATTCTCTATGATGCAGCGATACTCTTCGACACAAAAGAACTTGAGCTGCAAAAACTGGAAGCGCTAATTTGGCAAATCGTTCTTGGACTCCCAAAGTGTATCCCTGTGGTGGTCATAAGATATTGACTAGGCCTCCTCTCCTGGCAAGCATGATTAAATGGAGGACTTTGGTGTTCTATGAAAAAATTCCTATGCCTCCTAGAAAGTAATTGTTAATGGATTTAAATTCCGAAATGAAGGAGAAAAGATGCACGCTTCTCAACACCTGGGTGATGGATTGCGAATGTCTCCTGGCGAATATAAATCAAAACAGGGACACTGCGATCCTCCAACACCTTAAAGTAAAGAAATTCCTTAGCAAACACGATTGGTGCCAGGAAGGGATGTCATAAACAACCATGCCCTTGAAAACAATTTAGCCAGGGAGGAGAAACGTCTCAATACACACACAGCATACATTATGACATTTCCCAGCCCTAAGTGGAGCTCTAGCTTTCTCAGGTTGAGAATGAATTTACTGCGGACAATGGAAGTTGTGGGAGCTAGGTTGATGAGAAGGCAATTGAAACACTAGAACACCTCCCTACCCAATGTACCCAAAGTTACTGTTGCAGATACAAGCACATTAAGTTTTGTTTTAGTTTGTTTTATAATATATGAAGATTATGCACACTCGTACCTTTGGACCAGGATACTGGCAGGAAACCAAATATCTCTTATAATAGCTGCACTTTGGTGCATTCATTAAAATTTAAAATCCTATTGAAGCAAATGTGTAAAGATGTTTTTTAGTTTGTTTTGAACAGAAATACAAATTTAATGAGTTGCTGAATTATAATTAGGATGTAGAGCAAAAGCTTAGAAGAAACCTGTTCTGTTCCTGTTATCAAGATGGACGGTAGTAACGTATTAATGATATATTATATGTGATATGGTTTTGTTCTATTTTTAGCAT
This sequence comes from Ambystoma mexicanum, assembly GCF_040938575.1. Classification (NCBI taxonomy): domain Eukaryota; kingdom Metazoa; phylum Chordata; class Amphibia; order Caudata; family Ambystomatidae; genus Ambystoma; species Ambystoma mexicanum. The sequence goes on along the minus strand of NC_090922.1, from coordinate 676,823,713 downwards.
AATAATGAAGACGTGTGGGAATAGTAAGACTTGTGTAAGGCTTGTATATTAAACCAAAAATACAATAGTTAAAAAAGAAGCTCCTGTTTCTCCTAATCTTGTTTTTACGTTTTATCCACTTTCCTACATGAACGTGTATATACATTCATCCTATCCTGTGGTCTCAGAAAGGTTGTTTTTCATTTCCTTTTCTTTCTTTTAATGTAACACTTCTCTGCACAAATATCCTGTCTGCATTCTTTTGAAACTGCGGCACCAAAATCCACCAGAAAAAGAATATCCACCATGCTGGCCGCAGGGACAAAACTAGCCTCAATTAAAGCATTCATGGCTGAGTTAAATGTCCGAAATAGGAATATTGAACAGGATATAGAGGAAATCAAGGCTGGATTAGGATCTCCCAAAGCAGTTCAACATGAGCTTGTGCACAAAGTGGGCTCCTTAGAAAGTGCCATGTCACAAATATCGCTTTAGAAGAAACAGATGCAATGGATGCGGAAAGAATCTTCACATTTGTGGCATTCGGAAAGATCACAAATAAGAGGACACAATGGGCTTCTTAACCAGAATGACACCACAGTCTTGGAAAATGCAAAAGCAGTATGCTCTAGATACCTAGCATGCTCACTGATAGGGACTCCACTCAACTGACAGTTCTCAGGTGAAATCTAGAGCTAATATATTGCTTCTGCTAAAGTATGCTCAAGCTTAAGAATTCTTATAGGCCGCAAAGACAAATTGGCTCATCGAATGGTGCACCCATATGCTCTTCATTAATCAGCACTTTGACTCACTGGCAAAATAAAGAAAGCTTTCTGGTGCTGCAGCACACCTTCAGAGACCTGATTATTAAGTGTGCCATATTCAGCTCAGCAAAGACATGTGTCACTGTTAATGGTAGGTACCTGTTTTTCAAGGATCCATATTAGCTACAAGGTTATATCAATGCCTGCTTAGAATGATCAGAGGAGTCCTCCGCAACGATGGAATCCTGGCAGCAGGAGCAACCTTCTGGCAAACGTAGGGGGCAATAATGTCACAATCCCCGGGGCCGCTCCCAAGTTGAAATGAGCTGCTGGTCAGAGGGTGTGGTAGAGACATTTAAACTAAGCGAAATGAAAAGGAACATGAAGACAGCTGCTAACCCAGCTTCAGCCTCCAGGGCTAATGCATACAGTGCCATGGTTACCAAACAAGTTCTGTTGGATTGCTTCACATCACTGAAAGAGGAATGTACTCTTTAGGTGATATTGGAAATCCAGTCAGCGACAAGTCACTGTCCAAGCTTTCTGAAGACTTCAAACAGATTGCTACCTAAGGGCGGGCGAGGGAGGGGGGGGCAGAAAATGCGGTGTAATCCTTTCAAGTGGATGTGATCCATCTGCAAGGTGAATTGGCAGAGGCACCGCAAAATCTGAAAATATTAACCTCAAATATTGAAGAACTACAACATAGAGATGAAAGGAAGAATCTAAAGATCTGTGGTCTGACTGAAGGGTCCAGGCTTGAGGGGCTAGATGCACAATATGTTTGAAGAAGTCTTTCCAGAAATAGCGGTAAAGGGCATAACAGTGAACAGAGTCAGCACAGCCAGAAAGGCCTCCAAAACACCAGCCAGGGACGTCTGCATTAAGTTCCCTGCTTATTGGGTCAATGAAGATATCCTTCTGGTTCAGACAACTGGGCACCATTAATTACTCCGGTCAATCATTGCTAGTCATTCTAGTTATAGTGTCCCTCACTCTCCAGAAGAGGCATTTATTCAAAGAGATTACCGATAAACAACAAGTGTACCAAATACAGATGGCCCTTGTCTTTCTGCCTGGTATTCACATGGGAACAGAAAGAAACTTGATGCACTACACCCAGTGGTCGAAGTGAGCAGGAGCGGTCGGGAGCGGTGCTCCTCTACTTTTTTAAATTACCTTTTACAGCTCCTATGCTTTTATTTTAAAAAGAAACCATTCCGGAATGGTTTCTTTTTAAAATAAAAGTGTAGGAAGAAGTTCAAACCTTCACTTTCAGTGCACTGCACTGAACGTTCCCTTAAACAGCAGGTGCAAGTGTTTTGGGGGTGTATTTTGTGTGGGAGGGGTTGTGGCAATGGGGTTTGTGGGGAGTGGGTGCAGGCCAGCAGGGAACATAGTTCCACTACTTCTTTTCATACACTTCGACCAATGACTACACCTGAGGAGGCACCATCAGTATTGGCCCCAGGCAGAGAAGGTTATCACATCAGTAACCAATGGAGGAGAGTGCCGAGAGGGCTTGAGAGAAAGAACCCAGACAAGGCTTGATTTTTCATTTGACACTTTGGAGAACACTGTGCATTGGGGACTACATTGAAGGAGCTGCTGGTAATGGAGATCTGGCTAAGTCCTATGTCTACTAGAGACCACTACACAGATGTTTACTGTTTAAACCTGTTAACTCATTCAATAGTTGTCAACTATAAATATGCCAATCCTAGCTTGGAATGTATTTCCACCCCAGCTCCCAACCCAGGTCATGCCCACACAAGCTAAGCCTTGAATCTCTACAGATGGCATTGATAAACACAAACCCTGATGTTGGTTTAGCTACAAACACGGAATGCGAGGGACCTCAACTCCACAAACAAAATAGTTCAGCTCTTACATAGGTTAAAAATGAGGGATTAGATATTGCATGTCTAAAGGAGACACATCTCCTCTACAACAAGACGTTAACCAATTGCATTCCAGACATATACATCTCAATTTCATGACACAGCAAAACTGAAAAAGAGAGGGATGTCCATTCTTCTGAGCCAAAGAGAAGACTTCTTGTTAGGGAAGTGTCCTGCGGATCCAGATGGTAGGTACATATTGAACCACTCAGTAATGTTTCTTTTTTTTTAAAGATACCAGTTAGAGGGTGATTTGGCTTTGTGACCCTCTTTACATCTGGTACCAGCGGATGGTTAAAAGCTGTGGATTTTGGGGGGCCCTGCCACCCTCCTTTTATGCAACGGATCAGTCAGGCGAACAGATTGTCTTTTGTGCACCACTCAACCGGAAGGACAGCAGGGCTGACTTTGGAGCGGAACTCTGCCTGGTCTTCCACCACCCGCTGGAAGCAACAGGAGGAGCTGGCAAGTGAGGGTACCCTAGAGTCCACAACCCTCAAAGGTCCTCTGAACAACGTGAGTGTGCTATGTGCAGTGTGATTTGTTGTATGGCATTTAAGAAATAGTGAAAAAAGGTTAGCCCTAGACAAGGTCTTGGATGACTGCACACTAGGGCCACTTAGGGCCCAACCTTCTTTTGAGGGTGGAATTAAGGAGACAGTGAGATAAGCATACCCCAGGGCAAACCAGAAGACAGCTGTATATTATTGTGTTGTTTTGCATTTTTTGATGAAATTGTTGGTTCTCAGCATTGTTTTGTGTTGTGAGACAGGTCATTTAGAGGTAATTTTTCTTTGTGTGTTGTGAGAGTAGCAGACAGCATTGCTTGATATAGGTATATGGGGTAAGTATGAACATTTAGATTGTGAGCGGATTTTGTTGTTGCGATCCAGAGGTAGGATTTGGATATTGGGGCCTGGCCCTGAGGGAAAAGTGTGAGATAATTGTCAAAAACTATTTCTGTTCTAAATGTTCGGTAAACTGACCACTATTTTGCATTGTTTATTCTGTGTAAGTGCCAAGCTGTGCACTGCTTAAACGTTGTCACCATGTCAGATACCCGAATAATTCACCTATGGAAAGCATTCCCTAGATATAGTGCCAAAATCACTGAGTATCATGCTGAGTGGGTGAAAGGGACTGCCTGGAAGATGTACCTGTCATGGCCACAAGAGGGCACTCACTGTAAAAATGTACTCCAACACGTGCACATAGTTACATGCTGCACACAAGGGCAGGAAGCTCAAGAACAGGCTCGGGGTATTAGGATTCTGGAAGGCCTTTGAGTTGGAAACAGAGGGGCCTAAGAAGGAATGGATGCTTAATATGTGTCAGGGGGAGCACAATCAGCCCACAGGGCTGCCGCCTCCTCCCTCTAAGGAAAGCACTTACACAGAGCCAACAGCTCCACCACCACCAGCTGAGGCAGGTTGCCACACACAATTCACAGTACCACCTCTGTATGAGGAGAGCACACCAGCCTCGACCATCTAGGAATATTCCCGGAACAAGCAGCAGCTGTGGGGTATAGTGATCCCAGGTTTGAATCCCCTGATGAGGAAGGTGATGCTAATAGGAGAAGGGTGAAAGTAGTAAAAATAAAGGTGCCATCAGTGCCTTTGGAGAATGAAGCATGTTAAAGGATGAGGATTAATATAGAAGGCTACATAGCTTAGAAAAGCATTTAAATGCAGCTAAGGAAGAGCGCCAGAGAGTGAAAGGCATGCAGATAGATGGCCAGAGGCCAAGAAGCATACCCATAGGTAATGGGGATAGTGAAGAGACCATGAGGAAACCAGAGAAATGGGTAGGAGTAACAATCTTGTTGAAACTCGATGGGAAAGGCACTGAAAATAGTTATGTGAAGGTAGTGGAGTATGAAGAAATGAAGAGAGCAGCCAGGCGGAAGTCAGGAGGGAGACACAGGAAGAGATGGAACAAAATACACAAAGGGAGAAAGAAATGGAACAGAGAGAAGATGCAGAGAGAGGAACAGGAAAGACAAAGAAGGAAGAGGGAGGTAGGAGAAAGGGATGAGTATGTAAAGAGGCTGAATGATAAGAACAGGAGAATGGCAAGTGAAAAGGAATAAACCGAAAAAATGAAGAAAGAGATGAGCCAAAAGATGAGCAGAAATTTGCACATTGTGCAGTTCCCACATTTTCGAAAGCCTTTAATAGGTGGTAAGGCTTTCGAAAATGTGGGAACTGCACAATGTGCAAATTTGCCAGTGAACCAACGGAAGCTTTCAAAGATCAAAATGGCAAAGAAATCAAAATAAAACAAGTAATTAACTGGCATACTAAGTATGTAGTATATGGTATATTATGTGTATGCAACAAGGTATACATAGAGAGTACAATTCGAGAACTGCAGATTCGAATAAGGGAACACCTGGCCAATATAGGGAGCCAGGACCATTGTTTGCCCTTAGCAGGCCATTGGCAGAAATACTATCAAATGGAGAAGGAGAGTGACCTTAAATGTATTATTTGCAGGCTAAACAGTACTGTGACTGGATTGAACTCAGATAATGAGATGGTGTCATTTCTTTGAGCAATGTATTTACAATGCATATATTTGGTACTTGTGATGTAAGAAAAGCTAACAACTGTAATGTATCTGTTTAACATACATAATGAAGACCAAAGAGCCAATTTATGACGCAAATAATATTAGTATACTATTATTAGGCTTTGCTCCACATATACAATACATTTTAATATAAGCATTAAATGCGCATTGCGAGCATGAATATGCGGCTTAACACTATAATGTTATGGTTATAACTTTACAACAGCATTAGGTTTACTTGATTCAAGGGAATCTCATTCCCAAAAGATGGCAGCCATAGAATGCCGTGTTCAAAGATAGACACAAAGGAAGGACGCAGGCATCGACCGTTACCCTGGCAACACCCGAAAGGCAAGTCAGTATTAGCTTTGCTAGAACGGTAAGAGGAACACAGAGCCAACGCGAGGGACGCCGCAGGGCATAATCAGCAGGTAAGAGACTGTCAATGTAATAGAACAAGGCTTAGAATATATACAAAATAAAGCCTTTGGCATCGTATAATGGGAGCGTACTACCACTAGAGTAATGAACACCTTTGCTTTAGATATGCAAAAGGGTGCGGTCAGAGAACCAACCGCGAGTAAACAAAAAAAAAGGGATTCTTAAAGGCTGGGAAGTTACGTATGCGCTAATCTATTCAACAATCAAGATAGCACAAAGGTGCAGACGCTGTAATATGGGGACAAATAGCACCATACAAGGAATATATTACGAGGATACCATAGTCTAGATATAAAACTATTATATAATTTAAACGCAATCAGAACACAGTCAAAAGGATGTAAGCATAGCTCTGGTATTTCAGGAATAGAGATTAAGGACGCGAGCAGTCAAAGTTTGCAGGTAATTATTTGAAATACTCAAATCACAATGTATGCAAACAGGACGATATGCTGCTATGTGAAGACAGAACATTCATTAAATAGGATTGGAATAATATAAGACCAAATGGATTACTGTACACAGGATGCATAAAACTGTAATAATTGAACTATTTGAATTATCTGGCAAGAACTATCAATAGACACTGAATACAATATTATGGCATTTACCCACAGGGATCGGACCCTTACAATTGGTATAATACCTAACAACGTTTGCTATTCTAACAACGCTGCAAAGGTAATGTAGATCAACAGTAGTACACATACCCACATGAGAGTAATATGGAATGATTTTATTATTGTGTGCGGTGTGACACTAATGAATCTGACCTTTACATTTTGTTTTTTTATTTGCTATTTTTATTTTCTCAAACTACCCTTCAATCCTCCCTTTCTCCAACCCCTAATCTCTATGTGTTCGTGTGCCTTTTACATTATACTGACTGTCATGTGACTAATAATGATAGCACTACTAGCCCAGATTTGAGGAAGGCTTTCAGTAGCCAAAACACGTGTCATCACTATGGGCAAATATTAAAACCCGAATAACACAATTACATAGTCTGGTGCATTTCTTGCACTCTGAGTATGTGAAAAAATACTATTTGTAAGGTGGTTGAGCAGACTCTTTTACCACCCAACTCAGATAAGACGTGACAAAATGAATGGATTAATAGTAACCCAAAATTAGTAGGATGAACAAATCAAGTGTCGCCTGACAGACTAGCCTCTCAAAAGGAGTCCAAGTGTTCACATATTGTATATATATTTTATTGATGTTGTTGTGTTGGTTTACTTAATATTGCTGTGATTCTTTTGCTATGGTCTGAGTTACAAAGGCCTTGTAATAAATGTGTTTATATTTTTGATATAAAACCTGTCTGGGAGTAATTTGTAAGTGTACTTGCTCTGTGTGCTCATTGAGGTCTTTCAGTCACCATCACCCCTCCTGAGACTTAGGGCCTCATTCCGAGTTGGGCGGTAAGGGTTAATGGTCACCGGTTAAACCCTTACCGCCCAATTCCGAGGTCCCTTAGCGGGCCCGTAATTAGCACCTTCCCCATTCCCATTGAGACCTATAATGGGAATGGGGAATGGTTGGTTGAATGGGGACTTACCAGGTCCGCACAGGTCAGAATGTCCCAGTAAATCCCCATTCAGCCAGACCGGACACGGACCCGGGTTTGGAGGCAGCCATGGAAAATAGCGCCATCGCTACCTCCAAACTTGGAATGAGGCCCTTAGTCTTGACCGGCGCCACAGCTAACTTAATTGGTGTGGCTTGTCCAGAGGTTACCCTGTTCCAAGAAACTAGGCTGGCCTTCTGAACTTCTGCCCACCAGGTCAGAGTTTAGAAATCCATCTTAACACTGTACGAATGTTTTCACATCCTTATGTCCCTAATCTCTTTATAATACCCCAATCAATACGCTGCAGACCACATGGGAACACAACAGACATCATGGCTACTGCAGTGCTTATGTTTTCCTTTCTCTTTTGTTGTTTTTATTTCTTATTTTATCACACACTACATTTAACTGATTATGATGAGACAAATGTGTCCCTATGTCATAATGTTAGTGAAGAAGTTAAAAAACAAGTAGATTTCCAGTTCAAGCAGGAAATGGTATTCCGCCCAGTTGTGGAGACAGTAGAAGTATTGCAGATGATGAGTATTTTATTAGAAGGTATTTTGATAATTCCATAAATATTGAACAACACTCATGGCATAGGTCAATGGAGACGGTGGGGAGAGAGAGATTGAGGGAAAGCTGTTTTGTTTGCTCACTTATCCCCTATGCCCTGACAGCCTCTTGAGTATTTATACCTCAAGAAGTACCCGAGTCCAGAGCACACTGCTTTGTACATCTTGCAGTATAAAAACAAACAACAGGGTAAATTAAGGCTCAAAGAGCCAGAGTGGCAATTGCCTTCCCAAACCGTAGGGAGATACAGGTACACAGGGAACGGTTTACTGGGGAAAAGGTTCATCAACTTGCTGATAAGGGCAAGACAAAACAACTAATGAGATTAGTATTGACCGTTGTCCTGTTCTCTTGGACACAGGGTAAGGAGCTGGTCTGGTGCAGGATGGAAGTGGGGGCAACCAGCACTATTATGTGAAAGAGTGCGAGAAGGGGACATACCACAACCACTCTGTGTTGTCTCTTTTCTTTTAACAAATACCAGTTAGAGGCCGATTTGGCTTTGTGACCGTCTTTTCAATCCATCTCCAGGTGGAACAATGCACTGGGTGTGCTCTAGGGAAGTAGCAATAACATTTTTAGAAAAACATTCTAAATAATAGTGAACTTGTGGGCATTGTTATATCCCCATAGCTCTGCCCTGTATAAAGCAGAGGGTCAGAAATGTCTGTTATACAACTTGATTGATGGTGAAATTGCTCCACTCCCGTAGCTCTTAGCAAGCCTCTCACAGCCCTGTAGTTGCAATATACAATTGTGGTGGCCTTTACAAGATGGTAAGTCCAGAGGAAACTCTCAGAAAATCCTAACCCCAAGTAGTTGTATGAGACTACCTGCTCCAACCTTTGGCCCTCACTTTCCAATATCAGCAGGCGGCACTGACAGTGAGAGGGCCAGAAGATCATAGCCTTAGTTTTACTTCAGATAGCATATACCAAAGTGTCTTTGAAAAAGCCCTACAAGCAGATTGTCCTTCAAGACACAGGTACTTCCGACCATCAACACCACAGATTTTGCATCTGCCTTTCCCCAGCTGTCCCACTAACAATTCCCCCCTCCCCTCTTTTCATACACAGCCATGTGCAGTAACAGATGCCAGCTACTTGACACTACAAAACAAATATTTGAGTTGGCTGTGCCCAATCCATGCTACCATGCCACCGTAAACATACATTTTCGATCCGGCTGTGCCCAATATATGCAAGCAGCAGCATGCCATTATAAGAGTATTTCTATTGGCTGTGGCCAATACATGTTAACTCTGTATTGTGAAGCAACACTGATATTTAATCTACTAGACAACAAATGTGAGCTCTGAAATATGTATTCCCTTTCTGCCCTTGTACTGGCTCAGGCACCTTGAGCTGCCTTCGTACCTCTAGGAATAACACAAAATATGAACATATAAAGAGGACTTGTCAACTTGAAGTTCATCTCCAATATATTAATGAGATCATATCTCTAGGTTGGGGCTTTCCAGGTAAGTATTTACCTCTATAATGTAAACGATTCGTCTAAATCTCATTCTGTACTCTGCCCTCCACAGACACCTTGGCAAGCATGGAAATGGACCATGAACTATGGAATATTTAGAACAATGTAAAAGACAAAGATAGGTTGCACCAGCTGTAAATGAAAAATTAATGTATCTATTATTTATGTATTTATTTATTTATTTATTTATTTATTTATTTATTTATCATTTGTAAGGCACTTTATACAACAGGATTGTGTTTTAAAGCACCACAAGGATAAATGGGAAGGGAACAGGGGAATTGATAGAAATTCAGAAAATCCTGACTGGAATGAGTGACCCCTAACAGGATGTTAAGAATATCAGCTGTCTGACAAGCACCCTGATGAAGGGAGGAGACATTCTCATTGCATACAGATACCACAAATATGGGTATGGTAGATGGAAAAGTTCCACAATTTCAAACCCAAAGGTAGGTGAAGGAACGTGCAGCTTCGCCTTTGAGAAAACCAAGTACAGAGCAGCTTAAAGTTCATTTAGAGGTATACAGAAACCAAGAGCTTGAGGAGAGGTATACAGAAGCCAATGAACTTGCTACTGGTAAAGAGAAAAGAGAAGTTGCATGCAGAACAATGTTGGAAATTAGGGATTGTATAATCCTTAATGGACATCTGGAAGGAGATGTGCCGGCTAAACCTACTTGGAAAGGACTAAGTACCAACCATATATTGGATTATTGTTGTGTCTCTTCCAACATGTCAGTGATACTAAAGTCATTGAAAATGTGCCACTCTGATAAAAGAGATCATAACAAAGTCAAATTGACTTGCCATGCACCAGATCGAGAAATTCTAAAGAAATACAAATATAAGATCAGCGCTAACGCAGGTAGACAGAGACTGAGGGTGCAAGTCAATAAATTGGCCAATGTAACGCAAAACCTACAGGCGAAAATCAATAGTACATTGGACACGGAAGACCAAGAAATATTTAACTATGTAACCCTGTTCCAAGACTTCATTAGCAAACCCCAAGGCAAAACTGCTAACTAAGAAAAAAAACTGCCATCGACACACATATGACACTATGATTGTGACAAAAAAAAAGAACTGCATCAGCCGATGGAAACGTGATGCAAGTAGAGAGGCATTGACGGCGATACACAACCTAAAGCAAATATATCATAATTGGCTGCTTCGCCATAAGAAAACGATGATGAACCAAGATGACCAAGCTATGCTGGAAAAGGTCCAGACCAAAAACACTACAGCAATTTGGGACATAATTAATCAAATTTATGCTCACAAAGAAGCCCTTGCTAGCCAATCTAATTTCGGCGAGTGAATGGCAAGATCATTATTCAAAAATGCAAAAGGCAGACAAAGAAAAAAATGCACCAAAGACTGAGAGACCAAAAACAAACATAGTTAATTTAAATGAAGAAATTGAGTTGGACTTCAAAAAATCAACAATAGAAGACATCATAAAAGGCCTGAAAATTAGAGAGCTCTAGGACCGGATGGCCTGTCAAACGCAGACCTGACAAAACACCCTGAGAGATGGGCAGTATTCCTTTACCAACTGTATGCAGGAATCTTGAAAGTATCAAAAGTACCTCTTTCCTGGACAATGGTGGTAGTTGTCCTGATTTTTAATAAGGGCTTGAGATTGGACCCGGACAACTATCGGCCGATTGCTCTTTTAGACTTTGCGGGCAAAATCTTTGGCTGAATAATATTAAAAGCTTTGGTCAAATGGCAGACACTTTGACCCCTGGTAGGCAGGATTTGTTAAGGGGATTGGTCCAACTTTAAACATGTTTCTACTAAATGTGTTGAATGCAAAAGCCTTACATACCAAAGGCTGTAAATTATATCTAGATTTTATAGATCAAACAAAAGCGTTTGACTCAGGAAACAGGAATACACTGTGGGCCAAATTAGAGCAATGGCAATGCCCTAAAATAATCCTCGCTAACATCATAGACTTACATCAAGATACGTCCATTGTGATCAGGTTGGATAAAAGTGGAAACCTCACTTATCCAATCCCCATATAATTGGGACTGAAACAAGGATGTTCACTGGCGCCCAAATTATTCAATCTATTCATTTCAGAAATTGACAAGGCTTTTTTCAGAGACACATGCCTTTCCACCAAAGATCACAAATAACCTGATTGAAAGACTCCTTTGCTGATGATATAGTCATATTAGATCAGACTGCTATTGGCCTTCAACGTCAGCTAGATTCCCTGGAATTTTATCTAGAAAGTAACAGACTAACAATAAATCCAGGGAAATCGAGGATTGTGATCTTTAAAGCAGGAGACAAAGTAACAAAAAAGAAAGCTATCCCTGGTCCCTGAAGGGACAACGTATCCTCACAGTAAAAGAATTTACGTACTCAGGCGTAAAAATTAACACCAGTAGGTGTGAAGCACAGAGGATAGCCGAATTACGGAAAAAGGCTAAAAATCTGGCACATCAAGGTTGAATCCTACTACATATTTATTGTCGATATTCTTTTATTCCACTGGTGCAATTCTATCAGTCAAAAGTGCATCCAATTTTACATATGGCGCAGAGACATAATTTACGCTATCTGAAACGAAATGGCCAAAACTGGAGGGGATTGTCTGGAAAACTGTACTTGGGCTGCCTAAAAGCATACCTATAGCCATCGTACGAAGAGAACTAGCCTTAATATCGCTCAAAGCTATTACTCTTTGGAAATTAATTTCCCTGTACAGCAAATGTATAGAGGAAAATCCGAAGGGTGGCTTTGCAGTCTTAAAACAGGCAATGTTAGATCCGAGAGAGAAGCAGCTCACAGAATGGAAAGAAATATGCGTGTTGACTTTGAGACTCATAGATGAAACAGAGGATTTCATGATACGTGACCCGGATAAAATAAAAAAAAAGCGGTATGTTAACGATTGGATTGTGTAAAGCGGCCTCACTTCAACACTACAGCTAAGTCAATGCCTAGTCTGGGATGCTGAGGAAAACCCTTATTGATATAGTTTTAGGTCCAGTTCATGTACTCTGGATGACAACCCTTATATAACACCCCTCTCTTAGAATCCCCCTGACCCCACTGAGCCAAGAAGTAGGTCTGTTTTGCAAATTTAAAAGGTTTATTTGAGAAATATAACAATATATATCTATCACACTTTTATAATAAAATAATATTGGATATCACACTAAAAATATGACAGTGATCAACAAAGGATAATGTTCTACTGGTAAACTGATTTGGTTACTTAGAAGTAGTATAGAGGATGATGTAGCTGAAATGCTTTATGGTTTCAAGGAAATGCAAGGTGGAATAAATGCAGTACAAAAAATAAACTGATATGGTTTCACAAGAGATAATATGTTCACTTTTCCCCTGGTGGCAATTCACCCCCCCCTATATGCAATGCAAGGAGATGGAAGTAACACACACAGTCTTCGGGAATACAATCAAATACAATACAGAATTCAGTCCCCCCCCACCCAGCAAGCTTAGACAACAGGTATGCTTTTTAAAACACGGGCAAGAGTGCTTTGTAAGGTGGTGGCAAGGAAGTGAAAAATGCTAGAATTGCTTTTATTTCCCTATAGGAGGTTCAGAGTGAGTGGTAGACACTTAAAATCAATTCAGGGCAGCCCTAACAATGGTTCAGGGATGGTTATTAGGTTGCAAACGAATTTTAGCAATTCAGGCAAAAGCGGCTATCTTTTTACAGATGACGAAATCAGCCCAAATCGCAAATCGCGGTAAATTTTGCGAGTGCGTAAATCACGATTGCGATAAAAGTATAAGGAGTAGGCTTGTTGGAAAGCTTAGATTCTAAGCCTTCTGAGGAAAGTTAAATCTTGTTCCTAGGATAAACGGTTCCAGAGATACGGATGATTTTGTGAAGGTAGTTTTTCAGATTTAAAGTAAACTCAAAATGACAGGTGACAGCTTGCAGCTGCAGAATTGACAGGTGACAGTTGTGCAGCTTTAAAAATGACAGATGACACGATTTCTAGGAGGCTGTTCTAATTAGGTTAAAATAGTTTGGATTAGATTATTTTAACTAAGAGATTGGGTTCTGCACAGTTCTGGCGGATACTCACTCCTAATTTTGAAATGAATGGGCCTTGTCACGGATCTGGTCAACTGGACTGGACTTCGGGCGGTTCTGCTCACAGCGTCTGGGTCAGCTCTGCTCTGCTGGTCTAGCCTCTCTGGATACAGCGGCCTCTGGTTCTGGATACTGCTCTGCTTTTCGGTCCGGATCAAGTGGATTCTGGATGTAACACTGCTTTTTGGGTACTGGCAAAAGTTCTTGGCAAAGAATTCAGACAGCTTGCGCGGCTGTGGAATAGTTTGAAAAAGATTTTGAGGCCTGCTGTCAAATACTTTTGCTTGCAGTGGGCCTTCTTGGTTCAAAGTTCTGAAGTCTCTGTTTAGCTTGGAAGTCTAAGTGTTGGATCTCTGGATGTGAAGTCGTCGGTCAGCACGCTCCGCAGCAAATGGAATTGAATGTCTCTACCTGCCCCAGCAGTCTCTTTTTATGTGTTTTGGAAGTGGGTGTGTGCGTGGCATAACTGAGCCTGCCCCTCTCTACTTGTCATTGGCCCAATTCTCCCCTCTCGCATGATTGGGGGAAGGAAATGGATTGTCATCATGATGAGGTCTGTTTATGGGTCAGAGGATCCTCCCCTGGTCAATTTGCCCACAAATCTATATTTGATTCAAATACATATTTCCCAGATACACAATTTGTTGAAATTACATGTACACATTATATATTCCTTATGGTCCATGCTTGTCCGCCTCTGATCTTCCTGGGGGCTTGCATTAAAAAATTACAACATTTTGCGCTTTTAGTGGGTTTTGCAACATTGGTTTTTCATCAAAAATTATACAAAGGTACACCCTCCTTCTCCACACATTCCAGATATTTACTAGGTTTCTAGCATAAACCCGGTGTCTGTAATATCAATAAATAGCGGGGTTTGGTCCTAGAACACCATAGAAATTGGAGTTTGGACTCAAATCGTGAGGGCATTTTTCATACTAAGACTCTCAAAGTTGTACATTCCTGTCATTTGGTTACAATAAGTTATTAATGTTTCTATAAAATATATATTTGTTGAAATTCAACTCCCCAAAGTGTTTGGGTCCGCCTCCAGAAGTGTGGGTGGGTCAGTGATCACATGTCTCTCCTTGCTGGCAGAGGGCTGTTGACAGGAAACACTCAAAATCAACATACCCCATTCAACTGAAAGGCGCTATTGTCTCTCTCCTCCAGGCTGAAGGGAAAACCCCCTCCCTCTCACTCAGAAGGGCCATTCATGTGATATCCTGCCTCCTGTTGTGAGTTTCTGGGGTGTTAAGAGTTCTCAGCCTCTTGGCCTCTGGGAACAGCAGGTGGCTTAGATTTTCAATTAACCAACAGGCTTTGAAGTCCAGTTGACTCAGGTCCCTTTGTCAGCCAGTTCTCCTGTCAGAGTTTAGACTGCTAGCGCCGCCTTGTGGAATTTGTCGGTACTGCATCCATTTTTGGGATCTGTCTTGAATTACTGCATTTCAATAGAGTGGTCTTTTGCTTGATAGAATAGGACCCTTGCTTAACATTGTTTTGATGGCATCCTTACAGTAGAGTGATGATGTGGAACCCCCCACAAGAAGGTTGTATCTTTGGAGTGGTCTTGTGCCAACTGCGCAGTTCTCCTGGACTCTGGGATGGAATGATGGGCAGCGGCAGCTCATCCCCACATCTACCCAGTCTATTGATTCAGCATGGGTCAAAACCCTTCACAATTGACACGCAGGAATCAATATACAACTACAAATACATTGACGAATTCTGGTCCCGGCCACGAAAGTTAAATGATCTTCCAGGATACATAAAGATCTTCCCTAACGATTTTCTTAGAATGCAATATCTGCGCCTACACTTGAACCTTTTTCCATCAAATCTAAGGTTACGTGAGAGAAAAGGCCCTAATGCTACAGCTACGTGCAGACTATGTTCAGACATCAACATAATTGAATCAATCCAACATCTGCTCCTGAGCTGTCCGAAGCTAAAAGTGGAAAGAGAATCAGAAACGGATAACATTTTGAAACAATATTGCAACAGATCTATTGAAGACTGGTGGTTAGTCCTGATAGAGGGTGAGAAAACGAATATCATCTTGGCGGTGTCGAAACATCTTGTAGGTATTCAAGCAAGACTAGACTTGGTTAACGGAGAATGTAAATAGCCTTCTGGAAATGGTCAGAGACGATTAGATATATGTATTCTGACACTTGTGTATAGGCGCGTTATAAATTCCATATCATATCATGACCAGTGGTTCTGTGCACCACAAACTTTGCTATCCTTTTTCGATTTATCGTTTTCTCGGTTCTCTTTTTAAAAAAGAAAATGTTAATAAGTAGGAATGTATTTCTATTCTATGTGTAAGGGAAGAAAATTAGAACAAAGAAGTTTTAATCTTTTTCTATTGACGAAAGGTTTTCAATTTTGAAAACCATAAAATGTCAAATAAAAAAAAAAGAAACAGACTGTGGAAACATCTATTGAAGTCAACGCACTGTTGACATCTAAAGGAGCCAAGACACTGTGCAGTTAAATTTAGCACAAGACTTGAAGTCCACATACCCACCACAAACTACAAAAGAATAGTCCCAAAATCCAGCCTCCCTTTCATTCAGTGGATGTGAATGATGGGGTAATTGATGGTGACAATTAAGACCTTTGACCCTCCTGTATGCATGGAAGGTCTGAATAATAATTTCAAGACCCCCTGTCCCTGCTTTGCTAGGGCACAATTAAATGATCCTTTGGTGAGGGATACCTTCCAGCAAGTGATCTCTGAGATTGGAGGGACTCAAAAACAAGACCCATAATTATCAAGAAGAGCAGAATTCTATTCAGGGCAGAGAATGATGGTAAGGAATTTGAGAATGTGAGGTACCAACTACTGGTTTCGACCCCTTTTCAGAAGGAGGTCATGAAGATGGGACACTCCCATCTCACAGTGGGACAATAAGGGTTTGCAAAGTCCCAGCACCACATCCTTTCCTGATGTCATTGGCTTGCAGTGTATGGCTGCATTAAAAGCTGTATATCATCATGGCGATTATGAAGCAGTCAGAACCATGAATACTCCCTTTAGGGGATTATCAAGGCAATCAACTTCAGTATTTGTTTGTGGATTAGGGCCTTACAATGATAGTGTTGGCTATTAGAGGGAATTTATGCACCACCTATTAGTCAAAACTATTGCATTAGAGAACAGTTACAGAGAAATGGCATATGAGGAGGGAAACAAAGCTTGTAGGGGTTGTTTGGTTATTTATCCACCCACTTACTGCCCAGGCCATACTTATCCCTGCAGCCATTCCCACCCAATTCCTGCCCTTCCCCACCAAAAGCACACCCTCCTGGTATCTTTTCGAGCTAGCTTTCTGAAGCCTTACCATCAAACGTTGTGCTAGAAGTGCACGCCACTGTTTATTTAAAGCAGGTTTCTGAGAGAAAATTACTTAATTGGAGCTGCAAACGCGCTTCTGGTGCAATAAAAATGTCTTAACCAGATTTGCCTTCAGCCGCTCCATTTATAAGCACTAAGCCTGTCCTTCACTGAAGTCCTGTAAAAACAAGCCTTGGCAAAGTGTTTTGGCTTTTGCCAAGGCTTTTGCCAAGCCTTGGCAAAGTGTTTTGGCATTTGCTAGACACTGCTATTATATTTCCAAGTACTCGCAACATTTTGTAGCTGCTACCATGAATGGGCAGTTAATACCACTACAGAAATGCCTGCCAATGTCTTCCCCATGCCTACATAAAAGCCGAAACTGTGAGTATTGACAATGCATATATGAATAGGTTTGTGGAACTTCTGTTGACCAAAATGTTGAATATTTCTGTTGAAATAAATAGGGCATGATTTACAAAAATATTTTCAATGGGGCTTTCCTATGTTAAAATATTTTTGTAAAGCAGGCTCATAGTGTCATACAGTCTCATACAGGAAGCTAAAGGATTTGCTAAAAGTAGATTTCTTATGCTGTTTACCACCCTTGAAACATTGTTTTGATAGACCAGGAGGGAAGACACTGTTAAGCCGACGTTTAAGACTATTTTATTCCTTTGGCTCGGCATCCCACGGTGCCAGGAGGAAGCCGGAGAACCCTGCTTTATGTTGGTCAATCCTTGATAATTGTTTGCCAGATGTATTCACTTTTATTTTCAGATTCTTCCCCTAGATCCTCTATGCATTTTTCGATCAGACACAGTAGAACCCACTTAACTCCGACGATGGTGTCACCTCATATATATATGCTCGAACCTCCTAAAAAGTAAAGATAATGGCAAAAATGAATGCAATTCATATATTTTGAACATCCCCATCGTTCTTCAATGGACAAATGTTTGTACAGCGTGTGCTATAATTGGTGAAAATAACGACTGGGTTTATGCATGGCAACATATGTCCTCCTTGGATGAATGATAAGGATTACTTGTATCATGAGCACTTGTGTCCTCATCTTCCTCCTCTGTGTAGTTTATTGTAGTGCCTGTAAGTAATAGGATGATGTCAGTTTGCATGTTGGCACATATGTGTTCAACTTTCAGACCAGTAGGTAGAGGCAGGTAACCAATTTCTGGCACTGTATACCCATGCATAATCAATGCTGTGTTATGCAGCCCTCTATTTAAGACTCAGTTCCTTAATCACCTGTATAATTTCACAACATAGGTAGGGGGTATTACCAGGCAATGTATGTAATAATGCTTTTCATGGCTTCTTCTGCGTGTGTGTGAGAGACCATTCTCAGTGATTCTCTTTATGTTGTGGGAATTCCACGGATGAACCAGAGGCTGTGCTCGGTGCTACTCTGCCTAATATGTGCTCTGAGGAAAATGGGGCCGATTTGCGGTCTGAACACACTGCTTATTGGCTTTACCACAGTTAACGCCTGCGTCTGAAGCATACAATATACACAAACATTAGCATTCTGATTCAGGTAGATAGATGCAGGGAATCCTGGGAAACAAAAGGGTCCTCATTAGCTCACTGGCACCTTTGTTTCCAGACTGCCACACTACGAGTCTGCCTGCCGTGGCCTCTGTGGCAGGCAGGTCTGACCCTGCTGGCCGCAGCAGCCCCTGTAGGCAGATTTGTCACGGAATCACTGGCACCCTTAGCAAAGGTGCCAGTGCTTCCGTCTCCCCCCTCCCATGGAGCAGAAAGGGACTCCATGAGAATGGGGACTTACAAAATCCAGCACCTGAATTCACGCGCCGTCAGGACTTGTAATTTCCTGGTGGCACCGGGAAGTCAGGTGACAGATTCGGTGTTACAGGGTTGGCGGCAACCGGCCGGTGGAACCGGCAGGTTATTGCCAACCTCGTAATGAGGCTCAATGTCTTTCCATGTCTTTTCCTGTGTCAGGACCATTCTGATAAGGACTGGCCACAGAGAGCGAGAACCCGAGCAGGAAACCCACATTGCAATGTCTCTTGCTCCATGAAGGCAATCCTTGTGGCACTTGCTCCTTGTGATTCATCGACATTTTACACAGGTTCTTATTCTATAAAATCAATTGTAGAAACCTAGGCAACAGCTGCAGCAATCATTGTGTTGCTGCCAGTGTTTTGGTGGCTGTCAAAATGTTATCATGGATGGGTCCTCACCCCCGCACCCCTGTCACTTCTCTTTCACAAAGCATTGCACAAGATTGTCTGTGCCTTAAGGCCGAATGGAATACAATGGGCCTCATTATGAGTCCGGCGGTAGCCGTGCCGGTAAAAACGGCACGGCTGCTGCCAGAGTCATTTTTTTTCCAGCACCCGGCAGTGGGGACTTACCAGGGCATTATGGCCTCGGCGGGCCCGGTAATTGCCCAGTGCCGGTCACCGGTAAATATTACTTGCCATTCGAGTCCCATTGGACTTAATGGGAATGGGGAGGAAGGATGCACGGCACCATTCATGAAAGGCACCCGCTCACAGAACTCGCACTTTGCTGGTCCGGTAACAACGGTACGAGCAAGCTTAGCAGTACAGTTGTTTCCGGAGCGGCAATTTTGTAATGAGGCCCAATGTGTTCTGTGAACCTGCATGTAACGGTGAGTTAACACCATCTCATTTTAATCTGGAATCACTGTGGCTACCAATTCATGTGTCACTGGCCTCTTGGTCACTTTGTGCAGTGTTTTCGTACAACTCGTCATGGTCCTGTGACATCTTTCCGGACAACTATTTGCACCTAGGAAAATACAGCAATCCGTTAATTGCAATTCACAACTTTTCTAAAGCTCATTGGTGTAAGGGCAACTTGCTGGAATAGGTGTTCAAATGCAGAGACCACAGGTTAAAATCCCAGGAGAAGCAAAACGAACTGTCAAGGATGATCCATTTAATACCATTACATTAAGATGCCTTAGCAACTGTTGCTAACTGCGCTCCAAACTGTACAAAAAACCTTTGGGAACAAATGGTATAGAATGCTAATTAATGTTCACTGTTTAGCATAGGGCTTTACATTACTTTTAATTTCAATTCAATGTGTAATTTTAATTGTAAACCCCTAACATTCTGACACTTTGTATCCCAAAATCATTCATAACACTGGTCCGTCCCTGGTTTCATCCCACCCCTTAGCAGGCTGCATATTCCGATTGATTTAAACCTTTATTTTTTTTTACAAATCACAAAGTTATTCTGCTTGATGAAAGACTCTTTGCAATGCCAAATTAGATAACGATAAAATGGATTGCGATAAAAAAAAATACAGCATTTTTACAAATAGCTGTACAGCCAAGAACTGGGGATTTACGCTGGGTTCGCATCGAAGGAGAATACCATTAAATGTTGAAGGAGCTGCTCCGCATTGTAGCCACCCAAAGGTGTCAGACAAAAGAGACAGGTGTTAGATTTTAATTGGATTTGTGAAGACAAAGGCAAGCCGGGAGTTGACTACTTTCTCTGCCGCTGCCGCCACCAGCACACTTTTAGCACAATTCAAGAAGATGGTTGACAAAACGCATTTGTCTAATGTAATTACTTTTTCCCAAAGAACTGATGTGTTATACAAAAAAATTTAAAGACGCCTAAACAATCGCCTTGCCTTAGTTTCCTTATCGGTTAAGAAACAATGTTTCACGTTCAGTTATAGACTTCGAGGCCCGTGTAGAATTGCAGGAGGTCAATGAAAAATTCATGTGCCGAGCCGTTAATTGGCACTGCTGTTTCCAAAGGAGGGAGGGGGCTGCTGGCGGAGGGATAACGAGGGATAAGAAATTGACTTGGACGAAACAGACAGTGCTGACGATTTTAAGCCATAGGGCCTCATTACGAGATGGGTGGTAGCCATAGAGCTATTAGCTCCATGGCTGCCTCCCATACCGTGCCCGTGTCCGGTTTCGTTCAATGGGGATTTACCGGTGTAGTCCGACCCTGGCGGGACCGGTAAATCCCCATTGAACAGACCATTCCCCATTCCCATTTCCCATTTCATCCCCCATAGGGCTAATGGGAATGGGGAGGGCGCTAATAACGGGCTCGCAACTTTCAAGCCCATTATTAGTGCCCTGGTCCTTTAGCGGGACCCATAAGGGACGTGTGGTCAGACCACACGTTGCTTACAGTCCCTGCCAAGGGACCTTGGAATAGGGCGGTAAGGGATTATCGGCACCGGTATTAGTCTTTGTTGCTTTTACTTTTTAGCGCCACCGCAGTTGTTGTACATGACACATGTACTGAGGTGGCAGAAGATATTGTTGTAAGTATGCATGGAGCAAGGCTTCCAATTCTGACTGCAAAGTGACCTTGCTGATTTTGTTTTGTATTTAAGTGTTATTTGGTTACAATGTAACCGTATACATGTTATATTTATGTCATGTGATACAGTGAAACAGAAAAAAGAAAAAAAGGAAAATACAAGTTCATAAAATCCATTTCGTTCATTGTTAAAAAAATAAATATCTAATAGTCCAGTCAAGACATTGAGGAAAATTCATAATCAGTTTTGAGTAACAATACAGTTGTTCTTACAGTCTCACAGATTTGCAATTTATTTATCAAACTGTCAAATGCGTGCGTAATATCGCATCATTTTAAGTATATGAATGTATGTGACAATGTTCAATCACACATGAATATGGTGTGGCAATTTAATTCCTGTGTATTGTGAATAATGTTAATCCATAAAACATCACCGTAGTAAAATAATCAGCAGAATTACACGACAGAGCTATACCAAACCAAAGTATTTAATTTTATCAACGATTACTCATTTCTAACTGCAACCACATTAATGCCAAACGTTAAACTTCATTAGAAAAATGATACCAATGCACACAATACTCAACAATTAAAATGTAAAAGTATATCAATTATGACAATACAACTTAATGAAAGTAAAACTTATCATGTTCCATCACTAGGTTCTTGGAGCTGTTATTTCGATGCCGGAAGAAAGCGGTCCGAACTCAAACACACCAGCAGAAAATGCATATTGGTTTCAATCGAAATATGATTACAGTTGCAAATATTGCCTAACATCGCTGACCAGTTAACTTTATTACCTGCTAGTGGTAGTCGATTGAATCATTATTTGGTTATTGTTTTTTGCGCAGTTAAATTAAAGACTCATGATAACTAGTGATTCGTAACCTGCAATGTAGACATGAATATAAGAACAGCTTTTACACCATATCTTGTGGGCTCTGCCTCAAACAATTTCTCATTCTGTTAATTCTACAATATGGCAATAAATAACTCACTTTAATATGCAGAGATTAAGAGACATCTTGGTACAGATAGTAAACTAACTCTGACAAATGCAGAGTGCAGAGTTGCTGAACGAAAGTGGCCAGATGCTCACACATCCACTGACAAACTGGCCTGTCACCTGCTCCAAAGGCATTACAGACTCTTCATCCAGTCCAATAAGCTGGCCGACATTCAAGTCTGCATCTCTGGAGCCACCAACAACACAAATCACAGACTACCCCCTTCACCTGTATTTAAATGTTCTAGACCAACAATAGCTGATGGCTGCTGACTTTGCTTTCAACAGACAGAAAAACAATAAATAGTCCCAAAAACCTTGATGTTTTTCATATATGTAGCAAAGTAACGTATTTATTTAATTAACAAACACCTCTTCTACAGAGTGTTGTATTGTTAAAACAAGTGTATCACATAATACAGTTCATGCTTACATACTTCAGATCATTTCATTCATAACAGGTTAGTATACAATGCTGGCAAATATTTTGTACCATAGGTTCAATTGTTCACCAAAAACAGTGTCTGCAGATGTTCAGTGACTTTCCAAACATCTTTGATCAGAGATTCAAAACCAGCAAATAGACAGTGTTCTTCCTTATAGGTTCTTACAATAATCGACAGTGTGTGTAAATGTAAACATTCCACTTATATATGTTCTTATGGCCACAGCAACGTACACTGTCTTTCACTTCAGTCTCTTGTCTGCCTTTTTTAATCTCTGTGGGATCTGTAATGTCAGTTATCCCAAACTCTTTTTACCAAAGGATGTTCAAGTTGTTCAAGAAAAAGTTTTGCAGATGCACTGCGTTTATGCTTAAATGTCGAAGTATAGACCCCATCCCGGGTGGGCTTCCCTCATTTATTTCATGCAGGCCTTTGTCAGGACACAGATTAGTTGTTGTTCCTGTCGGGGGGAAATTCTGCCGGGATCGGCTGGGCCGTCCGCGGACCTCTGGCAGGGAGGCCCCAACTCCTCCCGTATATCCCAAAAATCGAGTATGAGACACACGCAAGAAGCAAGGTGATTCTGCTGTTTATTAGACAAAACGGCAGGGATAGGTCAAGGAGCGTACGCGTCCATCCTGACACACACTTCAAATTCGTGGGGCTCGCAGGCCCTTTTTACCTTAGTATGACGCGCTACTTGCGTCACCTGGGAAAGTTAGCAAAAACCTATCGCCACTCTGGATTGGCTCCTCGAGTGGTAGGGTTAGTATAGCATACGTATAGAGAGCATTGTTAGTGGCTAAGGGTTAGTCAGGTGGTATAATTGGGTTGTCCCTTCAAATTGATACACGAAAATTGTTACATGAGGATCCCTGGGGATTGGTCAATGTTAATGGCGTCAGTGATAAGGACTTCATGTTCTGATTGGTCCACGCACGAGCCCCCCAGTCTGGGACCATCGTTGTTCCCAGCTCGCGGTGCACCTGTCATTTGCAACAATGTTTCACTATAATTATGTGCAGACAACGTGAAGATTTATTGGTATGCCTGAAGGCCGACGACTCCCACCGCTGCAGATGTCCATTGGATCATTTCATTGTATCTGCCGGTGTCTTGAAACAGGGGTTTTCGGTGCCTCCCTTCTCCTGGGCCTGGCACCCTGTCAGATTTGGCTTGATCACGTGAGGTGAGACCGTGGTTGAGGCAGAATTCTGCACAATTAATATTGTATTTTTCCACCATGTGCCTGGTTTTAATTGCAGGTGTGACCTTGGCGTCGGCTCACGGCGTACGAGATTGCAACATTGCGCCCTTGACTGTCAGTCATTGCCGGGCTCATTCTGCAGGGTCAGCAACTGTACTCTTGCTAATTCAATGTTCATGGAAACTGTTGCTTGCGGCCTATTTGGGCCTGGTGCATAGGTGGAGATGTTTGATACACCGTGCTTTAGGTTATGGTACCATATTGTTTTATCCGTGTCATGTCTTCATTATATTGCTCATTGCAATGTATGGGTTTAGGAGAAGCGCGAGCAAGCGTTATAGATGAGTTCATTATGTGTCTTGCGTTTCAGCATTTTGGAAAGCCTATGTGAAAAATAATAAAGGTGCGCATCAGTGAGTGTGTCCGTCATTTATGTCGTAGCACTGAATATGTTCTTTGTGTGGATTGGTGTGGGAGTGTCCAGTGTGTATGTTCACATAGGTATGCTAACCTGTGGCTAAGTCGTCATGGCATCTCTAACGATGTGTTCATTTACTGCTGCATGGTTCAGTCGAGTTCATCCATGCCGCAGGTGTTGGCATGGACAGGACAGGCTGGTGGGCACATCCGTATGTTCTTGTACCAGGGTACTTGATCGTCTGGTAGATGGGCAAACTCCTCTCGTGGCGGGTGCCTGGGCCGTGATCCTCTAGGCCAGGGGCGTGAGGGGATTGGTGGGAGTCTTGTGTTCCATTTTCCCACTTCAGTCCCCCCTCTGGTCGACTTGTCGACCACAAACATATCCTTTTCCTTATCTCCTCTCACTCTCCATATTTTAGTTACTCCTCCCAAATGTCCATAGTGGTTGACATGGTCTTCAAATGACCAGTACATGTATGCACATGTGCCGCCAGGTGTGCAGTAAACCCATTTCCCTACGTAGCTCCTTGGGTTTCTTGGGTTTTCTACTTTCACAGACGGCGGGTCCAGGTGGTTGGTGATGATCTGGCTGCGCAGTCTCTCTCTCTCTTTTATTATTGTTCCTGTGTGTTGGCCGTCATCTGCTGGCATTAAGGGGTGCATACCAACCATTTCGATCATTTCGTCTGTGGTGCGTGCCTTCCGGGCCTTCCAAAATCTTATTATGATCAGTGCAGCTCCAACCAAAAGAGTACACCCCACTATAATCTTCAGTCCGTCCGACAGCCACGATGGCATCCATGACCATAGTATCGAGAACCAGCTGTCATCCTTCTTCACACCTTTACTTTCGTCCATCATGTTGGAGTGCACCTGGGCCAATTGTGATACTGCTTCTGTCAGTGTACCATTGTCAGCATCGTTAGCAGGAATGAATGTGCAGCATGATTGTCCTATCTTTGCGCAAACTCCACCTTCCATTGCTGTGAGGAGGTCCAGTACATATCTGTTCTGTAGTGCTACCATCCTTACTGCTCGCAGTTCTTCTTTGATTGCGTTAAATCCATTTACTGTGGAATTAATTGTCATCATCAATTCCCATCGAGTTATCTGGAGCCATTTTGCGTTTGCGTAGGCCTGTAGTCCTGGATGTATTATGGAGGAGAAAAACATCGCTGCTCTGCTGAATAGTCTGTGTTCTGGTGGTATTGAAGTGAGTGCTGTTTCCGACCTTCCCCATAGGTAATTCCCTGTTAGGGGTTCTCCTTGTCTTTTCTTTCTATTTAGGACAGTGTTGTTGCTGTTCTTTTGGTCCTCTGGCCCCTTCTGGAATTGTACAGATCTCTTATCCCTCTTGTTTCCTTCATCCATTTTAGGGAAGTTTGCCATGTTCACATGTTTCTGGGGTACTACTAGTGATGGTACATTAACGTGTACCATCGTGCATATACCATTCCACAGAGGGGGCAGTGTGTGGTATGCCTTGTCTCCGCAGGCCCAGTAATGGTCCATTAATACCGCTGTTCCCGCTCCCCCCTCAGGCAGCTCTGTCACACTTGCACAGTTGGTGTTGTACCCCATGTCCACTTCTCCTTTATGTTGATAGCATATCTTAGGTGCAGATAGCGGCAGTATGGTTATCGGGTCTTCATCCTTCTCTATCCATGTTAGCATGGGAACGTACTTGATCCAAATCGTCCAGCATCTGTTGTTGTGTTCAGCAATAGTTGTAGTATCTTCTCTCGTTACCATGTTGCTGCCAACCACTCCTATCTCCCATTTGTTGCCCAGGTACACCTTCCCTATTATTGTTATCAGTGGCCTTTCCCAACATCCTTGTTTACCAGGAACTTCAGTGGCATACCAATCACATGGTAGGTATTGTAGTGTTACTTTCTTTGTCTCTCCTTTTTCAGGGCCGCTTGTTATGTATCTGAATGCTTCAGCATGTAAACTGGTCTTGTGGTAACTCAAATAAGTTTTGAGGAAGTTGTTTTCGTATGGATACGTGTCTCGCGGCTTCCATGCCAGGTGCACCGTGCCCCCTTGAAATCTCCCTTTCGTCTGGAACAGCGCCAAGTATATTATACATCGTGCTGTCTTTTCATCTATTTCTGTGGCAACGAAAGTTCGGGAGGCGCTCATGGCGTATGGGATCAATGAACAGACATAACAGCTATCTTCAGTTGTCTGCTTCCCTATTTGAGTCATGTGTTTGTACCACATGTTGTTCGAGACGTGTGCTGAGTCTTGTATGTAGTTGTCGATACCTTTGTTATCTGAGTATGTGCTGCGTTTAACTCTATTTTCCTTGTGTGGAGCTTTGCCAGTACCACCTGACGTAACACCTGTTGCAGCCGGGGGTGGGGGTATATTAGGTTTGGGAACAGCCAAAATATTGATAGCATAACTGTTCTGCCATACAGAGGCAGCCAAGAACCCGGTGATCATCAAAATCCCTATCATTTTTATTACAGATGCTAGTCTCACCGGCATATTGCTCTTACCTTGCTGCAGTCCGGCAGCTAATTCTTGCGACGTTAAAGTTGCCCGCCTGAAAATACTCAATATGCTTGTTATTAGTGTTAGTTGTTGGTTTCAAGCTCTCCCTATCAAGTAGTCGTTCAGTGCCCAGGCGAAGAGCTGTTCCCACGCCAATCTAAGCGATCTATCTCTTAGGACAGGCAAGTATGGGTGGAGGTGGGGCATGGATTGTTCTATGGCCAGGAGAAATTCTGTGTAGTAGACACGTACCCTTCTTCTTTTCAGGTATTTTGGCCTTTTTATGTGATAGACAAATTGGTGCGATAGCTCTTCAGGGTGGTTATGGTCTGAGGGTAGCATCTACTTCTGGGCAGTGAACTTCGTTAGTAATCTCTTTTCTAAACAATACAATAATATGCGATACCTGCATGTGCGAGAAAGAAAAAAGAGAACATTCAAGTGTTTACATGTGTAGATGTGCAAAATAGCGTCCTTCGGTCTGATAGTTACTGCAGTAGGTAGGACATCGATAGGCAGAGTATTAAGTGCTCAACAGGTGGGGGTAACTTTACTATTTGATCGTGTGACCATGGGGTGGGCGGTATGGGGGTTGTCCTTCTCTATTTCAGTAGTAGTCTCTGGGGAGTCTGGGGGGTGGTATGGTAGGGGGACACTTAGGTCGTTTGCGGTGGTCTTTTCCCGTTGGAGATGCCGTCGCTGTTCTCCCAATGGCTCTGTCGGTGACGCTAGGGCGGGTCTGGAGTTTGCAGATCTTTACGTCGTGTAGATGGTTCCAAGCGCGTTTGTCCTGTAGCTTTACTGCTCTCATTGATACTTCGTCTACCAGATGTGGGCCAGAGAAACGTGGGCTGTTCCACTTTCTGTTGAAATTGCGGAGTAGCACGTGGTCCCCTTTAGCAATTTTGTGCAGTTTTTCTTTTCCCAGTTCTTTGTCCGCGTCTTCTTGTTGCTCACTCTTAGACCCGCCCCGTGTGTGCTCGAGCTGTTGAGACACAAACACTACACTAGTAATCAAAGAAGACACATATTGGTACATTTCATCACCGAGAACAGTAGCAGTATTTTCGTGGTCGGTAAATGCTCTTGATGTTGGCGTTAGGGGGAGGCGCATTTGACGGCCGGTCACCACCTCGTGAGGAGTGAGGTGGTGGTCGGAGCCTGGCCTATTCCTCAACTCAAATAGGGCTAGCGGGAGGAAATACAACCAACTCTTCTTTGTTGTTTGCTGTATTTTTGCAATTGCCTCCTTTAGCAGGCCGTTCAAACGTTCGCATATACCATTGGCCTGTGGGTGATATGCACATGCAAATTTATGTTTGATGCTCAGTAAGGATGTGATGTGCTGGAACATTTCATTGGCAAAGTGTGGGCCATTGTCTGACCGCAGTACCTCGCACACTCCCCATCTGGGGAAGACCTCCCTCACTAGAAATTTAGCTGCTCTGAATGCATCTGGGTGTGAGCAGGGTCCTGCTTCAATCCACCTGGAGAATGGGCATACTACTACAATCATATACCTATTTCCTTGACATACGTTAATCATATCAACAAAGTCAATATGGATATGTAGGAAGGGTCCTTCTGGCCGGGGTATAGTACCTTTTATCACCTTCAGCGTGTGACCGGCCGTGAACTGTTGACATGTGAGGCAGTTGCTTACAAAATTTGTGACATGGGAGTTTAACTCGGGGCAGTACCAGTCTTCCCTAATTCGTGCTGCAATGACCTCCTTGCCTGTATGGGCTGGGTGGTGTAATTGGCTCAGGGCGGTGTTCAATAGTGCCAATGGCATTACTATCTTTCCAGTGTTACCCTGGCGCCATAGTGCGTCAGTTGGTGACATTGTGCATCCTCTTTTAACCCATATTTCTTTCTCTGCCATTGGTGCAGCTGCTTGTAGTTCCATTATCTGTGTGGCTGGGAGATGGGTGTATCCTTCTCTTATCAACATCTCTTTAGCTATTCCCCTCCCTCTCTCTGACTCAGGGGGGTTCCATACCTCACCAAAATATGCAGCGTACTTCGCATGTGCGTCTGCTGCTGCGTTTCCCTTAGAGATGTGATCCTCTCCATTAGTGTGTGCAGTGCACTTGACCAATGCTAATTCTTGGGGGTTGTTTATAACTTCAATTAGTTCAGCCAACAAGAGAGCATGTTGCACTGGGGTGCCGTCAGCTCTCCTAAACCCTCTTCTCCTCCATTTGGACAATCCTGAGTGGACAGTAGATGTGACATATGCGCTGTCAGAATATATGGTTACTCGTTTGTCAAAGCTTTCCTGTAACGCCAAGATCAGTGCAGCCAGTTCAGCTGCTTGAGCAGAGTAATGATGTGGTAATTGTACACATTTCATCGCCACACACACTGGCGCCTCCGTCATTTTTACCACTGCCACCCCAGTTCTCCGTATCCCATCAGTTTGGTCAATTGTTGATGACCCATCAATGAACAAGAGTTCGCCTCCATCTAGTGCGTTCTCTTCAACTTTTCTAGTACATGCGTACAGTTCAGTACTCTGCGTACAATCGTGTGCATAGTCCCCTTCCTCAATCACTTCTGCCATGAACCTTGCAGGGTTAACCGTGCTACATCTAACAATTGATAGTTCAGGCCTAGATAAGATGATCTCATAACCCGACGCCCTCTGTGTGGTCAGTGTGGACTTAGGTTTGTTCAATATTGCAAATAGTGCATGTTCTACAAATAATGTTGTTGGGCACCCCATGGTGAAGCTTTCTCTACCGCAAAGGCAGCTGCGGCGAGACCTTGTTCGCAAGGGAAATGTCCTAGCATCACAGGGTCTAAGTGGCCGCTGTAGAACGCTACTGGTTTGTAGCCCATGCTTGTTTTTTGAGCCAACACAGCTTTCATTACTGCTGAGTCGCAATGTGAAAATATAAAAAATGGCCGTTCATAATCTGGGGTGGCTAGTACTGAAGCAGTTGATATTGCATCTTTCAGTTCATCAAAAGCCTCTTTCATTTCCATTGTCCAACCCAACTTTTTCTCCCCCTTGTTAGCTTCTTTCAACCCTTCAAGTAGGGGACCTATGTATGAGCTGTAATGAAACACCCAGGCTCTAGAGTAGTTGCACAGTCCAAGGAACTGTTGTAGTTCCCGCACTGTGCGGGGCAGTGGCGTTTTTGAAATGGCCTGTGCTCGTTGTGGTGCGATCTTTCTTCTGTGTTGGGATATGAGCTGACCAATGTAAAGTACCTGTTCCTGACAGTCCTGTAACTTTTCCTTGTCCACCTTGTAACCCTTTTCAGCCAATACTGTCAACATCTTCAATGAGTCCTCTCTGCATCTTATTTTGTTTGTGCTGCAAATTATTATGTCATCAACATACTGCAAAACTGTGCTTTCTACTTCAATGTTGGCCAAGTCCATCTGTATTACTCTGTTGAATATTGAGGGTGACTCGCAGTACCCTTGTGGCAATCTGGTGTGTTTCCACTTTGTGTTTCTGTATGTGAAGCTTGTCAAATCTTGTGAGTCTGGGTGCAGGGGTATTGAGAAAAAGGCATTTTTGAGGTCTATCACTGTAAATCGTGATGTTTCTGCTGGAATACCGCACAATATTGTTGCCGGGTTCGCTGCTATTGGATATTCTGCTTCTACTATGTTGTTCAAGGGCCTAAGATCCTGTATGAAGCGCCAAGACCCCCCTCTAGCCTTGCGCACTGGGTACACGGCTGTGTTACATGGTGATTCTGATGGTACCAGTATGCCATTGTTTATAAGGGCCGTTATCGTTTCATATATGCCCTCATCTGCCTCTTTTGATAGTGGGTACTGCTTTACTCTGGGGAGAATTGCACCTTTTTTCAACTTTATTCTTCCTCCCCCTATGCTTTTTATACACCCCACGTCATAGGGACTAGTAGTCCATAATGATGTTGGTACCTTTGCCATGTCCTCCTCAAAGAAGGGGACTGGGGTTGGTGTGGGTGCTTCGAGTGCCATTGCTATTTTCTGTGCCACTTGTTTGTATGACACTCTTAGCCATATTTCTACACTCATCATGAACACCATTTCACCTTCTTCCTTTCCTTCGGAGAAGAGCTCCTCGTCAGACACCTGGGTGAGTCTACATCCCTCTGCTAGTGCTATTACTGCCCTCCATGCTCTACCTTCTCTGTCTTGGGCATGTACTGCAATGTAATCAGCAGTGGCTATAATGCTCTCTATGTCCACTAAAATCACCTTTCCTTCTGGTTCATTGGCTGGTGTTTCTGGTCTAAAGAGATAGGCTGCTGGCCTTCTCCAGATCTTTCCTTCTATTCCAGGCATCCATGCAAATGCCATGTCTGTCCCGTACTGGAACAGTTCACCATCTACTGGCTCAGCTCTAATCACAGTCTGTCCGCAGTATGCTTGCATAATTTGTCGTGCAGTGAGCATGTTAATTCCTGGAGTGGAGCAAACTATGCCGTCCTCCGTAAAGGAGATGGTCATATTTAGCCTACTCATTATGTCTCTCCCCAGTATATTCACTGGTGAGGCCCTATGATACAAAAGTGGCACTGACATGTTATAATCTCCTATTGATAAGGGAACGTTATCAGTAAAGGGAACCAACCCCCTAGCCCCAGAGAATCCTTGGGTGTTCATGGCTTCACCTGACATTTTAAATTTACCTTCCTTTATGCAGGACCGGGTCGCCCCGGTGTCAACAAGAAATGATAATTTTTTGTCACCTATCGTTACCTCTATGCGTGGTTCCTCCGCACTATTAGGTGTTACTGACAGGATGGGACACACCAAGGTCGTCTGTGGGCTGTCCTATTGCGGGTACAATGATTGACCACTTCCTGTGTAAGGGTTGTGTCCCAGGACCGTCACCCTTCCCAGTTGTGTTTGTTGTAGTTGTGTATTGGTAGAGGTTATGTTATGGTCTTGGGTTTTGGCAGGTTGCTGTACTTGCTGTACTTGGTGTTGTTGTGTTACTAGTTGTTGCTGCCCATTTCCTTGTTGCAAGTTCTGTTGTTGCCAAGTGTTCTGCTGGTCCTGTGTGGGCCCTTGTTGTCCCTGTTCATTCCATGACGGTGTGCCTGGTCTTACTCTACATGTGCGTGACATGTGTCCTACCAATCCACAAATCCAACACACCGGTGGTTCCCAGTTCTGCCATGGAAAGCTTCCTGGGTTGTCCTGGTATGCTGGTTGTCCCATGGGGTAGAAATTTCTAAGTCCTCCCCCCTGCTGTTGAGAGTTATATCCGTACCCTCTCCCCCTTATCATTCCTCTCCTTCCCCGGTTATAATTATAATACCCCGCCCCTGGCGTTGAGTACCCTCCTCCCATGTTGGCTGTGTATGGTTGAAATGGAGGAAGCTGCTGTGTTACAGTCTGTGATGGTTGTGTTTGCGAGGGATCTTGCGGAGCTACTACTTGCGTGGGGCTTTGAGTCAATGTTGCAGGTGTAGTTATTAGGGCACCTTCCATCGTGTATTTAGTAAGTTTTTTCTGTACTAATTTAGCCTCTTCTGTTCTTCTGTCCTCTTCCTTCTGTTTCATTTTCTCTTGCCATGTCCTACAGTGATGCACTATTGTCAGCTGTATCTCTGGCCAGGCTTTTGCTTCCATTCCCACCACTTTCTTCAATTGTTTCTGAACTGCTTCTGGGAGCCCTTGTACTAGTACATGATAAAATATTGCTGGTGTCTTGTCCCATTGTTCTCTAGTTTCCATGCGCCACTTCTCTTGAATTTCCTGGATATAATCAACAGGATCTTCGTTCTCATGCATCTTGCGTGAGGTAATTGCTCCTATATCTGATGTGTCTGGGTACTGTACCCTCAGCGCCTGCCATAATGCATGTCTGCAGTTCGCGAATGGTGCCCCATCATGCGAGGTGTTTGTTATTGTGACCCCGGGGAAGCCTGCTCTCTTCGAAAATGTCATCAGCTGCATCCCCTAGTATTGATATTAAGAGGCCCTTTACATCCCCCACTGCCAATTACTGCCCTGCAGTGTGTTTTTTCCATTTCATATATCCACTTCCCAGCACCTCCACTTAATGATGGGAGCCTGCACTTTATATTTTCCTTATCTGCATGCTTCCAGGGGACGTATTGTGATCTAGCCCCTCCCCTCTCCAGAAGTGGCATTAGGTTGTGTCCCGGTAGGCCCTTTGGGTCCCACACAATGGAATCTGTACACCCCTCCTCATCCGACCTATCTTCCACAAAGTCAATGGGGTCCATATTTTTTCTGCCCGTTACTGTTTCTCCTCCATCTCTTCCCTTTCTTTTGTCATGTACTGTGGGCATGTACATTCGTTCTCCCTGCCTGCGTCCAGGGAGGTCTCTAAGCCTACCTACGTAGGGTGTCTGTTTGTGTGGGAAGAGCGCGAGTTTAGATGGGCATGTTACACGTACTGGGTGCAAGGTATTGGAGCATGCGGTGAGGGATGTGACGGTGAGGCTGTGCGTGTGTGCCTTTCCGCTATTCCTTGCTCTTCCACCTCACTTCCCTCTAGTTCTTCCTTTCTCCTGCAGATCCATGGTGATCCTCTATTTGTCCGGGTGATGTATAATTTATCCAGGCTTTCCCTGTCACTGTCTCTCCCTTCCTTTTCTATTCCTTCCCCTTCTTCACTGCAAAAATCCTCCATTAATTCCATCCCCCAGTTTGTCTTTTTTCCCATAATCGTTACTGATTCCAGGTCTATTAGATCCGTTCCTCCCCTGTCATTCTTCCCAATTGCTCCCCTTTGTGTTGGAGTTGCTGTTACCCCTGTCTCTCCGTATACATATCTCCTTCCTTCGCTCCCCCCTCTCCTTTCTTCTCTTTTCTCCTCATTTTCCTCTGCTCTTTCTCTACCAATCTCTTCTCTTTTCTTTTTCAATTCCTCCATTATATCAATACTCATTATATTCATTAACCTCTCTTCTTCCTTCTCCCTTTCCCATCTCGCTCTCTCTTTCTCTAATATACCCTCTAACATTCTCCCTTCTTCATGTTTTCTTTTGTTTTCTAATAGTAGTCTCCTTCTACATGTTTCTATTTCCTTTTCTCTCTCTTCTTCCTCCCTCTTTTTCTCGCGCAGTGCTGCCCTCGATTCCCTTTCTCCAACTGCCTTCACCCTGTCCGCTTCTCTCCTTTTCTCCTCAGCTCGTTCCCTCATTTTGTCCAATTCATTCTTGCCCTCTTTCCTTTCTCGTGCTCTCTCCCTTTCCCTTCTCTCAAGCTGCCTCATCAGTGTGTTCTGCTCATCCCTTAATTATGCTAATCGTTCTTCCAAAACCTCTTCCTTTTTCCTTAACAACTCCTCCTTCCTTTTCCCCTCCTCCCCTTTCCATTCCTCATCCATTTTTATTACTACCTTCTCTTCTTCTTCTGTTAATGAACCTCGTAATTTTAATAATACGTTTGCAGCTACCCACTCATCCTGCCCTACCCCTGCAATTTGTTCTTCGCCAATGTCCTCTTCCCCTGCAGGCATTTTTGTGCGGGCTGGTCCTGCCGTGCTGCTCTGCTCCCTTCCGGTGTGGCTGCCTGTTACTGTATATGGTGGCGGACTGTATGCCGGGTTCGAGTACCCCTCGGCCGCCTTAAGTTGGACCATATCTCGAAGTTCTGTTACAGGATATAAACCCCTCCCTCCTTTTTTACTACCTTTGCTAGGGGTATATCGTTACTCTGTTCCCTTTTTACTTCCTTTTTGTTCGCGTTGTTACTCTTCTCTCGTCCCTCTTCTTCGTTCCTCGTGTTCCGTGTGCTTTCACTCTCCTTTTCCCCATTTTCTCTTTCCTCCTTAATCTTTTCTTCTTCCGTTGGTTCCCCCATAATAAACATTCCGTTTGGGCCTGGTCGGGACCCTTGGAACATCCTCCATAAGTTAAACACCTCCTTGTGGTGCATTAACTTCTTCCCCTTGTATGTGTTATGCAGATGGTTTAATAGTGAATGTTGGGTATATGGATCGAAACTGCCGTTAGGCAGCCATGGTGTCGTCATCTTGTTGTCCGTCCCCTGTGTCCATTCTATGCTATATTTGATCAGTTTCTCTCTATGGGGTACCAGTGTTCTACATATGTGCTGTAGCGGGGTAGTGAGAGTGTTCCCCCACCCTCCCGATCCTGCCCCGTATGACATAGTAGCGTTTTATTTATCGTCCTTTCCTTATTTAGTAGTGGTTGTCTTACTAACACTTCACACTGTACAACCTTGGATCTGTACCTGGCCCCATAAGTTTGGGGACTTGCGATGGTCCGTTAATCAAAAATTAGTAAAATACAACGTTGGTATTTTCATATTCTTTTCCTTCCCCTTTTTTTTTTTCTTTACTTAACACATTTACAGCCTTCCGCGGCCGAAGCGCACGTAGCCGCCCTGCGGCTTTGTGCCCTTTTGTGACCTACGGCCCCCTGCGGCCGAAACGCACGTAGCCCCCTGCGGCTCTGTGCCCTTTTGTGACCTACGGCCCCCTGCGGCCGAAGCGCACGTAGCCCCCTGCGGCTCTGTGCCCTATTGTTACGTTCTTATACAGCCGTCCCGCTTTCTCTTACTCCTCCTCCCCTTTCTTCGCTCGCCGTGCCGGCGTTCTCCGTGCGTAGCCACGCCCCCTTTTTTCACCTTCCCCTCGATCAGCTCGTTACCATCTCACCTCCGTTTCCACACCATAATTCTCTTCCCCATCACTCTCATAAAATATGCCTATATATATATATAAAAAAAACCCTACTGGTGACGTCACCGATCTCTTCAAACTACCGGTAAATTCCTCATATGTTTTTAAAAGTTGAAAATATGCTTGCTATCTACCCCCGTTAACCCCACAGCTGTCTTCCTGTCACGCCTGGGACAAGGTAATCAACAATATAATCGGACTGCGCACACTGCGTCGCCTCGCGTGTGATACGCCCCTCGACAGGAGGGCTTAACCAGCCAGCTATCTTCCGTATTAGGCAACCAGCTAGCTACCGCCTACAGGGAAACGTCATCTATCTATCGAGTTTCCTGCTCGACCAATAGGGAACCTCATCTACTCATTGATCAATAATCACCAAATCGTAGGAAACCGCACCCACACACACCCTTACACGCGGTCACGGCCTAGGCCAATCAGTGTCTACGAGCAGCCGCACGTGATGTTTTCGTGCTCTGCCCCCTCTTCTTCCCTAACGTAGTGGACTGCTCTCGCATGTGTCCAGCTACCATTCGTTGTACCGTCAACACTGAGTTATCAAAACCCTCGCCGCGCACCTGTGCAACACCTCCCACCTCCCGTATTCAATTCCTCCCCCCTCCCTCACAATTTCACATTGCTTGTTGTGTTCAATATACTCACCAAGTTCTCTCGATGCGGGGCCGCCCGACTGCGTGCACCCCTCCAAGCGGCTCGCCACCTCCCCTCGTCTGGACCACGTCCGGACACTCGCCAACCGCGGGCGGGATACTTCTCAACCGGCTCCCGAAGGCCAATATCCGGATTGCACTGTACGGTCTTCTCGCAGTTCCGCGATGGTCCTGTAGTCCTCAAAAGGGGGCAGCGGTAGAGGGGGCCGCGCTGCCGGGCCTCCTCGCAACGGGGGCACTTGGAAAAATAAAATAAAAGCAGACCTCAAACAGATCTCAGCAGTGCCTCCAACTTGTCGGGGGGAAATTCTGCCGGGGTCGGCTGGGCCGTCCACGGACCTCCGGCAGGGAGGCCCCAACTCCTCCCGTATATCCCAAAAATTGAGTATGAGACACACGCAAGAAGCAAGGTGATTCTGCTGTTTATTAGACAAAACGGCAGGGATAGGTCAAGGAGCGTACGCGTCCGTCCTGACACACACTTCAAATTCGTGGGGCTCGCAGGCCCTTTTTACCTTAGTATGACGCGCTACTTGCATCACCTGGGAAAGTTAGCAAAAATCTATCGCCACTCTGGATTGGCTCCTCGAGTGGTAGGGTTAGTATAGCATACGTATAGAGAGCATTGTTAGTGGCTAAGGGTTAGTCAGGTGGTATAATTGGGTTGTCCCTTCAAATTGATACACGAAAACTGTTACATGAGGATCCCTGGGGATTGGTCAATGTTAATGGCGTCAGTGATAACGACCTCATGTTCTGATTGGTCCACGCACGAACCCCCCAGTCTGGGACCATCGTTGTTCCCAGCTCGCGGTGCACCTGTCATTTGCAACAATGTTTCACTATAATTATGTGCAGACAACGTGAAGATTTATTGGTATGCCTGAAGGCCGACTACTCCCACCGCTGCAGATGTCCATTGGATCATTTCATTGTATCTGCCGTTGTCTTGAAACAGGGGTTTTCGGTGCCTCCCTTCTCCTGGGCCTGGCACCCTGTCAGATTTGGCTTGATCACGTGAGGTGAGACCGTGGTTGAGGCAGAATTCTGCACAATTAATATTGTATTTTTCCACCATGTGCCTGGTTTTAATTGCAGGTGTGACCTTGGCGTCGGCTCACGGCGTACGAGATTGCAACATTGCGCCCTTGACTGTCAGTCATCGCCGGGCTCATTCTGCAGGGTCAGCAACTGTACTCTTGCTAATTCAATGTTCATGGAAACTGTTGCTTGCGGCCTATTTGGGCCTGGTGTATAGGTGGAGATGTTTGATACACCGTGCTTTAGGTTATGGTACCATATTGTTTTATCCCCAGTGTCGTGTCTTCATTATATTGCTCATTGCAATGTATGGGTTTAGGAGAAGCGCGAGCAAGCGTTATAGATGAGTTCATTATGCGTCTTGCGTTTCAGCATTTTGGAAAGCCTATGTGAAAAATAATAAAGGTGCGCGTCAGTGAGTGTGTCCGTCATCTATGTCGTAGCACTGAATATGTTCTTCGTGTGGATTGGTGTGGGAGTGTCCAGTGTGTATGTTCGCATAGGTATGCTAACCTGTGGCTAAGTCGTCATGGCATCTCTAACGATGTGTTCATTTACTGCTGCATGGTTCAGTCGAGTTCATCCATGCCGCAGGTGTTGGCATGGGCAGGACAGGCTGGTGGGCACATCCGTATGTTCTTGTACCAGGGTACTTGATCGTCTGGTAGATGGGCAAACTCCTCTCGTGGCGGGTGCCTGGGCCGTGATCCTCTAGGCCAGGGGCGTGAGGGGATTGGTGGGAGTCTTGTGTTCCATTTTCCCACTTCATTCCAATGATCCTCGATCTTCTAACCCCAGATTCATTTAGACATTCTTGTTCAGTATGCAAAAACAGGAACAGACTTCTCAATGATGAGCTGTTCTCTTTTACAGCTGAAGCTCCCGCAAGCGTATTATAACTGTGGACATCTGTAAAAAATCCTTTGCTTGTGAGCCCATCTTGTCCAGATTGAGTCAGATTGGCACCCAATGTCCTTCCGCCACACCATAACAGGAGCTCAGCTTTTCACCTTCTCGTACATTGTATCATTCCATTATAATTAACTAGTTTCTTGGCTGCTTCAGCCCTTGACACTTGGCCAAGCAGACCTCTTGATGCTCTGTTCATTCTTAGCTGAGATTATCTTGCTGCGCCACACTTTCCAGCCCTTCTATTCATGGGGTCCAGTTTACTCAAATACGATGCAGAACTTCCAGATTCCTATGCATATATATACCTTGGCGCATCGCCTTAATCTATTCACTATGTATAGCCAGCCTTATGATTACTTTGTCTACTTGTGTTACTGCATTTGTTCAATTATATAATGGTTGTCATTTTCTTTCATGCTTTTCATACGTGTGATCTTTACTCCGCATCTGAATGTTTACTTGGTTCTTACTTCGTCCTCAAATTCCATATGGTCTATTCAGCTTTTCTTCTGTCATCTCTTCTGAGGTGTGTCACTTTCTCCATGTGACGTCACCAGTCTCTTCTTTCATCTGTCCTCACGTGCTCTTCAGGGATCTATCCCAAGAGGCTTTCGATTCTTCATGGGTTATAGGCATCATTGCAGGTGTCTTGCTTGTCACTATTTCCGGCTCGTAATATATAGGCAATTTAGGGGCCAGACTTTCGGTAGAGGCTTT
Organism: Ambystoma mexicanum; assembly: GCF_040938575.1. NCBI lineage: Eukaryota > Metazoa > Chordata > Amphibia > Caudata > Ambystomatidae > Ambystoma > Ambystoma mexicanum. The sequence continues at coordinate 676,785,087 of NC_090922.1, read as the reverse complement.
TGGCTCCTCCTCTACGCTCCCCCCACTGGTTGATTCATCGACCACTCTCTCACCAGTCTCCACATCTAGACATCCTCTCTTGAAGAAGTGTTTCTTCGGAGTCCATATCTTCATCACACCTTCCAAAGATCCTGCTGATTTTACATGGCCATCACTGCTCCAGGTCATCAGCCTGCATTCTCCACTTGGACTGCAGTAGATCCATCTTCCCACATACTTCTTGTGGTCTCTTGGATACAGGAACTTTGTTCCTTCAGGTACATGGATGCTGGCCTTTATACAGTCTCTGATTTCTTTATAAGTCAGCTCTTTGGGTTTCAATCCAGATTCAACATCATTTAGGATCCTCATTCCTACCACTTTCTTTGCTGTTTTCTTGCATTGCATGATTATTATTTTGATCACACAAAATCCAAACATGATCACCAGTAATAATGCCCCTAAGAACTTGAAGATATTTGCCATCCACTGTGTTACCCACGAGAAGATTACAGCAAACCAGCTGTCATCTGCAGTATCTTCGACTTCATCTTTCATCTTGGTATATAAGTTTGTCAACAATGTTATGGCCTCCGTCAAGGTCCCATTCTCATAATCGTGAGAAGGTATGAATGTACAACATGATTCTCCGATTTTGGCTCAAACTCCTCCATCTATAGCTGTAATCATGTCAAAGACATATCTATTCTGGAGAGTCGTCAGTCTAATGGCTCACAGCTCTTCTTTAATTGTGTTGAATCCCTTTATGGTAGCATTGACTGTCTGCAGGAGCTCCCATCTGGTTATCTGTAATCATTTGGCATTTGCCATCATCTGGATCCCTGGCATGAAGATAGTTGTGAATACGGATGCAGTCTTGCTGAATATCCTATGCCCATATGGAATGACATTGAAAGCTTCTATTGATTTAGCTGAGAAGTAGTTTTCCTTCTTTGTTCGATTGAGAAATCCAAGTGATCTCCTCTTCCTTAGCTGAGCATCAGCTTTTGGAAATTCTCCAATGTTCAAGTCACTTCTCGGGATCACTAATGCTGGAACATGAATAATCACCATGGAACACAGTGCTCCTCAATCTCTGTGTAGCTTCATATAAGCTCTGGATCCACATGCCCAGTAGTGGTCCATTATCACTGTTCCTTCCTTCATTACTAGTACATCAAAGATTCGACCGCAATTTGGATTGTCTCAAACCTTTCTTGTGCCATTGTTTCTGAAGCATAGTTCTGCACTGGCTACAGGCACTATCTGCACTGGGCCTCCTTTATCTTCAACCCATGTCAGCAGTTTGGAAAGCTTCAACCAGAGAGGTTTGCAACCTGTCAACCTGTCTCCACAATTGTCATAACTAGTTTGCAATGTCCAGTTACTGCTACTGCTCTGCATACGACTATGCGTTCTTCCCATCCATCTGCTGTTTGTATCTTATCACATGATCGTTTATATGTGGTCTTGCTCTTGTCTTCAAATCTTGAACATAATCATCTTCTTCTGGTGCTGTCCATTCTGTCACCCATACCAAGGATGCTGTTCGACCCTGGAATTGTCCTCTCATATGGCAAAGTGCAAAGTGCATCAGGCAATGTGCAGTTTGGACGTCTATTTCTATAGCTATGAATATTGTAGAATTCCCCAATGCATAGGGTAGGAGAGCACACACATAGCAGCTCTCCTCAGAGGTTCTCTTTCCTACTTCATTCATGTGCTGATACCACATATTGTTCCCCAAATGTGCTGTACTGTCTAGATAATTATTTAGTTAATAATCATCTTCTCTTATACCTCTCTTAGGTCTGTTTCTTGTATAGTGAGTGTGTACCCAATGATCATGGAGCAAATCAAAAACAGACCTTCCTTCAGGGAGAACCATGGGGATACTTGTCAATGAAATAGGTGACTTTGCACGTGTCATTGGTGAAGGGATAATCACATATGGCATTGGCCTTCGTGTAACAGATATGTCTGTAAGGGTCACTGGTGTGGGGAGGATCAAGGGAATTGCTGCTTGCTTTGGACCGGCAAGATAAGCATGCATCAGTAGAAACAGGAAAACAATAATAGATGATGTGCAGATATATTTCAGGCACCAATACATAAGTCCCCACCAACGTTGATTCCCTATATATCGCTGAGCTTGCTTGTTTCCCACTACTGCATCATTTTCAGGATCCCACATTATGCCTGTGTACTATATTTTAAGGAAGGAAAAAACCTTTTTAATCAGGCAAATTCTTCAAGTGCTCCGGTAGTTGCAAAATCTGCTCAATGATTGCTGAGAGCAGTCTCCTTCTCATTGGACCATTTTTAGGATTGTGCAAGAACACACAAATGTTAGTACTCCCCACAAGTAAAGGATATGTCCGAAGAATAAAAACAAAGACAGTAAGCAAGAGCCGGTAAATGTCGACATTAGACAGGACCTTTGGTGTGTCCAAAGAGAAATTCAGTATGGAAGGAATCAGGGAATTGTTCCTTCTTCCAGTCACTGAACAGGAAATCCAAATTTAGCATATTGTGCAATGTTCTAACACATTCCTTTTAGTTCAGTTCAGAGATTGCTGTGGCTCAAGCAACAAGTTTACACGCCTATAAGGAGTGTCCACGGTAAGCCACAGTCCAAATGCACACTTGCATTTATTTACTCAGCACTTTCTGGGTCCTTCTTCCTCATCATCGATCGAGAATGCATGTGCTGAACTACTTAATGTTGACTTGCTTCAGAATAGGGTGGGGGTGGGTTGGTCTCGCCAGCATACGGTTTAATGTCACCGAGGTTAATCCATGTGCAATGTTCTTGGACTTTCGCCCCTGAAGAAGTAATCTTCTCAGTGAGGTAGGGACCAGTAAAACAGGCTCATGTCACTTGCTAGTGAAGTTGCAAATTAGGATTGGGTCTCCCACAAATAGTCTTGGTATACAACTAGTAGTTTTTCTGATCCGGTTGCTGGATGGTATTCATGTGTTTCCTGAGACCGACACCCCTTGCTGCGCTTGAATTGATCTGAAATGGCAGAGATACTAGTGGTCATGCATGTCAAATAAGCAAGTAACTAATTTCCTAACATTTCTGCTGCCTTCTGGGCATCACTTATAATCCTTGATGGAGGAGTCAAAGGCGTTCTCATCTGTCTCCCAGTTACTAGTTCATGGGGTGTGAGGTGGTGGTCAGACCCGGGCTGATTCCTTAATGCATATAATGCCAAGGGTAGACAATAGAACCATCCCTTTTTCAATGACAATTTTAATTTAGCAATCCTCTCTTTGAGAAGACTGTCAAGTTTCTCACATATCCCTTTCGCTTTCAACAGGGAAACTACATGGTATCATCACAGGATTTGGAACTAGAGGGGATTCTGCCTCTACAATATGGTTAATTGGACTCCTGTCCTGGATTGAACACCATCACACTATCATCATTTGCTGCGGGACCTCTCTTTTCTCTATTTGAATCTAATAGGTAATATTAATTTCAAATACTACTTTATCATCTGCTGGATTGTATTTAAACAAATCCTCATCTGTGACATCAGTCAATCTGTACCCTTCCTCAATAGCAATCACTGTTCTCCATGGCCTACCCCTGTCCCATCCTTCGAGCATGACCAGTTCCCCTCGTACTGTAGCTGCAACTAGTTCTAAAGGAACCATTAACCCTCCTTCTTGTCCATAGGTATCTGTGACCTGAATAGAAACTCATCAGGTATTCTGATAATATTTCCCACTAAACCAGGCAACCATGTTAACAGAATGCGTTTCCCATAAAGAAAGACTTCATGTTCTATTGGCACTCCTCACAGAGCTATATGTTCTGTAAATGCCATAATAAATGTGCCCACATTTAAATAGTGTATCCCTGGAGTAGAATACACTATGCCATCATCAGTGAAAGAAATCGTCATGTTAAGCATCATTAAATCTCGTCCCAAAATATTAGCTGGTGTCTGCCGTAAATGCAATAATTGGACAGACATGTCACACTCTCCTATTGAGACTGGTAATTCATCATTAAAAGGAACTCTACTAGTTTCTCCAGAGAAGCCTTGAGCATTCATGGCATTACCCGATAACAGAATTTAACTACTAAAAAATGAAAAGATTTGCCTCCTATCGATACATCAATTCTTGGTTCCTCTTGAGAGTCTGGTGGTATCGATAGTACTTAACACATCAAGTCACCCTATGAGCTGTCCTAGTGTGGGTATATGCTCATCCATGTACCCAAGAAAGGACTTCCTCCCATGACAAAAACACCCCCTATTCTAGGAGTTAATAACTGTCCAGTGTTTGCATTCTGTTGTATCTGCATGGGTGTGTGCTCCGACTGTCCTTGCAGTGGACTCAATGGTGCTTTTTGTGGCTGTTGTGTTTGCTGCATCTGTGGCGCTTGCTGCATTTGCGGCACTTGTGCTTGATACACTGTCTGATCTTGGGCAAACCCATTCCTCGCTTGAGGGCTATATGCAGGAGGAAAAGCTGACCACCCTCTTGGAAATTGGCCATTTTGCACATACCCTTAGTTTCCACACATGCGCGGTACATGGCCTGTCATGCCACACGACCAACATATAGGAAGTGGTCTTCTAACTTGCTCACCTTGCATATTCTGGTTATCATTCTGCATATTCTGAAAGCCACTCTGTTTTGGAAGTTACCTCTCCCTTTGAAGCCCGTTCCGCAGCCTCTCTGCACAAACCAATTTCCTCCTTGGTCCATCTGGCGTTGATTACTTGCCTGTGATGCACCGGCTATTTGTTGCTGCACCCCCACCCTTTCTCCGCTTGTCAAAACTGCACCTTCCATGGTGTATTTTGACAGTTTCTTCTGAACTAACTTAGCTTACTCTAACTTCCTAGCCTCTTCCTTCTTTTTGTTTATCTGTTGTGATAGTAGACAGTGATGCACTATGGTCAACTGTATCTCCGCTGAAGGCCTTGCCTCCATTCCCACTAATTTCTTGAGGTGTCTCTGTACTTATTCTGGTAGTCCCTGACATAAAATGTGGTAAAATAGCACCATTGATTTCCCCCAAGGCTTGCAAGATTTCAAGATCCAGCATTGCTGAATACTTTGAATGTAAGCAAGCAGATCTTCGCCTTCTTGTATTTTACGTGCCATAATTGCACCCATATCTGATGTGTCTGGATACTGTACCCTAAGAGCTCTCCACACATCTGCCCTACAATTATTGAATGGCGCTCCATTGAACCCATAGACCTAGGGCCCTTTAAGACAAGGTAGCAATGCTTAGAGATGGATGGGGATGCATAATGTACTCAAACTTCAATAATCCAACCGACTCAGGAAGTTGCCAAAACAGGGTACTGTTTTATTAGCAATTATCTAAAACAGGGAGTTACAACAGACATCAACGGACGTTCGCTCGATTTCTCTCAACACATTTGATAAAAAACACAACTTGTAAAGAAAAAACTCATCATCAGTGACGTCACACTGTGGCAAACTACATAAACCTACTTGGGATGTGATAGGCTTACAGGGAACATCTATGTATACATTCCATACTAAAGGGTGAAGTAATTGGGTCTCTACTGTCAGGTGGGCAACTAAGCCAATCCCAAGTACAAGTCATCTTCTGTGTCATACTAATACTAAACACTTTATTGGTTAAACAACGTAAAGGGCTCTTTGATACATGATCCTCTACAATTGGTTGGCACCCTTGTACCCTTCTGGAATATTCCACATGCTAGCACCACACAGGCTACCACTCCAGGAGCAGGGAGGGTCGACGGAGTGGCAGCCTGTGGTAGCCTCCCCTATTAGCCCCTCTCAACTTGGCCTTGCAGAAGCTCTCTGTGCCTGAGTATATGCATAGTTTGTCTTCTGGTTTTGGTGCAGCTCTACCCAATGTCTATTTTGATTTGACCATGTGACTGGAAACTGCATTTCCAAGCTCTTTGCTGCATTTAATACTATCAAAAGATGAACTTTTGACGCCTTGAGTGTTTTTCCATTCCACCTCAAACAGAAATTTGTTTCTTTCCCATGTTCAAATAACTACTGGATGGACAACTAGGCTGACTGTGGCCTTGACTTCATGGTGCTGGGCCAGCCAAGCCTTTCTTGAATTTCTTCTTCACCATCAGTTATTTTCCAACTGTGCCACACTGAAAACCCTTTCCAATCACAGGGTTTCAAGCCTTGTTAAAGTGCATCGTGGAACATTCAGATTCTATACATTCCTATGTATATACATTGGCGCATCACTGCAAACTATTCACTACATAGCCAGCCTCAAGATCATTGGTCTACTTGCGTTACTGCATCTGTACAAGTGTAAACTGATTTTACATCTTCTTCAGCATTTCTGTAGCATAAGCATAAGCATCTCGAGCCCGAAATGTTGCTAATCTTTGACACCTCCATTTCAGATCTGATAGAATGTCTATGTTGTTTTGCCTCGTGCATCTTTTCTGGGTGCGTCAGTTCTGCTTCGCATGATGTCACCAGTCTTCTTTTTCACTCATTCTCACACTTCTTGCGGGACTTTGTTCAGAAGGCCATCATATCTTTGTGAATGCATATAGGGTTTTCTCAATGGATACGACATGTGTCACAATTTCTGGCTCCCAACATAAAGGCAGTATGGGGGTGGAGCTTTTGGTGGGGGTACTTGACTTCTTCTCTATACCATCATGAGTGGTATTCTGCACCGTGAGTAACCTGCTCGTGTCGAAATGTCGTCAGCCCTCTACCCAAGAATGGCTGCTAGGGGACCACTAATGTCCCCTATGGCTATGGTATTTCCTCCTGTCATTTTTTCTAGTTCATAAATCAGTTTTCCTGCACCCACCATTAAACTAGGGAGTTTACATCTTCAATTGTCCTTGTCCATCTGGGGCCAAGGGATATACTGCGGTCTGGCCCCTCTTTTCTCTAATAGAGGGAACTGCGTAAACCCAATTCCGCCCTCAGCTCCCATTGTCTGACAATGATTCCACATCGCCTTCTAACTGGCAATGACCTTAACCTGCTCACATATGGTGGCAATTCTCCTCTTTCGCTATGCAATCGTCCCTTAGGGTGCTCGGGATATGCTATGGGATTTGGTGTCCTATCCTTAGGTTGTTCTAGATCAGACCATCTTACTTCCCTGTCTGACCGTGTGAATCCTTCAGGGCTACATGCGTTCTCTCCCTCCTCTCCACAGAAGGATTCTCTGGGCCTCATTCTGAGGTTGGCGGTAAGGGGTTAACGGTGCAGGTAATGGGGCCGGTGCCGTTAACCCCTTACTGCCGCATTACGAGGTCCTTTAGCCTGTCCCTTCTAAGGCTGGCTGGTTTTTCAGGAGCCCTTAGTGGGAGACGCTAAAGGACCAGCATTCTAATAACGGGCCCGTTAATAACGGGCCCGTTATTAGCATAGTCCCCATTCCCATTGAGCCCTATGGGAGCTCAAATGGGAATGGGGAAGTATCGGGTCTGGGTTCCTTGAATGAGGATTTACCGGGCCCTCCAAGGTTGGAATAGCCCGGTAATTCCCCATTCAGGGAACCCGGACCCGGTATGCGGTAAGGGGGTAGCCATGGTGCTAATAGTACCATGGCTGCTTCCAACCTCGGAATGAGGTCCTCTGTCTTCATCTGACATATCCAGTCCCCAACTAGTGTGGCTCTCCTCCCAGTCATCCTTATTTAACGTCAGCCTTTCTAACGACAAGGGTCCATGCTCAAACCTAAATGGGCTTCCTTCTTTGTCTTCTGATCAAGCAATTATAGATTTCCTCTTTTTTCCGATTCACCATTTGCCCTTATCTCTTGATAGACTTTATCGATCCTATCTCTGATGCTGTCATGATTCCTGCCCCTCATGTCCCCAGCCCTCCAAGATGTCAGGGCACCATCACCTGCATGGCCTTCAAGGGCCTCTCCATCCCTCCAAAGACCCACTTGGAGTCAGACTTGGCACTTGTGGCACCAGACTCACTCACTCCCGTAGGATAACATTGGGCATTGGACTTGTAGTGCATTGATGGGGACAAGATGGATGACCCCACATATTTCGGTTCCCAGAACTGCATGTGTGGTCTAGTCTTTTGGGTGTGTTTCAGCCCAGAGACACCTGGGATACCCACAGACTATTTAAGCCACACCAGGCTGAGAAACATGCTTTGCGTTTTCTGCACCTGCAGCCTGACACTCACCGTGTTCGGATCAGTCTCCAGTAGGCCTGCATCTTTCTTCTGCGCTCAGCTCCTGCAAGAACAATAACAGTGTTAGAAACAGCCTTACCTTGCGGCACTTCTGCCCATCATTCATCGCTCCTTTTGTTCTGCGGGCATCTTCGGCAGTGTCATTCCCATCCCGGCACGCCGCTTCCTAAGGAAAAGGGAAAAGAACAGAAAAAAGGCATTAGTAAGCATTCTGCAAATCTTCGCTTATTTTTAAATACTGTACGAGCTTCAAACGCTTACCTGAATCCCAGCCGCTCTGGGGGAACTCTGTCTTCGGAACTTCTCATCCATCTGCAAGAGGGAAAAGACACTCCAGGTTAGCGTGTAAACATCTAGAGGCGCTGCATACCACGCTTACCCACCGCATTTGTTCTTCATAACCGGCATCCACGCTGAAAATGTTGCGGTACTTAAAAGACACAGAAAAAGAACTCAGTTCAATACAAATACGAAAGGAGTTGTTCTCGCACAAGTAGTGAACCCCCCGAAAGACTGCTCAGAATTCATTGACCTTGTTGTTCAACTGGATCATAGGTTGCAGGACCGGAGAGCATATCGAACCAGACCGGACCCTCGCCCTATGTATGTGCGTTCAAAGGACAATACTGCCCGAACAACGGAAGGTTCAGGAGAACCAATGCAAATCAGGGGGGTCAGATCCCCATTGACTAAAGCGGAAAGGGATAAAAGGAGACAGCAGCAGTTATGTCTGTACTGTGGAAGGTCAGGTCATTTCCTTAAAGAGTGCCCTGTGAAGCCACCGAGGAGGACGGTATGGGCCACGGACAAGGAAGATACCATCAAGGAATCAGAAAACTCCCCAGCCCGGCAAGTGTAGGGGTCCACTTGTCGAGCGAAGAAAGTGAACTACAGATTTCTCATTTTGCACTATCTGTGGTCTTGATCAATCACCAACAACCATCTCGGATGTACGCAGTAAGAGCGTACATAGACAGTGGAGCCATTGGGAATTACATCGACCAGGATCTTGCGGCAAAGATGGGGCTTTCGTTACGCCCTAAATCAACCACCGACACTGTTACCACTGTCGACGGCACAGAAATAGATTCTGGTCCAGTATCCCAATGCACTGCAGCTTTAACCCTTCTGTGCCAGGATGGACACCAAGAATCTATCGTTTTCGACCTCATTAAGGCACCACAGTTACGGTTGATTTTGGGAATGCCATGGTTGGTAGCTCACAATCCTCGAATCGATTGGCAAGCAAAAGAATTGGCCTTTCCTGAGACTTGCACCCACACATGTTATCGCCAAGAGAAACACCCAATAGACACCAGAACCTCCACGCTTGCGACTGTGGCAATCGGCACCCTACCAAGTGAATACCAGGACTTTCAAGATGTTTTTCAGAAAGAACAGGCTAATACCCTGCCACCGCATAGACCATACGATTGCCAAATCGACCTGATACCGGCACACAAATCCCTTGTGGGCGAATTTACGCACTCACGGAACCAGAAAACCAGCACCTGAAAGCCTATCTTGACCAATACCTGGCCAATGGGTTCATCCATCCCTCGAAGTCTCCAGCAGCCAGTCCTCTATTCTTCGTACCGAAAAAGGAGGGGGACTTGAGAACATGCATCGACTATCATGCACTGAACCAGATTACCGTAAAAAATCGCTACCCCCTGCCACTGATCCCTGAATTGCTTCATCAAATCAAAGAGGCCCAAATCTACACAAAACTAGACCTGAGGGGGGCCTATCACCTTGTTCGCGTAAAACAGGGGGATGAATGGAAAACTGCTTTTCACACCAAATACGGCTTGTACGAATATCAAGTATTGCCCTTTGGCCTTTGCGACGTGCCTGCTGCATTTCAATACTTCATGAACCATGTCCTACGGGAATTGATTGATGTCTGTGCTCTAGTGTACATCGACAATATCCTAGTATATTCTGCATCAAAGCCGGACCACGTTAAACACGTCCGATCCGTATTGGAGAAACTCCGTCAACACCAGCTCTACGCCAAGCTCAAAAAAATGCTCATTCCACGTCTCTGAGGTGGAATTCCTGGGCTTTATTCTCAGCCCGAATGGAATCCGAATGGATGTACACAAGGTAGATGCTATCCTGAACTGGCCATCCCCAAATTCATTCAAGGGGGTTCAAAGTATGCTGGGTTTTACAAACTTCTACCGCCGGTTCATCCCAGGATTTTCGCAAATCGTGCATCCAATCACATCATTACTAAGGAAAAGCAACAAAAAGTTTCAGTGGACAACAGAAGCCGAGGAGGCTTTCCAGGAACTCAAAGCCAGATTCACATCTGCCCCAATCTTACGGCACCCTCGCCCTGATCTCCCTTACCTGGTGGAAACGGATGCCTCAAGCATGGCTATGGGAGCCGTCCTCTCAGAAAAGGACCCTGAAACGGGCCTGTTACACCCTGTTTCCTTCTGGTCGCATAAATTCACACCCCCTGAACTCAATTACACTATCACAGACAAAGAACTCATGGCCATTAAGTCAGCCTTTAAGGCATGGCGGCACAACCTCTTCGGCGCCAGACACACAATCACCATAATAACTGACCACCAGAACCTCCAGTACCTAAAAACGGCAAAGGCCCAATCCTCACGACAACTACGTTGGGCTCTTTTTTTTGCTGAATATGACTACGTGATTACATTTCAACCAGGGGTGAAAAACGGGAAGGCCGATGCCCTTTCCCATATGGGGGTGGAAGAGCAAGGGTATCAGACCCCTGACCCAATAGCAATCATCCCGAGTGACAAGCTCCTAGGAATCACAGAAACCATAACTCAGAACGAATGACATGAAGAAATCCAAAACCTGATGAGTCTGGAGCAATTACAAGCGTGGAGTGCACAAGGAGAACATTACATGATAAAAGATCAGTTGCCCTACTTCAGGAATCGTTTATTCTTACTACGAGAACAAGTCATGTCCGGTTATCATGATTCCTTGATGGAGGGCCACCCCGGAATCGCTAAAACCCTAGCCAAGGTAAAACAATATTATTGGTGGCCCACACGGCGTAAAGACATTATCCAATTCATCCTATCTTGTGGAGTGTGTGCTCAAAACATGTCATCCAAGCAGAAACCGGCTGGGCTATTACAACCATTGGAAATCCCACCAGCACCCTGGCACACGTTGTCCCTCGATTTTATTACTGACTTACCACCCAGTCAACGGTTTAACACTATTCTTGTGATCGTGAACCTATTTTCAAAAATGGCACATTTCATTCCTCTTAAGGGGCTCCCAAATGCTTCCACTCTGGCAAAGGTATTTCTTGAAGGCATTGTACGGCTCCATGGGTTTCCTTCAGTTTTGGTCTCAGACCGAGGTACTCAATTCGTATCTAACTTCTGGAGAAAATGCAGCTCTATGGCCCAGATAGACATCCGGCTATCCACCAGTCACCATCCCCAAACGGATGGTCAAAATGAGAGAAAAAATCAGACGCTCGAGCAGTATCTGCGTTGCATGTTACACCAATCTGAAGGAAGCTGGTTTGACCTATTATGGATAGCTGAATATGCTTATAATAATTCCCTACACACCAGCACTGGGCAGACACCCTTTTATACCATGCATGGCAGGCACCCACGTACTTCTGAGTAGGACGTTCCTACAACCCAGGAAATGCCAGCAGTCAAATCCTTGCACACGACCATTTCTCAAAACTTTAAAAGGGCAGCTGAACACCTACTTCAAGCTAAGAATCACCAAAAGAAGTTTGCTGAACAACACCGAGCAAAGGCCCCCAACTACCAAGTGGGAGACAAAGTCTGGCTGGCGTCTAAACACGTGTCCATTAAAGGAACCCGAACTTTCCGTCCAAGATACCTGGGTCCATTCACCGTCACCTCCGTGATAAATCCTGTGGCAGTCAGACTAGCTTTGCCGTCAAACATGCAGATTCATCCTGTGTTCCACATGTCTCTCCTTAAACCTGTTCAACCTGGGACCCGGGTAGCAAAGCCACCGCAGCTAGTAGTAGTCGCTGAGGAGCCAGATTTCGAAGTCAAGGACATCCTAAATTCAAAGCATGTCAGATCCAAATTATACTACTTAGTAGACTGGAAGGGGTATGGTCCACAAGACAGGACATGGGAGCCTTGTGAGTACACCCATGCACCTCGCTTGCTTAGATGATTTCATCAAAACCATCCAACCAAACCAGGACCAGACAGAAGAGCCACCTTGAGAGGGGCCTTGTGGGGGAGTGCTGTCATGATTCCTGCCCCTCATGTCCCCAACCCTCCAAGATGTCAGGCTGGAGCCAGACCACGATCACCTACATGGCCCTCAAGGGCCTCTTCATCCCTCCAAAGACCCACCTGGAGTCAGACTTGGCGCTTGTGGCACCAGACTCACTCACTCCCATGGGATAACATTGGGGATTGGACTTGTAGTGCATTGATGGGGACAAGATAGATGCCCCCACATATTACGGTTCCCAGAACTGCATGTGCGGTCTAGTCTTTTGGGTGTGGTTCAGCCCAGAGACACCTGGGATACGCAGAGACCATTTAAGCCACAACCAGGCTGAGAAACATGCTTTGTGTTTTCTGCACCTGCAGCGTGACACTCACCCTGTTCGGATCGGTCTCCAGTAGGCCTGCATCTTTCTTCTGCGCTCAGCTCCTGCAAGAACAAGAACACCTTTAGGAACAGCCTTACCTTGCGGCGCTTCTGCCCATCATTCATCGCTCCTTCTGTTCTGTGGGCATCTTCGGTGGTGTCATTTTCATCCCGGCATGCCGCTTCCTAAGGAAAAGTAAAAAGAACAGAAAAAAGGCATTAGTAAGCATTCTGCAAATCTTCGCTTATTTTTAAATACTGTACGAGCTTCAAACGCTTACCTGAATCCCATCCGCTCCGGGGGAACTCTGTCTCCGGAACTTCTCATCCATCTGCAAGAGGGAAAAGACACTGCAGGTTAGCGTGGAAACATCTAGAGGCGCCGAATACCGCACTTACCCACCGCATTTGTTCTTCATAACCGGCATCCACGCTGAAAACGTTGCGGCACCTAAAAGTCACAGAAAAATATCTCAGTTCAATACAAATACGAAAGGGGTGCATCGCGCATCATGCTCTCACTCACCTTCAGCGCTACTCATCTCAGCAGCACGCCGCCATCCCCGGACGCCGGCCATCATCTAAGGAAGGAAAGGAACGAAGTTAGAGAACTGTTCAAAAGACTCATTATACTTACCTGTTGGACTCTTGCCAGTGAAGTAACTAGGCAGCAAAGAGCACGCATCAATCAACACGCCCCTGCGCTGAAAGCAGGACGCAGAGCACACTATCCGAGAAAACAAGGTGAGCTGTGGATCAAAGGGAAGGGTTGGACCCCGGGGAAGAAGGGGTTCAAGCACACAGAGACAATAGGGAGTTAAACTCTTCCAATCCAGTGTTTCAAGCCCAGTCTCCAGTCGAATAGCCTCCAGGGAAGGGTTCAAGGATGTAAGAGGTCAGAACAGGTTAGTGACGTCCCCGTGGATACCAGGTGAGCATTACAGATGCTTCCTATTTCAGAATTCTCATCTAGATTTACCCTAGATGGTCCTGGCATTGCCTCTTGTGGTGGGAGAAACTCCTCTAGATGTATTCCAAGTGGTTCTGCCGTTGCTCCCTTTGGCAGGAGAAACTTCTCTATGTGACTCCATAATACTACTGGACTTGGTTTTGATTAGCTCTTTTAAATGTGATCAATGTTGCATGCTCTCTGTATCCTTTTTAGCTCCATTTCTTCATCTAATTGCCTTTGTTTCTGCGCTTCCCATTCAACCTTTTCCTCCTCTTTTCTTTTCTCTTCCCTTCTTTTGTTTTCTCTACGCACTTCATCAACTCTTCGTCTTTGCATTCTTTTATCTCGTAATCTCTGAGCTTTTTCCTCTTCCCTCTTATTTTCTAACCAGTCTTTTTCTTTGAGTGCTCTCTGCCTGTTGTCATACTTTCTTTGCTCCTGTGTCCCTTCCTCCTTTCTAGATGCTCTTCTTGATACATCTGTTCTCGTCTTTAACTATTCTATCTCTTGTTCTCATCTTCCTTTGGCCTACTTTCTCTTTCCCTGTATTTTTTATCTTGCTCGTCCTAGTCTTCCTACTGCCTAACCTCCTCAAGGCTTTTCCCATCAAGCTTTAATAATATTTGTCCACCCATCCATTCATTCTGTATGAGCGTAATCTAATCAGCTTTATCCTTTTCTCCTTTCCATCTTTTAATCTCTCGTTCTATATCTAAAGATGCATTTGGTTGTTTGTTTTTCTCATCCTTACCCTGCAAGACCTTAAAGATCTTTTCGTTTCTTATAGTCTCTTCTTGACTGTCATCACTCCCATAAGGCAGTTAATATTTTGGGTTACTGTACCCTGTCACCTCTTTTAGTTCCTTTAACGGATACAGTCCTTCATCTCCTGTACTACTGCCATTTACATCAAGTCGAGCAAGGGGAGAAGAAGGCTCAACACCTTCCTCCCTGCTCTGATTAAGCATCCATTCCTCAAGGGGCAATCTTCCCGCTCCTCCAGGTACATCTTCCAAAGCTCTAAAATAGCTAACCTTTTCTCTAATTTCTTTTTCGTGTATGCTGCACGCAAGTATGTGGTCATATGTTGTAAGCAGCCTTTGCCAGTGATCCCTTTTGTGGCCACGGCATGAACATTTTGTCTGTTGTTCCCTCTACCCATTCTACACTGTACTGTTTAATCTTGGGCATATGTTTTGACATTGTGGGTGAAAGTGTCCTCCTACCCTCTCAGAAGGAAGATACTTCTGGAGGCCACATGACGAGCTTCTTTGCGCTTTTGTGGCTTTGAGGTCCATCTATACCAAGACCTGACGCCAACATCATTATGAAAAGATGAAACAAATAGCCAGCTATAAAGGTGCTCCTCACACATGAAATCAAATAATGATGGATGCTTCCAGTTGGGCTCCAATTTCAAATTGAGGGCAAATCCAGTGTAACAAATATCTGTGAGAAGGAGTGTCGTATTCTGGGACTCAGACTGCCGCAAACATAGCAAACTCTTCAGTACATAATAAAGATCAGAAGCGGCAAAGGATTCAGAAATCTGTGCCCAGTGTTGGTAAAAAAAGAATTAGAAAGAGTCACCTATTCAGTAACAAAGCTACATGATAGTGGGGAGACCTCCCTGGGAAGTAATTTGTTTATGGGACTAAAACCTTGAAAAAAAGAGAGTGATTTCCTTGAGACATCAACAGCTATTACAGCCTTGCTGGCAGATGTAGACTCTACAGGCTCTGGGACACCACTCAGAGCGTGCACTTCACAGGTGGACCATGGACATTGAGGGGTTGCGGCCAAAAAAAACTGCAATGTGAACGTTTTCTGGGAGTACATTTGATATACATCAACTTTTGCTGATTGGTGCTGGACTCCGACAGGGGGTTAAGTTTTCCTATGTTTTCTGTTCTTACCACCACTTAGGAATTAATATATTTTACTACAGATATATATACTTGAAACATAGATGTTGCCATACACCACTGTTGGGTGGGTTGTAAACCATGAAAGCACTTTTCATGCATTTGATGGCATGGTGAAATTGTTTGGGTTTGTTTTGGGGGTTATCACAGTTCAAAGGGTGGGGGGGGAGAACCCACGTTCACTTCTGTGCCCAAATATCGCACGCTCTAGTGACAAAATCGCCCTCACAAGGGAATAGAACTAAACACCTACTATGCTGTATTTTTTTTTAACTTCTTTTCCTAATGATATGAATACTTTCCCCTAATGTGAAGGGGTTAACTGCCCTTCAAAAGAGGTGTTTGTTTATGTGTCACTTACAGCAAGAGTCCCAGATGTTTCTCCCTTATATACGCTGGCCCCAACAAAGACGCCAGGGGTCCTTATTGCTTTTCATAGAGACCTTCCTCTTCAGGGACTGTTTGGCCAGCAGAGATGAGGGAAGGAGGTGCCCAATTCTACGAGGCAACTGGAATTCTAATGATTTAACTTTTGCACAATTTACAATTCTAACACTCAGCGAGACTTAAACCGCTGGATGGATTTTCACCAAATTTGGACCAGGAGCAGCGGCTTGGTCCCAAAAGCGTGCTTTTGCAAATTTGGTGAAAATCTGTCCAGTAGTATTTTTGTAAATGACCAAAAAGTAGGTCAAAAAAAATTAGTGATATCTGTGTTTGGTCTGCGGACACAATTCCCTGTTCGCTCCGTGGACAGTGTCCTGATTGGGCGAGTGGCTTATGTCATGTCCGCGGACATATGGCGTGTTCGCTGATTGGACGGTGTTAAGCGTGAAGCACGTCAGATTTTCGGTAGCGCCCGCCATCTTGGATTCGCGGACGTCCACGGACAGCGCAGTGAAAGTTTGTTCAATATGTGTATTTACTAGAGTGTGTTGGTGTGTAGAATTGTTTGGGGAGGATGGGAGGGTATGAGATAGGTTAAATGTTGTGCTTTTTTATGTGGCAGACATTCTTTTTGTGTTCGATTTGTCTGCGGACAGCACAGGTGTTCTGAAATGTTCTAAATAAACTGAATGGGGGGTGTCTGAGGACTCAATATGTGTCCGTTTTGTTCGCAAGCAAGCTGAAACTGTTCTAATAACACTTGCAGTGTACTGAAATGTTCGCAAATAAACAAAATGGGGGTGTTCTGGGGACGCTGTCCGTATTGTTCTGTGGCAAGTTGAATGTGTTCTAAGAATACTCGGGGTGTCCTGAAATGTTCACAAATAAACAAAATGGGGGTGTTATGGGGACGCTGTCCGTATTGTTCTGTGGCAAGTTGAATGTGTTCTAAGAACACTCGGGGTGTCCTGAAATGTTCGCAAAAAAACAAAATGGGGGTGTTCTGAGGACGCTGTCCGTATTGTTCGTTGTCAAGTTGAAAGTGTTCTAAGAACTCTCGCGTTGTCCTGAAATGTTCGTAGGGGGTGTCCTGAAGATGCTGTCCGTAGTATTCGATGGCAAGTTAAAAGTGTTCTAAGAACTGTCTCGGTGTCCTGAAGTGTTCGTAAATAAACAAAATGGGGGTGTGTTCTAATAACTCATGTGTTGTCCTGAAATGTTCGGAGGGGGTGTCCTGAAGACGCTGTCCGTATTGTTCGATGGCAAGTTGAAAGTGTTCTAAGAACTGTCTCGGTGTCCTGAAATGTTCGCAAATAAACAAAATAGGGGTGTGTTCTAAGAACACATGCGTTGTCCTGAAATGTTCGTAGGGGGTGTCCTGAGGATGCTGTCCGTATTGTTTGTTGTCGAGATGAAATTGTTCTAAGAACTCTCGTGGTGTCCTGAAATGTTCGCAGGGGGTGTCCTGAAGACGCTGTTCATATTGTTCGATGGCAAGTTGAAAGTGTTCTAAGAACACTCGGGGTGTCCTGAAATGTTCGCAAATAAACAAAATGGGGGTGTTCTGAGGACGCTGTCCGTATTGTTCGTTGTCAAGTTGAACTAAAACTCTTGCGTTGTCCTGAAATGTTCGCACATAAACAAAATGGGGGTGTGTTCTAAGAACACAAGCGTTGTCCTGAAATGTTAGTAGGGGGTGTCCTGAGGATGCTGTCCGTATTGTTCGTTTGTTGAGTTGAAAGAGTTCTAAGAACTCTTGCGGTGTCCTGAAATGTTTGTAGGGTGTGTACTGAAGACGCTGTCCGTATTGTTCGATGGCAAGTTGAAAGTGTTCTAAGAACACTCGGGGTGTCCTGAAATGTTCGCAAATAAACAAAATGTGGGTGTAAAATAAGGACGCTGTCCGTATTTTTAGTTGTCAAGTTGAAAGTGTTCTAAGAACTCTTGCGTTGTCCTGAAATGTTCGCATATAAACAAAATGGGGGGCTGTTCTAAGAACACACGTGTTGTCCTGAAATGTTTGTAGGGGGTGTCCTGAGGACGCTGTCCGTATTGTTCGTTGTCAATTTGAAAGTTTTCTAAGAACTCTCGCGGTGTCCTGAAATGTTCGTAGGGGGTGTCCTGAAGACGCTGTCCATATTGTTCGATGGCAAGTTGAAAGTGTCCTAAGAACTCTCGCGTTGTCCTGAAATGTTCGTAGGGGGTATTCTGCAGACGCTGTCCGTATTGTTCGCTGGCAAATTGAAAGTGTTCTAAGAACACTGGTAATGTCCGTGGATATTAAAAGATTCAATAGGCTACAGTTGAAATGTTTGACTCTATGGGTGTGATATGCTGCGGTGGTTGTGGCCAGGGCATAGAGTTTTGGGTGCATGACCATTTGGTCATGCACCCAAAACTCTATGCCCTGGCCACAACCACCGCAGCATATCACACTTATAGTTGCTTATAACTTTGGGTCAAAAACAAATTTATAAGGAACAAAGTTATAAGATATTATGGGTGTGATATGCTGCGATGGTTGTGGCCATGGCATAGAGTGTATAATATACTTACTGTTTGGTTTAGTTGGAGTACATGTATTTCTTGGTAATTTCTGTGATAAAAGAAAATAGCATGTTAGTATTAGTATTTTGTAATGACTTATTACATTGTATAATAAACATTTTTTTGGACCCTCATATTTAGTAGATTACAAACCAGAGTACTGTGCAATTTGCTCAGTTTCTGTGTTCGTTGCTAAAATCATTAGGTCTGTGGCAGAAAATAAAATCCATGTTGGAAAAAAAAAACTTTTTCTGTTATGCTACAGTTTATTTGTTTGTTTGTTTTCTGTGTTCATTTGTTGTTTCTGGCTAATGCTTTATACATTGGGTTGTTGGATTTTTTTGGGAGCAGTAACATATTATTTATGTGTTTGTATATTATGACATTTTGGAGCAGTTAGATACCAGTAGGCGTATTCTAACTGTCTATTTTTTGATATATGTTAGTGGTATTGATTTATCTGTTTGGATATTGTTGAATTTTGGGACAGTTAGATACCAATTGGCGTATTCTAACTGTCTATTTTTTGCTCTAATTTAGTGGTATTCATTTATCTGATTAATTGTTGTAGAATCTTTGGGCAGTTAGATAGCTTTTGGAATATTCTAACAGTTTATATTTTTTACTACAAGTTTACTTGAGGTTTAAGTACAGTTTAGTTATGAAATTTTGGTTTTAAGAACATTAAATAAGCGTTTGTAAGATTTGCTGGTAATCTCTGCTTTAGAGTAATGGTACTATCATTACATTCAAACCATCCACATTTCTTTTTTATATATGCAGTGTAGTGCCCTGAATTGGTTGTGGCTCCTGCGTGGTAGATTATACATATTGTTGTGAAGGTTTTCTTACCAAGTGATATTTGACCATGTGTGAATCCAATCAGCTTGCAGTTGTTTTTGGTACCATCTGCATTGTAACGTAGAAGCATTAGTATTACGTATTTACTATGTGTTTGTATTACTAACGTGGAGCGATTATCTGAATTGCAGGTAGAACATAATCAACCATGGTTTGCATTTTGTACAAGTTGCTGAAATGGAATGGATTCACAATTAGGTATTGATATATATATATACAAAGCATTCATTGGGGATTTCTTCTTGTGTCACATTGTTGCAGAGAGTGCATGTATGTTTCCACATGTATGAAATCTGGAAGATTTCATTTATAGGTATGTTTTTGTTTTCCAGTACTTGTAGTAAGTACATTAGAAATTCTTGCGGATCTTCCTGTTTATAGTGAATTTCACCATTCCAGCACAGTAGTCCAACAATTGTTGTCTTATTCCATAAACACTATACGTGTTGTCAAGATTGTTTGCTGCATTTCTGTGAAGTACTAACATTTGCATACACAATGGGTCTGTACTGTGTAAGTAAATGTCAACAATTGGTGGTAATTGAAATAGAATATTCATTGCTACATTTGCGTAGCAACTTACACCAACTATATTTGAGAGTTTAAATGGACCAGGTAGTTCTGTATCTGAGTGATTTTTTTTTAGTTTGTCTTCCTTCTTTGACGAAGTACCCGGTTTACTTTCCCTAATTGGTCCTTTTTTGCTTGTGGTACTTGATGAAGTTTTAGTTTCTTTTACTCTCTTTGGAGGATTTGCAGTGACATCCTCTTGCATTTCTGTTTAATTTAGTTTTCTTTTAGAACATTTTCCTTTTTGTGGAACAGGATATGTTTCTAGATGGGTGGTGTATAGTGAAAGAAGTCTATTGTATTCTAAAATGCAAGGAATATCAGCGTTTATTTTACTTGCATCAAAGTTGATTAGAAATAGACCGTCAAGTGTACGTAAGAGTGATAGTGCTACGTAGCTCATGCCTTCTTTAAAGACTGTGTTACCAATGTCTATCATTGCTTTGTCTAGAGTAAGACCTTGTGATTTATGAATGGTGACTGCGTATGCAAGAGTTAGAGAAAATTGTTCTCTGCGTACATACATGTCTTTGAAGAGAAGGAATCGAGCTGTTGAGCGTCCTATCCTTTTTTTTGTTGTGCCAGGAGAGAGTTTCTCAGATACTCTTTTTGTTGAGAGAACAACAGATAGCTATGGCTGTGTGTTTCAGAAAACAGATTGTTTGGATTTTGGGAGATTCATGGATACATTGGTTGAAGGTGCATGCAGAAAGCTGTGGAGTAGCTGTAGATCTTGGATTTCCACATGTGGAAGTACACTGGCATGGAGTACGTGGAATGAAGTGGTTGGACTTGCTACCTCTGTGTGCTAGTTTGGAGACAGAGCAACATCCAGACATAATTGTAATTCATTGTGGAGGGAATAGTTTAGGACATGTGTCTTGAATTTCTTTGCAATTTTCTATGAAGGAAGGACTTGGGAAGGTCATGGACATGTTTCCTAATTCTCAAGTAATATTTTACGGATTGCACAGAGACAAATATGGCTTCGTCCTTCTTCATTTGGTCCACGAATGGAAAAAGCAAGGCGCAATGTTAATAAAGCTGTTTGTGCCTTTCTAAGAGATTTTGGCATGTTTTATTCTCATAATGAAAATATTATGTTTCGTAGTACATACATTTTTCGCAGAGATGGAGTCCATCTTACTTAGGCTGGCAATCAGATTTTTTTGACAAACATACAAAATGCATTACGACCTTTTTTAGATTTACAGCATCTATTTTGAAGTGGGTGTTAAGTATTTATAATTTTTGACATACAAACACCTCCCAAAGGCTCTTTTAAGAGCCACCACTTCCTACCAGAGAAAATTGCAATGGTTATGATAGGGTACCAACCCAATTTTTTTGATATCCGCGAACTGTCCACGGACTTCTCAAAAATACAAATGGCCCTGCTTCATTTATTTTCACTTCTATTTTTTAACTGTGAAAGGTGGCTCTGAAAAGAGCCTTATTTTTTTTTGATTTTTGTAATTTTGTATTTTTTTTGGGTTTTTTAGACACAACACACTAGGGGAGGAGGGGAAAGGAGGGTAAAGGGGGAACACCAAACACAGGGATAATAAAGGACAAGCTGAGAGAGGAAGATGTAGAGTGGGTTTTATTTGGGTAGTGAGCAGGTCTTCTCGTGCTCTGAGACGATAGTCTCAAAATCACTCCGAAATCGCTCCCCCTGCAGAGTACTGTCTCACAGTACATACATACAACTGTGACCCTCGAAAGGTAACGGTCATCAGAATTCTGTATGGCCTGTGAGGCAGCTTGAGGAAGACGCTGTCCCACAGAGGTGGTCCTTGTGGTGATAGGATCAGAAACGGAGGATGAAGTAGAGGAAATCAATCTACTACGTTCTTCGCAAGGTACAACCTTGCGAACAGCCCCAGAGTGAAATGACCTCAGGTGTCGCTTCATGGTCGTGGTCCCAAAGCTGTACGAACTGTGCTTCCCGCGACTTAGTATCATTTTGCACTCATTGCAGATAACACGGTTCGCACAGGCCTTAGGACCATTCCTATAAATGGAATATTACCGCCACACCCAAGACTCACGTCTAGTGTGGGTAGTAGGGATTTCCTCTACCTCATTCTCGTCATGCTCTTCTTCCTCCTCTGCATCCTCACTCCTGTTCCCCTCTTCAGGCCCTTGGGAAGGTGGTGGTGGTGGAGGGGGTGGGGGTGGTGCTGAAGCAGGTGCAGCACCAGGTGGCAGTTCTGCAGCTGGGGATGCCATCTCGATGCTGTAATCAGCAAGTTGCACGAGAAATAGCTGTGCTCTGAAGAATAGCCAGAAACAGAATGAGAATAAGCTCTAGGGCGTGAAAATGTACTTTTAATTTGTTCGGGGACATGAACAGTGTCCGCATTCAGAACACGCGATTAGAGTTGGTGCGTTCACATGATCCCTTCGCGAACAGGTCCGCGAAGGAAGCTACTGTCAGCAGGACACCAATTGCACGGACATTGGTTTGCGCATGCGCGTTGAAGTTCTACGGACAGTGTTCGGGTCCTGAATTAATTAAAAGTGTGTCACACTTCAAACGAACATTTCTGGACATCGCGTGTGTTCTAGAACAGTTTAAACTTGCTAGCGAACACTACGGACAGATATAGTGTTCTTTAGGACACTTCCATTTTTGTTTGATTACGAACTTTTCAGGACATCAGTTGTGTTCTTAGAACAGTTTAACTTGCTTTCGAACATTACGGACAGGTATAGTGTTCTTTAGGACACCTCCATTTTCGTTTAATTACGAACATTTCAGGACACCAATTGGGTTCTTAGAACAGTTTCAACTTGCTAGCGAACAGTATGGACAGGTATAGTGTTCTTCAGGACACCTCCATTTTTGTTTATTTACGAACATTTCAGAACACCCGTGCTGTCCGCGGACATCTACATAGTTTTTAAAAAAATAAAAAATGGGAACTAATTACAACACAATATAAAACTTTAACTTTATTTCACATATATTAATAATTTATGACAGAGAAGGTGAGGCAGAAACAGAAACAAAAACAGGAGAATTAGGGGTTTCAACATGATTGGTATCAGGTGAAGAAGGGATGGAAGTCTCATCAAAACGTTTTGGAATATGGAGAGGGTTTGGGGATAATTGACTGGGATATGGTGAGGGGGGACAAGTACATGTGGGACAATGGTATGAGGTTTTTGTTTTTAAAATTATCCTCAACACAAGTTTTCAAATTATTAAAATAGCTCAATAATAAATCCATTTTTTCTTTTAAGCTGTCAAGCATGTTTTCCATAACAGTTTCTTCAGAGATATTTTCTATTTTGGTATGCTTTATACAAAAAGAAATATATATGTTAAATATATATAAAATAATAACAATTAAATGGTTTATATTGTAAAATGTGTACCATTAGCTTCACTATGTTCTGACATTTAATCATGTGGGAAGTGCTCCTCTATCCATTCCAGAGTACTAGACATTTCTGTGAGAAAAAAAAAATATCATATTTTTTTTAATCTAATACAGAAAGTTTATAAATATATGAGTACAAGGATGTACACTTACTATTTCAGGTAAGATATGATCTGAGTACTCTGTAGGTCTGGTCTTGGTCTTAGTTGTGGAGTGTCTGTGAGGTAATTATGTTGGAAGCCAATTTATCTTCTCTTGGTATATTCCATTTTAGAACATATTGTATTTAAATGAATGGTTAGTGTGGTACATATATGGGTTACATTTCTTATATATTACTACATATAATATGTATGTGTACTACTTTGTGAATTTTTTAAATGTTATCATGTTGTAATATAACAATTAAACATACCACCCCCAGACTTTTTAGGTGGTGGTATTGTTGTCCGAACATGTCCGTGGACATCAAAAAAGTTTGCGGACATCACATTCAGTAGAAGTGGTTCAGTATGTTCCATATTACATGTACATAAAGTCAAAGTTACTATTGTTAAGCTTTGCTACTAAAAACCTATGAAATTCAGTGAAAAAACTTTGTTAAAGGGACATTGTGGTTAAGTTGTGCTACTAAAAACCTATGAAATTCAGTGAAAAAAACTTTGTTAAAGGGACATTATGGTTAAGTTGCGCTACTAGAAACCTATGAAATTCAGTGGAAAAACTTTGTTAACCCTTTAAGTGCCATGGGTATTTCTCCCCAGTGCCAGAGCCTTTTTTGGTGACTTTGGTATGTGGCCATTCAATGGCTTGTAACTTTTTCGTTACATGAGATATCTCAGCCAAATTTGGCTCCTTTTTTTCCCACATGTAGGCGGTCGTAACGCCACCCAGGAATCCCAGGTTGCTGTAGGGGGGTGAGAGAAAATAAGGAAAATGTGCGAAAATTTTGGGTTTTTTCAAAAAATGCCAATAAAATGATGTACAAAGAAGCCTGTGGTTTTTTCCTTGTAAGAGCTAAGAACAAATGGTTTGCTGTGCTGAGTTCCCCAATGTGTTGGCTTTCAGGAACAGGTTGAGTGGAAATGGAAAAAACATTTTTTGATGGGGATATCAACCGTTTTGTGAGAGGTAGGCGATTTATGCCATTTTTGCCAATTGGACATGCATGGACGGAATGGGAGAAAAGGGCAGGAAAGCCAAATTGGAGGACAGAAAGGCATATATTTCTGAAAAGTAGACAAAATTCCAAGTTTAGGAAGGGGTGATTTGTATAGGTCAGGCAACAACTAGGTAGGGGAAACTGCCATCGAATGGGGGAAAAGCGGGAAAATGACTGAAAAAAAAGGTATGTGTTGGACATGGTTGGCTTGGTACGGCAATGGCTTCTATGAATTTTGAGAAAAGCAATGCTCCGCTACATTCCCCCGACTCTTGCAGTTAGGAGAGCATACCATTTTTGTAGTGTTTGTACAAAACAAGCAATACCACAAGCCAAACACTGAGCCATGGTACACAGGAGTTTTACGCTCACGGCCTGACGAGACGCACTTAGCATGTGTAAATTGGGAAAACCAATGTGGTGAGGAATGGCAGCCATACATTTTTTGAAAGAGCACAGGCAGACCTTTTCAAGGGTAGGTGACTTGTGCAGGTTACAAAAGTGTATGGTGGCTAAAGCAGCGACTAAATGTAGGTCACATTTGGGAAAAGAAAGGGTTGTGAGACAAAGGGCTCCAGCAAATGGGTAAAAACGTTATGAAAACCACACAAACACAACACATGGCCTACCGTCCCGCGTTCCCACAGGTGTCCCGATGAAAACGGTACCTCACATGTGTGGGTGCACCTACCTGGCCGCCAAGGGGAAAGCCTAAAACACAAGTAACCCCAAGTCTGTTTTCACACCGGAAATGTCACACTCTCACATCATACAGATATGGGCCTCGGGTGTCCAAGCCACCGAGGAAAACTGGGAACCCCATGCATTTCCGAAAAGAGGACACCCGTGGGAATCCGCAAAGGTATGATATGCTCAAATTCCCCCAGATTTTATTACCCAGACACCCCCGCAAAGTCCGAAATGTGGGAAAAAATATGCAATTTCCACACATTTTGCTCGGCTCACCCATCGAAACAAGCCCCCAACAACACATGGCCTACCGTCACGCGTTCCCACAGGTGTCCCGATGAAAACGGTACCTCACATGTGTGGGTGCACCTACCTGGCCGCCAAGGGGAAAGCCTAAAACACAAGTAACCCCAAGTCTGTTTTCACACCGGAAATGTCACACTCTCACATCATACAGATATGGGCCTCGGGTGTCCAAGCCACCAAGGAAAACAGGGAACCCCATGCATTTCCAGAAAGAGGACACCCGTGGGAATCTGCAGAGGTATGATATGCCCAAATCGCCCCTGAATTTATTACCCAGACACCCCCGCAAAGTCCGAAATGTGGGAAAAAATACGCATTTTCCTCACATTTCGCTCGACTCACCCATCGAAACACGCCCCCAACAACACATGGCCTACCGTCCCGCGTTCCCACAGGTGTCCCGATGAAAACGGTACCTCACATGTGTGGGTGCACCTACCTGGCTGCCAAGGGGAAAGCCTAAAACACAAGTAACCCCAAGTCTGTTTTCAGAGCGAAATCTCAGACATTCTGCCGACCGGCACAATGTACAGATATGGGCCTCGGGTGTCCAAGCCACCGAGGAAAACAGGGAACCCCATGCATTTCCGAAAAGAGGACACCCGTGGGAATACGCAGAGGTATGATATGCCCAAATCGCCCCAGAATTTATTACCCAGACACCCCTGCAAAGTCCGAAATGTGGGGAAAAACACGCTTTTTCCGCACATTTCGCTCGACGCACCCATCGAAACACGCCCCCAACAACACATGGCCTACCGTCACGCGTTCCCACAGGTGTCCCGATGAAAACGGTACCTCACATGTGTGGGTGCACCTACCTGGCCGCCAAGGGGAAAGCCTAAAACACAAGTAACCCCAAGTCTGTTTTCACACCGGAAATGTCACACTCTCACATCATACAGATATGGGCCTCGGGTGTCCAAGCCACCAAGGAAAACAGGGAACCCCATGCATTTCCGAAAAGAGGACAACGGTGGGAATCCGCAGAGGTATGATATGGCCAAATCGCCCCAGAATTTATTACCCAGACACCCCCGCAAAGTCCGAAATGTTGGAAAAAATACGCATTTTCCTCACATTTCGCTCGACTCACCCATCGAAACACGCCCCCAACAACACATGGCCTACCGTCCCGCGTTCCCACAGGTGTCCTGATGAAAACGGTACCTCACATGTGTGGGTGCACCTACCTGGCCGCCAAGGGGAAAGCCTAAAACACAAGTAACCCCAAGTCTGTTTTCAGAGGGAAATCTCAGACATTCTGCCGACCGGCACAATGTACAGATATGGGCCTCGGGTGTCTAAGCCACCGAGGAAAACAGGGAACCCCATGCATTTCCGGAAAGAGGACACCCGTGGGAATCCGCAGAGGTATGATATGCCCAAATCGCCCCAGAATTTATTACCCAGACACCCCCGCAAAGTCCGAAATGTGGGAAAAAATACGCATTTTCCTCACATTTCGCTCGACTCACCCATCGAAACACGCCCCCAACAACACATGGCCTACCGTCCTGCGTTCCCACAGGTGTCCCAATGAAAACGGTACCTCACATGTGTGGGTGCACCTACCTGGCCGCCAAGGGGAAAGCCTAAAACACAAGTAACCCCAAGTCTGTTTTCACACCGGAAATGTCACACTCTCACATCATACAGATATGGGCCTCGGGTGTCCAAGCCACCAAGGAAAACAGGGAACCCCATGCATTTCCGAAAAGAGGACAACTGTGGGAATCCGCAGAGGTATGATATGGCCAAATCGCCCCAGAATTTATTACCCAGACACCCCCGCAAAGTCCGAAATGTGGGAAAAAATACGCATTTTCCTCACATTTCGCTCGACTCACCCATCGAAACACGCCCCCAACAACACATGGCCTACTGTCCCGCGTTCCCACAGGTGTCCCGATGAAAACGGTACCTCACATGTGTGGGTGCACCTACCTGGCCGCCAAGGGGAAAGCCTAAAACACAAGTAACCCCAAGTCTGTTTTCAGAGGGAAATCTCAGACATTCTGCCGACCGGCACAATGTACAGATATGGGCCTCGGGTGTCCAAGCCACCGAGGAAAACAGGGAACCCCATGCATTTACGGAAAGAGGACACCCGTGGGAATCCGCAGAGGTATGATATGCCCAAATCGCCCCAGAATTTATTACCCAGACACCCCCGCAAAGTCCGAAATGTGGGAAAAAATACGCATTTTCCTCACATTTTGCTCGACTCACCCATCGAAACACGCCCCCAACAACACATGGCCTACCGTCCCGCGTTCCCACAGGTGTCCCGATGAAAACGGTACCTCACATGTGTGGGTGCACCTACCTGGCCGCCAAGGGGAAAGCCTAAAACACAAGTAACCCCAAGTCTGTTTTCAGAGCGAAATCTCAGACATTCTGCCTACCGGCACAATGTACAGATATGGGCCTCGGGTGTCCAAGCCACCGAGGAAAACAGGGAACCCCATGCATTTCCGAAAAGAGGACACCCGTGGGAATCCGCAGAGGTATGATATGCCCAAATCGCCCCAGAATTTATTACCCAGACACCCCTGCAAAGTCCGAAATGTGGGGAAAAAAACGCTTTTTCCGCACATTTTGCTCGACGCACCCATCGAAACACGCCCCCAACAACACATGGCCTACCGTCACGCGTTCCCACAGGTGTCCCGATGAAAACGGTACCTCACATGCGTGAGTGCACCTACCTGGCCGCCAAGGGGAAAGCCTAAAACACAAGTAACCCCAAGTCTGTTTTCACACCGGAAATGTCACACTCTCACATCATACAGATATGGGCCTCGGGTGTCCAAGCCACCAAGGAAAACAGGGAACCCCATGCATTTCCGAAAAGAGGACAACCGTGGGAATCCGCAGAGGTATGATATGGCCAAATCGCCCCAGAATTTATTACCCAGACACCCCCGCAAAGTCCGAAAAGTGGGAAAAAATACGCATTTTCCTCACATTTCGCTCGACTCACCCATCGAAACACGCCCCCAACAACACATGGCCTACTGTCCCGCGTTCCCACAGGTGTCCCGATGAAAACGGTACCTCACATGTGTGGGTGCACCTACCTGGCCGCCAAGGGGAAAGCCTAAAACACAAGTAACCCCAAGTCTGTTTTCAGAGGGAAATCTCAGACATTCTGCCGACCGGCACAATGTACAGATATGGGCCTCGGGTGTCCAAGCCACCGAGGAAAACAGGGAACCCCATGCATTTCCCGAAAGAGGACGCCCGAGGGAATCCGCAGAGGTATGATATGCCCAAATCGCCCCAGAATTTATTACCCAGACACCCCCGCAAAGTCCGAAATGTGGGAAAAAATACGCATTTTCCTCACATTTCGCTCGACTCACCCATCGAAACACGCCCCCAACAACACATGGCCTACCGTCCTGCGTTCCCACAGGTGTCCCAATGAAAACGGTACCTCACATGTGTGGGTGCACCTACCTGGCCGCCAAGGGGAAAGCCTAAAACACAAGTAACCCCAAGTCTGTTTTCAGAGCGAAATCTCAGACATTCTGCCGACCGGCACAATGTACAGATATGGGCCTCGGGTGTCCAAGCCACCGAGGAAAACAGGGAACCCCATGCATTTCCGAAAAGAGGACACCCGTGGGAATCCGCAGAGGTATGATATGCCCAAATCGCCCCAGAATGTATTACCCAGACACCCCCGCAAAGTCCGAAATGTGGGAAAAAATACGCATTTTCCTCACATTTCGCTCGACTCACCCATCGAAACACGCCCCCAACAACACATGGCCTACTGTCCCGCATTCCCACAGGTGTCCCGATGAAAACGGTACCTCACATGCGTGGGTGCACCTACCTGGCCGCCAAGGGGAAAGCCTAAAACACAAGTAACCCCAAGTCTGTTTTCACACCGGAAATGTCACACTCTCACATCATACAGATATGGGCCTCGGGTGTCCAAGCCACCAAGGAAAACAGGGAAGCCCATGCATTTCCGAAAAGAGGACAACCGTGGGAATCCGCAGAGGTATGATATGGCCAAATCGCCCCAGAATTTATTACCCAGACACCCCCGCAAAGTCCGAAATGTGGGAAAAAATACGCATTTTCCTCACATTTCGCTCGACTCACCCATCGAAACACGCCCCCAACAACACATGGCCTACCGTCCCGCGTTTCCACGGGTGTCCCGATGAAAACGGTACCTCACATGTGTGGGTGCACCTACCTGGCCGCCAAGGGGAAAGCCTAAAACACAAGTAACCCCAAGTCTGTTTTCAGAGCGAAATCTCAGACATTCTGCCGACCGGCACAATGTACAGATATGGGCCTCGGGTGTCCAAGCCACCGAGGAAAACAGGGAACCCCATGCATTTCCGAAAAGAGGACACCCGTGGGAATCCGCAGAGGTATGATATGGCCAAATCGCCCCAGAATTTATTACCCAGACACCCCCGCAAAGTCCGAAATGTGGGAAAAAATACGCATTTTCCTCACATTTCGCTCGACTCACCCATCGAAACACGCCCCCAACAACACATGGCCTACTGTCCCGCGTTCCCACAGGTGTCCCGATGAAAACGGTACCTCACATGTGTGGGTGCACCTACCTGGCCGCCAAGGGGAAAGCCTAAAACACAAGTAACCCCAAGTCTGTTTTCAGAGGGAAATCTCAGACATTCTGCCGACCGGCACAATGTACAGATATGGGCCTCGGGTGTCCAAGCCACCGAGGAAAACAGGGAACCCCATGCATTTACGGAAAGAGGACACCCGTGGGAATCCGCAGAGGTATGATGTGCCCAAATCGCCCCAGAATTTATTTCCCAGACACCCCCGCAAAGTCCGAAATGTGGGAAAAAATACGCATTTTCCTCACATTTCGCTCGACTCACCCATCGAAACACGCCCCCAACAACACATGGCCTACCGTCCCGCGTTCCCACAGGTGTCCCGATGAAAACGGTACCTCACATGTGTGGGTGCACCTACCTGGCCGCCAAGGGGAAAGCCTAAAACACAAGTAACCCCAAGTCTGTTTTCAGAGCGAAATCTCAGACATTCTGCCGACCGGCACAATGTACAGATATGGGCCTCTGGTGTCCAAGCCACCGAGGAAAACAGGGAACCCCATGCATTTCCGAAAAGAGGACACCCGTGGGAATCCGCAGAGGTATGATATGCCCAAATCGCCCCAGAATTTATTACCCAGACACCCCTGCAAAGTCCGAAATGTGGGGAAAAAAACGCTTTTTCCGCACATTTCGCTCGACGCACCCATCGAAACACGCCCCCAACAACACATGGCCTACCGTCACGCGTTCCCACAGGTGTCCCGATGAAAACGGTACCTCACATGCGTGAGTGCACCTACCTGGCCGCCAAGGGGAAAGCCTAAAACACAAGTAACCCCAAGTCTGTTTTCACACCGGAAATGTCACACTCTCACATCATACAGATATGGGCCTCGGGTGTCCAAGCCACCAAGGAAAACAGGGAACCCCATGCATTTCCGAAAAGAGGACAACCGTGGGAATCCGCAGAGGTATGATATGGCCAAATCGCCCCAGAATTTATTACCCAGACACCCCCGCAAAGTCCGAAAAGTGGGAAAAAATACGCATTTTCCTCACATTTCGCTCGACTCACCCATCGAAACACGCCCCCAACAACACATGGCCTACTGTCCCACGTTCCCACAGGTGTCCCGATGAAAACGGTACCTCACATGCGTGGGTGCACCTACCTGGCCGCCAAGGGGAAAGCCTAAAACACAAGTAACCCCAAGTCTGTTTTCACACCGGAAATGTCACACTCTCACATCATACAGATATGGGCCTCGGGTGTCCAAGCCACCAAGGAAAACAGGGAACCCCATGCATTTACGGAAAGAGGACACCCGTGGGAATCCACAGAGGTATGATATGCCCAAATCGCCCCAGAATTTATTACCCAGACACCCCCGCAAAGTCCGAAATGTGGGAAAAAATACGCATTTTCCTCACATTTTGCTCGACTCACCCATCGAAACACGCCCCCAACAACACATGGCCTACCATCCCGCGTTCCCACAGGTGTCCCGATTGAAAACGGTACCTCACATGTGTGGGTGCACCTACCTGGCCGCCAAGGGGAAAGCCTAAAACACAAGTAACCCCAAGTCTGTTTTCAGAGCGAAATCTCAGACATTCTGCCGACCGGCACAATGTACAGATATGGGCCTCGGGTGTCCAAGCCACCGAGGAAAACAGGGAACCCCATGCATTTCCGAAAAGAGGACACCCGTGGGAATCCGCAGAGGTATGATATGCCCAAATCGCCCCAGAATTTATTACCCAGACACCCCTGCAAAGTCCGAAATGTGGGGAAAAAAACGCTTTTTCCGCACATTTCGCTCGACGCACCCATCGAAACACGCCCCCAACAACACATGGCCTACCGTCACGCGTTTACACAGGTGTCCCGATGAAAACGGTACCACACATGCGTGAGTGCACCTACCTGGCCGCCAAGGGGAAAGCCTAAAACACAAGTAACCCCAAGTCTGTTTTCACACCGGAAATGTCACACTCTCACATCATACAGATATGGGCCTCGGGTGTCCAAGTCACCAAGGAAAACAGGGAACCCCATGCATTTCCGAAAAGAGGACAACCGTGGGAATCCGCAGAGGTATGATATGGCCAAATCGCCCCAGAATGTATTACCCAGACACCCCCGCAAAGTCCGAAATGTGGGAAAAAATACGCATTTTCCTCACATTTCGCTCGACTCACCCATCGAAACACGCCCCCAACAACACATGGCCTACCGTCCCGCGTTTCCACAGGTGTCCCGATGAAAACGGTACCTCACATGTGTGGGTGCACCTACCTGGCCGCCAAGGGGAAAGCCTAAAACACAAGTAACCCCAAGTCTGTTTTCAGAGCGAAATCTCAGACATTCTGCCGAACGGCACAATGTACAGATATGGGCCTCGGGTGTCCAAGCCACCGAGGAAAACAGGGAACCCCATGCATTTCCGAAAAGAGGACACCCGTGGGAATCCGCAGAGGTATGATATGCCCAAATCGCCCCAGAATTTATTACCCAGACACCCCTGCAAAGTCCGAAATGTGGGGAAAAAAATGCTTTTTCCGCACATTTCGCTCGACGCACCCATCGAAACACGCCCCCAACAACACATGGCCTACCGTCACGCGTTCCCACAGGTGTCCTGATGAAAACGGTACCTCACATGCGTGAGTGCACCTACCTGGCCGCCAAGGGGAAAGCCTAAAACACAAGTAACCCCAAGTCTGTTTTCACACCGGAAATGTCACACTCTCACATCATACAGATATGGGCCTCGGGTGTCCAAGCCACCAAGGAAAACAGGGAACCCCATGCATTTCCGAAAAGAGGACAACCGTGGGAATCCGCAGAGGCATGATATGGCCAAATCGCCCCAGAATTTATTACCCAGACACCCCCGCAAAGTCCGAAAAGTGGGAAAAAATACGCATTTTCCTCACATTTCGCTCGACTCACCCATCGAAACACGCCCCCAACAACACATGGCCTACTGTCCCGCGTTCCCACAGGTGTCCCGATGAAAACGGTACCTCACATGCGTGGGTGCACCTACCTGGCCGCCAAGGGGAAAGCCTAAAACACAAGTAACCCCAAGTCTGTTTTCACACCGGAAATGTCACACTCTCACATCATACAGATATGGGCCTCGGGTGTCCAAGCCACCAAGGAAAACAGGGAACCCCATGCATTTCCGAAAAGAGGACAACCGTGGGAATCCGCAGAGGTATGATATGGCCAAATCGCCCCAGAATTTATTACCCAGACACCCCCGCAAAGTCCGAAATGTGGGAAAAAATACGCATTTTCCTCACATTTCGCTCGACTCACCCATCGAAACACGCCCCCAACAACACATGGCCTACTGTCCCGCGTTCCCACAGGTGTCCCGATGAAAACGGTACCTCACATGTGTGGGTGCACCTACCTGGCCACCAAGGGGAAAGCCTAAAACACAAGTAACCCCAAGTCTGTTTTCAGAGGGAAATCTCAGACATTCTGCCGACCGGCACAATGTACAGATATGGGCCTCGGGTGTCCAAGCCACCGAGGAAAACAGGGAACCCCATGCATTTACGGAAAGAGGACACCCGTGGGAATCCGCAGAGGTATGATATGCCCAAATCGCCCCAGAATTTATTACCCAGACACCCCCGCAAAGTCCGAAATGTGGGAAAAAATACGCATTTTCCTCACATTTCGCTCGACTCACCCATCGAAACACGCCCCCAACAACACATGGCCTACCGTCCCGCGTTCCCACAGGTGTCCCGATGAAAACGGTACCTCACATGTGTGGGTGCACCTACCTGGCCGCCAAGGGGAAAGCCTAAAACACAAGTAACCCCAAGTCTGTTTTCAGAGCGAAATCTCAGACATTCTGCCGACCGGCACAATGTACAGATATGGGCCTCGGGTGTCCAAGCCACCGAGGAAAACAGGGAACCCCATGCATTTCCGAAAAGAGGACACCCGTGGGAATCCGCAGAGGTATGATATGCCCAAATCGCCCCAGAATTTATTACCCAGACACCCCTGCAAAGTCCGAAATGTGGGGAAAAAAACGCTTTTTCCGCACATTTCGCTCGACGCACCCATCGAAACACGCCCCCAACAACACATGGCCTACCGTCACGCGTTTACACAGGTGTCCCGATGAAAACGGTACCACACATGCGTGAGTGCACCTACCTGGCCGCCAAGGGGAAAGCCTAAAACACAAGTAACCCCAAGTCTGTTTTCACACCGGAAATGTCACACTCTCACATCATACAGATATGGGCCTCGGGTGTCCAAGTCACCAAGGAAAACAGGGAACCCCATGCATTTCCGAAAAGAGGACAACCGTGGGAATCCGCAGAGGTATGATATGGCCAAATCGCCCCAGAATGTATTACCCAGACACCCCCGCAAAGTCCGAAATGTGGGAAAAAATACGCATTTTCCTCACATTTCGCTCGACTCACCCATCGAAACACGCCCCCAACAACACATGGCCTACCGTCCCGCGTTTCCACAGGTGTCCCGATGAAAACGGTACCTCACATGTGTGGGTGCACCTACCTGGCCGCCAAGGGGAAAGCCTAAAACACAAGTAACCCCAAGTCTGTTTTCAGAGCGAAATCTCAGACATTCTGCCGACCGGCACAATGTACAGATATGGGCCTCGGGTGTCCAAGCCACCGAGGAAAACAGGGAACCCCATGCATTTCCGAAAAGAGGACACCCGTGGGAATCCGCAGAGGTATGATATGCCCAAATCGCCCCAGAATTTATTACCCAGACACCCCTGCAAAGTCCGAAATGTGGGGAAAAAAACGCTTTTTCCGCACATTTTGCTCGACGCACCCATCGAAACACGCCCCCAACAACACATGGCCTACCGTCCCGCGTTCCCACAGGTGTCCCGATGAAAACGGTACCTCACATGCATGGGTGCACCTACCTGGCCGCCAAGGGGAAAGCCTAAAACACAAGTAACCCCAAGTCTGTTTTCACACCGGAAATGTCACACTCTCACATCATACAGATATGGGCCTCGGGTGTCCAAGCCACCAAGGAAAACAGGGAACCCCATGCATTTCCGAAAAGAGGACAACCGTGGGAATCCGCAGAGGTATGATATGGCCAAATCGCCCCAGAATTTATTACCCAGACACCCCCGCAAAGTCCGAAATGTGGGAAAAAATACGCATTTTCCTCACATTTCGCTCGACTCACCCATCGAAACACGCCCCCAACAACACATGGCCTACTGTCCCGCGTTCCCACAGGTGTCCCGATGAAAACGGTACCTCACATGTGTGGGTGCACCTACCTGGCCGCCAAGGGGAAAGCCTAAAACACAAGTAACCCCAAGTCTGTTTTCAGAGGGAAATCTCAGACATTCTGCCGACCGGCACAATGTACAGATATGGGCCTCGGGTGTCCAAGCCACCGAGGAAAACAGGGAACCCCATGCATTTACGGAAAGAGGACACCCGTGGGAATCCGCAGAGGTATGATGTGCCCAAATCGCCCCAGAATTTATTTCCCAGACACCCCCGCAAAGTCCGAAATGTGGGAAAAAATACGCATTTTCCTCACATTTCGCTCGACTCACCCATCGAAACACGCCCCCAACAACACATGGCCTACCGTCCCGCGTTCCCACAGGTGTCCCGATGAAAACGGTACCTCACATGTGTGGGTGCACCTACCTGGCCGCCAAGGGGAAAGCCTAAAACACAAGTAACCCCAAGTCTGTTTTCAGAGCGAAATCTCAGACATTCTGCCTACCGGCACAATGTACAGATATGGGCCTCGGGTGTCCAAGCCACCGAGGAAAACAGGGAACCCCATGCATTTCCGAAAAGAGGACACCCGTGGGAATCCGCAGAGGTATGATATGCCCAAATCGCCCCAGAATTTATTACCCAGACACCCCTGCAAAGTCCGAAATGTGGGGAAAAAAACGCTTTTTCCGCACATTTTGCTCGACGCACCCATCGAAACACGCCCCCAACAACACATGGCCTACCGTCACGCGTTCCCACAGGTGTCCTGATGAAAACGGTACCTCACATGCGTGAGTGCACCTACCTGGCCGCCAAGGGGAAAGCCTAAAACACAAGTAACCCCAAGTCTGTTTTCACACCGGAAATGTCACACTCTCACATCATACAGATATGGGCCTCGGGTGTCCAAGCCACCAAGGAAAACAGGGAACCCCATGCATTTCCGAAAAGAGGACAACCGTGGGAATCCGCAGAGGTATGATATGGCCAAATCGCCCCAGAATTTATTACCCAGACACCCCCGCAAAGTCCGAAATGTGGGAAAAAATACGCATTTTCCTCACATTTCGCTCGACTCACCCATCGAAACACGCCCCCAACAACACATGGCCTACTGTCCCGCGTTCCCACAGGTGTCCCGATGAAAACGGTACCTCACATGTGTGGGTGCACCTACCTGGCCACCAAGGGGAAAGCCTAAAACACAAGTAACCCCAAGTCTGTTTTCAGAGGGAAATCTCAGACATTCTGCCGACCGGCACAATGTACAGATATGGGCCTCGGGTGTCCAAGCCACCGAGGAAAACAGGGAACCCCATGCATTTACGGAAAGAGGACACCCGTGGGAATCCGCAGAGGTATGATATGCCCAAATCGCCCCAGAATTTATTACCCAGACACCCCCGCAAAGTCCGAAATGTGGGAAAAAATACGCATTTTCCTCACATTTCGCTCGACTCACCCATCGAAACACGCCCCCAACAACACATGGCCTACCGTCCCGCGTTCCCACAGGTGTCCCGATGAAAACGGTACCTCACATGTGTGGGTGCACCTACCTGGCCGCCAAGGGGAAAGCCTAAAACACAAGTAACCCCAAGTCTGTTTTCAGAGCGAAATCTCAGACATTCTGCCTACCGGCACAATGTACAGATATGGGCCTCGGGTGTCCAAGTCACCAAGGAAAACAGGGAACCACATGCATTTCCGAAAAGAGGACAACCGTGGGAATCCGCAGACGTATGATATGGCCAAATCGCCCCAGAATGTATTACCCAGACACCCCCGCAAAGTCCGAAATGTGGGAAAAAATACGCATTTTCCTCACATTTCGCTCGACTCACCCATCGAAACACGCCCCCAACAACACATGGCCTACCGTCCCGCGTTTCCACAGGTGTCCCGATGAAAACGGTACCTCACATGTGTGGGTGCACCTACCTGGCCGCCAAGGGGAAAGCCTAAAACACAAGTAACCCCAAGTCTGTTTTCAGAGCGAAATCTCAGACATTCTGCCGAACGGCACAATGTACAGATATGGGCCTCGGGTGTCCAAGCCACCGAGGAAAACAGGGAACCCCATGCATTTCCGAAAAGAGGACACCCGTGGGAATCCGCAGAGGTATGATATGCCCAAATCGCCCCAGAATTTATTACCCAGACACCCCTGCAAAGTCCGAAATGTGGGGAAAAAAATGCTTTTTCCGCACATTTCGCTCGACGCACCCATCGAAACACGCCCCCAACAACACATGGCCTACCGTCACGCGTTCCCACAGGTGTCCTGATGAAAACGGTACCTCACATGCGTGAGTGCACCTACCTGGCCGCCAAGGGGAAAGCCTAAAACACAAGTAACCCCAAGTCTGTTTTCACACCGGAAATGTCACACTCTCACATCATACAGATATGGGCCTCGGGTGTCCAAGCCACCAAGGAAAACAGGGAACCCCATGCATTTCCGAAAAGAGGACAACCGTGGGAATCCGCAGAGGCATGATATGGCCAAATCGCCCCAGAATTTATTACCCAGACACCCCCGCAAAGTCCGAAAAGTGGGAAAAAATACGCATTTTCCTCACATTTCGCTCGACTCACCCATCGAAACACGCCCCCAACAACACATGGCCTACTGTCCCGCGTTCCCACAGGTGTCCCGATGAAAACGGTACCTCACATGCGTGGGTGCACCTACCTGGCCGCCAAGGGGAAAGCCTAAAACACAAGTAACCCCAAGTCTGTTTTCACACCGGAAATGTCACACTCTCACATCATACAGATATGGGCCTCGGGTGTCCAAGCCACCAAGGAAAACAGGGAACCCCATGCATTTCCGAAAAGAGGACAACCGTGGGAATCCGCAGAGGTATGATATGGCCAAATCGCCCCAGAATTTATTACCCAGACACCCCCGCAAAGTCCGAAATGTGGGAAAAAATACGCATTTTCCTCACATTTCGCTCGACTCACCCATCGAAACACGCCCCCAACAACACATGGCCTACTGTCCCGCGTTCCCACAGGTGTCCCGATGAAAACGGTACCTCACATGTGTGGGTGCACCTACCTGGCCACCAAGGGGAAAGCCTAAAACACAAGTAACCCCAAGTCTGTTTTCAGAGGGAAATCTCAGACATTCTGCCGACCGGCACAATGTACAGATATGGGCCTCGGGTGTCCAAGCCACCGAGGAAAACAGGGAACCCCATGCATTTACGGAAAGAGGACACCCGTGGGAATCCGCAGAGGTATGATATGCCCAAATCGCCCCAGAATTTATTACCCAGACACCCCCGCAAAGTCCGAAATGTGGGAAAAAATACGCATTTTCCTCACATTTCGCTCGACTCACCCATCGAAACACGCCCCCAACAACACATGGCCTACCGTCCCGCGTTCCCACAGGTGTCCCGATGAAAACGGTACCTCACATGTGTGGGTGCACCTACCTGGCCGCCAAGGGGAAAGCCTAAAACACAAGTAACCCCAAGTCTGTTTTCAGAGCGAAATCTCAGACATTCTGCCGACCGGCACAATGTACAGATATGGGCCTCGGGTGTCCAAGCCACCGAGGAAAACAGGGAACCCCATGCATTTCCGAAAAGAGGACACCCGTGGGAATCCGCAGAGGTATGATATGCCCAAATCGCCCCAGAATTTATTACCCAGAAACCCCTGCAAAGTCCGAAATGTGGGGAAAAAAACGCTTTTTCCGCACATTTCGCTCGACGCACCCATCGAAACACGCCCCCAACAACACATGGCCTACCGTCACGCGTTCCCACAGGTGTCCCGATGAAAACGGTACCTCACATGCGTGAGTGCACCTACCTGGCCGCCAAGGGGAAAGCCTAAAACACAAGTAACCCCAAGTCTGTTTTCACACCGGAAATGTCACACTCTCACATCATACAGATATGGGCCTCGGGTGTCCAAGCCACCAAGGAAAACAGGGAACCCCATGCATTTCCGAAAAGAGGACAACCGTGGGAATCCGCAGAGGTATGATATGGCCAAATCGCCCCAGAATTTATTACCCAGACACCCCCGCAAACTCCGAAATGTGGGAAAAAATACGCATTTTCCTCACATTTCGCTCGACTCACCCATCGAAACACGCCCCCAACAACACATGGCCTACTGTCCCGCGTTCCCACAGGTGTCCCGATGAAAACGGTACCTCACATGTGTGGGTGCACCTACCTGGCCGCCAAGGGGAAAGCCTAAAACACAAGTAACCCCAAGTCTGTTTTCAGAGGGAAATCTCAGACATTCTG
The DNA here is from genome assembly GCF_040938575.1 of Ambystoma mexicanum. Classification (NCBI taxonomy): domain Eukaryota; kingdom Metazoa; phylum Chordata; class Amphibia; order Caudata; family Ambystomatidae; genus Ambystoma; species Ambystoma mexicanum. Next base: position 676,745,408 of record NC_090922.1, on the reverse strand, counting down.
ACGACCGGCACAATGTACAGATATGGGCCTCGGGTTTCCAAGCCACCCAGGAAAACAGGGAACCCCATGCATTTCCGAAAAGAGGACACCCGTGGGAATCCGCAGAGGTATGATATGCCCAAATCGCCCCAGAATTTATTACCCAGACACCCCCGCAAAGTCCAAAATGTGGGAAAAAATACATATTTTCCTCACATTTCGCTCGACGCACCCATCGAAACACGCCCCCAACAACACATGGCCTACCGTCACGCGTTCCCACAGGTGTCCCGATGAAAACGGTACCTCACATGTGTGGGTGCACCTACCTGGCCGCCAAGGGGAAAGCCTAAAACACAAGTAACCCCAAGTCTGTTTTCACACCGGAAATGTCACACTCTCACATCATACAGATATGGGCCTCGGGTGTCCAAGCCACCAAGGAAAACAGGGAACCCCATGCATTTCCGAAAAGAGGACAACCGTGGGAATCCGCAGAGGTATGATATGGCCAAATCGCCCCAGAATTTATTACCCAGACACCCCCGCAAAGTCCGAAATGTGGGAAAAAATACGCATTTTCCTCACATTTCGCTCGACTCACCCATCGAAACACGCCCCCAACAACACATGGCCTAATTTCCCGCGTTCCCACAGGTGTCCCGATGAAAACGGTACCTCACATGTGTGGGTGCACCTACCTGGCCGCCAAGGGGAAAGCCTAAAACACAAATAACCCCAAGTCTGTTTTCAGAGGGAAATCTCAGACATTCTGCCGACCGGCACAATGTACAGATATGGGCCTCGGGTGTCCAAGCCACCGAGGAAAACAGGGAACCCCATGCATTTCCGGAAAGAGGACAACCGTGGGAATCCGCAGAGGTATGATATGCCCAAATCGCCCCAGAATTTATTACCCAGACACCCCTGCAAAGTCCGAAATGTGGGGAAAAAAACACTTTTTCCGCACATTTCGCTCAACGCACCCATCGAAACACGCCCCAACAACACATGGCCTACCGTCACGCGTTCCCACAGGTGTCCCGATGAAAACGGTACCTCACATGTGTGGGTGCACCTACCTGGCCGCCAAGGGGAAAGCCTAAAACACAAGTAACCCCAAGCCTGTTTTCATACCAGAAATGTCACACTCTCACATCATACAGATATGGGCCTCGGGTGTCCAAGCCACCGAGGAAAACAGGGAACCCCATGCATTTCCGAAAAGAGGACACCCGTGGGAATCCGAAGAGGTATGATATGCCCAAATCGCCCCAGAATTTATTGCCCAGACACCCCCGCAAAGTCCGAAATGTGGGAAAAAATATGCATTTTCCTCACATTTTGCTCGACTCACCCATCGAAACACGCCCCCAACAACACATGGCCTACTGTCCCGCGTTCCCACAGGTGTCCCGATGAAAACGGTACCTCACATGTGTGGGTGCACCTACCTGGCTGCCAAGGGGAAAGCCGAAAACACAAGTAACCCCAAGTCTCTTTTCAGAGGGAAATCTCAGCCATTCTGCCGACCGGCACAATGTACAGATATGGGCCTCGGGTGTCCAAGCCACCGAGGAAAACAGGGAACCCCATGCATTTCCGGAAAGAGGACACCCGTGGGAATCCGCAGAGGTATGATATGCCCAAATCGCCCCAGAATTTATTACCCAGACACCCCCGCAAAGTCCGAAATGTGGGAAAAAATACGCATTTTCCTCACATTTTGCTCGACTCACCCATCGAAACACGCCCCCAACAACACATGGCCTACCGTCCCGCGTTCCCACAGGTGTCCCAATGAAAACGGTACCTCACATGTGGGGGTGCACCTACCTGGCCGCCAAGGGGAAAGCCTAAAACACAAGTAACCCCAAGTCTGTTTTCAGAGCGAAATCTCAGACATTCTGCCGACCGGCACAATGTACAGATATGGGCCTCGGGTGTCCAAGCCACCGAGGAAAACAGGGAGCCCCATGCATTTCCGAAAAGAGGACACCCGTGGGAATCCGCAGAGGTGTGATTTGCGCACATCGCCCCAGGTTTTTTTACCCAGACACCCCTGCAAAGTCCGAATTGTGGGGGAAAAAATGCTTTTTCCGCACATTTCGCTCGACGCACCCATCGAAACACGCCCCCAACAACACATGGCCTACTGTCCCGCGTTCCCACAGGTGTCCCGATGAAAACGGTACCTCACATGCGTGGGTGCACCTACCTGGCCGGCAAGGGGCAAGCCGAAAACGCAAGCAACCCCCAGTCTGTTTGCAGAGGGGAATCTCAGCCATTCTGCCGACCGGCACAGCATACAGATATGGGCCTCGGGTGTCCAAGCCACCGAGGAAAACAGGGAGCCCCATGCATTTCCGAAAAGAAGACACCCGTGGGAATCCGCAGAGGTGTGATTTGCGCACATCGCCCCAGGTTTTTTTACCCAGACACCCCTGCAAAGTCTGAAATGTGGGGGAAAAAACGCTTTTTCCGCACATTTCGCTCGACTCACCCATCGAAACACGCCCCCAACAACACATGGCCTACCGTCACGCGTTCCCACAGGTGTCCTGATGAAAACGGTACCTCACATGCGTGAGTGCACCTACCTGGCCGCCAAGGGGAAAGCCTAAAACACAAGTAACCCCAAGTCTGTTTTCACACCGGAAATGTCACACTCTCACATCATACAGATATGGGCCTCGGGTGTCCAAGCCACCAAGGAAAACAGGGAACCCCATGCATTTCCGAAAAGAGGACAACCGTGGGAATCCGCAGAGGCATGATATGGCCAAATCGCCCCAGAATTTATTACCCAGACACCCCCGCAAAGTCCGAAAAGTGGGAAAAAATACGCATTTTCCTCACATTTTGCTCGACTCACCCATCGAAACACGCCCCCAACAACACATGGCCTACTGTCCCGCGTTCCCACAGGTGTCCCGATGAAAACGGTACCTCACATGCGTGGGTGCACCTACCTGGCCGCCAAGGGGAAAGCCTAAAACACAAGTAACCCCAAGTCTGTTTTCAGAGCGAAATCTCAGACATTCTGCCGACCGGCACAATGTACAGATATGGGCCTCGGGTGTCCAAGCCACCGAGGAAAACAGGGAACCCCATGCATTTACGGAAAGAGGACACCCGTGGGAATCCGCAGAGGTATGATATGCCCAAATCGCCCCAGAATTTATTACCCAGACACCCCTGCAAAGTCCGAAATGTGAGGAAAAAAACGCTTTTTCCGCACATTTCGCTCGACGCACCCATCGAAACACGCCCCCAACAACACATGGCCTACCGCCACGCGTTCCCACAGGTGTCCCGATGAAAACGGTACCTCACATGCGTGAGTGCACCTACCTGGCCGTCAAGGGGAAAGCCTAAAACACAAGTAACCCCAAGTCTGTTTTCACACCGGAAATGTCACACTCTCACATCATACAGATATGGGCCTCGGGTGTCCAAGCCACCAAGGAAAACAGGGAACCCCATGCATTTCCGAAAAGAGGACAACCGTGGGAATCCGCAGAGGTATGAAATGGCCAAATCGCCCCAGAATTTATTACCCAGACACCCCCGCAAAGTCCGAAAAGTGGGAAAAAATACGCATTTTCCTCACATTTCGCTCGACTCACCCATCGAAACACGCCCCCAACAACACATGGCCTACTGTCCCGCGTTCCCACAGGTGTCCCGATGAAAACGGTACCTCACATGTGTGGGTGCACCTACCTGGCCGCCAAGGGGAAAGCCTAAAACACAACTAACCCCAAGTCTGTTTTCAGAGGGAAATCTCAGACATTCTGCCGACCGGCACAATGTACAGATATGGGCCTCGGGTGTCAAAGCCACAGAGGAAAACAGGGAACCCCATGCATTTCCGGAAAGAGGACACCCGTGGGAATCCGCAGAGGTATGATATGCCCAAATCGCCCCAGAATTTATTACCCAGACACCCCTGCAAAGTCCGAAATGTGGGAAAAAATACATATTTTCCTCACATTTCGCTCGACTCACCCATCGAAACACGCCCCCAACAACACATGGCCTACCGTCCCGCGTTCCCACAGGTGTCCCAATGAAAACGGTACCTCACATGTGTGGGTGCACCTACCTGGCCGCCAAGGGGAAAGCCTAAAACACAAGTAACCCCAAGTCTGTTTTCAGAGCGAAATCTCAGACATTCTGCCGACCGGCACAATGTACAGATATGGGCCTCGGGTTTCCAAGCCACCGAGGAAAACAGGGAACCCCATGCATTTCCGAAAAGAGGACACCCGTGGGAATCCGCAGAGGTATGATATGCCCAAATCGCCCCAGAATTTATTACCCAGACACCCCCGCAAAGTCCGAAATGTGGGAAAAAATACGCATTTTCCTCACATTTCGCTCAACTCACCCATCGAAACACGCCCCCAACAACACATGGCCTACTGTCCCGCATTCCCACAGGTGTCCCGATGAAAACGGTACCTCACATGTGTGGGTGCACCTACCTGGCCGCCAAGGGGAAAGCCTAAAACACAAGTAACCCCAAGTCTGTTTTCAGAGGGAAATCTCAGACATTCTGCCGACCGGCACAATGTACAGATATGGGCCTCGGGTGTCCAAGCCACCGAGGAAAACAGGGAACCCCATGCATTTCTGGAAAGAGGGACCCGTGGGAATCCGCAGAGGTATGATATGCCCAAATCGCCCCAGAATTTATTACCCAGACACCCCCGCAAAGTCCGATATGTGGGAAAAAATACGCATTTTCCTCACATTTCGCTCGACTCACCCATCGAAACACGCCCCCAACAACACATGGCCTACCGTCCCGCGTTCCCACAGGTGTCCCGATGAAAACGGTACCTCACATGTGTGGGTGCACCTACCTGGCCGCCAAGGGAAAAGCCTAAAACACAAGTAACCCCAAGTCTGTTTTCAGAGCGAAATCTCAGACATTCTGCCGACCGGCACAATGTACAGATATGGGCCTCGGGTGTCCAAGCCACTGAGGAAAACAGGGAACCCCATGCATTTCCGAAAAGAGGACACCCGTGGGAATCCGCAGAGGTATGATATGCCCAAATCGCACCAGAATTTATTACCCAGACACCCCTGCAAAGTCCGAAATGTGGGGAAAAAAATGCTTTTTCCGCACATTTTGCTCGACGCACCCATCGAAACACGCCCCCAACAACACATGGCCTACCGTCACGCGTTCCCACAGGTGTCCCGATGAAAACGGTACCTCACATGTGTGGGTGCACCTACCTGGCCGCCAAGGGGAAAGCCTAAAACACAAGTAACCCCAAGTCTGTTTTCACACCGGAAATGTCACACTCTCACATCATACAGATATGGGCCTCGGGTGTCCAAGCCACCAAGGAAAACAGGGAACCCCATGCATTTCCGAAAAGAGGACAACCGTGGGAATCCGCAGAGGTATGATATGGCCAAATCGCCCCAGAATTTATTACCCAGACACCCCCGCAAAGTCCGAAATGTGGGAAAAAATATGCATTTTCCTCACATTTCGCTCGACTCACCCATCGAAACACGCCCCCAACAACACATGGCTTACTGTCCCACGTTCCCACAGGTGTCCCGATGAAAACGGTACCTCACATGTGTGGGTGCACCTACCTGGCCGCCAAGGGGAAAGCCTAAAACACAAGTAACCCCAAGTCTGTTTTCAGAGGGAAATCTCAGACATTCTGCCGACCGGCACAATGTACAGATATGGGCCTCGGGTGTCCAAGCCACCGAGGAAAACAGGGAACCCCATGCATTTCCGGAAAGAGGACAACCGTGGGAATCCGCAGAGGTATGATATGCCCAAATCGCCCCAGAATTTATTACCCAGACACCCCTGCAAAGTCCGAAATGTGGGGAAAAAAACACTTTTTCCGCACATTTCGCTCAACGCACCCATCGAAACACGCCCCCAACAACACATGGCCTACCGTCACGCGTTCCCACAGGTGTCCCGATGAAAACGGTACCTCACATGTGTGGGTGCACCTACCTGGCCGCCAAGGGGAAAGCCTAAAACACAAGTAACCCCAAGTCTGTTTTCACACCAGAAATGTCACACTCTCACATCATACAGATATGGGCCTCGGGTGTCCAAGCCACCGAGGAAAACAGGGAACCCCATGCATTTCCGAAAAGAGGACACCCGTGGGAATCCGCAGAGGTATGATATGCCCAAATCGCCCCAGAATTTATTACCCAGACACCCCCGCAAAGTCCGAAATGTGGGAAAAAATATGCATTTTCCTCACATTTTGCTCGACTCACCCATCGAAACACGCCCCCAACAACACATGGCCTACTGTCCCGCGTTCCCACAGGTGTCCCGATGAAAACGGTACCTCACATGTGTGGGTGCACCTACCTGGCTGCCAAGGGGAAAGCCGAAAACACAAGTAACCCCAAGTCTCTTTTCAGAGGGAAATCTCAGCCATTCTGCCGACCGGCACAATGTACAGATATGGGCCTCGGGTGTCCAAGCCACCGAGGAAAACAGGGAACCCCATGCATTTCCGGAAAGAGGACACCCGTGGGAATCCGCAGAGGTATGATATGCCCAAATCGCCCCAGAATTTATTACCCAGACACCCCCGCAAAGTCCGAAATGTGGGAAAAAATACGCATTTTCCTCACATTTTGCTCGACTCACCCATCGAAACACGCCCCCAACAACACATGGCCTACCGTCCCGCGTTCCCACAGGTGTCCCAATGAAAACGGTACCTCACATGTGTGGGTGCACCTACCTGGCCGCCAAGGGGAAAGCCTAAAACACAAGTAACCCCAAGTCTGTTTTCAGAGCGAAATCTCAGACATTCTGCCGACCGGCACAATGTACAGATATGGGCCTCGGGTGTCCAAGCCACCGAGGAAAACAGGGAGCCCCATGCATTTCCGAAAAGAGGACACCCGTGGGAATCTGCAGAGGTGTGATTTGCGCACATCGCCCCAGGTTTTTTTACCTAGACACCCCTGCAAAGTCCGAAATGTGGGGGAAAAAACGCTTTTTCCGCACATTTCGCTCGACTCACCCATCGAAACACGCCCCCAACAACACATGGCCTACCGTCCCGCGTTCACACAGGTGTCCCGATGAAAACGGTACCTCACATGTGTGGGTGCACCTACCTGGCCGCCAAGGGGAAAGCCTAAAACACAAGTAACCCCAAGTCTGTTTTCAGAGCGAAATCTCAGACATTCTGCCGACCGGCACAATGTACAGATATGGGCCTCGGGTGTCCAAGCCACCGAGGAAAACAGGGAACCCCATGCATTTCCGGAAAGAGGGACCCGTGGGAATCCGCAGAGGTATGATATGCCCAAATCGCCCCAGAATTTATTACCCAGACACCCCCGCAAAGTCCGATATGTGGGAAAAAATACGCATTTTCCTCACATTTCGCTCGACTCACCCATCGAAACACGCCCCCAACAACACATGGCCTACCGTCCCGCGTTCCCACAGGTGTCCCGATGAAAACGGTACCTCGCATGTGTGGGTGCACCTACCTGGCCGCCAAGGGGAAAGCCTAAAACACAAGTAACCCCAAGTCTGTTTTCAGAGCGAAATCTCAGACATTCTGCCGACCGGCACAATGTACAGATATGGGCCTCGGGTGTCCAAGCCACTGAGGAAAACAGGGAACCCCATGCATTTCCGAAAAGAGGACACCCGTGGGAATCCGCAGAGGTATGATATGCCCAAATCGCACCAGAATTTATTACCCAGACACCCCTGCAAAGTCCGAAATGTGGGGAAAAAAATGCTTTTTCCGCACATTTCGCTCGACGCACCCATCGAAACACGCCCCCAACAACACATGGCCTACCGTCACGCGTTCCCACAGGTGTCCCGATGAAAACGGTACCTCACATGTGTGGGTGCACCTACCTGGCCGCCAAGGGGAAAGCCTAAAACACAAGTAACCCCAAGTCTGTTTTCACACCGGAAATGTCACACTCTCACATCATACAGATATGGGCCTCGGGTGTCCAAGCCACCAAGGAAAACAGGGAATCCCATGCATTTCCGAAAAGAGGACAACCGTGGGAATCCGCAGAGGTATGATATGGCCAAATCGCCCCAGAATGTATTACCCAGACACCCCCGCAAAGTCCGAAATGTGGGAAAAAATACGCATTTTCCTCACATTTCGCTCGACTCACCCATCGAAACACGCCCCCAACAACACATGGCCTACTGTCCCGCGTTCCCACAGGTGTCCCGATGAAAACGGTACCTCACATGTGTGGGTGCACCTACCTGGCCGCCAAGGGGAAAGCCTAAAACACAAGTAACCCCAAGTCTGTTTTCAGAGGGAAATCTCAGACATTCTGCCGACCGGCACAATGTACAGATATGGGCCTCGGGTGTCCAAGCCACCGAGGAAAACAGGGAACCCCATGCATTTCCGGAAAGAGGACAACCGTGGGAATCCGCAGAGGTATGATATGCCCAAATCGCCCCAGAATTTATTACCCAGACACCCCTGCAAAGTCCGAAATGTGGGGAAAAAAACACTTTTTCCGCACATTTCGCTCAACGCACCCATCGAAACACGCCCCCAACAACACATGGCCTACCGTCACGCGTTCCCACAGGTGTCCCGATGAAAACGGTACCTCACATGTGTGGGTGCACCGACCTGGCCGCCAAGGGGAAAGCCTAAAACACAAGTAACCCCAAGTCTGTTTTCACACCAGAAATGTCACACTCTCACATCATACAGATATGGGCCTCGGGTGTCCAAGCCACCGAGGAAAACAGGGAACCCCATGCATTTCCGAAAAGAGGACACCCGTGGGAATCCGCAGAGGTATGATATGCCCAAATCGCCCCAGAATTTATTACCCAGACACCCTGGCAAAGTCTGAAATGTGGGAAAAAATATGCATTTTCCTCACATTTTGCTCGACTCACCCATCGAAACACGCCCCCAACAACACATGGCCTACTGTCCCGCGTTCCCACAGGTGTCCCGATGAAAACGGTACCTCACATGTGTGGGTGCACCTACCTGGCTGCCAAGGGGAAAGCCGAAAACACAAGTAACCCCAAGTCTCTTTTCAGAGGGAAATCTCAGCCATTCTGCCGACCGGCACAATGTACAGATATGGGCCTCGGGTGTCCAAGCCACCGAGGAAAACAGGGAACCCCATGCATTTCCGGAAAGAGGACACCCGTGGGAATCCGCAGAGGTATGATATGCCCAAATCGCCCCAGAATTTATTACCCAGACACCCCCGCAAAGTCCGAAATGTGGGAAAAAATACGCATTTTCCTCACATTTTGCTCGACTCACCCATCGAAACACGCCCCCAACAACACATGGCCTACCGTCCCGCGTTCCCACAGGTGTCCCAATGAAAACGGTACCTCACATGTGTGGGTGCACCTACCTGGCCGCCAAGGGGAAAGCCTAAAACACAAGTAACCCCAAGTCTGTTTTCAGAGCGAAATCTCAGACATTCTGCCGACCGGCACAATGTACAGATATGGGCCTCGGGTGTCCAAGCCACCGAGGAAAACAGGGAGCCCCATGCATTTCCCAAAAGAGGACACCCGTGGGAATCCGCAGAGGTGTGATTTGCGCACATCGCCCCAGGTTTTTTTACCCAGACACCCCTGCAAAGTCCGAAATGTGGGGGAAAAAACGCTTTTTCCGCACATTTCGCTCGACGCACCCATTGAAACACGCCCCCAACAACACATGGCCTACTGTCCCGCGTTCCCACAGGTGTCCCGATGAAAACGGTACCTCACATGCGTGGGTGCACCTACCTGGCCGGCAAGGGGCAAGCCGAAAACGCAAGCAACCCCCAGTCTGTTTGCAGAGGGGAATCTCAGCCATTCTGCCGACCGGCACAGCATACAGATATGGGCCTCGGGTGTCCAAGCCACCGAGGAAAACAGGGAGCCCCATGCATTTCCGAAAAGAGGACACCCGTGGGAATCCGCAGAGGTGTGATTTGCGCACATCGCCCCAGGTTTTTTTACCCAGACACCCCTGCAAAGTCCGAAATGTGGGGGAAAAAACGCTTTTTCCGCACATTTCGCTCGACTCACCCATCGAAACACGCCCCCAACAACACATGGCCTACCGTCCCGCGTTCCCACAGGTGTCCCGATGAAAACGGTACCTCACATGTGTGGGTGCACCTACCTGGCCGCCAAGGGGAAAGCCTAAAACACAAGTAACCCCAAGTCTGTTTTCAGAGCGAAATCTCAGACATTCTGCCGACCGGCACAATGTACAGATATGGGCCTCGGGTGTCCAAGCCACCGAGGAAAACAGGGAGCCCCATGCATTTCCGAAAAGAGGACACCCGTGGGAATCCGCAGAGGTGTGATTTGCGCACATCGCCCCAGGTTTTTTTACCCAGACACCCCTGCAAAGTCCGAAATGTGGGGGAAAAAACGCTTTTTCCGCACATTTCGCTCGACGCACCCATCGAAACACGCCCCCAACAACACATGGCCTACCGTCCCGCGTTCCCACAGGTGTCCCGATGAAAACGGTACCTCACATGCGTGGGTGCACCTACCTGGCCGGCAAGGGGCAAGCCGAAAACGCAAGCAACCCCCAGTCTGTTTGCAGAGGGGAATCTCAGCCATTCTGCCGACCGGCACAACATACAGATATGGGCCTCGGGTGTCCAAGCCACCGAGGAAAACAGGGAGCCCCATGCATTTCCGAAAAGAGGACACCCGTGGGAATCCGCAGAGGTGTGATTTGCGCACATCGCCCCAGGTTTTTTTACCCAGACACCCCTGCAAAGTCCGAAATGTGGGGGAAAAAACGCTTTTTCCGCACATTTCGCTCGACGCACCCATCGAAACACGCCCCCAACAACACATGGCCTACCGTCCCGCGTTCCCACAGGTGTCCCGATGAAAACAGTACCTCACATGCGTGGGTGCACCTACCTGGCTGGCAAGGGGCAAGCCGAAAACGCAAGCAACCCCCAGTCTGTTTGCAGAGGGGAATCTCAGCCATTCTGCCGACCGGCACAACATACAGATATGGGCCTCGGGTGTCCAAGCCACCGAGGAAAACAGGGAGCCCCATGCATTTCCGAAAAGAGGACACCCGTGGGAATCCGCAGAGGTGTGATTTGCGCACATCGCCCCAGGTTTTTTTACCCAGACACCCCTGCAAAGTCCGAAATGTGGGGGAAAAAACGCTTTTTCCGCACATTTCGCTCGACGCACCCATCGAAACACGCCCCCAACAACACATGGCCTACCGTCCCACGTTCCCACAGGTGTCCCGATGAAAACGGTACCTCACATGCGTGGGTGAAACTACCTGGCCGGCAAGGGGCAAGCCGAAAACGCAAGCAACCCCCAGTCTGTTTGCAGAGGGGAAGCTCAGCCATTCTGCCGACCGGCACAACATACAGATATGGGCCTCGGGTGTCCAAGCCACCGAGGAAAACAGGGAGCCCCATGCATTTCCGAAAAGAGGACACCCGTGGGAATCCGCAGAGGTGTGATTTGCGCACATCGCCCCAGGTTTTTTTACCCAGACACCCCTGCAAAGTCCGAAATGTGGGGGAAAAAACGCTTTTTCCGCACATTTCGCTCGACGCACCCATCGAAACACGCCCCCAACAACACATGGCCTACCGTCCCGCGTTCCCACAGGTGTCCTGATGAAAACGGTACCTCACATGCGTGGGTGCACCTACCTGGCCGGCAAGGGGCAAGCCGAAAACGCAAGCAACCCCCAGTCTGTTTGCAGAGGGGAATCTCAGCCATTCTGCCGACCGGCACAACATACAGATATGGGCCTCGGGTGTCCAAGCCACCGAGGAAAACAGGGAGCCCCATGCATTTCCGAAAAGAGGACACCCGTGGGAATCCGCAGAGGTGTGATTTGCGCACATCGCCCCAGGTTTTTTTACCCAGACACCCCTGCAAAGTCCGAAATGTGGGGGAAAAAACGCTTTTTCCGCACATTTCGCTCGACGCACCCATCGAAACACGCCCCCAACAACACATGGCCTACCGTCCCGCGTTCCCACAGGTGTCCCGATGAAAACGGTACCTCACATGCGTGGGTGCACCTACCTGGCCGGCAAGGGGCAAGCCGAAAACGCAAGCAACCCCCAGTCTGTTTGCAGAGGGGAATCTCAGCCATTCTGCCGACCGGCACAACATACAGATATGGGCCTCGAGTGTCCAAGGCACCGAGGAAAACAGGGAGCCCCATGCATTTCCGAAAAGAGGACACCCGTGGGAATCCGCAGAGGTGTGATTTGCGCACATCGCCCCAGGTTTTTTTACCCAGACACCCCTGCAAAGTCCGAAATGTGGGGGAAAAAACGCTTTTTCCGCACATTTCGCTCGACGCACCCATCGAAACACGCCCCCAACAACACATGGCCTACCGTCCCGCGTTCCCACAGGTGTCCCGATGAAAACGGTACCTCACATGCGTGGGTGCACCTACCTGGCCGGCAAGGGGCAAGCCGAAAACGCAAGCAACCCCCAGTCTGTTTGCAGAGGGGAATCTCAGCCATTCTGCCGACCGGCACAACATACAGATATGGGCCTCGGGTGTCCAAGCCACCGAGGAAAACAGGGAGCCCCATGCATTTCCGAAAAGAGGACACCTGTGGGAATCCGCAGAGGTGTGATTTGCGCACATCGCCCCAGGTTTTTTTACCCAGACACCCCTGCAAAGTCCGAAATGTGGGGGAAAAAACGCTTTTTCCGCACATTTTGCTCGACACACCCATTGAAACACGCCCCCAACAACACATGGCCTACCGTCCCGCGTTCCCACAGGTGTCCCGATGAAAACGGTACCTCACATGCGTGGGTGCACCTACCTGGCCGGCAAGGGGCAAGCCGAAAACGCAAGCAACCCCCAGTCTGTTTGCAGAGGGGAATCTCAGCCATTCTGCTGACCGGCACAACATACAGATATGGGCCTCGGGTGTCCAAGCCACCGAGGAAAACAGGGAGCCCCATGCATTTCCGAAAAGAGGACACCCGTGGGAATCCGCAGAGGTGTGATTTGCGCACATCGCCCCAGGTTTTTTTACCCAGACACCCCTGCAAAGTCCGAAATGTGGGGGAAAAAACGCTTTTTCCGCACATTTCGCTCGACGCACCCATCGAAACACGCCCCCAACAACACATGGCCTACCGTCCCGCGTTCCCACAGGTGTCCCGATGAAAACGGTACCTCACATGCGTGGGTGCACCTACCTGGCTGGCAAGGGGCAAGCCGAAAACGCAAGCAACCCCCAGTCTGTTTGCAGAGGGGAATCTCAGCCATTCTGCCGACCGGCACAACATACAGATATGGGCCTCGGGTGTCCAAGCCACCGAGGAAAACAGGGAGCCCCATGCATTTCCGAAAAGAGGACACCCGTGGGAATCCGCAGAGGTGTGATTTGCGCACATCGCCCCAGGTTTTTTTACCCAGACACCCCTGCAAAGTCCGAAATGTGGGGGAAAAAACGCTTTTTCCGCACATTTCGCTCGACGCACCCATCGAAACACGCCCCCAACAACACATGGCCTACCGTCCCACGTTCCCACAGGTGTCCCGATGAAAACGGTACCTCACATGCGTGGGTGAAACTACCTGGCCGGCAAGGGGCAAGCCGAAAACGCAAGCAACCCCCAGTCTGTTTGCAGAGGGGAAGCTCAGCCATTCTGCCGACCGGCACAACATACAGATATGGGCCTCGGGTGTCCAAGCCACCGAGGAAAACAGGGAGCCCCATGCATTTCCGAAAAGAGGACACCCGTGGGAATCCGCAGAGGTGTGATTTGCGCACATCGCCCCAGGTTTTTTTACCCAGACACCCCTGCAAAGTCCGAAATGTGGGGGAAAAAACGCTTTTTCCGCACATTTCGCTCGACGCACCCATCGAAACACGCCCCCAACAACACATGGCCTACCGTCCCGCGTTCCCACAGGTGTCCTGATGAAAACGGTACCTCACATGCGTGGGTGCACCTACCTGGCCGGCAAGGGGCAAGCCGAAAACGCAAGCAACCCCCAGTCTGTTTGCAGAGGGGAATCTCAGCCATTCTGCCGACCGGCACAACATACAGATATGGGCCTCGGGTGTCCAAGCCACCGAGGAAAACAGGGAGCCCCATGCATTTCCGAAAAGAGGACACCCGTGGGAATCCGCAGAGGTGTGATTTGCGCACATCGCCCCAGGTTTTTTTACCCAGACACCCCTGCAAAGTCCGAAATGTGGGGGAAAAAACGCTTTTTCCGCACATTTCGCTCGACGCACCCATCGAAACACGCCCCCAACAACACATGGCCTACCGTCCCGCGTTCCCACAGGTGTCCCGATGAAAACGGTACCTCACATGCGTGGGTGCACCTACCTGGCCGGCAAGGGGCAAGCCGAAAACGCAAGCAACCCCCAGTCTGTTTGCAGAGGGGAATCTCAGCCATTCTGCCGACCGGCACAACATACAGATATGGGCCTCGAGTGTCCAAGGCACCGAGGAAAACAGGGAGCCCCATGCATTTCCGAAAAGAGGACACCCGTGGGAATCCGCAGAGGTGTGATTTGCGCACATCGCCCCAGGTTTTTTTACCCAGACACCCCTGCAAAGTCCGAAATGTGGGGGAAAAAACGCTTTTTCCGCACATTTCGCTCGACGCACCCATCGAAACACGCCCCCAACAACACATGGCCTACCGTCCCGCGTTCCCACAGGTGTCCCGATGAAAACGGTACCTCACATGCGTGGGTGCACCTACCTGGCCGGCAAGGGGCAAGCCGAAAACGCAAGCAACCCCCAGTCTGTTTGCAGAGGGGAATCTCAGCCATTCTGCCGACCGGCACAACATACAGATATGGGCCTCGGGTGTCCAAGCCACCGAGGAAAACAGGGAGCCCCATGCATTTCCGAAAAGAGGACACCTGTGGGAATCCGCAGAGGTGTGATTTGCGCACATCGCCCCAGGTTTTTTTACCCAGACACCCCTGCAAAGTCCGAAATGTGGGGGAAAAAACGCTTTTTCCGCACATTTTGCTCGACACACCCATTGAAACACGCCCCCAACAACACATGGCCTACCGTCCCGCGTTCCCACAGGTGTCCCGATGAAAACGGTACCTCACATGCGTGGGTGCACCTACCTGGCCGGCAAGGGGCAAGCCGAAAACGCAAGCAACCCCCAGTCTGTTTGCAGAGGGGAATCTCAGCCATTCTGCTGACCGGCACAACATACAGATATGGGCCTCGGGTGTCCAAGCCACCGAGGAAAACAGGGAGCCCCATGCATTTCCAAAAAGAGGACACCCGTGGGAATCCGCAGAGGTGTGATTTGCGCACATCGCCCCAGGTTTTTTTACCCAGACACCCCTGCAAAGTCCGAAATGTGGGGGAAAAAACGCTTTTTCCGCACATTTCGCTCGACGCACCCATCGAAACACGCCCCCAACAACACATGGCCTACCGTCCCGCGTTCCCACAGGTGTCCCGATGAAAACGGTACCTCACATGCGTGGGTGCACCTACCGGGGGCGCAAAAGGAAAAGGGTAACCGACTGGGAACCCCAAGCCATTCGCCACTGCCCATTTTGTTCATGTGGGCAACCTACAGATTTGGGCCTAGGGTGTCACAGCCAGCAAGGGAAACAGGGAACCCCATGCATTTCCCAAAAGAGGACACCCGTGGGAATCCACAGAGGTCTGCCTTGCGCAAATTGCCCCAGTTTTTATTAGCCACAATCCCCGACAAAGTGTGATATTTGGTGGGGAAAAAACACAATGTTCACTTTGTCTGGGGTTCTGGGTAATAAATTCTGGCCCGCTTCGCGCAAATCAGACCTCTGTGCTTTCCCACGGGTGTCCTCTTTTGGGAAATGAATGGGGTTCCCCGTTTTCCTTGCTGGCTTGGACACCCTAGGCCCAAATCTGTAGGTTGCCCACATGAACAAATTGTGCTGTGGCGAAAGGCTTGGGGTTACCAGCGGGTTACCCTTTTCCTTTTGCGCCCCCGGTAGGTGCACCCACACATGCGAGGTACCTTTTTCGTCGGGACACCTGTGGGAACACAAGAAGGTATGACATCTGCTGTTGGCGACGTGTTTCGGTGAGTGGACACAGGGAAATGTCTCTGAAATTGGCCGGAAATGAAGACAATTCTCAGACATTTCGCTCTGGCCACCCACCGAAACACACCGCCAACAACACGTGGCCTACCTTCCTGTGTCCCCACACGTGTCCCGATGAAAACGGTACCTCACATGTGTGGGTGCACCTACCGGGGGCGCAAAAGGAAAAGGGTAACCGACTGGGAACCCCAAGCCATTCGCCACTGCCCATTTTGTTCATGTGGGCAACCTACAGATTTGGGCCTAGGGTGTCGCAGCCAGCAAGGGAAACAGGGAACCCCATGCATTTCCCAAAAGAGGACACCCGTGCGAATCCACAGAGGTCTGACTTACGCAAATCGGCCCAGAATGTAATACCCAGAACCACCAGCAAAGACCCACATGGGAGAAGGGTGCCCAAGGCCAGGGATATTACCGCCGACTTTGCTGGAGCCCTGGCTGCCCTGCGTTACAGCTTCTCCCCACCAAGGAGTCTCGGCAGTGTGCCAATACCTCCCCGAAGGGAAAAGCTGTAATGCAGCCCAGCCGCAACTCCAGGACAGTTGGAGGTGATCTGCCCAGACGGGCCATTCCCACCCACACCTCCAACAATCCAGCCCCAGTCTCACCCACCCCACTGACAGTGGGCCCTAACCATAGAATAATAAAAAACAGTACTCACATAACGTTGCAGCTGCTCGGGTAGAAAAAGCTGTAAACAAAACAAAGAACATGTGTTACCTACGGTCACACCAGCAAAATGTAGCCCTCCCCGGGGGCAGATAGGGGGGGGGGGGTTGTCCTGCACTCCTCCCTGGGCTCAGGCGTCCGTTCCTAGGAGCAGATATCTGCCCCCAGGGAGGGTTGCATGAGGTGGGGCCCTCCATTTGGGGTGGGGGGGGGTTGAGGGCCACCCCCCCGTTGCGGTACATCATGCGCTGCCAATTTAGGGTGGCCCTCAGCCCCCCCTAAAAAGCAGCCTGTGGTTTTGTATATTTTTTTTTGTTTACCCAACTTGGCTTGGTGCAGATGGGCCCATTAGTGTGGCTATCTGCCCCCAGGGTGCCCAAACCCTACTGCCCATCTATTGGGGGTCCTGCCCCAGCTTTTGGGGTGCCCCCCCCACCCCACCCCCAATGGCTGGGGGAGGTACACCCCACCTCCATTTGGGGTGAGGGGGGAGAGGGCCACCCCAAAAGGTGGGGCAGGACCCCCAATAGATGGGGCAGTAGGGTTTGGGCACCCTGGGGGCAAATAGCCACACTAATGTGGCCATCTGCACCAAGCAAAGTTGGGTAAACAAAAAAAAATATACAAAACCACAGGCTGCTTTTTAGGGGGGGCTGAGGGCCACCCAAAATTGGCAGCGCATGATGTACCACAACGGGGGGTGGCCCTCAACCCCCCCCACCCCAAATGGAGGGCCCCACCTCATGCAACCCTCCCTGGGGGCAGATAGGGGGGCCTCACCTCATGCATCCCTCCCTGGGGTCAGATGCCCCTTCCTAGGAGCAGATATCTGCCCCCAGGGAGGGTTGCATGAGGTGGGGCCCTCCATTTGGGGTGGGGGGGTTGAGGGCCACCCCCCCTTGCGGTATATCATGGCGCTGCCAATTTAGGGTGGCTCTCAGCCCCCCCTAAAAAGCAGCCTGTGATTTTGTATATTTTTTTTTGTTTACCCAACTTGGCTTGGTGCAGATGGGCCCATTAGTGTGGCTATCTGCCCCCAGGGTGCCCAAACCCTACTGCCCCGTCTATTGGGGGTCCTGCCCCACCGTTTGGGGTGCCCACCCCCACCCCACGCCCAATGGCTGGGGGACACACCTCATGCAGCCCTCCCTGGGCCTCCTCCAAACGGCTGCGTTAGGTACACCCCACCTCCGTTTGGGGTGAGGGGGGAGAGGGCCACCCCAAAAGGTGGGGCGGGACCCCCAATAGATGGGGCAGTAGGGTTTGGGCGCCCTGGGGGCAGATAGCCACACTAATGGGCCCATCTGCACCAAGCCAAGTTGGGTAAACAAAAAAAAATATACAAAATCACAGGCTGCTTTTTAGGGGGGGCTGAGAGCCACCCTAAATTGGCAGCGCATGATGTACCGCAACGGGGGGTGACCCTCAACCCCCCACCACCCCAAATGGAGGGCCCCACCTCATGCAACCCTCCCTGGGCGCAGATATCTGCTCCTAGGAAGGGGCATCTGACCCCAGGGAGGGATGCATGAGGTGATGCCCCCCCTATCAGCGCCCAGGGAGGGTTGCATGAGGTGGGGCCCTCCATTTGGGGTGGGGGGGGGGTTGAGGGCCACCCCCCGTTGCGGTACATCATGCGCTGCCAATTTAGGGTGGCTCTCAGCCCCCCCTAAAAAGCAGCCTGTGATTTTGTATATTTTTTTTTGTTTACCCAACTTGGCTTGGTGCAGATGGGCCCATTAGTGTGGCTATCTGCCCCCAGGGTGCCCAATCCTTACTGCCCCATCTATTGGGGGTCCTGCCCCACCTTTTGGGGTGCCCCCCCCACCCCACCCCCAATGGCTGGGGGACACACCTCATGCAGGCCTCCCTGGGCCTCCTCCAAACGGCTGCGTTAGGTACACCCCACCTCCATTTGGGGTGAGGGGGGAGAGGGCCACCCCAAAAGGTGGGGCGGGATCCCCAATAGATGGGGCAGTAGGGTTTGGGCACCCTGGGGGCAGATAGCCACACTAATGTGGCCGTCTGCACCAAGCAAAGTTGGGTAAACAAAAAAAAATATACAAAATCACAGGCTGCTTTTTAGGGGGGCTGAGGGCCACCCTAAATTGGCAGCGCATGGTGTACCACAACGGGGGGTGGCCCTCAACCCCCCTCCACCCCAAATGGAGGGCCCCACCTCATGCAACCCTCCCTGGGGGCAGATAGGGGGGGGCACCTCATGCATCCCTCCCTGGGGTCAGATGCCCCTTCCTAGGAGCAGATATCTGCCCCCAGGGAGGGTTGCATGAGGTGGGGCCCTCCATTTGGGGTGGGGGGGGGTTGAGGGCCACCCCCCGTTGCAGTACATCATGCGCTGCCAATTTAGGGTGGCCCTCAGCCCCCCCTAAAAAGCAGCCTGTGGTTTTGTATATTTTTTTTTGTTTACCCAACTTTGCTTGGTGCAGATGGGCCCATTAGTGTGGCTATCTGCCCCCAGGGTGCCCAAACCCTACTGCCCCATCTATTGGGGGTCCTGCCCCAGCTTTTGGGGTGCCCCCCCCACCCCACCCCCAATGGCTGGGGGACACACCTCATGCAGGCCTCCCTGGGCCTCCTCCAAACGGCTGCGTGAGGTACACCCCACCTCCATTTGGGGTGAGGGGGGAGAGGGCCACCCCAAAAGGTGGGGATGGACCCCCAATAGATGGAGCAGTAGGGTTTGGGCACCCTGGGGGCAGATAGCCACACTAATGTGGCCATCTGCACCAAGCAAAGTTGGGTAAACAAAAAAAAAATTACAAAACCACAGGCTGCTTTTTAGGGGGGCTGAGGGCCACCCTAAATTGGCAGCACATGATGTACCGCAACGGGGGGTGGCCCTCAACCCCCCCCACCCCAAATGGAGGGCCCCACCTCATGCAACCCTCCCTGGGCGCAGATAGGGGGGGCCTCACCTCATGCATCCCTCCCTGGGGTCAGATGCCCATTCCTAGGAGCAGATATCTGCGCCCAGGGAGGGTTGCATGAGGTGGGGCCCTCCATTTGGGGTGGGGGGGGGGTTGAGGGCCACCCCCCGTTGCGG
This sequence comes from Ambystoma mexicanum, assembly GCF_040938575.1. NCBI lineage: Eukaryota > Metazoa > Chordata > Amphibia > Caudata > Ambystomatidae > Ambystoma > Ambystoma mexicanum. The sequence continues at coordinate 676,725,571 of NC_090922.1, read as the reverse complement.
TACATCATGCGCTGCCAATTTAGGGTGGCCCTCAGCCCCCCCTAAAAAGCAGCCTGTGTTTTTGTATATTTTTTTTGTTTACCCAACTTTGCTTGGTGCAGATGGGCCCATTAGTGTGGCTATCTGCCCCCAGGGTGCCCAAACCTTACTGCCCCATCTATTGGGGGTCCTGCCCCAGCTTTTGGGGTGCCCCCCCACCCCACCCCCAATGGCTGGGGGACACACCTCATGCAGGCCTCCCTGGGCCTCCTCCAAACGGCTGCGTGAGGTACACCCCACCTCCATTTGGGGTGAGGGGGGAGAGGGCCACCCCAAAAGGTGGGGCAGGACCCCCAATAGATGGGGCAGTAGGGTTTGGGCACCCTGGGGGCAGGTAGCCACACTAATGGGCCCATCTGCACCAAGCCAAGTTGGGTAAACAAAAAAAAATATACAAAATCACAGGCTGCTTTTTAGGGGGGGCTGAGGGCCACCCTAAATTGGCAGCGCATGATGTACCGCAATGGGGGGTGGCCCTCAACCCCCCCCCCACCCCAAATGGAGGGCCCCACCTCATGCAACCCTCCCTGGGGGCAGATATCTGCTCCTAGGAGGGGCATCTGACCCCAGGGAGGGATGCATGAGGTGAGGCCCCCCTATCTGCGCCCAGGGAGGGTTGCATGAGGTGGGGCCCTCCATTTGGGGTGGGGGGGTTGAGGGCCACCCCCCGTTGCGGTACATCATGTGCTGCCAATTTAGGGTGGCCCTCAGCCCCCCCTAAAAAGCAGCCTGTGGTTTTGTATATTTTTTTTTGTTTACCCAACTTTGCTTGGTGCAGATGGGCCCATTAGTGTGGCTATCTGCCCCCAGGGTGCCCAAACCCTACTGCCCCATCTATTGGGGGTCCTGACCCAGCTATTGGGGTGCCCCCCCACCGCACCCCCAATGGCTGGGGGACACACCTCATGCAGGCCTCCCTGGGCCTCCTCCAAACGGCTGCGTGAGGTACACCCCACCTCCATTTGGGGTGAGGGGGGAGAGGGCCACCCCAAAAGGTGGGGCTGGACCCCCAATAGATGGGGCAGTAGGGTTTGGGCACCCTGGGGGCAGATAGCCACACTAATGTGGCCATCTGCACCAAGCAAAGTTGGGTAAACAAAAAAAAAATTACAAAACCACAGGCTGCTTTTTAGGGGGGGCTGAGGGCCACCCTAAATTGGCAGCGCATGATGTACCGCAACAGGGGGTGGCCCTCAACCCCCCCCACCCCAAATGGAGGGCCCCACCTCATGCAACCCTCCCTGGGCGCAGATTGGGGGGCCTCACCTCATGCATCCCTCCCTGGGGTCAGATGCCCCTTCCTAGGAGCAGATATCTGCCCCCAGGGAGGGTTGCATGAGGTGGGGCCCTCCATTTGGGGTGGGGGGGGGTTTAGGGCCACCCCCCGTTGCGGTACATCATGCGCTGCCAATTTAGGGTGGCCCTCAGCCCCCCCTAAAAAGCAGCCTGTGGTTTTGTATATTTTTTTTTGTTTACCCAACTTTGCTTGGTGCAGATGGGCCCATTAGTGTGGCTATCTGCCCCCAGGGTGCCCAAACCCTACTGCCCCATCTATTGGGGGTCCTGCCCCAGCTTTTGGGGTGCCCCCCCCACCCCACCCCCAATGGCTGGGGGACACACCTCATGCAGGCCTCCCTGGGCCTCCTCCAAACGGCTGCGTGAGGTACACCCCACCTCCATTTGGGGTGAGGGGGGAGAGGGCCACCCCAAAAGGTGGGGCTGGACCCCCAATAGATGGGGCAGTAGGGTTTGGGCACCCTGGGGCGAGATAGCCACACTAATGTGGCCATCTGCACCAAGCAAAGTTGGGTAAACAAAAAAAAAATTACAAAACCACAGGCTGCTTTTTAGGGGGGGCTGAGGGCCACCCTAAATTGGCAGCGCATGATGTACCGCAACGGGGGGTGGCCCTCAACCCCCCCCACCCCAAATGGAGGGCCCCACCTCATGCAACCCTCCCTGGGCGCAGATAGGGGGGCCTCACCTCATGCATCCCTCCCTGGGGTCAGATGCCCCTTCCTAGGAGCAGATATCTGCCCCCAGGGAGGGTTGCATGAGGTGGGGCCCTCCATTTGGGGTGGGGGGGGGGTTGAGAGCCATCCCCCGTTGCGGTACATCATGCGCTGCCAATTTAGGGTGGCCCTCAGCCCCCCCTAAAAAGCAGCCTGTGGTTTTGTATATTTTTTTTTGTTTACCCAACTTTGCTTGGTGCAGATGGGCCCATTAGTGTGGCTATCTGCCCCCAGGGTGCCCAAACCCTACTGCCCCATCTATTGGGAGTCCTGCCCCAGCTTTTGGGGTGCCCCCCCCCACACCACCCCCAATGGCTGGGGGACACACCTCATGCAGGCCTCCCTGGGCCTCCTCCAAACGGCTGCGTGAGATACACCCCACCTCCATTTGGGGTGAGGGGGGAGAGGGCCACCCCAAAAGGTGGGGCTGGACCCCCAATAGATGGGGCAGTAGGGTTTGGGCACCCTGGGGGCAGATAGCCACACTAATAGGCCCATCTGCACCAAGACAAGTTGGGTAAACAAAAAAAAATATACAAAATCACAGGCTGCTTTTTAGGGGGGGCTGAGGGCCACCCTAAATTGGCAGCGCATGATGTACCGCAACGGGGGGTGGCCCTCAACCCCCCCCACCCCAAATAGAGGGCCCCACCTCATGCAACCCTCCCTGGGGGCAGATAGGGGGGGGCCCACCTCATGCATCCCTCCCTGGGGTCAGATGCCCCTTCCTAGGAACAGATATCTGCCCCCAGGGAGGGTTACAAGGGGTGCCCCCTTTCTACTTCGGTTGGGGGGGCACCCCCCCCATGGAGGGACACCCCCCCTTTCATTCAGTAAAAAATCCATGGTGGCTAGTGGCCCCCACCCCTTCCCCCAACCCTTTTCCCATCATTTCATTTTTATTTTTTATTTTACATTCCCTTGGGGCAGATGGTCAGCCATCTGCCCCAGGGTTCACATGCACGTGCCCCCATGCTTTGGGGTCGGGAGGGGGGAGAGGGCTGCTTACTTGAAGCTGCCCCCTCCCCCCCCACCTCACAAAGAGATCCATGGTGGTCTCGTGGGTTGCTGGTCACGGATCGAGCGCTCTGCGCCGATCCGTGACCAGCAATGCCTCATATGTGGTGTCCTTGGAAAGGGAAGAAAGTCCCCTTTCCAGGGACACCACTTTCTGCTCAATCCCTGGTGGCCTAGTGGGCCCCAGGACCCCAAACCCCCTCCCACCTCCCCCCATCCCTCGGATTATTATTTTTTTTTCTTTTATTATTTCCCTGGGGGCAGATGGTCAGCCATCTGCCCCCAGGGTTCATTTTCATGTGTCCCCATGCTTTGGGGGCCGGGGGGGGGGGCTGCTTACCTGAAGCAGCCCCCCTCCCCCCCAACTCACAAACAGATCCATGGTGGTTCAGTGGGTTGCTGGTCACGGATCAGCGCTCTGCGCTGATCCGTGACCAGCAATGCGGCATATGAGTGGTGTCTGTAGGGTATTTTGTGGAGATTTGGGGCCTGACGGTATTTTATTACCGCCGAAAATAACTTAGCAATAATCACTCTTTGTATTCAGATTTGGCCATGTGCAACAATAATACAATGGACATGCATTATTTCAGCACCCAGACCTGCATATTTGGTATACGTGGTTGGTGGTATTTTTGGTGAGCATAATTCCCTTGTTTTATTTGTGGCCCCAATGTCCAGAATCCCTTATCTTTGCTTAGATTTTTCGTGTGATCACTAGAGAGACCTCAGACCTGCATTCTAGGAATACCACATTTCCAGTGATAGTGTTGGTGTGCCACCATGGGCGAACTCACTGACTTATTTACGACAGAGAGCTATATGTGGTAGTCTTGTGGTAATTTCCACTACCTTATATACGGTAGGGAGCTATGTTCAGAGAGTCTCTCTTCCCGTTGGCTCATGTACCTCCAACAAGCTATGCTACAGTCACTCACAATTATTCATACTGATTCTGACATGCACACATCTGTCTTAAAATGACCATTGCACTGTTTAAAAATCTCCCCACATCATCGGCATTGTAATGGTAAATAGAAAATAAACCACCCGTCTGTTTTCAAATATTTTCTGTATTATAAAAGTTGCATTTAGACACGATCTCATTCTTTACAGAAATAAATAAAATGGTACAGTAAAAGCATTGTCTATGACACACTGCAAAGAGCGTGGCGGAGAACAGAACTCAAATTGCAACATTGGTATTTGATTAAGACACGCACAGGAATCCTACACTGACTGCATATTTTCGTGCACACACACGGCTCCCACGCTTATGTAATTACCTTATCTGAGTTTTCTTCAGCTGTTCTCTTTCTGAATGTAGCTCCCTTGAAGATTAACCCCAGTAAAAGGATCGCCTTTCCTTCTCAAACCGGGGTCATTGCCTGGAATTCTCAGCTTTTTCAGATAGGAATGCCTCAGCCAGTGGAAAGGTTTTTCTTTCAGCTCTCCCCAATCTCGACTGCAGCAGGACACAGGAATCTGCATTCAGTCAGGAGCCCCACAGCCAGGTCTTCTCCCCATTAGTGCAGAAAAATGTCTCCTGGAATTTTCCCCGTTACTGCCCACTAAAACTTTCCTCTCAGCCCTCTGTATGACGTGTCCCAATGAAATCCATCATCTCTCATCCTCCTACTCTTCAACAATAGCTTCGCTTATACATTTGCAATTGTTGCAAATCTGACTTCCTTCTTCCTGCAGTTACTGTGCACAAAAACACGGAGAATCAGGCAGAGAAGAGAAGAAAAAAAAATCTGCACACACATTTAAATGGTTTTCAGAGTATGCCTAATTCTGCAGTGGAGAACACATTTTATTAGTGGGTTATATTAAATAAGGTTTTATTAGTCAGGTTAATGGTTAATAGGTTAGCTGTTAATTTTCAAATGTGTCTCTCGCACCATAGGCATTTCAGGTGAAAAATAGTGTGCATTTTTAAATGAACACGTGTGCTTTTAACTGTAAAAATAGATTTGCATCTTATATGTTAAAATCGTTTTTGACTGAATAGCCTGTCTTTCCTTGTTAATCTGCTAACCCATATAGCAATGCACCACACCCTTGTGGTGGTGGTGCTGCAAAAAAAAATTTGCTACTTGTGCAGTAGTGCTGTACTCTGTGCTGTTTGCTACCTTTGTAGTAGTGCTGTACTCTGTGCTGTTTGCTACCTGTGCAGTAGTGCTGTACTCTGTACTGTAACACGCCAAATATCCTTACATATACCCTCCTTTTGTTTTTAGAACTTGGCAATAATCCAAGCCAATTCCTAAAAACAACTTGTTCTTTTTTTTTTTTTTTACAATATAGCAATCCAACAAAATGAATATTCATGTGCATCAATGAAAAATTTGCAATCAACATTTCATCTGAGTCCATCAGTCCATAAAATGTTCCACATTTGTCTTCTCAGTGGAAGTGGCATTACTTTAAGTTTAAATTTCCCAAGTCAATTAAAAACGACGAAATAAAACAACTAACTAAAACAAATAATTAATATAACAAATTAAAATAAATAATTAAAATAATAAATACGTGGAACTTCATATGCCGGAACTTCTGTTTTGTCTCTTTTGGTATGTCCCGACCAGCGATGTTATTCGGTTCATTCGAGTATTCTTTCATCTTGGCAATCTTGAATCCACAGCAGTCATCTCTTTTGGCATTCCGGTTATTTTGTCTTCACCTCCACCTGGAGGCAGGCATCTTTTGGTCTTCATCCAGGGGACTCCAGGACTCCATCGTCTCTCCCGTGGGCTCTGATCTCGGAACCTCCGATCAAATAATGTTAATTGTCTAAATCAAAATAGAAAATAAACAGATTAAGTACATAGCACAGTACTAACTTCATCCTTTTGCCAAAAATAAAACATGCTTGGTAAAAATATTTCATTTTTTTTTTTTTTCTGAAACTAAACACAAGTTAAAAGAAAACAAGCAGATATTCAATATTTAACACACTTTCTCTCTGCACACCAACCATGAACTTCCATTATATGTGCATTTATTTATTTATTTATTTATTTATATTTATTTTATATTATATTTTACATATACTACAGTGTTTATGTGCCATCATAACAATCAACTTTTTTTTAACTTCTTTGTCACTGCCTCCTGATTACACCCATTTATTTTCTCAAGGGACTCTATCTGTTTCTACATGCTCAAGCTGCCTGATCTCATGTCTGGGATGGCATGGTTTGATTTGATTTACATGGACAAACTGCTCTATTGCTGTTTCACCTTCATTTTTCAAAATTTTATACACTACAGGAGAGACCTTATCTATAATTCGAAATGGCCCCTGCCAGGCTGCTAGAAATTTAGAATTTTTCTGTTTACTTTTTCCAAAATGAAACTTGTACACCTGATCCCCTACACTGTATTCCTTTACTGATGTCTTTTTATCATAATATGACTTTGCACTGTCAGCAGCTCTTTCCAGATTTCTCTGCACAAAAGCAAATGCATGTTGCAAATGCCTCCTCAGTTCATCAATATATTCATGAACTGTGGATGCACTCACTAGAGTTTGCTCATGTGTTCTGTATAGTAGGTGTTGTGGTAACACCATTTTCCTACCTGTTAAGACCTCATGGGGGCTAACACCTGTTGCTTTGGCAGGAGTCGACCTGATTGCCATCAAAACCAATGGTAAACGCAAATCCCAGCTGGAACCTGCTTCTGCCACAAATTTCTTTAAAATATCCACAACAGACCTATTGCTTCTTTCAACTGTACCTGAAGACGCCGCCCGATATGCGATATGTAGTTTCCTTTTCACACCTAGTATTTGCCATACCTTGCTCATTAGAGTACTTGTGAAATGACTTCCTCTGTCTGACTCAATTCTTTGTGGCAACCCAAACCTTGAGAACACATGGTTCACCAGTAATGTGGCTGCTGTTTGCGCACTACAATCTGGTGCAGGAATGCACTCAATCCACTTCGACATCAAACATACCACACTCAAAATATAACGGTGTCCCCTGCTCGACCTTTTTAAAGGACCTACATAGTCTATTTGCAAATCTGACCATGGGAGAGTTAGGCCTCTTTTCATCAATGGTGCTCTATGCATTGGTGAAGCAGGTTTAAATTGGGCGCATACTAGACATCCTCTAGTATATAATTCCACATCTTGGGACATATGAGGCCAGTAAGCATAATCTTTTAGTATTTCTAATGTTTTTTGTGAACCTCTATGGCCTGCAGTTATGGCATCATGTGCATGGTGTAGCATTAGTCCTCTGAATGAAAGGGGTACTACCCACTGTATTTGCCCTGTTATGGACTCTCTAATCATGAGCCCATCCTGTAATCTAATTCGTGTTTTGTTCTTTAATAACACCCTCAACTCTTCTTTTCCCATACAATCTTTTTCTGTTACAGGATTTTGTTCAGGATCTATCAAATGATTATAATAGATTCCCAAAATTTGATCATTCTTTTGTGCCTCACTCAAATCTTGGTCTGGCGTGTCATGACTCCACTGCACCACCGGTTGATCTACCTCCTTTGGTGCTTTAGAACGTGTGACTGCATCAATTTGTATTTCACCCATTAAATAATCAATAGGTAGCAATTCTCCCATCACAGCCCCAATCTTAGCCAGATGGTCTGCCTTATCATTTCCCTCCTTATCCTCTCCTGGTGTTTTTAAATGCCCACGAATTTTTCTCCAGTATATTGTTAAATTATTTTCTGACACCAATTTGTCTATGGCTTGTATCATTTTTCCATGTTTAAGTGGCTTTTTGTTGTATGTAACCATGCCTCTTGCTTTCCAACCAGGCAAATACTCCACAAAGCTATTCCGTGCATAGTCAGAATCAGTCACCAGGACAATTTCACTGAACTTTTTATCAACTGCAGTAGCAATTGCTTTATAAATGGCTGCCAATTCCGCCACCTGACTGCTCCTATCTCCAATCCTCATCCCTATACTGGGAACGCCTTCACATTTCAACCAGACATTTCCTATTCCTGCCACTAACTGTTTATTACTGTCATTTTCAATGTGAAAAGCACAACCATCCACATATACAGTTGGCAAATCCTTGCATGTTTTTTCATCAAAAGCTTTGTGTGATGATTGTTCAAATTCCTGTAAACTAGTTTCCACTTCCATTTCATTTGGTATTTGTTCAGCTGCACAGTCATGTAAGTCAGCTAACCCTTGAGCAATTGGGCTCTTTTTATTTTGTCCATATCTCACTTCTACGGGAAAACCTTGTAATGCCAGCGTCCATGAAGTGATTCTGGATTGCGCTAGATTGCCTGATCTAATTCTTTTACTCTCTAAAAATTGCAACGGTTGATGATTTGTTTCAATAATCACCTTTTCTCCCTGAACAATGGGGCGGAAATGTTGTAGCGCCCACACAGTGGTTAATAGGGCCTTTTCACATTCATTAAATTTCATTTCAACTTGGGAAAATGCCTTACTTGCATATGCAATGGTTTTGTGATTCAAATCGTGTTTTTGTGATAATACTGCTGACATACAATGTTCAGAGAAACCTATTTCTATAAAGAAATCCCTGTCCTTTATGGGGTATGCTAAACATGGTGCCTTTACAAGACATTCCTTCAATCTAGCCACTGCATCAGACTGTTCTCTTTCCCATCTCCAGGGAGTATTTAGTTTAAGCAGTTTAGTTAATGGTTGAGTGATTTCTGCATAATTCTCAATGAACTTTCTGTTATAGCCTGTCATCCCTAATAAACTTTTTACTCCTTTCACATTTTTAGGATCTTTTAATCTTTGTATGGCCTCTATTTTCTTCCTTTGTGGATTTAGCCCATGTTCAGTCACTTCATGCCCTAGAAAGTTCACTTTTTTCTTGCACCATTGTGCTTTTTGCAAAGATACTTTGGCGCCTGCTTTCTGCAATTGGCCAAGTATATGTCTTATTTCATCAAAATGGCTTTTAAGGCTTTCATTTTTTATCAGGACATCATCCACATAAACTATTGTTCCTCTTTCCGCTGCATCCGGCATGGCCTTTCTCAAAAATATGCCAAATTCACTCCCACTATTGATGTACCCGAACGGAGCTCTAAGCCAGGCATATTGAGTCCTGTCAAATGTAAAGGAAAATAAGTGTTGTATCTCCTCTGCCAATGGCACACACCAATATCCAGAGGTAAGATCTAATGTGGTAAATACCTTTGAACCATGTATCTGAGCTAGGCCCTGATCAATGAAAGGTAGTGGCCATCTAGATACTGGTACTCTTTTATTTAACTCTCTTAAGTCTGCACACAGCCGCCATTGACCATTTGGCTTTAACACACCTAAAATAGGCGTATTGGATGTGCTATGAATGGGCCTGATTATTCCCCGTGATTCCAAATTTTTAATAATCTCTGCCAATGATTCTAAACATGCCAGCGGTAGTCTATACTGGCGTACAAACACTGGATTTCTGCTACAACCTTCTGGTAGTGTGGCCACATGTAAATCAGTTAAACCACAATCATAAGCATCTTTTGCAAATACATCCTTAAACTCCATAAATATTTCCCTCAGGTCGTCTCGATCCTCATCGCTGTCACATGCATCCGCTAAGGAGATCTGCTCTTCTACCATTCTGGAAAATTCTGGAAACTCTTCTGGTAAAGGAATCTCAGCGCTTTCCTCTAACTGTGTGGCTGTATCTTTTTGTAGAGCTGCCACTTTTAAATATTTTGGCATATCAGCTTCCACTTCAATGGGCTGATTTCCTGTTTCATTTTCATTTAAATTAAATATTATGCAATCCTCTTGATGGCAGCACACTGTCTCATTTGAATCATAAGGATACACAGAATTAATTTTAAATATTCCTTTGGGCTGAGAGTCCAGGTGTTCTGGCAACTCGCCCTTGGCATCTACATATTTTTCAGGAATATTCCCAATCACCATGTTATTTAAATCTGCCGTATAATGTGATTTTTGTATGGCCATTCCTAATGGGGAGTTTTCCTCTAAATGAATATCCTGACAACCTTTATTATTTACCATGATTTTTACAGATCCCTCACCAATGTCTACCAATGGAATGTATTCATAATCCAGGCCTTGCTGTTTTATGGATTCATTCAGGCATACAAATGCATCAGAGCCTTTCATCTGCTGTCCATTTTTGCATTTCAGTGTTATTGCAAACTGTTTTGTAAATGCAGGAATAATAGTATTTTTCCTCATTTGTAATTCGACTGCATAAGGAACTAGTTGTGCACAATGATAAGCCCTTCTTTTGTCTTCAAATTCAGGTGCCGGACCACCTAGGCGTGACCATATTTTTTGATTAAGGAAATCTAACACCATACACATTCTGTGCATGATGTCATTGCCCATGTAAAATTCATTTTGTGCTCCACTCACTATCCATACATTATGGTAAATTATTTTCTGCCCAATGCTAATTTTAAGCATGCATCTGCCTGCAATTCGGTTTTCAAAGTCTGGACTGTCCAACCCAGAAACATATTGGTTTTTAATCCTAAATTTCGGGATTTCTTCCCTCTCCATAATTTTTTGCAACAATCTCTCATTAATGAAACTCCTTTCATGTTCAAGTGCTAAAGTGGCTTTTATTGTTTTAAGATAATCATTTATACCAACATGAACCCATGGTTGCTCATCTTCCATGTGTATTTCTGCCAGAGTGGTAATGTGTTTTTCTGAATCTGTTTTAGGAACAATATTCTGTTTGCATGTTTTCTCTTTTAAATAGAAACGTAATGTGTGCTCATCTATGGCAGTCTGCCAATCTTTCCTTGGGTCCAATTTATTTGTACAGGTAGTTTTTCATTGTCGCTCTGATCTTTGTCTTGACACATTAATATAACAGTGACACTAGGTATGCAGCTATTCTGGAGATATACCTCCACAGCATCATTTGTTTTGGCAACGGTGTGACATTCTTTTATATTGCTGTTTTGTGATTTTAGTTTCTTAGGCCTCAATGGTTTTTTGGTTAAGGACCACAGCACTCCATTCACCCCATCTATGAGAGGAGACAATCTTTTCAGGCAATCTGTCCCCATCAGAAATGGAATTTCACAAATAGGTGTGATCAATACCTCTTGTTTCATTCTGTGCTTTCCTATTTTTATGTCAACCTCAGTTACACCTATGATGGGCACCTCCTCCCCATTAAAGTTATGCACTGGGCCTTGATTTGCCTTCACTGTGATCTGACTCTGTGGAGGCCTCCCTTCATTGATACTCTTTACCAGCTCCTTGGACATAATTGTGGCCTGTGCGCCAGTGTCAATCATAGCGAAGGTGTGGCATTTTTCTTCTACAGTGATGGGTGCATAATATCTGTCCTCAACTTCCTCTAATACACATAAGAAATGTGAATTCTTACTGATTTCAGGGCTCACCTTTCTCAGGTCTTTTTCACTTTTGGCTAAGCACATTGGTAAATGAAAAGACATTTTTTCCTCCTTTTTACCCATTTCTGTGCGAGATATTTTATTCATTTCTCCATGTTCAGAGGTTTTTTGGAGTGTGGCCACCGTTCGCCCATCCATCTGGGTAACATCAGAGACCACATTACAACCTTCCAACTGAACATGTGTAACAACATCATTCAGCAATTTGTCATTTTTTAATTCTGTGCATTTGTGATCATTTAGTGTCATATCAGCCCTTGCAGCCTCTTCAAGAATATGTGGCTCAAAGAATTCTTCAGGTGATTGACTTGTACCCTCCTTGTGAGTATTTCCTTTTTCTGTCTGTGTTTGGTCATTGTTTTGCTTGCCCAGGGAAGGAGCTATGGCATCCCCACTTACTCCCTGTTCACTGGTATTCCCCATGCATGAGTCATTTTTCTTAAATCTGTCCCTTTGTTCTTTTGGAATTCCTAATGTTTCTTTTTCATTTGTGCAAATCTTTACTGTTTTATTTAGCTCTAAGTTAAACCGTACCTCTTTTTTAGAAGTATTTGCACTTTCTATCACAATTTCATTTACTGGTACTTTCATTTTTAATCCATTAGTCACCTCAGAGTTGTTATGCAAAATTATATCAGAGCAATCTGTCATTTTGGCACTGCGATTATCATGAGTACTTAGTCACTTTTCGGAAGCCCCCCGGTCATTGCTATGGCCATCAGCCCCCTCTTTGGAAGGTTGTTTTTGCGCTGTATAGAGCTTTCCTATTTGCTCAGCTAACATTTTCACTTGGGCCTCAAGGCACTGGAACCTTTCCATCTCTCTAGGATCCTCTTTCTGTGGCCTAGGTCGATATTGGTTGTTTTCCCCCTGATTGGATCTATTTTGATACCTCTCAGGTGATTGATGTCGGTTGGGATGGTTTCTGAACTCTTGATTCATTTGTGGAGGGGAGCGGGTTGCACCCATCCTTTGATTATAGTCCCCTGGTGGGGAATCATTGTACTGGCGTGGACTGTAGTTCACGTTTTGCCTCATGTCCTGTCTCTCAGATTGTGGGTACTGGCCCCTATGTTGATTTCCATTATCAGTAAATCGATCCACATATCGGGTCCTATCCTGATTACCATATATCATGGTGCTGGGATCAAATCTGCTCTGTGTCCCCAATGACTGGTAGGGACCATCATTTCTTTGATCTTGATTTTGTCTCTGGTTATTGTTCATACCTGCCATATCAGACCGGTATCTTACCCGGGGTCTATCCCCTAAATATCTAGGGCTGATGTAGCTCTCTCTATTACTAGGATCATGTGTTTGGAACATTGGTACAGGAAATGGCGATCTTTGTTGATTACCCCTTTGTTCAGGTGTCACATTATTTTTACCTTGGCTTTGAGCAGACTCAAGGGACATTTTGGCTGACCTGATTTCCATTACTGTGGCCGAGGGTTCTTTAGATTTAGGCCTGGTATCTTTCATTTTATCACTTTCTCTACCCTGACAATAGAGTACCTCATACAGCTTTGTGCTTTGATGTACAATCCATTCAAGGGACTTGTCACGGTCAAATTCACGGACCAATTGGGATATGATGTCTTTCTGTAGCCCATAGAAGTATGCAGTTTTAAACTCATTGGAATTTGAGTCAAAAGATACATCAAAGCGAGAGAATGCTCTTTTTAAGTCTTGTAAAAATTGGCGAGGGGATGTATTAGGTCCAGCAGTAATAGTGTACGCGACTTTCTTTGCCTCCTGCAATGACTGAAAAGGAGAAAAATGACGCCTAATTTCTTTTTCAAACTCCAGCCATGTCATATTCTGCTGTTCATTTAATCCCCTTATGATGCTGGCCGTCGGGGCATCTAAAGTTAAATGAAAATATTGTCTGTACTGTTCCCTAGGTATCTGGAGTGCTTTAAAAATGTCATGCACCGCTTCTAAGTGATCCTCAATGCAGCATTCACCTCCCTTTTTAAATGGTTTGATCAGGGCTTTAATGGATTTCATTATTTTTATGGGGCTACTTGTTGCAATGCATGGAATTGCACTATTTTGTGACTCAATCCTGTTTTCAGGTGTATGAGATTGGTGGCTGCCCCCAATGGGAGTTTCAAATCCCCCAAGGGCGCTGCAACCAAATTCAGTCACCGGCCCAGTCACTGGGGCACTAGCTCTTTGGGCAGAGCTAGAATTCACCTCCACTCCATTGAATGTGGTACCCTGCCGCCTCTCTTGGGACCTGGGAATGCACATTTGCTGTTCTAAGTCCTTACACTTTTTAAGGAGTCTGGTTGCTTCATTCTGCAAATAATTATTTTCATCGCTCATTTTATTAATCGCCTCCTGCATGTCGCACATTTGCATTTGGCATTCATTGAACTCTTTATTTCTTTTGTCTCTTTCTTGAATCATTTTAATCATTTCTTGTTCTGCACTCTGGAGATCACCTTCTTTTTCGCAATGTTCTTTTTGTAAAATCTGCATTTCTGAAACAACCTCATCTTTATCCTGCCTAATGTGATCCACTAAGGCTTTTAAGTGTGCCAATTCTTGCTCACTATCTTCAAATTGTTTCTTGCTTTTGGATAACTGAGTATCAAAGTCTCTGCATTTTAATTGCATGTCTTTTTGGCATACATCCAATTCTGCTCTCAACATTTCCTGATTTTTACTTGCCCCCTCTAATTCAGTCTTTAACCTGTTAATTAGCTGAGTATCATTCTCTTGCATTCGCAGGGATTTGTTTAAAATAAACCATATTTTGCCGCATAGCCGTATTAAACAGTCTTTCTCTGCACTTTTATCGGGTGCATTCAATAATCTTGTAAGGCAGACCTGAATTATGCTGCCTTCTGCAAAAATATTGTCTAGTTTTTCTTTCTGCACCTCACCCTGAATGCGGTTACTCCATTCTAACGTACTATTCGAAGACCAATTCCCATGTGCAAATAACTTTGCCTCTAAATATTGCACTAGATCTGAGAATGTGGTTTCCCTTTGTGACATTCTGAATTTCGTTTTTAGTGGCACACTGCTATTATAAAATGGGTTCCCTTTAATGTGCAAATGGCAGTGTGAGACACGCTTGCCACGCCCAGTAGGTACTCTATGATCACTTTCCCGGCCTGCAACGCACCATAAATATGTAGGGTATTTTGTGGAGATTTGGGGCCTGACGGTATTTTATTACCGCCGAAAATAACTTAGCAATAATCACTCTTTGTATTCAGATTTGGCCATGTGCAACAATAATACAATGGACATGCATTATTTCAGCACCCAGACCTGCATATTTGGTATACGTGGTTGGTGGTATTTTTGGTGAGCATAATTCCCTTGTTTTATTTGTGGCCCCAATGTCCAGAATCCCTTATCTTTGCTTAGATTTTTCGTGTGATCACTAGAGAGACCTCAGACCTGCATTCTAGGAATACCACATTTCCAGTGATAGTGTTGGTGTGCCACCATGGGCGAACTCACTGACTTATTTACGACAGAGAGCTATATGTGGTAGTCTTGTGGTAATTTCCACTACCTTATATACGGTAGGGAGCTATGTTCAGAGAGTCTCTCTTCCCGTTGGCTCATGTACCTCCAACAAGCTATGCTACAGTCACTCACAATTATTCATACTGATTCTGACATGCACACATCTGTCTTAAAATGACCATTGCACTGTTTAAAAATCTCCCCACATCATCGGCATTGTAATGGTAAATAGAAAATAAACCACCCGTCTGTTTTCAAATATTTTCTGTATTATAAAAGTTGCATTTAGACACGATCTCATTCTTTACAGAAATAAATAAAATGGTACAGTAAAAGCATTGTCTATGACACACTGCAAAGAGCGTGGCGGAGAACAGAACTCAAATTGCAACATTGGTATTTGATTAAGACACGCACAGGAATCCTACACTGACTGCATATTTTCGTGCACACACACGGCTCCCACGCTTATGTAATTACCTTATCTGAGTTTTCTTCAGCTGTTCTCTTTCTGAATGTAGCTCCCTTGAAGATTAACCCCAGTAAAAGGATCGCCTTTCCTTCTCAAACCGGGGTCATTGCCTGGAATTCTCAGCTTTTTCAGATAGGAATGCCTCAGCCAGTGGAAAGGTTTTTCTTTCAGCTCTCCTCAATCTCGACTGCAGCAGGACACAGGAATCTGCATTCAGTCAGGAGCCCCACAGCCAGGTCTTCTCCCCATTAGTGCAGAAAAATGTCTCCTGGAATTTTCCCCGTTACTGCCCACTAAAACTTTCCTCTCAGCCCTCTGTATGACGTGTCCCAATGAAATCCATCATCTCTCATCCTCCTACTCTTCAACAATAGCTTCGCTTATACATTTGCAATTGTTGCAAATCTGACTTCCTTCTTCCTGCAGTTACTGTGCACAAAAACACGGAGAATCAGGCAGAGAAGAGAAGAAAAAAAAATCTGCACACACATTTAAATGGTTTTCAGAGTATGCCTAATTCTGCAGTGGAGAACACATTTTATTAGTGGGTTATATTAAATAAGGTTTTATTAGTCAGGTTAATGGTTAATAGGTTAGCTGTTAATTTTCAAATGTGTCTCTCGCACCATAGGCATTTCAGGTGAAAAATAGTGTGCATTTTTAAATGAACACGTGTGCTTTTAACTGTAAAAATAGATTTGCATCTTATATGTTAAAATCGTTTTTGACTGAATAGCCTGTCTTTCCTTGTTAATCTGCTAACCCATATAGCAATGCACCGCACCCTTGTGGTGGTGGTGCTGCAAAAAAGAATTTGCTACTTGTGCAGTAGTGCTGTACTCTGTGCTGTTTGCTACCTTTGTAGTAGTGCTGTACTCTGTGCTGTTTGCTACCTGTGCAGTAGTGCTGTACTCTGTACTGTAACACGCCAAATATCCTTACATGTCCCTGGAAAGGGGAGAAAGTCCCCTTTCCAGGGACACCACTTTTAGGTCAATCCCTGGTGGCCCAGTGGGCCCCAGGGCCCAAAACCCCCACCCACCACCCTCCTTCCCTCAACATTTTTTTTTTTTTTTTTTCCCCACCCCTGGGGGCAGTGATCATCTGCCCCCAGGGGTCCCTGGCGCTGTGGCCCCATGCTTTGGGGCCACGGGGGAAGGGGGCCGCTTACCTAGTAAGCAGCCCCCCCTCCCCCACGCGTCACAAAAGGATCTTCGTTTGATCCGTGACGTTGCTGCCCGCGGATCGAGGCGCCCTGCGCCCGATCCGCGGGCAGCAAAGTCACACAATGGGTACCGTTGGAAAGGGGAAGATCTCCCCTTTCCAACGATACCCGCCTCGATCTCCGGCTTGAAATACAGCCGGAGATCGAGGCGGAACAAGAAGGGCACTCACCTTCTCTCTCCAACGCAGCAGCCGAAAATGGCTGCTGCGGTGGAATTGCTTTCCGTTTCACGCCGACGTGCGTCACGCACGTCGGCGTGAAACTGAAGGAAATCCAACCCCCGGGCAGTGAGGGGGGACCTCCCCCTCACATAGCCCGGGGGTTGGATTACAGTTTTGAGCGATCCCTGCTTTGCAGGGATCGCTCAAAACAAGGTGCCGAAAAGGACGAGCTATCTCGTCCTTGGCACTGCGTGTGCACTTCCAAGGATGAGATACCTCGTCCTTGGCACTTAAAGGGTTAAAGGGGCGTTATGGTTCTAAGTAAAACTGAAAAACCCTTGAAATTCGCCAGTTATGGTAAGCTAAGCAACCATAACTCGCGACACTACCGTGCACTGCTAAGACTAACAACCAGGACATCAAAGATGACATCACAAATGTCAGCGATGACATCACTGATGACATCACAAATGTCATTGATGACATCACTGATGACATTACATGTGTGGCTCCCTCTTTTTTCCTTTACTGACATATCTAGGCCACATGGTTTTCTTCAGTAACAGTCAGGAATTAAAAGTGGAAAGGGTAGTATATTTGTAGACTTATCCTTCAAGTATGTTCTTACAATAATTCCCTTTGGGACCAGTCATATCATATGAAACATATACATAGGGGAAGACACAAGCTTGAAAGATAGCAATCCTTTCTGTGCATTAAAATAATCAGTAGAGTTGTCAGCACTTTCTGATAGTTCTGTTGTTTTTTTATTACTGTACTATCCCTGTATAAGCTCCTATTTTTATATCTTGTATTCACACTACTTTCATTAGAGTCCAGGCACATTGCGTGATATATATACATAGGGTAAGTAGCAGCTTTGAAACAGAACAATCATTTATCTGCATAAAGGTAATCAGTTAGTTTATGAACACTTTTTGCTACTACTGCTGCTGCTTTTCTCATACTTCAATTTCTTCGTATATACTCATATTTGTATGTGGTGTTGCCTCTTTGTGCTTTGTCTGTAATAATGCAATTATGTAGTAAGTGGATTTTATTATCTACTTATCACATGTTTCATAGTATTCAAAAGTCTAATAAGAAAACAGTTATCATTTCACTATTTAACATGGCAAGCTTATGAATATTGCATCTCCATCATGTTTGCTGCACACAATACCTACGTTTCTACATGAGCACGTTAGTATACTGGATGGACTAATTAGCCCTTGATATTTATTCCAATGATACTTCACACTTTTTTAATTAACATTACAATAAGAAACCCTTGTACAGACTTTTCGTGAAAGGTAAATGCACATGTGATATCATCAGTGATGTCATCACTGACATTTGTGATGTCATAATTGATGTCCTGGGTGTTAGTCTTAGCAGTGCACGGTAGTGGCGCGAGTTATGGTTGCTTAGCTTACCATAACTGGCGAATTTCAAGGGTTTTTCGGTTTTACTTGGAACCATAACGTCCCTTTAACAAAGTTTTTTCACTGAATTTCATAGGTTTTTAGTAGCGCAACTTAACCATAACGTCCCTTTAACAAAGTTTTTTACATGATTTCCTACGCATATCAAATAAAAACAAAACAAACATAAATATACTAACTCCTGGAGAACTTTGTTCTTTGGATCCTGTTAATGTTTCAAGATATTTTCACCATCGCTTCATTGCTATGCTACATTTTATTTGTAATAAAACTGTTCCTCCCCTTGGAGAAGTGCAACACTTCTTTTGGAGAAAAGAATACCAAGCCAGAGGAGCACCACATATCCACATGCTTTTATGGATTAAAGATGCTCCTAAATTTGGTCAAGACAGTGATGCCACTGTTTTACAGTTTATTGAAAAATATGTCACTTGTGAAATTCCATATGAAGCCACAAATTTTACAATTTCAACGACACAAATGTGGAAAATATTGTCGTCGCAAATACAAAAACAAAGGGAAATACTACACCAAATGCCGATTTGGTTTCCGTAGACCAGTTACAAATACAGGTCAAGTGAACAACCTCATGTCTTCAGTTAGACATAGTGTTAAAGGTAAGTCACCTAAAAATACATATTACATAAAAAGAAAAGAAGAAAAATATATCAATGATTATAATGCGATCATTGCCCACTTATGGAATGCAAACATAGAGGTGCAGTATATTGCAGACAATTCTACTGCAGTTGCACGATATGTCACAGCATACTTAACTAAAGCAGAAAAGACAGAGCTCCAAGACTTCTGGAATGACCTGTCATCAGATAAAACAGTGTCTCAGAAATTATACAGCTTGGGCATAAAAATGCTCACCCATAGAGAATGTGGATCATATGAAGCAGCTGATCATTTAACTGGTACTGCATTGTATGGTAAATCTGAAAATATAGTATGGCTAAGTCTTGGTCCAGCTAAATCTAGAAAAAGAGTTATAAAATCATATGAAGATATAGAAACAATAGCCAAACGTGATCCCAACAGCCAAGACATTTTAAAAAACAATTTATTGGACACATGCTAACCAAAAAGAAGTAATACTTTGCAAAACATGTGTCTATACCACATAGTCCAAAACTACACATACAAAAATAATATGAAACCTGATGAAAAAAAAGTTAAATATAGAGTGACAAACTGTGAAGGCAGCTTAGTTAAACTCACTAAACGAAATGTAATTAATCATATCAAATTGTCATTAAAGACTCCTCAACATAAAGAAGTATATTACATGTCCCTGCTACAACTCTTCAAACCATGGAGAAAAGAAGAACAAATACTAGATAACTATGACTCATATGAGGATGCTTTCAAAGCAAATGAAAGCACTATAACTGATGAAAAGTTTACATAGTACAAAACAATGTTGCACAATGAACAGCAACACGAAGAAGAACTCCAAGCCCAACTAGATAAGGACACTCCTGACAGTAGTCAACCTTCTGTAACAGGAAGCCAAGAACCACTGGGAGAACCACTAATAATAAATGAGGCAGAATTAGCTATGATAGAAGTAGAAAACACCATGTGTCAGTATGAAGATAAAGAAGTCTTAACTATACTACAATCAAAACTAAACAATGAGCAACGTAGCATTTTTCAAGAAGTAACAAAACAAATTGCACATGGTTAAAACATGAAAATAAAGAATGTTCCTGCCATAATTATAAACCTATACTACTGTACGTCAGTGGTGAAGCTGGTTCTGGCAAAACATTCCTAATCAAAATCATTAGTAAGTTCCTTCAGCAATTGACAAACAACAAACTGTCAGCTGTTGTCACTGCCCCCACAGGTTTAGCTGCCTACAACATAGGTGGTGTTACATTACACTGATTACTACTATTACTAGTAGAACACCAGAACAAATTAGACTATTACAAACTTTCTGCAGAAGCTGCAATGGAATTACACAGAGTATTGAAACAAATGAAAATGCTACTAATAGATGAAGTGAGCATGGTTTTCAACCTGATGTTAGCTTTGATTCACCTCAGATTACAAGAAGTACTCAAAACAGACTATGAAGAGCTCTTTGCAGGAAAACACATTATTGTTTTTGGAGATCTGCTTCAATTAACACCAGTAAAAGGTGAGCCTATTTTTAAAACATTAGGACACAAACTCTGCCGTAAAACTGTTGGCAGCATTGGAAATGTCAACCTTTGGCAACATTTCCAATACAGAGAATTAACAGAAACCATGCGGCAATCTGCAGATCTCACTTATGCCAACATTTTAAAAAGTATCAGAGTTGGTATACTTTCTAAAGAAGCAGAAGCAATATTGAAAACCCGGCACATTAATGCACTTTATGGCGATAATGCATGTGCTATAGATGTTATGGAACAATTAGCCACAAAAATGTCAATTGTATGGCCTTAATGCCAACTCTTGCAAGCGGTTTCAAATTCAATGAAATCATGCTAAGTAAATAAATGCAACCAATCATGGAAATTAGCGCCACAGACAAACTAGATGTACATGGTATGACACTACCCATGTGTGACCAAGCCACAACAAGACTAAATAGTTTAGAAAAATCAATCTCAACACAGCAGGCTTAGAAAAGATATTAAAATTATCCTTAAATTGCAGAGTAATGCTTAAACGTAACCTTGACATGGACCAAGGACTAGTTAATAGAGCACTGGGTACAGTTGTTGGCTTTCAAACATACCCATGCGACAACAAAATTCAGTTTGTCAATATACTCTTTGACAAACTTTCAGAAGTAAAAAGGATAGGACGCTCAACAGCTAGATTCCTTCTCTTCAAAGATATGTATGTACGCAGAGAACAATTTCCTCTAACTCTTGCATACGCACTCACGATTGATAAATCACAAGGTCTTACCTTAGACAAAGCAATGATAGATATTGGTAACACAGTCTTTAAAGAAGACATGAGCTACATAGCACTATCACGCTTACGTACACTTGACGGTCTATTTCTAATCAACTTTGATGCAAGTAAAATAAACGCTGATATTCCTTGCATTTTAGAATACAATAGACTTCGCTCACGATACACCCCCCACCTAAACACATATTCTGTTCCACAAAAAGTAAAACGTTATTAAAGAAAAATAAATCAAACAGAAATGCAACAGGATGTCACTGCAAATCCTCCAAAGAGAGTACAAGAAACTAATACTTCATCAAGTACCACAAGCAAAAAAGAATCAATTAGGGAAAGTAAACCAGGTACTTCTTTAAAGGAGGAAGACAAACTCCAAAAAAAGCAGTTAGATACAGAACGACCTGGACCATTTAAATTCTCAAATATAGTTGGTGTAAGTTGCTACGCAAATGTAGCAATGAATATTCTATTTCAATTACCACCAATTGTTGACAACATGTACTTACACAGTACAGACCCATTGTGTTTGCAAATGTTAGTACTTCACAGAAATGCAGCAAACAATCCTGACAACACGTATAGTGTTTATGGAATAAGACAACAATTGGACTACTGTGCTGGAATGGTGAAATTCACTATAAACTCACAGGAAGATCCACAAGAATGTCTAATGTACTTACTACAAGTACTGGAAAACAAAAACATACCTATAAATGAAATCTTTCAGATTTCATACATGTGGAAACATACATGCACTCTTTGCAACAATTTGACACAAGAAGAAATCCCCAATGAACGCTATATATATATATCAATACCAAATTGTGAATCCATTCCATTTCAGCGACTTGTACAAAATGCAAACCATAGTAGATTATGCTCTACCTGCAATTCATATAATCGCTCCACGTTAGTAATACAAACACATAGTAAATACATAATACTAATGCTTCTACGTTACAATGCAGATGGTACCAAAAACAACTGCAAGCTGACTGGATTCACACATGATCAAATATCACTTGGTAAGAAAACCTTCACAACAATAGGTATAATCTACCACGCAGGAGCCACAACCAATTCAGGGCACTATACTGCATATATAAAAAAGAAATGTGGATGGTTTGAATGTAATGATAGTACCATTATTCTAAAGCAGAGATTACCAGCAAATCTTACAAACACTTATTTGATGTTCTTAAAACCAAAATTTGATAACTAAACTGTATTTAAACCCTAAGTAAACTTGTGTTAAAAAAATATAAACTGTTAGAATACTCCAAAAGCTATCTAACTGCTCAAAGATTCTACAACAACTAATCAGATAAATGAATACCACTAAATTAGACCAAAAAATACACAGTTAGAATACGCCAATTGGTATCTAACTGTCCCAAAATTTAACAATATCCAAATAGATAAATCAATACCACTAAAATATATCAAAAAAATAGACAGTTAGAATACGCCAATTGTTATCTAACTGCTCCAAAATGTTATAATATCCAAACAAATAAATAATATGTTACTGCTCCAAAAAAATGTAACAAGCCAAAGTATAAAGCATTAGCCAGAAACAACAAGTCAAAACTGAAAACACACAAACAAATAAACTGTAGCATAACAGAAAAAGTTTTTTTTTTAATCCAACATGTATTTTTTTTTCTCCCACAGACCCAATGATTTTAGCAACAAATAAAGAAACTGAGCAAATTGCACAGTACTCTGATTTGTAATCTACTAAATATGAGGGTCCAAAAAAAAAAAAAGTATGTTGATTATACAATGTAATAAGTCATTAGAAAATACTAATACTAACATGCTATTTTTATTTTATCACAGAAATTAACAAGAAATACATGTACTCCGGTTACTAGACTAAACAGTAAGTATGCAATAATAAGGAGAACCATAGCAGCATATCACATCCATAGGGCCTCATTACAACTCAGGCGTTAAGGGTTAACGCCGTCGTTAACCCTTAACGCCTGATTCCGATTTTAACGGCTGCTAACCCGCCATGATGCTAATTACGCCACCGTAATTCACGGTGGCGTAATTAGCGCCTTCCCCACTCCCATTATGCCCTATGGGGCAAAACTGGGAATGGGGAAGGGAAAATGGGAAATGGGGATTTACCGCCCCACTCACCTTGGAACGTCTTCAGAACACCCCCATTTTGTTTATTTGCGAACATTTCAGGACACCGAAGTGTTCTTAGAACACATTCAACTTGACAACAGAGAACAATACGGACAGTGTCCTCAGGACACCCCCATTTTGTTTATTTGAGAACATTTCAGGACACCGCAAGTGTTCTTAGAAGCGTCTTCAGAACACCACCATCTTGTTTATTTGCGAACATTTCAGGACACCGCGAGTGTTCTTAGAACACATTCAACTTGATAAAGAACAATACGGACAGCGTTCTCAGGACACCCCCATTTTGTTTATTTGCGAACATTTCAGGACACCGCGAGAGTTCTTAGAACACATTCAACTTGCCAGCCACAACCCCCCATTCATATTTGCAAACATTTCAGGACACAGCGAGTGTTCGACAGTCTTCAGAACACCCCCATTTTGTGTATTTGCGAACATTTCAGGACACCGCGAGTGTTCTTAGAACACATTCAACTTGACAGAGAACAATACGGACAGTGTCGTCAGGACACCCCCTATGAACATTCCCCGGACACCGCAAGTGTTCTTAGAAACGTCTTCAGAACACCCCCATTTTGTTTATTTGCGAACATGTCAGGACACCGCGAACGTTCGACAACGTCTTCAGAACACCCCCATTTTGTGTATTTGCGAACATCTCAGGACACCGTGAGTGTTCTTAGAACACATTCAACGTGAAAGAGAACAATACGGACAGCGTCCTCAGAACACCCCCTACGAATATTCCCCAGACTCCGCAAGTGTTCTTAGAAACAACTTCAGAACACCCCCATTTTGTTTATTTGCGAACATTTCAGGACACCGCTAGTGTTCTTAGAACACATTCAACTTGCCAGCCACAAACCCCATTCATATTTGCGAACATTTCAGGACACAGCGAGTGTTCGACAACGTCTTCAGAACACCCCAATTTTGTGTATTTGCAAACATCTCAGGACACCGCGAGTGTTCTTAGAACACATTCAACTTGACAGAGAACAATACGGACAGCGTCCTCAGGACACCCCCTACGAACATTTCCCGGACAACGCGAGTGTTCTTAGAAGTGTCTTCAGAACACCCCCATTTTGTTTATTTGTGAACATTTCAGGACACCGCGAGTGTTCTTAGAACACATTCAACGTGACAGAGAACAATACGGACAGCGTCCTCAGAACACCCCCATTTTGTTTATTTGTGAACATTTCAGGACACCGCGAGTGTTCTTAGAACACATTCAACATGAAAGAGAACAATACGGACAGCGTTCTCAGAACACCCTCATTTTGTTTATTTGCGAACATTTCAGGACACCGCAAATGTTCTTAGAACACATTCAACTTGCCAGCCACAACCCCCATTCATATTTGCAAACATTTCAGGACACAGCGAGTGTACGACAACGTCTTCATAACACCCCCATTTTTTGTATTTGCGAACATTTCAGGACACCACGAGTGTTCTTAGAACACATTCAACTTGACAGAGAACAATATGGACAGCGTCTTCAGGACACCCCCTGCGAACATTCCCCGGACACCACGAGTGTTCTTAGAAGCGTCTTCAGAACACCCCCATTTTGTTTATTTGTGAACATTTCAGGACACCGCGAGTGTTCTTAGAACACATTCAACGTGGCAGAGAACAATACGGACAGCGTCCTCAGAACACCCCCATTTTGTTTATTTGCGAACATTTCAGG
Organism: Ambystoma mexicanum; assembly: GCF_040938575.1. Classification (NCBI taxonomy): domain Eukaryota; kingdom Metazoa; phylum Chordata; class Amphibia; order Caudata; family Ambystomatidae; genus Ambystoma; species Ambystoma mexicanum. Next base: position 676,700,527 of record NC_090922.1, on the reverse strand, counting down.
ACACCACAAGTGTTCTTAGAACACATTCAACTTGCCAGCCACAACCCCCATTCATATTTGCGAACATTTCAGGACACAGCGAGTGTTCGACAACGTCTTCAGAACACCCCCATTTTGTGTATTTGCGAACATTTCAAGACACCGCAAGTGTTCTTTGAACACATTCAACTTGACAACGAACAATACGGACAGTGTCCTCAGGACACCCCCATTTTGTTTATTTGCGAACCTTTCAGGACACACCAAGTGTTCTTAGAGCAGTTCAGCTTGCTTGCGAACAAAACGGACACATATTGAGTCTTCAGAACACCCCCCATTCAGTTTATTTAGAACATTTCAGAACACCCGTGATGTCCGCAGACAAATCAAACACAAAAAGAACGTCTAACACATAAAAAAACACAACTTTCATCCCATCTCATACACTCCCACCCTCCCCAAACACTCCTACACAGCAACACACTCTACTAAATACAAATTTTGAACAAAGTTTCACTGCGCTGTCCGCGGACATCCGCAAATCCAAGATGGCGGGTGCTACCGATAATCTGATGCGCTTCACGCTCCACGCCGTCCAATCAGCAAACACGTTGCATGTCCGCGGACATCACGCAAGCCGATTGGTCAATCAGGACACTGTCCGCGGAGTAAACAGGGAAGTGTGTCCACGAACCGAACACAGATATCACTCATTTTTTTTACCTACTTTTTTGTCATTTAAAAAAAAAACTACTGGACGGATTTTCACCAAATTTGCAAAAGCACGCTTTCGGGACCAAGACGCTGCTCCTGGTCCAAATTTGGTGAAAATCCATCCAGCGGTTTGGGCTGTAGACGCGAGCAAAAAAAAAATCCCATTCAGTCTATGGTAAAAAAAAAGTTTTGCGACCCCCCCCTATAACTTTGCCGCCCCTGGGCGAATCCTCACCAAACTTTGCAAAAAACATTAGAGTGACCCATATACTTTGTTTGCAAAGTTTGGTGAGGATTTGTCCAAGAAGAGCGAAGTTATAAGCCACCGAAAAGTGTTCTTCCTATGGAAACACCAACTTAACCATAACTACATGGCCACTACCGTGGCCATGTAATATATATATATATATGTATATATATATATATATTTAATAGGGTGACAGTCGCCGCCCAATAGTTAAAGTGAGTCGAGCATCCATAGGAACCTCAAAAAAATTCATTGCTAAAAACATTTGACTCATGCAACGGATTTGCTTGACATTTTGAAGTCAATAGGGACTTGCAGGCATCCCAGACAGCAAAGTGTGGTACGCATATGTTAAGAAATAAACAAGTTATTTAGAAAACAAAAAAACTAAGAAAGTTACAGCCTACTTTTCATTCATTTTCCCATAGACAAAAAGGTAAATCTGGGGTAAGTAACCAAAACCAGGTGTTTTTAGAAATGAAACAGCCGCCATCTGGCTTAGCGGCTTAAATGCTCGTTGCTGTGATCTGTGTTTCATCTACAGGTCGTAGGTTCAAATCCTGACAAGGCCAACTCAGCCTTTCAGCCTTCTGAGGTCGATAAATGAGTGTCACTTTCGAATCGGTTATAATAGTAATTCATGTCTTATGTAAAGTGCTTTAGATTAAAGAGCTATATAAAACCAAATGATTATTATCTTTGTTTTTGCCCGATGCGAGAGATAGCCGCCGCTATAGCCTACAAGAATTGGCTCAAGTCCCATAAAGCTATTATGCTGCAGAATGACGCGGAGCTGATGCTATCAAAAATGAAGAGCTCCAATGCTGTTGAATACTGGAGATTAATAAACGACAACTTTGCTCCTCAACATGCTCTCCAGGCAAACCTGGTCTCTGAGTCTGAGTGGGTATCCTTTTATACCAACCTTTTTTGTAACAACAGTGAGGTTGTTGACTGGAGTCCTCCAGCGTTGCCACATTGGGACTTGGTTTTTGATTATGAGGAGATATTCAGAGTCATTAGGAACCTGCACAACTCAAGAGCCCCCGGACCTGATGGTTTAACGAACTTTACGCTTAAACTCCAACCTGAACTATGGACTACCTTTTGTGAGTTACTGTTCAAAAGAATTGTCAACAACTGCAAGACCCCTTTGTCTTGGAAATCAGCAGTGATCATACCTATTTTCAAAAAAGGCGATCGTCGTAATCCCAAGAATTATAGACCAATCGCACTACTCGATGTATTGGGTAAGGTCTATGCCACTCTCCTCCAACAAAAACTGACGGAATGGTTAACAAAGTGCTATCAGTTGGACACTAGACAAACTGGATTCGTCAAAGGCTTGGGTTACGGTATTAACCTTTTAATACTAAATTTATTGAAAATGGAAGCTTTGCGATCTAACTCCAAGATTTATCTCGCCTTGGTGGACTTGTCTCAGGCGTTCGACAGTATTAACAGAGAATTACTGTGGTCTAAATTGACCAAATGGAATTGCCCTGCAAGTCTTCTGGCCGCCATTCATGAACTACATACGAACACGACCATTAGAGTCCGCCTAGATCAAAAGGGTAATCTATCTGTACCCATCGACACCTCCCGAGGTGTCAAACAAGGTTGCCCGCTTGCGGCAACTATATTTAACTTGTACATATCCGATATCAAGGACGTATTTAGTGGCCTACGCACTTTCCCGCCAAAACTCCACGACTCTCATGTGGACTATTTAGTCTATGCAGACGATATTATTCTGATAGACTCTACTCCTATAGGTCTACAGCGTAAACTAAATGCCGTGGAAAAATACCTAATAGATAACGGGTTGGTTATCAACAGAGGGAAACGTGAAATAATGGTCCTTGAAAGACTGCAAGGATCCAATCTGAACCGGCAGAAATTCAAATGGTACGTGGACAAAGAACCCATTAGACGCGTCTTTACCACCACTTACTTAGGAATGCAACTAAGTGCCAGCAGAAATGACGCTCCTTGGGTGAACTCAGTCAAGAAAAAATGCCGTCAATTGGCGTGCCAAGCAGTCATAATTAACAAAAAAATTGGGAAATTTTCTTTAAAACCGACGTTAACCTTCTTTCAGCAGAAGGTGGTACCGTCTCTGATTTATGCTGGCGAAAACGCCTTTGGTTGTGGGTTTGAAGTGTGGAATTCTTTAGAAAACATCTTCTGGACCAGGGTTCTCCATCTCCCTAAAGGCACCTCCACTGTTTGTATTAGATACGAACTTGGCTACATATCCATGCAAGCAAGAGTTGCTTGGAATCTTCTAAGCATTTTTAGGAAAATTAACTCTAACACCGTATTGCCTCAGATGAAGATTTTACATAGCCTACAGTTCGCCAAAGCACCCACAATTGCATTTCAATGGAACAAGATATGCTATGATGTGCTTAGCTCGTACGATATTACGATGCAACTGCTGCTTGAAAACCCAGATGCTGCAAAACTAAAGCTTTGTAGAAATGACTGGATCCAGACTTGTGACAAAAGAGCTAATTCTAAGTCCATGCGTGAAGTGCCGGCTGAGGCAAGAGCATACGGATATGTACCTCCATACTTAGCTTGCTTCCCGGACCAGTGGGCTCGGGCCGCCTATCTTCAGTTTAGGCTGAATGCTATGACAACTAAAGAACGTCTTTGCTATTGGTCTCAATCTCCGGACTCGGACCTTGTGTGTCGATTCTGTTCCTCCACAAAGGAAACACTCAAACATCTAATCATATTGTGCCCCGAGTTTGAGACTGAGAGAGTTAACATCTTCAGCCCAGTAACAATTAATTTTCAGTACCTCACTCGTGATGACTGGTGGAGAGCTCTGTTTGATGGGTCAAACAGAGTGTTGTTATATGCTTTGGTTTCTTTCCTTCTTGTTATAAAAGATCGTTTACACGATATCTCGGTGGACCGGATCGTTGGAACGTCGTGAGGTCTGCACCCGAGACTTTGGTATGGGAAATAGATGAAGGGAGAGGCCTTGTATTGACTTGAGATGAATGTATACATTTTAGCTTGGTTTTTCTTTTCCTTCTTTTGTCTTTTTAAAGGTTTATAATATAACCAATAAAAATATAACAAAAAATAGCCGAAGATATCAGAAAATGAAATGCAGGAAACAAGCAATTTTCAGGTAAAAAACATGCAAATGCATCATTCTAGGGGTTCAGGGTTGGCAAGAGGACACTAAGTGAAATCTGGGAGCAGGAGGGTGTCTAGGGACGATTGAGTTTGCAACACAAAGCTTTTCTGTAACCTCGGCTATGGACGGAATAGCCACGAATAGCTGACATTTTAAAGCAAACTGCATCACGGAAACAGCATGTGTTGTGGGGGGAATGGGAGAGGGTAGAGTAGGTGAGGAGACCAGTGTGGGTGTGAGGGGAGCAGACATAGAGGAGGGGAACATCTGGAGAGGGCCTGGGGGTGCAGGAAAGCATTTTGGGAGACAGTCCACAGTCCCGGATGCTGTGTGTGTTTCTTAGTTTTAAATATCTCATGACACAGCACGAAAACACATGGCATCCGCATTCTTTTTTTTTAAACTGTGCTACTGTCAGTCCTTGAAAGTATTGCACTCAGAGACCATTTTTTTGCCTTTTGCTGAATAGCATAATGGTATGTGTAGTCTCCCAGTCAAGATGGGGTGGGGGAACTAATCCCGCAATTGCACACTTTTTGCCTTACATATTTATTAAAGGATTTATATATTTGAATGACATTATGGTTTGTGTACTTTTCAAGTTATCTTTCTAAAGCAGAGTATTGTTGAAAGCCAAACTTGGGGTGAGGAGGGGAAATGGTGAGAGGGCAAGTAAGTCATGAGTATTTGCCCACAATGTGTCAAGAGAGTTTGCAATCCTGATACTGGTGCAGTAATTTGCCCCTGATTGTGGCTGTTTTTCAGGGCACAAGTAAAGGACACATGTGGTTGGACAGCGCAACTTTTTTTCAGAGGGTGGGTGCATTCTCTTGTTTTCTTTTAGGTTGGCAAGCTTACTCAAGTATTTGACTACCACAATTTCATTCAGGTTGTCATGTTCCCAGTGCAAACACTTACCCAAAAGACCACAAGCACTGGTTTCGTATCGGGATTTTGTTTTCCAGGGATTATTTTAAACAGATTGCTGGGTTCAAAATGTGAGCACCTTTTATACTTTGCCAGCATATTCATTGGAACATTTCCCCTCTCAGGTTAATTTTCTGGAGTTCATTACTTTTTTTTAAAAGTCCAATGCTATTTTGTCTTGCTTACTTTTTTCTAAGGGGAAGGTCAATTGAACAAAATTTGTATATTTCACTTTAAGATATTTGGTCACTTAGTAAGCATATATTCATGGGTGCCAGATTTTGATTTTCACCATGGGGGCAAAAGTACCTGGCCATATGTTATTCTTGCAGCAGGTCATTTGTTTCCCCTTTACATGCTGCTTAAACGTGGTTAGCTGGAGTCGTGCAATGTATCACAACAGTCACCAAGAGACCGACCATAAAACAAGGGGCTTGTACCATGCTGCTTAACCAAAGTGTGTACATAGCAATACCACTGTCAAAACAGGTCAAAATCAGTTTGTGATTGATGAATGTCTTTGAGTGATGGGTTACAAAGTGTTTTAAAATATGGAGTGGTCGTGCACACCAGCCATGGCCAAAGTCCATGGCCAGTGGTTTGGTAGTATTCTAAAATGGACGGTGGGCATGGGCATGGTCAACAGCCATGGCTAGTGGCCTGGTCATTTTTTTTTAAATGGACAGTGGTCACGGCCGAAGGCCAAGGCTAGTGGTCTGGTAGTGTTCTAAAATATACAGTGGGCATGGCTGTAGTGCCGTGGCCACTGGCCATGTGCGGAAATAACAAAACCCATGGAATTCAAGGAGAAAAAGTTAGCTGCAGGGACGTTAAGGTGGGCAATACATTGTAATAAAACCTTTGAAATTCAAGGAAAAAACTTTAGTTACAGGGACATTAAGGTGAGAACTTAACCCAACAAAACCCCTGAAATTCAGCTAAAGCCACCTTAACTCCACACCCCCTGTTGCCCAGCCTATGACTAAAATGATGACATCAAAGATGACATCACGGATGACATCACTAATAACATCACTGGTGACATCACTAATGATATCATACATGAAATACACACAAATCAATGTATTCAAAAATGATTGGATACTATTTAAAGATTACTTTTACTTTGTACAGTATGTGTTTTATTTCAATTTTAACATGTTAATCACATGCAAAAGACACACACAAAGAAATATTCATCTTTGTACCGTTTTCAAGCAAATGTTGAATTTTAAAACTTCTTTTCTATACATCTATAAATTTTGAGTAATAATCACTTTTTTTCAATACTCATGTATGCTAATCTTAAATTATGTCTTAATACTTAGTTGTTCCTTGTTTTAAAGCACTTCTCATGTTTAGAAAATGATACGTGAACACATTTTTCTTACAATAAAACAACTGAGTATTTACATATGTTTATTTTAAAACGCAGTTAATAATTAAGGTTCAACACATGTTGCTTTTTATTTATTTCTACTAATTCCTTTTGTAAATCTAATAACAGATTATATTATAGTGAACATGACTTAGATATATT